>NC_045785.1:60224739-60847807 GCF_009873245.2 Balaenoptera musculus | reverse complement strand
GATTCTGATTAATTCAACTGGAATGAATCCAGATTGAAATGAAGCAAATTGCAGTCCCTGGCATGAGGAATGTGATATGGGCTTCAGAAAGGTGGAAAAACTGGACCTATTTTAGTGACAGCAATAGGAGAAAAAGGGCAAGGCCTGATGAGTAATCTGGGCAGGCCCAGCTAAAACAATTCATGCGATCTCTTTGGGAATATACAGGACTCATGAGGACTCAGCTAGAGCAATCCTATGCTATAATAACTGCCCTACTGTAAGCGGTAGATGGGGTAAGGAGTTGGGATAAAGACTCCAAGAGTGAAAATCACCTGGGACAAATAGATGATGCCAGGAGATTTTCACCTGGAAACAGACTGCCTTACTTGATATAAGAATCAGCTGAAGCTATATCATGAGCCACAGGTAGATGATACATGAAGCCATCTGAACACATTGTAGCCAGGAAATGTGTTTCAGGAAAGGAAGGTAAAACATGGTAGTGCCTTCTGAATAAAATGGAGTAAGGTGAAGAAAAGCTTTATGCAGACTCCTAGGGAGTCAGCCAACTTCAGGGACCCAGAACAGAAGCAGGGAATATAAACAATTGAGCTTGTAAACATCTGCCTAATTGAAGAGTTGGAGAAAATGAGCTGGGGTTTCAGGAGCTCTGCAGAATAAAGGTGAACTACAGGAGGTGCAATAAGAATGACCACAGGATACAGACAAAAAGGAAAGAGCAGGGAGATGGTAACTCCTAAAAAGGAAAGGAAACAGAGTTGGGTTACTCAGAGGAAAGAAAGGGAGAACGTGTGGGGAAAAGGCAGACAACCAGTCAATTATAGAGAGATCCCAAGATGATTTACCAAAAGGAGCAAAGCAGAAAAGAAGAAGAATCTGGAAAAATGTACGAGAAAAGAAAGAAAGGAATTGAGGATGAATGGGAGGGTTTGAGTGGGGAAAGAGGTGTATGCAGAGGACAGGCAGGAAAAGAGATAGCCTAAAAGGAGCACTGTAAAGAAGCTGTACTCACAGATACAAGGTGAAACATGGAGTAGAAATTCATGATACAAATAAGGTAAAGATATAGAGGGCCGGGCATGGTCTTTGAAGCACTGAGGGAAGACAAACTAGAAAGAAGGAAGACAAATGGAGAAATAATGTATGACGTACACTGAGATGTCATTGAATATAGCTTTTCTCTTCCTTTTATTTGCAAAGTTAGCCAGGTTTAAATATATATAAAATAATATAACTGACCTGGAACCAACACATAAACATTGAAACCCCTACTATATACCATCATATAATACGGCCAGGTCTTCAGAGAGTTTACACAGAGAACTTAAAAGCTTTAATTAAGACAACATTTAAAACACACAAAGTCCCATACAACATATTAACGTAGGGTTGAAAAGATATTAACTAATGGTAGAAAAGATCCAATTTTAATTCTTTGCCTAATCAATAATTATGAGCAGATTTCATGTAATTTAATGCAAACAAGTCCTTTCTCTCCTAATTACAGGTACCTGTGTAGTCTACTAATCAGGCCAAAAATATTATTTTCAGTTACCTGGAAATATGCCGACATAAAAGTGTTATCCACGACCAAAATAATGTCTCCATGTTTATGGACAGTATGTGCACAGGCTTCAATGTCAATCATCTTCAAGATAGGGTTTGTGGGAGTTTCAATCCAAACAAGCTAAAACAATTCAGTAGATGACAATAGTTTGTAAAAACACACTGCCAAACATCTATCTCATATACTGTAACCATCTGGGAGGCTACATTGGAAGACCATGGATGATGAAGTTTAAAGGTTTGAATCTGAATCCTAGCCCCATGAATTTCTAAGAAGTCATCATAGGTAAGTAACTAACCCTCTACGTTCTTCCAATTTTTCATCTATACAATAGGATTGATAATATTTACCTTATACAGTTGTTGTAAGGATCAAATGAGATAATGTACATATCAGCAGAAAAGCGTTCAAGTTAATTATTGTAATTATTTTCCATTAAAAAGAGGATGAATTCCAAAGACATAGTTCAATGTCTGGGAATGTTGTTCTCAAAGATAAATAACATAGATTGTCTAAGTTTACATTCTGGAATTTTCAGTAAAGAGAACTATCTCTATGACGCCAAAAATATCCTGAATAGTAACTTAATGCCAGGTGCACTAGAAAACTACAAAATAAGTCCCCAGAACTTGAAGAAGAGCATGGGTTTTAGAGTGAGGAAGAAAAGTGACACACACAACAGAAATCCTGGCCACAGCTCACTTAAGAGACAGCATCATATTTATCTGTCTATTCTGAAACCTAGCACAATCCAGGCACATCATGGATGTTTGATAGTTATAGAAAAGACCAAAGAAAAGAATTCTGTTTGTTAAACAAGCTGCCACTGTATTGATTGACATTATCTACAGCTTTCTCTTTAAAAGAGTTAATGGTTCTTTCTTCTATGTAAATGGGCAAGTGGTCTGGTTTAACTCTCTTCCTACTCTAGAGTTTTACTGTAGAAAAGACATGGTAGTTAAAATAATGCATATTCTACAAGAACAGAATTATTTAAGAACATATAAAAATTTATTTCTGGGTAAGAATTTATTATTCCCATTCATAATAAAAAATTAATTAAAATAAAAATAAGTAAATAAATACAAAGTAGATTTTACATAGACTTAAAAAATCTACTTCAAATGATGAGGCAGACATTTCAGGGGGAAAAATGTATTAATTCAAGTTGGTAAACAGCCACTATATAAAGTTCTATTGACAAGAATTAATATACACACAATTTGCTTTCCTCCCTTAGAAAGACTCAGACCAGCTATTTTAATAAGAATCTTTTCTCCCAAGCAAGAAAACAAACAAAAACCAACAACAACAACAAAAAAAACAAGTTCCTTTGAAAACAAACCTTAATCACTCAAAGCTCACCCTGGTGTTAATCTTCAAAGTAATTTGTGTGAGAAAAGTTTTTCATTTTTTAGCATTCACTGCAACATAATCTTGAGTACAATTCAAACCTTTTAATCATTAGCAAAAAGCTGGAAAAGGCTGACACTTATAAAAGGCACTGGTCCTTCTTTTCCCCATGCAGAATTTCAATGAAGTCCCAAGAAAGAATATCACATATGCCATTCATTCCAGCACAAAACACCTTCCGGTGGCATACAAGCTTCCCAGGATGGAAGCTAAAGATTGCTTGTGGCCCATTCTCTGTTTCTATCATTTTGCTGAAGTATCCCTTAGAACCCTTAAACCTATGCTTAGGGTTTGGGGGCTTACAAGCTTCCTTTTCTGTAACATTAGGCTATACTACACAGAAGTCAGACCTATCCTAATCTTGATGGTTTCCCATGGCTTCCAGTAAAATTTGTTATTCAGATTTAAATTATGTCCTCAAGCAAACAGAAATGATGAAAACAAAACATCACAAGGAAAACAGACAAACTGAAAACTGAGTTACCTTGGTTTCTGGAGTAATAGCTGCCTCTAACAATTTGGTTTTTGAACAATCAACAAAAGAAATCTTTAATCCAAATTCAGTTGCCACCTGCCTGAAGTACCTGTTTGTACCTGAGGCAGAAGAGAATCAGATAAAATGAAAACTGTATGAGGAAATATTAATTCCTTAAAAGTATAAACACTTTAAAAATATAAGGAAGTGTCAATCACCAATAAAGAAACAACTAAAAGCAATTCTACTTTGTTTGAATAATTTGACCTTCTTGTATACTAAAGAATATAAGGCTTAAATTTTAAACTAAAAATCAAAGAGTCAAATAAAATACACTTGATACCCACATCAAGTGGTGTGAAGCAGAAGATGTTTCTTAAAATACACAATCTCTACTCTTCAAACATGAAGTGGCATGCTTCCTGAAATATCAATATCTTTTTTAAACAATTCCTTCCTAGTACTCATATCTAAAATAAATGAATTGGGACTTCCCTGGTGGTCCAGTGGTTAAGATTCCAGGCTCCCAATGCAGGGGGCCCAGGTTCGATCACTGGTCAAGGAACTAGATCCCACATGCCACAACTAAGACCCAGCACCACTAAATAAATAAATAAATAAAATTTTAAAAAATAAAATAAATGAATCAATGCCAATGAAATATTCAAAATAAAATTTCAAACTGATTATACTTTGGTAAGAGAAAATAATTGGTTTTTATCCTTTGTACTTTCTCAATCTTTTTGTTATGTGGTTCTGAAAGCTTTAGTAGACAAATGAGACAATGTAAATCAAACTACTAGAGTTTTACAGTGAAAGAAGATAAATCATTCAACTTAGAATAGTTTCTTTTAAAAATACGGTTCTGGATTTGATGTTTATATATGCGAATTTAAAGAAAAATTTGCTGTTATTGATAGGGAACCAAAAAAGAAAAAAAAAATTTATCATCAAAGATATACTGGAGGGACTTCCCTGGTGGAGCAGTGGTTAAGAATCTGCCTGTCAGGGGGTCCAGTGGTTAAGACTCCGTGCTTCCGACGCAGGGGGCGCGGGTTCGATCCCTGGTCAGGGAAGGCCACGTGGCCAAAAAATAAAAAAAAAAATAAAATAATGGGCTTCCCTGGTGGCGCAGTGGTTGAGAATCTGCCTGCCAATGCAGGGGACACGGGTTCGAGCCCTGGTCTGGGAAGATCCCACATGCCGCGGAGCAACTGGGCCCGTGAGCCACAATTACTGAGCCTGCGCGTCTGGAGCCTGTGCTTCGCAACAAGAGAGGCCGCGATAGTGAGAGGCCCGTGCACCGCGATGAAGAGTGGCCCCTGCTTGCCACAACTAGAGGAAGCCCTAGCACAGAAACGAAGACCCAACACAGCCATAAATAAATAAATAAATAAATTTAAAAAAAAAAAAAAAAAGAATCTGCCTGTCAATGCAGGGGACACGGGTTTGATCCCTGGTCCAGGAAGATCCCACATGCTGTGGAGAAACTAAGCCCGTGTGCCGCAACTACTGAGCCTGTGCTCTAGAGCCTGCGTGCCACAACTACTGAAGCCTGCGCACCTAGAGCCCGTGCTCCGCAATGAGAAGCCACGGCAGTGAGAAGCCCGCACACAGCAACAGAGACTAGCCGCTGCTCTCCGCAACTAGAGAAAGCCCACGTGCAGCAACGAAGACCCAATGCAGCCAATAAATAAATAAATAAATTTATTTTAAAAAAAAGATATACTGGACTTTTGGTAGACTGATCCTAGGTAATATAAGATGGAAAAAGAATGTAAAGAATTGTTAAAAAATCAACAGCAGTTTTCAAGATTTTGTACCTATATTTACCAAAAGGTGTTTATAATACATTATAATAGTAACAAAAGGTTTGATTTTTCTATAATTTCAATTCATCAGACTATCATAGGGTACTATGATAAAATATAAAGCATTCTGCAAATTTCTGAGAGGGATAAAATGATTACTAACAGTAAGTCTCTTCCTTCAAAGGACTTACAGATTTAACTTTTTGTTCAAATAGGAGATAGATAAAATGATAATAATATTCTATGTCACATTTTAATTATTTGGAAGCATTTGGTATATATGTATAATATACTTACAAAATTTTTTCCTGTTGTTTTGAACACAAAAATCAGTCTTACTTAAAGGTAAGGGCAACTTGTCTTCCTTACCTTCCCACTTACCACTTTATATAACTAGCATTTAAACAATTTGGAATGAAAGTTCTTAAATTTGTATCCATGGATAGGCTTCAAGGGGTAAGGGTCCTTGAAGAGGAGCCTTATCATTTTAAAATTAAAATGATAAACGTTGGGTATAGTCTTAAGTACATTTTTTGGAGAAAGAGGTCTATAGCTTTCAACAGATTTTCAGAAGCTTCCCTAAAAAAAACCCGCAAGGGGCGGGGCGGTTAAGGGTTGGGTAGAGTTAAGCCCTTTGAGAATGACTTGGGTTATAGACCATCTTCACTGCAGGTAAAAATTTTTAATTACACTAGAACACTCTCTCTTTAAACACTATCTTCTCTAGAGTAGAGTATGTCTGGAATAAGCTCATTCCAGCTGCTTAAATAAAATTGTTATTAAACAATCTCTCTTATAAGCAAGTTCTGGAGCATAGACCATAAGAGTTTATGCTCCTCCTTTATCAAGTATGAACCAGCATAGAGGTGTTCATCATATTTTGAAAAGATAATCAATAGTCAATAATCCTGGTAGCACTGTTAACATAATTCAGGACCCATTTTATTGTCTTTAAAATATCAGCTGAAACAACATGAATGAGAGAGGTCACCTACCTCCATACACATCATCCATACAAATAATTTGGTCTCCTGCTTTTAAGAGATGGGTAACAGTCACAGTGGCTGCTAATCCTGAAGCAAAGGCCAAACCTAAGATAAAAACCAAGTTAGAGTAAGCCAAAATGTCAGAACTATAGGTTAAAAACACCTACAGTATTTATTTGCATTACTTTATATCCCTCTCTCTGCCGACTGAAAGATAACCGTCACTACTGAGTCACCAGAAATCCCCTGATTAATACCGTTACAAAATCCCCCTTTCTATTTCAAAAATAAAATATCTTTAAAATAAAAACACTTAATTCTGCTTTGGTTATAACATTTCTCTGAAAAGCTTCAAAGAAATAATTCTTTACAAAATTCTGAGACAAAAGACCATTTGCCAATTAAATTACACTTTAAAAGTAAACTCTAAAGAAATTTCAAACTTGAGGAATAGAGCTAAGATATGATTCATCCATTAACTATATGGATATGCAGTTGAGAAAATATTTTAACAAAACTCAAAATCAGACCTGATAAATTTAATAAATTTTATTTTTAAAAATTTTTTTAATGTGGATTCTCTTTAAACACATGTGATCCTGAATCTCATATTGAACAAAAATAGTGAAACTGAATAATAAAAAAATAACTGGCATTGTACACATTAAACACTGTAAAGAAAAATACCCTGATAAAATATCAGTGTATCATCTTGATGATAAAAATCACTTGTGACCGGTAGACGGGATATCCAATTAACTTGGAAAATGTAATTTTTGCAAAGTTTTTTCAGAAAAGTTGAGGTTGACATTGCAGTTCTCTACTAAGCAGATCTGTGGTCCAGCAATGAATTCATACAGAAAGTTAACCTTTAAATCCAGCTCAAAACAACCATGTTTTCTGGAGCCCACCTGAAAAAAGTGTCTGGCATATGAACCCTCAGCCTTTATAATTTCTGTGGGAAATAATATTCCCCACACATTACTAAATTTAAGAAATTTACTGTTTAAAAAACTCCCCCTCTCATCCAAAACAAAAGAAACCCCCCCAATCCCAAACAAACCCCAAAACTCATATTAACATTTCTGATTCCTACACTCTTACTGGGAGAAAACTCCTTAGACTCTCATTTTTTTTATTCACTATTCTGCCCTCATTTAGTATCATTTGTATAAAAAGTACAAAGATGATTTAACAGCAGTCCACTCCCTTCATGGAAGAAATTCAAGTTTTGAGGAGTTAATCCCTAATCTCCGAAAGCACGGTATCAAGGGTCCCTGGCTATTGCAAGTGTTCCTTGGTGCTACTCTCAGGCACAAAATAGCAGGTGAATGAACCAGAGTATAAGAAAGTTTATATTCTCATAGGTGGTATTATAAAACTTAGTTAATTTGTATCTATTTATACTGACAGCTTCAGAGGAAGAGTGCATTTACATGAATACTAAGTGGCAAATTCTGCCATTTTGCCTCTCTTCATATTTATTTTCACCTTATAATTACACATATACATATGAAGTCAGCTGTGGAACCTCGAGCAAATAATTCAATGTCGTAAAAAAATAAGAGTTTTGGACTAGCTAATCCTTATTTCTTTCCAATTCTACATTCTGTGCCTCTATAATTTTTTCTATACAAATAAGAATGGATTCTAGATTTTACAAACTTTGAAATGAAAATCACTTACTATACTTAGCCCCATCCAGTGCTGCCACTGCTTTTTCCAAGCAATTCCTGGTGGGATTTCCAGAACGGCTGTACTCAAAACCCTGAAGGAAAGAAGTTAAGAGTTCATCCTAAGAGATTTAAATTTATTATCAGAGTCTTAACATAGACATTTCCTCAATTACAGGTCCATCCTGCCATGCCTTTCTGTTATTTATCTATTACATGTCTTGCCATTAGACAGAAGCATCACTGTTGTGGCCGTAGTGGTATGGAGAGGCCCTGAAGTCAGCCAAACTGGATTAGAATTCTGTGTCTGCCACTTATGAGCTACATGCCAATAGGTTAGTTACTTAATATTTCCCAGAGTCAATCTCTATACTTTTAAAATGGGAATAAAATACAGATATCTACTTCATAAAATTGATGTGAAGATAAAATGAGATAATAAGTTCTCTGCATGATGCCTGGCATGTGCTAACCACTAGATAAATGGTGGTTTTTATGTTAGACTCACCTCTACCCATTAATCTGGGGATATTAGGAAACAGGAACCACCTGAACCAACAAAGTCAACCTATTTCTAACCTGCATTTCATTTCCTAAAAAATAAGTGATGTGAGTTCTGTTTAGCATCCAACAGGAAGCTATGAACAGATCTTACAAATGCTTGAAGTTCAGATCTTAGCTCTACAAAAGCAACTCAAAAAAGAGAGTAATTCTCGGCAAAACAGCCCTATACAACCCCTTTTTAAAATTTGCATTATATTCCTTTTATATGTATGACCAATTCTCACTAGCTGAATTCATCCAGTCATTTTATTTGATTAATTTATCTTTATTGAGGTATAGTTGATGTACAATATTACATAAGTTTCATGTGTAGAGCATAGTGATTCACAATTTTTAGAGGTTATGTTCCACTTAGAGTCATTATAAAATATTGGCTATATTCCCTGTGTTGTACTATATATTCTTGTAGCTTATTTATTTCATAAAGTAGTTTGTACCTCTTAATCCCCTACCCTAAGCTCCCTCCCCCCTTCCCTCTCCCCACTAGTAACCACTAGTTTGTTCTCTGTATCTGTGACTCTGCTTTTTGTTGTTGTTGTTATATTCACTAGTTACTGTTATTTCTTAGATCCCACATATAAGTGATATCATACAGTATTTGTCAGTCTCTGTCTGTATCCAGTCATTTTATTTAATCCTCACAATCTGCTCTAAAGAAAGTAAAGCCAAATGTTACAGGGAATGTCAGTGCCAGAATTCAAAGCCAGGACTTAAACACTGACTAAAAATCCTATACATACTTTTCTCCTTCTGCCTCATATAGCACATAACAAAACACAACCACTCTTTACACCTGTTTCTGATTGACGAGCTCCCAGTATTAGATATAGATATAGATATGGATATAGATATAGATATTTAAGTTTTGTTGCTTTTTTTGTTTCCTTGTTTTTGACAAACCGAGTAGACATTTTATAGGGCTCCAGGATATCCTCATTACTGCCCACCATCACCTCCTTGATATGACCTGCAGCTGTACTCCAGACAGAAAAAAAAGTTTAGATTCATGTGGCTATTGCCATGGAAAGGTAGTCCTATGTCTCCCTAAATATTCACTGCAAAGATTTAACTTTGGGGTGGGGGGGATGGGGAGAAGCGTATTTCAGTGCCAATTCTCACACTCTCATTCATTCAATGACTTTCCAAATGGAACTGGAGAATTAGATACTTCTCATTCAGCTCCTCAAATTCTCTTTAGTGCTCTTAACTGACATTTTAAAGATATTAAGAGGAGTTTGTGGATTTTACCACCCCTGCTGGCTCTCTGAAAACATTTAATTATTAATATCACAGCTAAATTATTAACTTTTGCACTAAATGCTAAAGCTTGGGCAGCTACACATTCACAAAGCCCTACACCAGGAAGAAACTTGGAAGACAGGTTGTGTACACATTTTGATTACAAAATATAGTAGCTAGAAGTATCCTAAACCAGTTGTAGAAATGCCCTTAGAACTCTACTTCACAAGACAAAGGGCCATGTCTAAAAGAATTTTCCTCAACTTATATAACATAACACACTAAAGAGGTGTTTGAAGTATAATCAAGGTTTTGGATCTACAAAGTTTATTCAATTACAGTTGACACTTGAACAACTCCCGGGTTAGGGCACCGACCCCCTGCTCAGTGGAAAATCCATGTACAACTTACGGTCAGCCCTCCATATCCGAGGTTCCTCCATATCTGTGGTTTACGTCCCCAGATTCAACCAACTGCAGATTATGCAGCACTGTAGTATTTACTATTGAAAAAAATCAACATATAAGTGGACCTGCACAGTTCAAACCCCTGTTGTTCAAGGGTCAACTGTAATTTCTTCTGGACCTCAGCAACTTTTAAATACTCCAAGATCCATCAAGTATGCTACCAAAAAAGGAAAAGCTATATAATTAACACAGAGGGCTGTCTCATCTATGACTCTGGGTAGGTTCCTTTTCTATAAAAAGTATATAATACCTGTCTTGCTCTCTAACCTGGTTGTCAGGATCAAACAGAAAAAGTACAAATATGAACACCATGAAATAGCAAACTACTGAGCAGTTATAATGTACAATGCAGCTTAACATACATCTCAACAACTTATGTGGTAGGTACTATTATTAACCCATTTACACAGGATCAACCTGAGGCTTAGATAAGTCAAGTAACTTGCTCAAGATCACCTGGCTAAAAAGAGGTGGTATCAGAATTCAAACCTAGGTCCTCTGACTACATGACTTAACTCTTAATTACTAAGCCACACTGATGCAATGGGTTAGATTATTGCTAGCATTACTGTAGTATAGCACAGTGTAGACTAATGCCCAAGAGTGGGTGGGGTTCCAGAGCAGTACTGCATTGGAATCCCAGCTCTACTACTTACTAGCCATGTGGCCTTCGCATTGATACTTAACATCCCTAAACCTCAGGTTTTTCATGAGAGAAATAAGAACCTAGTTCATACTAGAATTGCTGTAAGGATTATCTGAGGCAATATATGTAATACACATGATATAATGTAACTATGAATCTGGCTCAATGGCTATTAATAACTACTGGAATAATACTGGGAATTAATAGCTATTGGGAATAATCTTGATTCCAGGTGACTTATGAGACAATTTTTTTCTTAGTTGACTCCTTACTATATCTTTACAATTTTTTTTGCTAAAGGTAGCTCAAGGAAGTTATGACACTAGTTCTGAACTGCAAATTTGCCAAAATCACATGAATATCAGTCCAAATCTATAGGGCATGTTGGACAAACTGTTCCTTTCAGTCCTGCTTATCAAAAGAAATGCTTATCAAAAGAAATATGATCGTTGAACCACTCAATACAAAGCTTTACTACAAGGAGGTTTACAGGTGTAGTAAACATCCTTCCTGATATACACAAATTACACCTCACAAATTACTTGCGTGCCTTCCTAACTTATAAACCATCTCTCTTTTACCGCCCAACACTGGACCGCCCCAGACAGACCCAGCTCACCAAGTGCCGGCCAGGAGCCCCTTGCTTGAACGTGGTGGACAGTGAGATGGGGGGCACTACGGCCTGGGAAGTCCATTGCTCTGGTTCCTGGCCCACATGGATGGCCTGCGTAGCGAAATGTTGGAACCTAGGTAGGAAACCGCGTGGGGAGGCGTCTTCTTCCTGCATGCTGATCTGCGAAGGAAGGCGAGAGTTAAAGAGCAAGGAAGATAAAACTATGAAACTGGTGAGTCGGGGCTTGAAAAAGACACCGAAGAATTAGGCGAAAGAGAGGTAAAGGTACGCCCAACCGGGTGACCAGCGGCGAGCGCACAAAAGCCGGACTGTAGCAGAGACTCTATTAGCGGGCCCGGAGCTTTGCTTCACCTCGGGGCGGAACCACCGCGACCCAATGAGCGCAGGCCCCGACGCGGTCCCTGCTCCTCCTTGGCCGGCAGCGGAGGCGTTGCCTGGAGCGTCGCCACCAACCCTTGGCTCAGGACTTGGAGTGAAGCCGGGGTCCTTGTGCCCATTGGTTTGTCCCTGCGGGTGAAATTCCTGAGTCCCGGCCCAGGGAAAGCTTCATTGCTGGCTCCTGTGAGCCACCCAGGCGTCTGTGTGACCTCAGACCGGAGGTTCGCCGGAGATGTGCAAAAAAAACTGGCTTGACACTGAAACCGAGTAACCTGTAAACAGGCCACGCAAATATCCTCCTCTTACCGTAGCCCTTGCCCCGACCCCTCCCACCTCCACCAACCACCCTTTTTCCTGAGGGCGGTTCTGACGGACGAAGCGACAAAGTGGAGATCGGTGACGAAAACGGTGGCCCAAGCTGCCAAATGGGCACCTTGGATTCTCATTAACTGAGGGCAGCCTGCCCTTGAAACAACGCTGAACTCTGTAATGACCCAGTACTTAACGTTGATTGAAACAGGAGTGAGGGTCATATTTTTCTTACGTAATAGTAGAGCTACTGTAGTAAGGATCTCTAAGCAGGATTCCGGCAGCTTCCTAAGAGCTATTCAAACGACTTATTTCAAGCATCATTATCTTCTTTTGAAGTACCCAGAGAAACTCTCCCTGATGAAAAATATATATATAGTGTGTGTGTCTTTGAAAAACTTATTGGAGCGTCAAATCCTTACACAAAATGCCTTCATTGTTACACAATTGACAGCAACATCCCCGTAGGAAAAAGGAAGCAGTCCCCTGTCACAATTTATTCACCTATATCCAGAGCCCTACTCTCACAAGGAGCACTCCTTTAAAACAGACAACAAAAATCTCCTTGTTCCCTAAACAGTACAGACTTGACCTATTTACTATTGTGACAATTTTCTAGGACTAGGGTTAGGAATACTTCTGTTCCTGCAGAGTGTTAGCTAAATATCTGAAACTTTATTAAACCATTTAAGAAAGAAGAGAATACAGAATAAACGGCTCTTAAAATTACAGGAAGGACTGAAGCAAATGGCTTTTCAAATTAACTACCAGGACACAGCCATTAAGCACTAGGAGAATAGGGTCTAAGGACCTGCAAACTTTTAGAGACCTAGCAAAATTTTTAGCCCTGGGGGGAAAATGGATGGACTCCAAAACACTAATAGATATTAATGTATATTTAATTAATATTTTCTGTTAAAAGATAACATATCAACTGCAACTCATCTCAAGAGATATATAGCTGTACATGGGTATGTTTTTATGTGATATGCTGCTTAGGGACCCGGAGGGTCTAAAACAGTCCTAATTAGTTTACCTCCTAATATTTGTGAACAAACACTGAGTTGCATGAATAGGGATATTTTATTTAGTATTACCATAACAAAAGATTCTTTAAAAAATGACACTGGACTTCCCTGGTGGCACAGTGGTTAAGAATCCGCCTGCTAATGCAGGGGACACGGGTTCGATCCCTGGTCCGGGAAGATCCCACATGCCGCGGAGCAACTAAGCCCATGCACCACAACTACTGAGCCTGTGCTCTAGAGTCCATGAGCCACAACTACTGAGCCCGCGTGCCACGACTACTGAAGCCCATGCGCCTAGAGCCCATGCTCCGCAACAAGAGAAGCCACCACAATGAGAAGCCCACTCTCCGCAACGAAGAGTAGTCCCTGCTCTCTGCAACTAGAGAGAAAACACGCATGCAGCAATGAAGACCCAACGCAGACAAAAATAAATAAATAAATGAATAATAAATAAAAATAACACTAATATAAATGCTCTAAATCGAGCCTTTTTCATGCTCATAAATGGAGAAAACTCTGTTAGGTGGCAGCTCACTATTAGGTATCAAGGATTCCTATGATTTAGTAACTTTACTTGTAGGAATTTATCCTTCAAATGTATTCCTGTCTGTGTGTGAGGATGAATAAGGATGTTCTTTGTACCTATTTTTGCTATTTTTAATAGCAAAAGGATGAAAAACAGCTTACTTATCCATCCATAAGAGACTGGTCAGTGTGTTATTGATACAGTTCTGTGATGGCTGCAGTATAGCTGAGAAGCAGGTGAGATTGATCTGAGTTGGTACGTCATGATCGCTAATTTCTGAGACAGCAAAGCAAGGTGCAAAGCAATGTATATGCTATGCTCCTACTTTTTCAAAAGAGTATATACCATGTTGTGTTATTTTTAGAGGAACACATATGATTTAATGTGTATAAAAATCATTCTGGGGGAATTCCCTGGTGGTCCAGTGGGTGAGACACTGTGCTCCCAATGCAGGGAGCCTGGGTTCGATCCCTGGTTTGGGAACTAGATCCCACACGCATGCCATGACTAAAGATCTCGCGTGCCGCAACTAAGACACAGCACAGCCAAAATAGATAAATAAATATATATATATACATATTTTTATACAGCGGGCTCTTATTAGTGATCTATTTTATACATGTTAGTGTATATATGTCAATCCCAACCTCCCAATTCATCCCACCACCACCACCACCACCACTTTCCCCCCTTGGTGTCCATACGTTTCTTCTCTACATCTGTGTCTCTATTTCTGCCCTGCAAACTGGTTCATCTGTACCATTTTTCTAGTTTCCACATATATGCGTTAATATATTTGTTTTTCTCTTTCTGACTTACTTCACTCTGTATGACAGTCTCTAGATCTACAAATGACCCAATTTCATTCCTTTTTATGGCTGAGTAATATTCCATTGTATATATGTACCACTTCTTCTTTATCCATTCGTCTATCGATGGGCATTTAGGTTGCTTCCATGTCCTGGCTATTGTAAATAGTGCTGCAATGAACATTGGGGTGCATGTGTCTTTTTGAATTATGGTTTTCTCTGGGTATATGCCCAGTAGTGGGATTGCTGGGTCATATGGTAAATCTATTTTTAGTTTTTTAAGGAAACTCCATACTGTTCTCCATAGTGGCTGTATCAATTTACATTCCCACAAACAGTGCAAGAGGGTTCCCCTTCCTCCACACCCTCTCCAGCATTCATTGTTTGTAGATTTTCTGAATGCCCATTCTAACTGGTGTGAGGTGATACCTCATTGTAGTTTTAATTTGCATTTCTCTAATAATTAGTGATGTTGAGCAGCTTTTCATGTGCTTCTTGGCCATCTGTATGTCTTCTTTGGAGAAATGTCTATTTAGGTCTTCTGCCCACTTTTGGATTGGGTTGTCTGTTTTTTTAATATTGAGCTGCATGAGCTGTTTATATATTTTGCAGATTAATCCTTTGTCCGTTGATTCGCTTGCAAATATTTTCTCCCTTTCTGAGGGTTGTCTTTTCATCTTGTTTGTAGTTTTCTGCGCTTTGCAAAAGCTTTTAAGTTTCAGTAGGTCCCATTTGTTTATTTTTGCTTTTATTTCCATTACTCTAGGAGGTGGATCAAAAAAGATCTTGCTGTGATTTATGTCAAAGAGTGTTCTTCCTATGTTTTCCTCTAAGAGTTTTAGAGTGTCCGGTCTTCCATTTAGGTATCTAATCCATTTTGAGTTTATTTGTGTGTATGGTGTTAGGGAGTGTTCTAATTTCATTCTTTTACGTGTAGCTGTCCACTTTTCCCAGCACCACTTACTGAAGAGACTGTCTTTTCTCCATTGTATATCTTTGCCTCCTTTGCCATAGATTAGTTGACCATAGGTGCGTGGGTTTATCTCTGGACTTTCTATCTTGTTCCATTGATCTATGTTTCTGTTTTTGTGCCAGTACCATATTGTCTTGATTACTGTAGCTTCGTAGTATAGTCTGAAGTCAGGGAGTCTGATTCCTCCAGCTCTGCTTTTTTCCCTCAAGACTGCTTTGGCTATTCAGGGTCTTTTGTGTCTCCATACAAATTTTAAGATTTTTTGTTCTAGTTCTGTAAAAAATGCCACTGGTAATTTGATGAGGATTGCATTGAATCTGTAGATTGCTTTGGGTAGTATAGTCATTTTCACAAGATGGATTATTCCAATCCAAGAACATGGTATATCTCTCCACCTGTTTGTGTCATCTTTGATTTCTTTCATCAGTGTCTTATTGTTTTTTGAATACAGGTCTTTTACCTCCTGAGGTAGGTTTATTCCTAGATATTTTATTCCTTTTGTTGCAATGGTGAATGGGATTGTTTCCTTAATTTCTCTTTCTGATCTTTCCTTGTTAGTGTATAGGAATGCAAGAGATTTCTGTGCATTAATTTTGTATCCTTCAACCTTACCAAATTCATTGATTAGCTCTAGTAGTTTTCTAGTGGCATCTGGAGGATTCTCTATGTATAGTATCATGTCATCTGCAAACAGTGACAGTTTTACTTCTTCTTTTCCAATTTGTATTCCTTTTATTTCTTTTTCTTCTCTGATTGCCATGGCTAGGACTTCCAGAACTATGTTGAATAATAGTGGTGAGAGTGGACATCCTTGTCTCGTTCCTGATCTTAGAGGAAACGCTTTCAGTTTTTCACCATTGAGAATGATGTTTGCTGTGGGTTTGTCATAAATGGCCTTTATTATGTTGAAGTAGGTTCCCTCTATGCCCACTTTCTGGAGAGTTTTTATCATAAATGGGTGTTGAATTTTGTCAAAAGCTTTTTCTGCATCTATTGAGATGATCGTATGGTTTTTCTTCTTCAGTTTGTTAATATGATGTATCACATTGATTGATTTGCATATATTGAAGAATCCTTGCATCCCTGGGATAAATCCCACTTGATCATGGTGTATGATCCTTTTAATGTGTTGTTGGATTCTGTTTGCTAGTATTTCATTGAGGATTTTTGCATCTATATTCATCAGTCATATTGGTCTGTAGTTTTCTTTTTTTGTAGTATCTTTGTCTGGTTTTTGTATCAGGGTGATGATGGCCTCATAGAAGGAGTTTGGGAGTGTTCCTTCCTCTGCAATTTTTTGGAAGAGTTTGAATTAGAATTGGCGTTAGCTCTTCCCTAAATTTTTAATAGAATTCACCTATGAAGCCATCTGGTCCTGGACTTTTGTTTGTTGGAAGATTTTTAATCTCAGTTTCAATTTCATTACTTGTGATTGGTCTGTTCATATTTTCTACTTCTTCCTGTTTCAGTCTTGGAAGGTTATACCTTTCTAAGAATTTGTCCATTACTTCCAGGTTGTCCATTTTATTGGCATAGACTTGCTTGTAGTGGTCTCTTAGGATGCTTTGTATTTCTGTGGTGTCTGTTGTAACTTCTCCTTTTTCGTTTCTGATTTTATTGATTTGAGTTCTCTCCCTCCTTTTCTTGATGAGTCTGGCTAAAGGTTTTTCAATTTTGTTTATCTTCTCAAAGAACTAGCTTTTAGTTTTATTGATCTTTGCTATTGTTTTCTTTGTTTCTATTTCATTTATTTCTGCTCTGATCTTTATGATTCCTTTCCTTCTACTAACTTTGGGTTTTGTTCATTCTTCTTTCTCTAATTCCTTTAGGTGTAAGGTTAGATTGTTTACTTGAGATTTTTCTTGTTTCTTGAGGTAGGCTTGTATTGCTATAAACTTCCCTCTTAGAACTGCTTTTGCTGCATCCCATAGGTTTTGGATCATTGTGTTTTCATTGTAATTTGTCTCTAAGTATTTTTTGATTTCCTCTTTGATTTCTTCAGTGATCTCTTGCTTATTTAGTAACATATTGTTTAGCCTCCATGTGTTTATGTTTTTTACATTTTTTTTCCCTGTAATTGATTTCTAATCTCATAGCGCTGTGGTCAGAAAAGATGCTTGATATGATTTCAATTTTCTTAAATTTTCCGAGGCTTGATTTGTGACCTAAGATGTGATCTATCCTGGAGAATGTTTCGTGTGCACTTGAGAAGAACGTGTAATCTGCTGTTTTTGGATGGAATATCCTATAAATATCAATTAAATCTCTCTGGTCTATTGTGTCATTTAAAGCTTGTGTTTCCTTATTAATTTTCTGTCTGAATGATCTGTCCATTGGTGTAAGTGAGGTGTTAAAGTCCCCCACTATTACTGTGTTACTGTCGATTTCCTCTTTTATAGCTTTTAGCCATTGCCTTATGTATTGAGGTGCTCCTATGTTGGGTGAATATATATTTATAATTGTTATATCTTCTTCTTGGGTTGATCCCTTGATCATTATGTAGTGTCCTTCCTTGTCTCTTGTAACATTCTTTATTTTAAAGTCTATTTTATCTGATATGAGAATTGCTACTCCAGCTTTCTTTTGATTTCCATTTGCATGGAATATCTTTTTCCATCCCCTCACTTTCAGTCTGTATGTGTCCCTAGGTCTGAAGTGGGTCTCTTGTAGACTACATATATATGGGTCTTGCCTTTGTATCCATTCAGCGAGCCTGTGTCTTTTGGTTGGAGCATTTAATCCATTCATGTTTAAGGTAATTATTGATATGTATGTTCCTATTACCATTCTGTTAATTGTTTTGGGTTTGTTTTTGTAGGTCCTTTTCTTCTCTTGCGTTTCCCACTTAGAGAAGTTCCTTTAGCATTTGTTGTAAAGCTGGTTTGGTGGTGCTGAATTCTCTTAGGTTTTGCTTGTCTGTAAAGCTTTTGATTTCTCCATCGAACTTGAATGAGATCCTTGCTGGCTAGAGTAATCTTGGTTGTAGATTCTTCCCTTTCATCACTTTAAGTATATCCTGCCACTCCCTTCTGGCTTGTAGAGTTTCTGCTGAGAAATCAGCTGTTAATCTTATGGGAGTTCCCTTGTGTATTATTTGTCATTTTTCCCTTGTTGCTTTCAATAATTTTTCTTTGTCTTTAATTTTTGTCAGTTTGATTACTATGTGTCTCAGTGTGCTTCTCCCTGGGTTTATCCTGTATGGGACTCTCTGCACTTCCTGGACTTGGGTGGCTATTTCCTTTCCCATGTTAGGGAAACTTTCGACTCTAATCTCTTCAAATATTTTCTCGGGTCCTTTCTCTCTCTCTTCTCCTTCTGGGACCCCTATAATGTGAATGTTGTTGCATTTAATGTTGTCCCAGAGGTCTCTTAGGCTGTCTTCATTTCTTTTCATTCTTTTTTCTTTATTCTGTTCTGCAGCAATGAATTCCACCTTTCTGTCTTCCAGGTCACTTGTCCGTTCTTCTGCCTCATTTATTCTGCTATTCATTCCTTCTAGTGTAGTTTTCATTTCAGTTATTGTATTGTTCATCTCTGTTTGTTTGTTCTTTAATTCTTCTAGGTCTTTGTTAAACATTTCTTGCATCTTCTCGACCTTTGTCTCCATTCTTTTTCCGAGGTCCTGGATCATCTTCACTATCATTATTCTGAATTCTTTTTCTGGAAGGTTGCCTATCTCTACTTCATTTAGTTGTTTTTCTAGGGTTTTATCTTGTTCCTTCATCTGGTGCAAAGTCCTCTACCTTTTCATTTTGTCTTTCTGTGAATTTTCCTTCCACAGGCTGCAGAATTGTAGATCTTCTTGCTTCTGCTCTCTGCCCTCTGGTGGATGAGTCTATCTAAGAGCTAAATAAATACTTTTTAAAAATCATTCTGGTAGTTTGAACCATGGATCTGCAGTAGAAAGACAACTTTTTTACATTTTATTTGCTTTTGTGTTCAAGTTTTATACCATGGGCATATGTTACCTTTTAACAATAAAATTAATACCAGCAATCCTAATTTTAAAGTGTCAGTTAAGCAAGTTACTTAGAAAGAAACTTTTTAAGTGAATAGAAGACAGCTACTTTAAATATAATAAACGCTATATAGTTTGGAGTGTGTGGTAATTTTTCATGTAAATTAACTTGTAAACACCAAACAGCATTATCATAACACTTACTGAAAAAAAGATTAATTCCTCTTGGTAATGGGATTCTGCATGGCCATATATTTTCTCCCATAAATGGGAGACTTCTTAGTTTTTACATTTCTTTCATAACACAAAGTTCATTAATATTTTTATAATAAATACTTTTTACACACTATGTAAATAGCATTGTCATTAAAGTCAGGCTATGGATAGAGATATTGCGACTGAACAGCAAAAACAGTAGGGACCTTGGTGAGATGTTCCTATAATATGTTATTATTGTAAAGCATAAATATAGGCAGTGATTAGATCTGCTTTGTTTTACCTCAGAGGGAAAAAAATTGCTCTTCCTTGGCTTTTGACAATCAAATTTTTGACAAGGCAATTTGAAGCTCGGGGAGAGGAGAAAGACTTTACAACACAAGTCCTTAATTTGGGTTTTGTAGATCACTACAGTGAGCCAAAGCCCTGAGGATATCACTTATGAACCTACTTTCATTTGCCTATAAAAATAGTTTTTTTAAATAATAAGAAAAAAACCCTGAATCTGGTTTTGGTATGACATAATTGAAAGTGATAAATCTTGAACATAAAAGTCTAAACACTGTTGATAGAATTATTAAATTTAATATCAAGAGAGACATCAGAGATTAAGTTTCTATCACAATTGCTTTGTTTTTAGTGATGAGATGAAAAAAGTTGTGGCTTGCTCATGCTGGCATATATGGTGAGCATCTAATCTGATAATAAACAGAGTTCAGACATTTGGGATAATAAAGTAGCCCAGAAATCCTTAAGATGCATTCCACAGTGATATAAAAGTAGCCAAGTATGACTGAAAAATGTAATGAAGTACCAACCGGGGCATTTTTGAGTAACAGTGAAGCTGCTGAGTTTTGGAGTCAGAATGCTTGGGTTTGAAGCTACACTCTAGCACCTGCTACCTCTGTGACCTTGAGAAGTCAATTTACTGAACCTCTGTAAATCTCAGTATCCTCCTCTGTAAAAATGAGAAAAATAATAATACTTGACGGTTTTCAAAACTAGGTCCTTAGAAGCTCATGGCAGGCCAGGGATAAGATATGGGGCAAGGGATAGGATATGGGGCAGGGATAGAATATGGGACAGGGATAGGATATGGGGCAAGTAGACTGAGTGGGCAACACTTAGGTCAGAAAGCTACTTTTTGATGTTTTTGATATTTCAGCATCTTTGCAGAGGTATACTCTACATAGGCCACGTGGTCCAATGGAGAAAGCTATGCCTTTTTGCACAGCCCATAAACCACCACAGAGATAAGATATGAGAGTGATAGGTGACTTGAACTATTCAGATGTGCAGAAGTCTTGTTCAACTGGTAATACAACAATTGAAAATCTCTTGACTTACTTGCTGACAATTTTATATCATAGGGAAAATGTGTTAAGAGTAATTCTCCAAGTTTCAGGACTGGCTGGCCCCCTGCAGAGCAATTAACCTCCCTGGTGGACAATGGCACACCCCTCCGTATTTCCACAGATCTCCAACCGTGGAAAGACCAATCCCAGTTGAGAACCATGACTAGAGGAACTAAGGGACTGCTCTGAATTTAATCTTACCAACAGGAGAATGGATTGGTAATGAAGACACATGGAGAACTTTGGGAGAAAATTACCTTATCTTGAAGATTCTGGTATCTAGGAAAAGGTAAGCAAGACATGTAAGACATACTAGACAAAACCTCCCCAAACTGTGTCCCTAGGAATTTCTGTACAAAACAAACAGCCTGTGGCCAAAAATGTTTAGGAGACACTACACAGTTAATCAGTCATCTTTAGAGTTACAACACCTACTATTACCATGATAAGGGTCAGAGAAGTCTTAGAACAAGAAACCAAGTATCAAATATTTCAAAAGGGTAGACTCTTCTCCATAGACCTGTGCTCTCTTCTTCTGGCTCATGTCCCATTTCTATGCAACATTTTTCTCTTAACAGCAATTTAAAAAGATAAAAAATTAAAATAAATAAATAAAAAGAGCTTCTCTGGACAGGCTTTAAAATACAGACATACCTCAGAGATATTGTGGGTTCGGTTCCAGACCACCACAACAATAAAGTGAATATCACAAAAAGGTGAGTCACACAAATTTTTTGGTTTCCTAGTGCATATAAAATTTTACTTACACTATAATATAATCTATTAAGTGTGCAATAGCATTATATCTAAAAACCAATGTATGTACTTTAATTTAAAAATACCTTATTGCTAAAAAATGCTGATCATCATCTGAACCTTCAGTGGGATATAATCTTTTTTGGTGGAAGAGGATCTTGCCTCAGTGTTGATGGCTGCCAGCTAGTCACGGTGGTGATTGCTGAAGTTAGGGTTGCTGTGGCAATTTCTTAAAATAAGAGAACAATGAAGTTTGCTGCATCAATTGACCCTTCCTTTCATGAATGGTTTCTCTGGAGCATGCAATACTATTTGATAGCATCTTACCCACAGTAGAACTTCCTTCAAATTGGAGCCAAGCCTCTCAAACTCTGAACAAACTCAAAGTCAGCCATGAGGGTTGGAATCAATTTCTTTCAAACTCCTGTTACTGTTGGTATTTTGACCGCTTCTCATGAGTCATCAATGTTCGTAATGACATCCATTCTATGTACAATAGTTTGCATCTGCTAATCCCAAACTCCCAGTCCATCCCTCCCCCACCCACCCTCCCCCTTGGCAACCACAAGTCTGTTCTCTATGTCTTTGAGTCTGTTTCTGTTTCTTAAATAATAAGACTTGAAAGTCAAAATTACTCCTTGATCCATGGGCTGCAGAATGGATGTTGTGTTAGCAGGCACAAAACAACACTAATCTCACTGTACATCTCCATCAGGGTTCTTGGATTACCATGTGCATTGTCTATGAACAGTAATATTTTGAAAGGGATCTTTTTTTCCTAATCAACAGGTCTCAAAAGTGGGCTTAAAATATTCAGTAAACTATGTCATAAACAGATGTGTTATCAATTCAGGCTTTGTTGTTCCATTTATAGAGCACTGGCAGAGCAGATTTAGCATAATTCTTATGGGCCTAGGATTTTTGGTAAACAAGCATTGGCTTCAGCTTACTGTCACCAGCTGCATTAGCCCCTAACAGGAAAGTCAGTCTGTCCTTTGAAGCTTTGAAACCAGGCACTGACTTCTCCTCTCTAGCTATGAAAAGGTCCAGATGGCAACTTTTTTCAATATAGGCTGTTTCAATCTACACTGAAATATAAGACTGTTTCATTTACATTGAAAATCTGTTGTTTAGTGTAACCACCTTTATTAATTATTTTAGCTAGGTCTTCCGGATAACTTGCTGCTGCTTCTACATCAGCACTTGCTGCTTCCCTTTGCACTTTTTTAAAAAAATATTTATTTATTTATTTACTTACTTATTTATTTATTTGGTTGCACTGGGTCTTAGTCACAGCAGGCAGGCTCCTTAGTTGTGGCAGGCAAACTCTTAGTTGCAACATGCATGTGGGATCAAACCCGGGCCCCCTGCATTGGGAGCATGGAGTCTTATCCACTGCACCACCAGGGAAGTCCCCCCCTTTTATGTTATGGAGATGGCTTATTTCCTTAAACCTAATGAACCAACCTCTGCAAGCTCAGACTTTTCATCTGCAGCTTCCTCACCTCTCTCAGCATTCATAGAATTGAAGAGAGTTAGGACCTTTCTCTGGATTAGGCTTTGGTTTAAGGGAATGTTGTAGCTGGTTTGATCTTCTATCCAGACCACTGAAACTTTCTGTATATCAGCAATAAGGCTGTTTCACTTTCTTACTATTCATTTGTTCACTGGAAAGTAGCACTTTTAGTTTCCAACTTTTCCTTTGCATTCACAGCTTGGCTAACCGCTGCAAGAAGCCTAGCTATCTGCCTGTCTCGGCTTTCAACTTGCCTTCCTAACTAAGCTTAATTTCTAGCTTTTGATTTAAAGTGACTCTTCCTTTCACTTGAACCATTAGGGGCCATTTTGTAGAGTTATTAATCAGCCTAATTTCAATATTGTTGCATCTGAGGGAATAGGGAGACCGCAGGAGAGGGAGAGAGAAGGGGAACAGCTTGTTGGTGGAGGAGTCAGACCACACACAAAATTTATCAGTTAAGTTCACTGTCTTATATGGGTGTGGTTCGTGGCACCCCAAAACAATGACAATAGTAACATCAAATATCACTGATCACAGATCACCATAATACATATAATAATAATGAAAAAGTTTGAAATATTGTGAGAACTACCAAAATATGACACAGAAAAATGAAGTGAGCAAATGCTGTTGGAAAATTCGCACCAATAGACTTGCTTGACACAGGGTGGCCACCAACCTTTAATTTGTCAAAAACCCAATAGGCAAAGTGCAATTAAAGTGAACCACAATAAAATGAGGTAGGCCTGTATTTAAGAAAAAACTATAAAATAATTCTAGCATCGGAGAAGATGTCATTAAATAGTAAAGAGTAATTCCAACTCTTCCACTAATTTTTTTATATGTAAAAGAAATGGGCAGTACTTTAAGGTTCTCTCCTCTGATCCTTCAATCAATCAGAAATTCCTTTGAATGTCCACACCTGGTTAATTTCTTCTCTGAATGGCCACTATAGCTACTGTAAGCTTTCATCACTCTCTTTCATCACCCTCCTTCTCTTTTAACACTTTCACAGAAAAATAGGTGTGAATTCACTTAATTTTCCCTTCTGCTCCCCCCTAACTTTACTCCACCTCTTTATTGTCTTTTCTCTGAAAGTCACACCCTTACAATAATAATAATAGCTATAAGAACTACCTTTTGTTGAGTGCCTACTTATTCTAAGGGCTCTACATAATTATTTTCTAATTCTTAGAACAATTCCAAAGGATAGAAATTATCTGAATTTTATAAATGAGTAAACTGAAATTCAAAGAGTTTATGTAACTTGTTCCAGTCACAGAGCCAGTGAATGGAGACTCTAAATTCCAGATCCCATCCTCTGCCTTTCCTACATTTTTATTATGTTCTCCCACACAACTCCCTCCTCTCAGGCTACAACCATGCTCAAACCCCTCCCATAAAAAAACAAACAGGGACTTCCCTGGTGGTGCAGTCGTTAAGAATCTGCCTGCTAACACAGGGAACATGGGTTCAAGCCCTGGTCCTGGAAGATCCCATATGCCATGGAGCAACTAAGCCTGTGCACCACAACTACTGAACCTGCTTTCTAGAGCCGGCGAGCCACAACTACTGAGCCCGCATACTGCAACTACTAAAGCCCACGTACCTAGAGCCCATGCTCTGCAAGAAGAGAAGCCACCACAATGAGAAGCCCGCACACCGCAACGAAGAGTAGCCCCCGCTCGCCACAACGAGAGAAAGCCCTCACGCAGCAACGAAGACCCAATGCAGCCAAAAATAAATAAATAAATAAATAAATGTATAAAACAAACAAAAAAATTCCCTCAACACTTCATCATTTTCCAGCAATGACTCTAATTATCTTCTTCTTTTTTTAAATTCTTATTTTATTGAAGTATAGTTGATTTACAATGTTGTGTTAATTTCTGCTGTACAGCAAAGTGATTCAGTTATACATACATACATATACATTCTTTTTCACATTCTTTTCCATTATGGTTTACCAGAGGATATTAAATATAGTTCCGTGTGCTATACAGTAATATCTTCTTCTTTCTATAATCAATGTATCTTTTAAATATATCCTCTCTTCTTCATGCCCATTGCAGCATCCTTGATCAGGTGCTACCGTGTGCTCCTGCCTGTTCCCTTTTCAGTTCACCTTGTACTTTACAGGTAGAATAATTCTTCTAAAGTGCAGGGGTTTTGTCTGTTTGTTTGTTCTGGTTGTGCGGGGTCTTAGTTGCGGCATGCAGGATCTTTAGTTGCTGCAATACGGACTTCTTAGTTGCGGCAAGTGGACTCTTAGTTGAGGCATGCATGCGGGATCTAGCTCCCCCACCAGGGAGCGAACCCAGGCCCCCTTCACTGGGAGCACAGAGTCTTACCCACTGGACTACCAGGGAAGTCCTTAAAGGGCAGTTTTGATCACGTTGGCACCCTCAAGTCCCTCTTCTCAAGAAAGGACTCCTATTTGTACTTTGTTCCTAGAGCTGTACATATGTGTGTGACAATGACCAACACTGAGCTATATTCATTATTAATTTATTCATTCAACAAACAACCACTCAATGCCAATTATGTATAAGCATAATGGTTTGTCTTGGCTCAAGTCTCTTCTTATATATTACCTGGACTATCTATTCTATCCATTCTAGCTGGAAGAACTTTGAAAATGAAGGTGCAAAACTGATTATGGTATGCCCTGCCCAGAAAACGTTTAAATTCCTTCACCTGACATCCAAAACCCTTGGTTATCTTGCCTGTCCCTACCCTTCTCCAGCCATACCAATCTACATCCAGTTCCTTGGATGTGCCAATATCCTTTCATGATTATGGGTCTTTATACATATTGTTATGCTGGAATTCTCTTCCCCCTTCTTCACCAGATGAGCTAACTGCTATAGGTCCTGTATATCTCAGATCAAGCTTTTCCTCTTCTGGTAAGATTTATCTGAAGTTACTATCCACAGAGTTCGTTTCCCTCCCACAGATGTGAGTTCCATACAATTCTTACTGTTTTTATTTGAAATTGCTTGTTTAAATGTCTTTTGCTAGGTTATATGTTCCTGGAAGGAAGGCAGCAGTATCTTCGTGTCACCAGTGCCTAGCTTTGTAGCTGGCATACAGAAAACACTCAATAAATATTTGTTAAATGACTGAATAAATGTTAGGCAATCGAGGGAATACCAAGACTTCATTCTTCTCCTCAAGAAGTCTAAAAAGTAAGTAGTGGAAACACATCAGTATTGTCATACTATTTACTGTGCTGTTTATTTGTTTTAAATGAAGCTAACTTCTTTATAAAAGAAATTTGTTCCCAGATGAATTATTAACCAGTGTATTATAAGAAATCTATAGATATATACATAAACCTCTTGATGCCTATTGGAGTGGTTTTTCTGAAGTACAAATCGGACCACAGAAAGAAATGAATATGAAAATGGAGGGGTAGTTGTTAAGAAATAAGGGAAAATGGCAGAGTAGGAAAAGTAAGTTAGCAGGTTAAACTGTTCTTCCTATGGTTGCAGTTCAAGAAAAGGAGGAGAAAAGCATAATAGTTGCTGCTGCTCCTGAGTCTTCTATATTCAGATTTTTACTCATAAACAAGCAGTACTTTGTCTTCTACATGACTACCTTATCTAATCATCAAAAAACCAAATTATTCAAGCTTCAAGATGATTGGATAAATATATCCAATTATACATTACACTTAGGCACTGTTGAGCTCCTAGTATAATAGTTTTTATTAGAAACAGGCCTGAAAGTCATGTTCTCCCATTTATAATTTCATGGTTATTTATTTAAAATTCCTTCAATCTTTACAAAAAAATGTTCAACACTAGATACATCCTTTGAGATATTTCTTCCATAAGCAGAAATTCCAAGTCTATTTATTTGTCTCTTGCTAAATTTTCACTTAACAGAGCCTCAAGCAAAAGTTTTGAGTCACAACCATTAGGGTGAATAATATCACCATCTAGTCATTCATTGAATATTATTTATTGAATGCCAACTGTGTCAAGCACTGTGCTAGATGCTGGTTACATTAATAGATACAGTAATAAACAAGACACACACATTTTCAAATAAGGGAACTGGTCTCCACTTCTAGCAAAGACAGAGTAACTGCTACCTGACTTCCTCTCTTGACACAGACAGCTAAAAAACTGAACAAAATATGATTTTTTAAAAACTATTATCAGACAACAGGCAATGCAGAACTATTATATCTTAGAGAAGGAAACAAACAAGATGAGCTGTATCGTCATCCCAACAGGAAACCTGGAGTAACTTTCTGGATCAGAGAGAGAGGGATCTCAAGCAGAACATGATGGCCCAATGCAGGGGACCCAGGTTCGATCCCTGGTCAGGGAACTAGATCCCACTTGCCACAACTAAGGATTCGCATGCTGCAACTAAGAGTTAGCATGCTGCAACTAAAGATCCCACGTGCTGCAACTAAAGAACCCGCATGCCACAATGAAGATCCCACGTGCCACAACTAAGACCTGGCATGGCCAAATAAATAATTTTTTTTTTTTTTAAAAAAAGGACATGATGACCTCATTTAGCTGAGAAGACAGAGATCAGAGTTCAGAGGATTGAGGTAAAATGTCAGAGAGGGAAATTATCTAGGGAAAAGCTCTAGGAATCTGTATAAGGCATTTCTTTGTGTCTTTGGATGAAAACTAAGCTACAAGTGCATAAGTGAAATTCCACAAACCTGGGCAAAGAACAGCTACTGTATAGCTGAAAGCTGAACAATTCCCAGAGCTCACACAAGGCTGGGAGACATATGAGTTAGAACCACAGGGTAAGACCTCAGACTTCTGGGACATTCAATAGTGACTCTGTAAGTGCAGCATCTCAGTAGTAGGCTAAACCAGCCACAAAGTAAAGGATACGTTATGACCAACCTAACAAAGCTTAAAAACAAGCCTTTAAAGGGGCAAGCTGATAGAAGTAATTCCACCACTTCCACAATAAGCTTCAGCATTCTTTAAAGGAAACAAAATCCAGACACTCAGCCACATCAAAATCCACAATACTCAGAATCCAAGCCAACACCTCTAGACAGGCGGAGAAGATAATTGTACAAGGAATTGGAAGGACAATAGTTACTACAGTAACTGTTTATAATAACTGTTTTACTATAGATTTCCTGGAAGCCAGAGAAAATAAAAATCAATATAAAAGCGCCCTGTAACTCTTCATATCAGTTGAAATGAAACGTGTGTTTCTTTCAATAGAAAATCTTTATTCTAGGCACTGAATTCTGGGAGATATTTATCCTATGGATTGTTTCATGTGAGCACTAAGTATCACGTTAAAAGTATACAGCTTCAGAACATAAGATTTTGAGAATTTAAAACTTTCATTTTAAGTTTAAAATAGTTATTATTAGTTTCAGTGTCGACTCCTAATTTCTCCACAGCTCCTTAGGGAGATGTCCTAGAAATCTGTGGCAAGGTATGGTAAGAATCAATGTACTAGAACAGCAGTTGTAATAATAACAAAACAAAAACTACAGTAACATGTACATCCATGTATTTAAAAAATCAACTCTTCAGGGGCTTCCCTGGTTGTGCAGTGGTTGAGAATCCACCTGCCAATGCAGGGTACACAGGTATGAGCCCTGGTCTGGGAAGATCCCACATGCCGCAGAGCAGCTAAGGCCGTGTGCCACAACTACTGAGCCTGTGCTCTACAGCCTGTGAGCCACAACTACTGAGCCCACGTGCCACAACTACTGAAGCCTGCGTGCCTAGAGCCTGTGCTCCTCAACAAGAGAAGCCACGACAATGAGGAGCCCGCACACCGCAAGGAAGAGTAGCCCCCGCTCGCTGCAACTAGAGAAAGCCTGCACGCAGCAACAAAGACCCAATGCAGCCAAAAATAAAAACAAATAAATTAATTAATTAAAAAAAAAATCAACTCTTCAATCTCCCCCTCCCCTCTTCCTGTGCATCATTTCCCCTTCTCTTCCAAATTTCAGAGAACTTCCATATGAAAATTTTACAATAAACATTAAAGGACATAATTTAATTAAAATATCTGACATCTGAAAAGTTTTTGATTACTTGTGTTAAAAGAATTTAAAAAATTAAACTGAGTAGGATCTTGGAAATCTGTTGACCTGAATGAGATTCTTGACCTCCACTTCTGAGTCCCATTCATATGCCTCTCCTGAGCCAAATGGTGACATGGGGCTTGTGGGAAGCTAGAAGTAAGACAGGAGTCAACATCAGCCCCCAGTGGGAAGTCCTCGTCCTCCAGACCTCCCTGTCCTGTGATAGGGAAAGTATGGAGAGATTGGGGACCATGGAGGAAGTAAGGCCTCACAGTTACCCAAAAACCTGGGTTTACCTCTTGGTGGGTGTTGAGCCAAAATGAGACAGGGCAGGGGGAGGGGCAGGGCACAACCTTTAAAAGAATGACACAACTATTGAGGAGACAACAAAAACTAGTTAGAACCAACTAGGCCCAAGATGGTGGAAGATTTGACTTCCCATAGACATTGAGCCTCACTGTAATAATCAGCATGGCAAATGACACACCCAAAGGTGCCATAACTGTTCCAAGGCTGACCATAAAAAGCCAAAAATTTGGTGGTGGCCCAATTCCTGGAAATCTCCACCCTTTCCCCAAAATAATTAGAATAATCCTCCCACTTGTTAGCCTGTGAAGTTACCCCACCCCATACTCTGGGGTCACTCACAGCTTCTGAGACAGTCCCCATTCTGCCTATGGAATGTGTATCTTTCTAAATAAACTTGCTTTCACTTTACTATGGCGCACTCTTGAATTCTTTCCTGCATGAAACCAAGGATCCAAACTTGGCAGCCCACCCCAGGGACTAACCGGAGACCTGGGATGTGACCATGTTCTCACTTCCCATTCTCCTGCAACAAAAAGATACAACCAAGGCAAAAAGCAGGATAAGGAAGGATTTATTACTTGCAGCAAGTAAGGAGAACATGGGGATCTTTCCCAAAGCAGTGTGTCCCCAAACGGCAAAAGTGGGGAAGTTTTAAGCTAAGGGTACACACATATTCGTGAAGGGGCTTGAGCAGAGGAGAATTCAGCACAGAATTGGGGCAAAGGTTGACAGAGTCCTATCTTTAGTTGATTGAAGTCAGGAGGGTCAACATCATTCTTTCATCCTACACCTGGTTGAGGGCCTCAAGTCCTGCAGAACTCAAAGAAACATATCAGATTGTTATATATATCCCTTCAGGAAGAACTAGGACTATTTTATCACTGAACTATTGTTTCTTTTTTTTTTTTTTTAATTTTATTTTATTTTATTATTTTTGGCTGCATTGGGTCTTCATTGCTGTGCGTGGGCTTTCTCTAGTTGCAGCGAGCCGGGGCTACTCTTTGTTGTGGTGCACGGGCTTCTTATTGCGGTGGCCTCTCTTGTTGTGGAGCACAGGCGGCTCTAGGCTTGTGGGCTTCAGCAGTTGTGGCACGGAGGCTCAGTAGTTGTGGCTCGCGGGCTCTAGAGCGCAGGCTCAGTAGTTGTGGTGCACGGGGTTTGTTGCTTTGCGGCACGTGGGATCTTCCCAGACCGGGGCTTGAACCCCTGTCCCCTTCGTTGGCAGGAGGATTCTTAACCACTGCGCCACCAGGGAAGCCCTGAACTATTGTTTCTTGACTGCTTTTCCTTTACTCCTTCATTCCCTCTCTTCCCTTAAGATTTTTAATTACTGAGACCTGTTCAAGGGCAAGCATTGTGGCCAGGCTTAGATCACAAAATGGCTTAGGCCAAAAATGTCAAGAAAGCCATGCCTAGTTCTCTTGTCTGGGGACCCCATACCCTCTCTGCTTATATCACCAGAGACTGGCACATTACGTCTAGTCCATGCAGAGAGAGAGAACTGCTTTCCTTCACCTGCAGCACTGCCATATCTCAGGCTACCATCACAACCAGACTGAAGACTCAAAAGCTGACAAAGGAAAATGCAACCCATTTAAGGGAACATGGTATGTCAGGTTCCCCCAGAAACAACCTTTGTAACTCTAAGATTTTTGTATGGGAAGGTTAATAGGGAGTGTTTTGGGGAACAATAATTATGATGGATATAATAGAATTGGGCAGAAGGAAAAGTTGAACTGCCGTGCAGTTGCAACAGAGGCTTTAGCAGTAAGTATGGGGCACTCAGGACCTGGAATTGCCCTTCAGAGCTGTCCTGCCTTGAGGCAAGGCGGATGAGCAGTGGGGAAGTGGGCTATCCCCAGGAAGGGGTTATGTCCTGGGGTGAGGTGGTTTTCTTTTGCTAAGGCAATTCCCAGAGAGAGAGTTAATTGTGAAGTATCATCCACCAACAATCAAAGCTGCTGGGAGAATGAGTGCCCGAGCCCTGGGGATCCAGGTGGCCTACGACAGCATCCACCCAGGGCCTGAGAGTAAAAGACAGCAAGATTAGTCTGGTCAAATAGAATAAACACTCAGTGAAAAAGAGCTGTTAGAGAAGCGGAAACCACACCTCAGATGGGACTCAAATCCACAATTTTCCAACTGAAACCACACACCTTGTCTCAGGACTCAGTGAAGCTCATGTTCTTTATGTCTTGGCACAGAAGGAATTCAGCAAGAGGCAAAGTGATAGGTAAGAAGTAGATTTATTAATACCCTTTGTAAAGAGGTTGCAGGGAGATAGGGTGCGAGAGGATGGTCATATCCCAGGTCTCAGGTGAGTTCCTGGGACAGGCCACCAAGTGAGGGTCCTTGGCTTCATGCACGTAAAAATTCAAGAGCAAGCCATAGTAAAGGGAAAGCAGAGATGCACATTCCATAGGCAGAATGCAGGCCGTCTCAGAAGGTGAGAGCAGCCCTGGGGTGCAGGGTTGGTTAGTTTTTATTGGCTGGATAATTTCATAGGCTAATGAGTGGGAGGCTTATTCCAACTATTTTGAGGAAGGGGCAGGGATTTCCAGGAATTGGGACACTGCCCACTTTTTGGCTTTTTATGATCAGCCTTGGAACTGTCATGGCTCCTGTGGGTGCGTCGTTTAGCATCCTAATGTAATATGATGAGTGTATAACGAGGTCCAAGGTCTACTGGAAGTTGAATCTTCTGCCATCTTGGGCCTAGTTGGTTCTGTTGCTGAAATATCGGCTTTCCTGTGCACCAAGGCTGAACAGAACTACGGAGACAGAAATTTTGGAGGAAGAGAGAGATGGCTTTATTTTTCTGCCAAGCAGAAGGGAAAACACAGCAGGCTAGCGCCTCAAGAACTGTACCCCTCCTCCTTGGGAATCAGGGAAGATTTTATATGTGGGGCGCGCAGTCCAGGGTATACGATAAGGATCAAAGTAGCGAAGGTCTTGCATTCTTCCTTTCCTTTGCATTATTTCAAAACAGCCATAGCTGGCGTCAGGCCACCCAGTAACTGGGGTCCGGCAGTCTGGTAATTGTGTCGGTTTGCCTCTGGTTTATGGGCGGTGACCTTGTCTGTGAAATGCAAAAACTATAGGGGGTGATTTGTTACGAGGGGCGTATAGAATGTAAGGGCTGGGACATAATAAGTTTAGGGAGTGAGAGGCCCGGATGTAACATGACAGAGTTAGGGGTGATAGGTGCGGAATGTAAATTACATAGTGTCAGGGAGTGAAGTTAGCTTTGTAAAGTACAAATCTAGTTACTACAAATTAGTGACAGTTAAAGTAAAACAAGGAGTGATTAACTCTTTCAGGCCAGGTTATGTTTGTTCTCTAGCCTGTTCGTTGTTCCTTTTTTTTTTCTTGCTCTCAGGAGAAGAAGAAAGAAAACTCACTTCTATTTATATTGCAACATGATTAACTCTTTCAGGCCAGGTTATGTTTCTTCTTTAGCCTGTTCACTGTTCCCTTTATTTTCCTTGTTCTCAGGGGAGGGAAAACTTCATTTCTATTTTTGCTGAAACAATTCTAACCAGTTTATGTCGTATCTTCAACAGCTATGTCATTCTTTTAACAGTTGTACCCTGCCCCCGTCCCTCCTGTCTCAAAGCTAGACATCAACTTAAATGATAGAAAAAAAAAAATGATAGAGATATAACTGTAAAGGTAAGAGATGTTAAAATAATTATGAGAATACTAACAGCAACTGTGGCAACAGATTTGACAAGACAGAGGAAATGGATAATATCCTAGCAAAATAAGCATTACCAAAATTGACTTAAGAAAGAGGGCAAATTGAATAGACTAAATAACAGAGATTAGGAAAGTGACAAATGTTCTACCATTGAAAACTGATCACATACCTAACAGCTCAGATAATTTCAATGTTACTTTAAACAGTGCTTCCAAAGCATTAATGTTCACAGGAAACTCCTGAAATCAAGCAGAACCCCGTGGGGCTCCTGGGCTTGGAAACCTTTAAACAGTTGCTAATCAGGGAAGGGAGAGAATGCAGAGACAAGGGAGGAGCAGTCAGGAAACAATAGTGCAGCCTTGGGGCAGGGTCCTGGTTCCGCCTCAAGGGATACACATAATGATATCTTTGAACTCCTTATAGAACTAAAACCCACCAAAAATGGAAGATGTTAGTATTCTTCAGTTCAGATTAAAGGAACCAGAGAAGCTCTTCAAGGAACCACCCGAGGCCAGATTAAAGGAACTACAGAAACTCATCAGACCACCTGAGGCCAGATTAAAGGAGTGCAGGCCCTGAATACACCCTAATCCTTATCAGAACCCCACCCTTAGACCACTGTTATAAAATTCCTTACAAAATCCTCCGAGGTGGGGGTGCATGCACAGTTTTGTTGTTTTTCATCTTTATTGGAGTATAATTGCTTTACAATGTTGGGACACAGAGTTTTGAGGGGCCTGAGCCCACTGTGTCCCCCTTTGCTTGGCAAAGCAATAAAGCTATTCTTTTCTACTTCACCCAAAACTGTGTCTGAGATTCGATTTGGCATCAGTGCACAGAGGCCGAGTTTTCAGCATCATTCCTGGAGATCTTGTTAAGTGCAGTTACTAATTCCTAAATCTGATTTTATGTCTAAAATTATGAATTTCAAACAAGCTTCCTGCGATGCTAATACTGCTGTTCCATAGACCACATTTTGAGCAGCAAGGATTTATACTACTCCCGTCAGAGCAAAAGATGAAAATTCCTCTATTAAATTTTATGATGCTAACATAAATTTACTATGGAAAAATGACAATGATATTATAAAAAGAAGGAAGTAAAAAAGGGAGAGAGAGGGAGGAAGGAGGGAGAATTAAAGCTTAGAACAATATTACTTAATTGAAAATAGGCTACAGAAATATATCAAAAAAAAAAAAAGATATAGTATGACTAAGGGATGGTTTAAGATCAGGAAATCTATCAACTTAATCCATTAAAACAACAAATTAAAGAAAAAAATCATATGATTATAACAGCATGAGCTAAGAAGGCACTTGATAAAAATATAGGCATTATTCCTAATAAAACCTCTAAGTAAAATAGTAACATAAGTAAACTACTTAAATGTAATAAGGAGCATGTCCAAAACCATACATAAGTACTATCTTAAATAATTAAACCTTAAAATCATTTACTAAAATTTGTCTTATGATCCTAAATGGTTAAACCTTTATATTATTCTATTAAAATTTGTTTTGACAGTGTCAGTGTGTTAAAACACAAAATCCAACTGAGTAAATCTGAAGATCTAATTGGCTTTATTAGGTGATTCATGAATTGGGCAGCATACCATCTGACAACTAGAAAGGCAAGGAGTGATACGAAGTGGAAGACTTTTATAGAAAGAGGGGTGGGGCAAGGAAGTCATTAATAAAAGAAAATAAAGTGTTATTTTGGGCTGGGACATCTTTTTTGGTGGGGAAGGAAATGCAAAGATTTTATCATGCAGATTGCCTCTTCTTCCTTTGGGGGAGGGAGTGGGGATCAAAAGGGTCCGCATGACAGATTACCTCTTTGGTGCTGATCAGAAAATTCCAAACTGGTTGGTTAAATTTTCTTGGGAAGGTCAAAACTGCAATTAGGTGAGGTATTAAATCTAAGCTTTAGCACAAGTGATGCCGTTTTGGGCCTGTGGTTTTTCTAATTAAACAGTAAAATCAAGATAAGGAAACAAAATCAGAAAATTAAATAATTAATGGAAACATCAGAAGAGAAAAGAAAAATATCTCTTTGTCAATAGTCTGATGGTATTACTAAAAACACATGAGACTGGTTAAAAACAAAAACAATCTCCTAGAATTAAAAAGATAATTTGGCCAAATAGAAGGAAATACACAAAAATCAATACCTTATCACCTAAATAATCACCTACAGAGGAAATGGAAAAAGATATTCTATTCACAATATGAACAAAAATATAAAATATAAAACGTATAGGAGTAGATATAATGAGAAAAGAACAGAAAAAAACCCAAATATTATTGAAAAAAATGCCATGGTTTTTTCTTTTAATTAATTAATTTATTTATTTGGCTGTGTTGGGTCTTCATTGCTGCACACAAGCTTTCTCTAGTTGCAGCGAGCGGGGGCTACTCTTTATTGCGGTGCGCAGGCTTCTCACTGTGGTGGCTTCTCTTGTTGCAGAGCACGGGCTCTAGGCACATGGGCTTCAGTAGTTGTGGCACGTGGGCTCAGTAGTTGTGGCTCGTGGGCTCTAGAGCACAGGCTCAGTAGTTGTGACGCATGGGCTTAGTTGCTCCTTGGCATGTGGGATCTTCCCGAACCACGGCTCAAACCCATGTCCCCTGCTTTGGCAGGTGGATTCTTAACCACTGTGCCACCAGGGAAGTCCCAAAATGCCATGTTCTTGATTTGATAATATAAAAATGATTTCACAAAATTAATATTGCATTTTAATACAATTCTAGTTAGAATCCCAATAGTAAATGGGGGAGGAGGTGGTAGATGTAATAAATTTAAAAGAAAGCATGTCAGAAAAGAACCAACAAAATTATGAAAAAGAAGAACAGTAAGGGTACGCTTGTTTTGCTAGATTTCAAAACATACTATAAATCTACTGTAAATGGAACAAAGGGTTACAATTGACTCCTCTGTGTCTGAAAGGTCTAAAATGATTGGATCTGAACCTATTTATATGGGACAGCGTAAGAGATTATAAAGCCAGTTTGACAACTAGTAGTCTCCTGTTTGTAAGAGGATTTGAAGAGATCGATCAAGAGGCAGGTAGCAAGGATTTTTTAAAACAAATTTCAATCTGCTGTATATTTATCACCCATGTCCTTCTTAAGGGAGAGAAGAAAACGGTATTTTCCCCATCTCCCATACCTGAGCCCCAAAATTGAGATTTCAGAGAACCATTGATTTGACATGGATCCCTGGAGTTCAGGATATGTAAGGATTATTATCTTTTGATATCTGAAAACATTTAAAGGAGAGTGGATGATTGGTACTGGGTCTGATGATAGAACAATGAAAGAAGACACCAGCTGAAGTAAACTGCAATTCTACAATAGCTGGACATTCTCAGAGCCTGGCTGAGCCCCACCAAAAAGGGGCTATAGTAGGAAATATTGAAAAGGATCCCACCCAAGAAGCCTATCTAGAGGGATGAGAGAGAGTCTACGTGTAGAATGAACCACTGGAATCCACTTACTGCGAAGTCACATGTGGCCAGTCAGAGGAGTGTCTACATCAGGGAACTATAAGGGGACAATCCTTAGCAATGTGTACCTCAGGGGTGGTCACAAAATATCCCTACAAAAGAGTTAGCATTTGGACTATTACCAAGACTGAATATGTTTGACAGCCAAAAGAGAACTAAAGAATTCACTAGTTATATAACACAAACACAGCCCCTAAAACCCTGTCGATTGCACCCCACTACCCAAAAGGAATTGGAAGTTGGCAACTGAATGGCAAACAAGAGTAGGACCCAGGGAAAGAATGATAAAGATCGACCATGCTACCTCCCTACCTTTTCAGTTCAAAGCCTGAGTCAGGCATGAGCTTGGAGAAACAGAAGGATTTATAGTAGATGCATGATTGGCACTTTAATACTTAGTATATTTGAATGAAAATGGAAAAATAATCTGATCTTATTATATCTGATTGGAATTTCATAGGGGTGGAGGTGAGGGCAGAAAAACCATCTGACAACTTGGGTTTAAATTTACAGAGATGAGAATAAATGAAGTTGCTTCTGCTCTTCCCCTACTAATTTCAGTTCATTCAATTAACTGCTTACATGATTATATCAATATGATATTAGGATAGGAATAGATAAATGCACCAGTGAATAGATAACCAAGGCAAAGAGAGTTAGAAGAAAGAGATATTGCTTACCCAGCAAGTGAAAAGCAGAGCAAAGATTTACACTCCAGCAGCTAACTCCAGTATGAACATTGCTCTCTACTACACTATTCTGTCCCTCTGAAGTGTGGGAAAGGGCACCCATACATTACTGATGGAGATGTGATAGGAACCTTTTTGGAAAACCATCTGACATATATCTATTAAAAGTAAAAATATATATAGTCTTTGAACCAGCAAGCCCACACCTGGGAATCTAGCTCATGTAGATAAAACAAAATTAACACAATATTGTAAATCAACTATACTTTAAAAAAGAAAAAAACACAGCACATGAAGATACTTGTACAAGGATATTCATGGGGAATGGTGCATTAGATGGCGATATATCCAGAAAATGGAATACTATGATCACAACAAAAAAGAATGAATTAGAGCTATAACAATTGACATAAAATTTCTTTAAGGTACTGTTGAATGAGAAAAGGAAGAGGGAGATAAGTGTATACAGGATATAATATAACCCCATACTTATAAAAATTTACCAAAAATCTTTATATGTATATGTGTAGATGATCGAATTATAGAAGCGTGGAGAAAAATAAAGAACAAAGAAAGCTAAATGGCGTCATTATAAAATAATGGATAGGCGATTCAGGTTAGCATCAAATTTTGTAGGTTCAAACACCAGATGTACCACTTAATGACTATGTTACTTTAGACAAGTTACTTAACCTCTTCGTTCCTCCGTTTCTTTACCTAAAAAATGGAGATGATTCTAGTACACGCCTCATAGGTTTGTTGGGATGATTAAGTGAGGTAATGTGCATAAAGCAAATAGATAGTGCCCAGCACATAGGGAGTTTTAAATAAATGTTATTAAGTAGTAGTAGTAGTAGTATATTAGATTGTTAATGTGGGAAGCAGGAGAACAAACCAAAGTCAACATATATTAATAGAAATGGAAGGAGTCAACTAAAAAAAAAATTTTTAAGTGACTTTAAAAAGTATTATACAATTGCATTTATATAAAATTATGTCCATATATGTATACATATTTAATGGACATTATTTTTTAGAGCAGTTTTAAGTTTATAGCAAAATTAAGTGTAAGATATATAGAGATTTTCCATACACGCCCTGGCCTCACTCATGTATAGCCTCACCCATTATCAACATCCCTCACCAGAATGGTATGTCTTTATAATTGATGAACCTACACTGATACATCATAATCAACCAAAGTCCATAGTTTACATTAGGATTCACTCTTGATGTTGTACATTTTATGGTTTTGGACAAATGTATAATGACATGTGTATCCACCATTATAGTATCATACAGAGTTGTTTTGCTAACGTAAAAATCCTCTGTGCTCCACCTATTCATCCCTCCTTCTCCACTAACCCCTGGCAACCCCTGATCTTTTTACTGTCTCCACAGTTTTTGCCTTTTCCAGAATGTCATATAGTTGGAATCATACAGTATGTAACATTTTCAAAATGATTTATTTTACTTAGTAATATGCATTTAAGATTCCTCCATGTCTTTTCATGGCTTGATAGCCCATTTGTTCTTAGCACTGAATAATATTCCATTGTCTGGATGTATCATAGTTTATTTATCCATTCACCTAAGGCAGGACATCGTGGTTGCTTTCAGGTTTTGGCAATTATGAATAAAGCTTATGTATGTGTTCAGGTGTTTGCGTGGACATAAGATTTAACTCCTTTGGGTAAGTACAAAGGAGAGTGATTGCTGCATTGTATGGTAAGAATATATTTAGTTTTGTAAGAAACCACCAATCTGTCTTCCAAAGTGGTTGTACTATTTTGCATTCCTACCAGCAATGAATGAAAGTTCCTGTTGCTCCACACCCTCACCAGCATTTGGTGTTGTTAGTGTTCTGGATTTTGGCCATTCTAATAGCATGTAGTGGTATCTCATTGTTCTAATTTACGTTTTCCTGATGACATAAAATGTGAAGCATCTTTTCATGTGCGTATTTGCCATCTGTATACCTTCTTTGGTAAGGTATCTAAGATCTTTGCCCTATTTTTTAATCAGGTCGTTTGTTTTCTTATTGTGCGTTTTAAAGGTTTTTTGTATATTTTAAATTACAGTCCTTTATCAGATATGTCTTTTGCAAATATTTTCACCCAGTGTGTGGCTTGTCTTCTCATTCTCTTGACACTGTCTTTGATAGAACAAAAGTTTTTAATTTTAATGAAGTCCAACTTATCAATCATTTCTTTCATGGATTGTGCCTTTGTATTTAAAAAGTTGTTGGCATACCCAAGTTCATCAAGGTTTTCTCCTATGTTATCTTCTAGAAGTTTTACAGATTTGCATCTTATATTTAGATCTATGATCCATTTTGAGTTAATTTTTGTGAAGGGTGTAAGATCTGTGTCTAGACTTTTTTTTTGTCCAGTTGTTCCAACATTGCCTTTGTTCCTTTGCCAAAAGTCAGTTGACTGTATTGTTTTGGGTCTATTCTGTTCCATTGATCTCTTTGTCCTTTTGCCAATACCACACTGTCATGGATACTGTAGCTTTACAATAACTCTTGAAATCAGGTAGTGTCAATCTTACAATAACACACGTATTCACTCTTTAATTCTCACAATAACCATTGATATAGAAACTGCTATCACCCTCATTTTAGATGAGAAACTGCTGGGAACTATTGTAACTTCCATTTAATAGATCAGGAAACTAAAATACAGAAAGATCAAATAACTTGCCTAGAGGAAGTTATTTTGAGCCTAAGACAGTTGGCTGCAGTGCTATTGTTCATAACAAATTAACCATCCTGCTCTTTGAGATGATACTATTTTGTTATTTTGTTGTTACTGGATCTGGCCTGATACGAATATTGGAAACTTTGTAAGTCATACCAGAATAGTATTTATAATTCTTTGTGTAGGGTTATTTAAAGAACTTCTAAAGGTTTTATTTACCAGAAGATAAGCGATCAACTTTTCAGTTAATTCTTATATTTGGGATAGTTGTTAATTTATTATTTTGGAAGAAATTGTTGAATTCTCTTTATTTAAAAAAAAAATTAATTAATTAATGAATTTAGTTGTGCTAGGTCTTAGTTGCAGTGGGTGGGCTCCTTAGTTGTGGCATGCAAACTCTTAGTTGAGGCATGCATGTGGGATGTAGTTCCCTGGCCAGAGATTGAACCCAGGCCCCCTGCATTGGAAGCGCAGAGTCTTTTTTTTTTTTTTTTTTTTTGGCTGTGTTGAGTCTTTGCTGCTGCGCACAGGCTATCTCTAGTTGCAGCAAGCAGGGGATACTCTTCGCTGCGGTGCACGGGCTTCTCATGGCGGTGACTTCTCTTATTGCGGAGCTTGGGCTCTAGGCACACAGGCTTCAGTAGTTGTGGCACGCGGGCTCAGTAGTTGTGGTGCATGGGCTTCGTTGCTCTGTGGCATGTGGGATCTTCCCGAATCGGGGCTCAAACCCAAGTCCCCTGCATTGGTAGGCGGAGTCTTGACCACAGCGCCACCAGGGGAGTCCCTGTTGAATTCTCTTTAAATGAATTACTACGTATATGACCACCAGTAATGAGCAATTGCTGGATCCACTTTCTGCTTGGTTATAATATATTACCAATGGAGTTTATCAGTCCATTTGATTCTGACACAGTACCTATTTTTTTTCTGGAAGCTTTTGGTTCACTTAGAGTTCCCTATGTATGTTGTATCTTGCTTATACTTAGAAAAAAGTACCTATCCATATTTTATAGACACATACTTAATGGAATAAACAAAATATACCTATATATTAATGTTTTCTATTTATATTAAAATCAATAAAATTTAACATCTTCTATTATAGTCACACATATTAAAAATACCTTTTTGCACATAGTTTATTAATCTTTCTTTTTTCCAAACCATTACTGAATTCATGGGCTTTATATACTCAACTTGTTTCAATTAACAAAATCATAATAATAAAAATTTTAATGCTCAAATTGTTACAAGTTGGTGGATGAGAATCCCTTTAAGATGGCTCCTTTGTCCTTAAACCATGTCCCTGACATTCCTGAAATTATCCTTGCTTTCTAATAATAACAATAGATAAGTAAACAAATAGACATTAAAATATTTTTCAATCACCCTCTATTCAATCTCATTATTTTTTTCCTAAAATAGCATTAGGGATAAAAGTCTTGACTGCTAGGGTTGCCCATGACTTTTGGTGGTGGGCAAAAGTACTGCTACTACTATTGCTGCTGGATCATTTTTAGTACAGAACTAGAACACAATATTTCTTTGTAAGTTTATGAATTCACATTGATTTTTCCAACTCAAAATTTTATGGTGTTGTATAGTACTTTTCTTACAGTATGAAATTTCAACAGCTGCCAAGGCTTTCAACTATGCCCTAGCACTCTGTAAACCTCAGTTTTCTCTATACCCTTATTTGCAAAATTGGTGTATTCAAAGGTTTGTTTGGACAACAGAGAAAATAGACATGTAAGTGCCTAAAAATGTTTGGTAGGTAGTAAATAAACACCCAACGCTGGCTATAGTTATAGATTCAAAACTCATGATTATTTCCTCTTCCTTGGCATTCCCTTCCCCTGATCCATAGGCTGTGCTACAAGCTGCCATATTAGTACAACTCAACCTCAATAATTGACTCTAGTTGTTTGATTTGGAGCTGGTATTCTGCGGGACTCTGGGTCAAATTCTCCTTGTCAGGCCTTAATTACTATTTTCTTTTCTCTTGAGAAATAATTGACATTAGTAGATTGTGAATGTTCTCTTTTCACCAAAGTAAATCACTTTAAGATCTGTGTGCACCTTCTCCTAAAGATAAAAGACACATTTATCTGGCTTGGCTTTCATAAACTGTCCACAGCTGGTTCAGTCAGCCATGACTGGAGAGGTGGGGCAGAGTCACGGAGGATAAAAACTTCCTTGTTTTGTGGACCGAGGATGAGAGGGCAGTTTCTTGAAGAAGAAGGGTCATTGTGTGTCAAGCAGGCAACCCCAAAGTGTCTAATACTAACATAAATAAACTAAATGAGGAATTATTGATATTCTAGAGCAGGGCAGTTCAATAGCATTTTCTGCGAGGATGCAACTTCTCCTTATCTGTACTTTTCAATATAGTAGCCACGAGCCAGCCATATGTGGCTTTTCAGTACTTGAAATGTCACTAGTGCAACTGAAGAACTGAAGAGATAAAGTTAATTCTACATAATGAAAATTAATTTAAATTTAAATAGCCACATGTGGCTAGCAGCTATTGTATTAGATAGTACAATTTTAGAATTGTCAGTGAAACCATGTTCCACAATTATTTAAAACTTCAGAATTTGGAATCAATCCTGGTTACAAATTTGGTCTTTGCTATTGATTATCTGAGTGAAATTAAGCAAGTTATTTTACTGAGCCAAGCCTCAGTTTGGTTTTTTTTTTTTTTTAATTTATTCATTTATTTTTGGCTGTGTTGGGTCTTCGTTTCTGTGCAAGGGCTTTTTCCAGTTGTGGCGAGCGGGGGCCACCCTTCATCGCGGTGCGTGGGCCTCTCACTATCGCGGCCTCTCCCGTTGGGGAGCACAGGCTCCAGACGCGCAGGCTCAGTAGTTGTGGCTCACGGGCCTAGTTGCTCCGCAGCATGTGGGATCTTCCCGGACCGGGGCACGAACCCGTGTCCCCTGCATTGGCAGGCGGATTCCTAACCACTGCGCCACCAGGGAAGCCCCAAGCCTCAGTTTTTGTTTTCAGCAGAAAAGTAGAAATAATAATCCATATTTTGTATAGGATAGTGCTACTACTCAAAGTGTGGTCTTCGTATCAGTGTCCATCAGTAGTCTATTTGCTGCAGGTTAGAAATGAAGAGTGAGGGACTTCCCTAGTGGTCCAGTGGGTAAGAATCCATGCTCCCAAGGCAGGGGGCCTGGGTTTGATCCCTGATCTGGGAACTAGATCCCACATGCATGCCACAACTAAGAGTCCGCATGCAGGCTTCTAAGAGTCTGCAGGCTGCAACTAAGAAGCCCACATGCCACAGCAAAGATTTCTCGTGCTGTAACTGAGACCCAGCGCAGCCAAAATAAATATAAATAAATAAATAAATATTTTTAAAAATGAAGAGTGAGCAATAGAAACTTTTATAAAAATTTGACAGAGTAATTTTATATCTTTTGACTATAATAAAATTTTTATGACATTTAAATTTTTCTAGCTATTTGCTTTTGTTGTATTTTACAAAATATTAGTCTGCAACGGACTGTAGATAAAACAAAGCTGGTACTTTATCACAGGTGGTTTGAGAGAAACTGTCAGAGATTCACTGCAAAGATGGGAGTAAAGGGTGTAGAATGGTACCTGTTATGTAGCAAGTAATTGATGAATGGCTATTATTATGAATGTCAGTCTTGTAATTTCTCAGTCTCTAAGGTAATAGAAACAATTTCTCCTTTGGACTGCTCAGAATAGAATCGCATTGGTTTATTCTGTGTCTGGCTAACTATGTCCAGGCCTGTAAGTCTTTATTTCTTTGAACAGCCATAAGGTACAATAAATTAGAGTCACTATGAGTTAATAGCAATATATTCATTCTAATGATTCATTGTGCTTTTGATTGAAAAATGTGTAAAAAATGTATGTAAGGAATAAAGTTTGTTACTCCAAGTGTTTAATGAAAATTTGTATTTGGGTGAGTAAAAAGAGTCTTGCAATTGAAGTGAAGCACAGAGGAGTTTTAGAGCAGTGAAAATAGTCTGTATGGTACTATAGTGATGCCATGCATTCGTCCAAACCCGTAGAATGTACAACACCAAGAGTGAATCCTGGGGAAAGTGGGGGTAGGGAGGGTGGGGGAGGTGTGGGGTGGTGGTGGGATGAACTGGGAGACTGGGACTGACATATACACACTAATATGTATAAAATAGATAACTAATATGAACCTGCTGTTTAAAAAATAAATAAAGTAAAATAAAATTCAAAATAAAATAAAATGGTAAAAGCAGCTGTACTTACTCAAATCTTATTTGACTGGTAATCATCTTGAGGGTTTGGGTGAATCATAATGTAAAACATGGGCTTCGAGTGAGTATGATATGTCAATGCAAGTTCACTAATCGTAACAAATGCACCCCTCTGGTGAGGGATTTTGATAATGCTGTGCATGTATAGGGCAGGAAGTAAATGGGATATCTCTGCATCTTCCTCTTAATTTTGTGGTGGCTTTGCTGCATTTGGAATTTATATGGCTATTTGGTAATATTGTTTAAGAACTACTAGGTCTTCATGCAATCCTGCGTATTGCATAAGAATATAATTTATGCTATGATTTTTTAAAAAGACAGATTTATTACTAGGAGCCACAAAGACCAATCATCATTAATTTTTTATTGTGTTTTATTTGATAAATGTGTGCAGCTGTTATATTGAAAAGACTGTGACAGTTTAAAACATCATAGCAAATAAACAATATTAAAATTTTTTTGTCCACACTTGTATACTGTGTATGCAAAATGCCTTAATTACTAATAAGCCAATGTGTTGTGATACCAATAAAAATATTGTTGTAATTGTATAAATGAAACATACCCAATCAAAAGGTTTTAATTACAAAATGGTCACTCAGAGAACATATGTGCTGGATAAAATGCTTGAAGAAAGAATCTTGGAAAATAAGGAGTTGCTGAAGTAACATAAATTAGACAATTAAAAAAAATAGGTGTAGGGCTTCCCTGGTGGCGCAGTGGTTAAGAATCCACCTGCCAATGCAGGGGACATGGGTTCAAGCCCTGGTCCAGGAAGATCCCACATGCCGTGGAGGAACTAAGCCCGTGTGCCACAGCTACTGAGCCTGTGCTCTAGAGCCCGTGAGCCACAACTACTGAACCCACGTGCCACAACTACTGAAGGCCATGCGCCTAGAGCCCCTGCTCCACAACAAGAGAAGCCACCGCGATGAGAAGCCTGTGCACCTCAACAAAGAGTAGCCCCTGCTCGCCACAACTAGAGAAAGCTCACGCGCAGCAACGAAGACGCAACATAGCCAAAAATAAATAAAGTAAATAAATTAAAAAAAAAATAGGTGTAGCAAAAGAACACAAATGTTGAATAGCCATAGCATTGAGCAAATTGAAATTGCATTCAAAAGGAAATAATATTTGTTCAATGAACAATAGAGCATCGAAGGAAACAAGAGCATATATCTAGGACTCGTTGAAAATTCAGGAACACAGAGTAATAGTAAATGCCTGGAGTATGAAAGAGCATTTGGAAAAGATGGTGTTTTAAAAATTAGATGGTGTTTAAAAATTAGAGACTGATCAAAATGAAGCTGTACATATGTTATAATGTCTTGTTTAAAATTAATCTGGATGAGTTTCTTTTTCTCCTTCCACTTCCCTTCCTCTTCTTCTTCTTCCCTGTCTTCCTCCTCCACCTCCAGTTCCTCCTCCTTTTAAAATTTATCTATGGTTATTTAAAAACAAATTAGAGGGCTTCCCTTCCCTGGTGGCGCAGCGGTTGAGAATCTGCCTGCCAATGCAGGGGACACGGGTTCGAGCCCTGGTCTGGGAAGATCCCACATGCCACGGAGCAACTGGGCCCGTGAGCCACAATTACTGAGCCTGCGCGTCTGCAGCCTGTGCTCCGCAACAAGAGAGGCAGTGATAATGAGAGGCCCGCGCACCGCGATGAAGGGTGGCCCCCACTTGCCGCAACTAGAGAAAGCCCTCGCACAGAAACGAAGACCCAACACAGCCATAAATAAATAAATAAACCCAAAGTTTAAAAAAAAAAAACAAATTAGGAAAACTTTAAGAACTAAGAATAATTGTCCTATATTTTGTGTGTATGCACACACATGCAGAGGGTAGTTTAAAAAGTCTAACAAATATTTCGATTGGTAGATCACATCCATTAGTAATATTCCTAATCCTTACTTCCTGAGATGAAACATTAAAAATATTTTGCTTTTATTTTATGTGTTAACTGTATATAGACACCACAGTGAGGACCCTCCCCGCAGAAGAAAAATAATGGTTACAAGTAAGCAGAGTCATCTGAAAGTAAAAATTTGAAGTGATCACATAGTGAATTTGAGTAGAGATGTACAGAGTCACCTAAAAAAACATAATGGCTTCCTGGCTTCCTGATAATGACCACACAGAATGTTTTAATATATCTAAAGAAAAAAGTGACAAGTAGATGTATATGAGATAAGGGGATAGGGGTGTTAGTCATCCAGGAATTCAAAGAAAAAGGAATCACAGAAGCACGAGTTGGCACTAGCCATCCGAGCACGGTGTGCTGGTGAGGCGTGGGCTGGTGCTCCTCAGGTCTTGTAAATCTCCATCTGCCTCACAGACAGAAATTTCACTCCTGTGGAGCAGGGCACATCAGGTTCACAAGACACAATGCCATTAAACATTAGAATCAAATAACTGGCTTGTCTTATTCTGATTCCATGCTCACCAAGCAGCATTCTGCTACTTTGGCTTTGTATGCACTCTGTCTACAGGGGGATGTGCTGATGAGTAATTCTAGTCCACTCGATCATTAATTTTAGATTGAAATATCAGTCTTTTATCCTTGGCTATGTTAAGTTCATCCCTGGAAAATAGACTCACTCTCAAGAAGCTGACAAAGTTAGATTTCTTCACTTGTCATAGTGGGGACCAGCTCATGGACTATGGTGAATCCATCGCAGCAAGTTCCACTATAGAAGGCTCTTGACTGTCAGCCAACATTCTCCACATGGTAGCTCTTTGCATTCCCTGGGCCAAATGTTCATAACAGTCAGGGAACCATGGTAGGTTAGATTTTAGCAATAGGGGGTCCTCAATAATTATATGATCGCTTGACTTATTTTTCTTCTCTTGATATTGCCTCAAAATGATCCAGATGATATTATTTTAGAAATTGCAAAAGTAGAATGTGAGGATAAGACTTAAGTGAGAGCTGAAATTATAAAGTTTGAGAAGTGGAAATAAATAAAGAGAGTGCATTTGGAGTAAAGATGGCATCCTCTTGATACCTGTCTCACATACTGTTTTTCCCTGTGCCAACTGCTCCAGCCTCAACGCTTTCCCAATATCTGCCTTTATTTTTCTATTAATGAGAATGGGGAAATCCTGAGGAGCAAAGACTCTACGAAGGATCTTAAAATCAGAATTGAAGGAAGAGTGCTGGTAAAATTTATAGTGGTATCAAGAAAACAGATAACAGGAGAGAGAAAACTCAAGAAGGCAAATCTGCATAGTAAAGGAAAGTTGTATTATTTCATTAAGGTAATAATGTATTGATTTTTTAAATATGGGGTTAGGAGCTGTTAGTAAATCACAATTTTAGTTAGCACATGGACTTTAAAGGAAATGAAGGAAAAAGGCAGACTGAGCAGAAAACATAGGTGACAACAAAATTTGTATTAGAGTCAATAAATGCAAGTGGTGAGTATCGATACCTAATGCCTGCTGTATAATAGAATAATACCTGCTATATTCATCAAATTTGAATGCAGAAATATAAAAAGCAATTTTCAGAAACATCACCTATGCCTAAGTGTCGTTTGTAGAAGTTGATGAGTGCTTAGGATGTGCTAATCCTAAACAGCAAAAGAAGACCTAGTTTAGGTGACAGATGATATTGAAACCAAACTTTGCAATATGAATGACAGAAGAGAACTTTATTCCAGGTAATGATTTCAATCTTCACACTACGAAGTGGTAAGATTTTATGATTCCGTCTAAATACTGATTACAAATCAGGATTCATATTAAAAGTAAAATTATAGCATGCCTTAAGAATGTTCAATAAACCAGCCCATCATTAATTAATTAATTCCTACCACAAATATTTATTGAGGGCTCATTAATGGGGCAGGGGCTATGGATATTAGGGTAAATACAACATACTCTATACTTTTAGAGTTTATGTTCGAATGGTATACAGATACAGAGAAGTAAGTCAGCCATTACACTATTGTGCAAATAGATGGTAAGTAATGGTGAAAGTACTCAGTGCTCTGGAAGTCCATAGAAGGACCTAACCCAGACGTGGATAAGGTGCCAGAGAAGCTTTCCTGAAGATACTGACAATTAATTTGAGACTTAATGGCAAGAGGAGGAGGGTGGGGCTGAGTTCTTGAGGGAGGGAATAGTGTGGACAAAGGCTTGGACATCTTTTGAGGAAAATTATTCAGCATGACCAGACTTGTGTACAAGCTGGACATGGTATAATGAGAGAGGTAAACAGGATCAGTGAACCCATGAAGGTGTTTGTAATCCATGTTCTGTTCTTTGGACTTTATCTAGAGGGCTGTTAAGCTTTTAAAAATAGTTGCTGTAAATATTTGAGACACACAAAAAAGCATAGGAATTTAAAAAAAATCTATTTGCGCCACTAAGCTTAAGAAATGAAACATAAATCCCCTTAGAGAAAACTCCAAAAAGCAAAAATTAAAAAAAACATACTTATAGGGCTTCCCTCGTGGCGCAGTGGTTAAGAATCTGCCTGCCAGTGCAGGGGACTTGGGCTCGAGCCCTGGTCCGGGAAGATCCCACATGCCACGGAGCAACTAGGCCCGTGAGCCACAATTACTGAGCCTGTGCTCTAGAGCCCGCAAGCCGCAACTACTGAGCCCACGCGCCTAGAGAAGCCACCGCAATGAGAAGCCTGAGAACTGCAACGAAGAGTAGCCCCTGCTCACCGCAAGCAGAGAAAGCCCTCGCGCAGCAACAAAGACCCAACGCAGCCAAAAATAAATAAATAAAATAAATAAATTTCAAAAATAAATTAATTAAATTAAATTAAAAAAAACATACTTAATACAAGCACATATACGTTGGAATTTCCTTCTCTATCCCTAACTGATGACATTTCCCCATTCAAATTCCATAGAAACCACTCTCTTGAATTTGGTGTTACTATTCCTGTACATTTGGTTTTGTACTTTAACTACATATGTAACTCTAAATAACACAAACAAATGGGTGAGAGGTTAGTAAGGTTGCCAGATAAAATACAAGTTGACCAGTTAAGTTTGAATTTCAGATTAAAAAAATAATTTTTTAGTATAATTATGTCCCAAATATTGAATGAATATTTGTAATACTTGCAATATTGTCCCATGCAATATTTGGGACATACTTATACTAAAAAATTATTTGTGTTTTTATCTGAAGTCCAAATTTAACTGGGTGTCTTGTAATTTTTTTCGATAAATCTGGCAATCCAAGTGGTGAGAGGATGTGGGGTTCTGTGTATGTGTGCATGCAGGAGTGGGAACTGGGAGCCAGAGACAAAAGAGTCTGTGGACAGTTTCAAGTGCCAGTGGCCTGAACCCAAGTTGGCCAGTGTAAAATTGAGAGAAATAGTTCAATTTTAGAGCTATATGGGAGATAGAAAAGTCAAGATTTAGTGACTGGTTGACTGTGTGAGTAAAGGAGAGGGAGTAGTTGAGAATAATTAAAAGTGATGTACAGGTCTGGCTAGTGGGATTGCTGACAGAGATAAGTTCTATATTGGACATGTTGAATTAGATGTTCTCTTGAGGAATATTTAGGCTAATCAATATAGCACGTAATTGGATGTATCTTGGGGCAATTAGGCAGAACTAGGAAGCCATGGACACTAGCACACTCACCCTGATCCATCTGCCCCATTTAATTTCTTACATATATACCTATCGTGTCTTAACCTCTTCTTTTACTAAAATTCCTATTCATATCTTTGTATCTCTTGCTCCAAGCCTCTGTTGGTGATCTAAAAATAATCTCGTTTACATATGTTGCAATTTATCTTTTCCTTTTCATTTCATATTGACTTGTCCTCTCATTAAGGTCTTGGCATATTTCCTCCCCCACCAAAAAAAAAAAAACGTCTGTGTGTTTTATCTTTCTCAGAGGAATTGCTTCCTTCAGGAACTTCCACAGCTACTGGCTCTGGTTTCCTTGGCAACCCCTGCCTCTCTTATTTTTTTCTGATTACTTAAGAGAAATCTGACTAAATCACTAATAATCACTGATCATAAATAGTAAAAGGAATTAAAAGTGCTCAGCATACCTTCTGAGAAAAGGAGTAGGCAAATTTGGAGGGAATTAAAATACCGAGACCTAAGGAGATGGATGTAAAACGTGTGAAGGTATTGATTTACAAAGTTTGTTATTCTCACTTGTCAGTGCACTGTTTGGAGTGTTGTCAGGGCTGATGAAGACAGTACCTCATTAGCTAGGCACCTATATCATCTATCCAAGCAAAATTCTCCTAGGCCTAGCTCAACAAATGTGGAGTGTAGGAAATCATATTCTAGATTATTGTGAAAGTATGATATACAAACCTTGAGAGAAGGAGAATAAAAGATGTAGACTAAACTTGCTCTAATGTTTACATTAGAAACATATTGGTATACAACGTAAAGAGGATAGCATAAGATTAGTAACTACCAATCTTCTATTAATTAATTAATTAATTAATTAATTAGGCTGCGTTGGGTCTTTGTTGCTGTACGCAGGCTTTCTCTAGCTGTGAGAGCGGGGGCTATTTTTGTTGCGGTGCGCGGTCTTCTCATTGCGGTGGCTTCTCTTGTTGCGGAGCAAGGGCTCTAGGCCTGCTGGCTTTAGTAGCTGCAGCACGCGGGCTCAGTAGTTGCAGTGCGTGGGCTCTAGGGCACGTGGGCTTCAGTAGTTGTGGCATGCGGGCTCAGCAGTTGTGGCACATGGGCTTAGTTGCTCCACGGCATGTGGGATCTTCCCAGACCAGGGATTGAACCCATGTCCCCTGCATTGGCAGGCGGATTCTTAACCTCTGCGTCACCAGGGAAGTCCATAACTACCAATCTTAACTGTAGGTCTGTTGAAGCATTTATAAATTATAACAGTGGGATTTTATTATTTTATACAGTACATTCCATATTTCATACTGTGATACTACTGCTTTTATTAAATAAAGACACCAGGATGGGGATTAGGTGTTTGTCTAAAGCTAATACAGGTACATACATGTCCCCTAAAATTCAGAAATATTCATTCTTAGAACCATGCTTAATCCTCCAGTTATTGTTGGGTGATAGTGAACAGTAAGGCATTTAACAAAATTTTCATTAGAAAAAGTTGGGACTCCACTTATCAGAAAGGACTTCTTCCTGCTATTCAAGGCAAATTGATCATTATTTGGATTCTTAGCCATACCAAGAGGGAAATTAAGAAGTGCTAGTCTGTAAGACCAGAGTAAATATAGTATATTGAAAAGTTGAGTTATATAGTTGAGCTGTTGGATTGAATTCTATCTCTGTAACATTTGAATAAAACGTAAATATGTTGTTTGATGGTGAAGTTATTTACTCATTACTTATTGATATAATTGATAACCAACATATTTCATCATACTTAGTCTTGACACTGTGATAACAGGCCAGTTCTTCCCCCACCACCCCCCACAAGGAAAATCCCACTTTAAGTCATTGGATGTAGTACTTTTCATGGCTGCTCTTGCGTTTGTCTCCCCGTCGTCTTTCCCACCTCATTCTCATTATGAAATAGTTTTGCAGTTTGGAGTGCTTGGCCGCACCCCCCTGACCCCCCCCCCCCCACCCGCCGCCACCCCGCTCAGAGATGAGTTGTGATTGGGCAAACCTGATAAGGGTAATCTCTTCTGCCACAGGGATTGGTTCAGGTAGCCCAGGCCTGAGCCAATCAACACTCTCCCAGACCTGGAGATTGGACAGGATCATCTTATGAATGTGGAGCAGCAGACTTGTGGGGTCTTGGGCCCTCCTTCTGGACCTGAAGGAGGAATCTCGAGGCCCCTGTTACCGCTGGCAGCCATCTTGTGTCCTTGAGAGAAGCTGGCCTTCGGAGAATGCTCCGAACGGGGAGAAGGTGCCCTGAGTTACAGAGAAACTGACATGCGGTTTGGAGGGGCCCCTCTTGAAGACGTATCTCTGTACCGTTCTGTATGTAAGTCAATAAATCCCTTTAATTTAAGACCGTTTCAATTGAATTTATTGTTATTTGTTAAAAAAAAAATCCAAAGTGATATATATTTACTCTTGGGCCTCACATAAGAATCCAAGAAACTAGTAGTCAGCTAAAGTATAGTCAGATTGGGATTATTTAGTAAGTTTACTTAACATCTCATCACTTAGTTTACAGTTCTCTTGGTACATTTTAGATACTTTGGGGTTTATGTTATGGGTGATCGATTCAACAACTGTTTATTATTAATATTAAGCATTCACTGTTTCACTCTCTGTAAGGCACTGTGCATACAACAGGGATAAACATAGTTTCAGTACTGAGAAATCTCAAAGAACTAGTTGAAGAGGTGGACAAGAATATCAAAGAGGCATGCAAAAGTTAAAATCAGAAAAGGCAAATCAGAAAGATTTGGGAAAGAAAGGGAAATCAGAAGAAGGCAAAGAAGGGACACATATTCAGAATGGTGGGGTGTTGGAGAGGAGACAAGGAGAGGGAAGGGCAGGTGTCATTAGAGACTCCTAAGAAGGGGTTACTAACTTCTGTTTTTGTGCCATGGACCTCTTTGGCAGTATGGTGAAGTCTAGGGACCCATTTTCCGAACAGTGTTTTTAAGTGTGTAAAATACTTTGGATTACGAAGGAAATTTAGAGTATTGAAATAGCTATCAAAATACTTGAAAAAACGAATTTGTGATATAGCAATATATGTGCTTCTTTATTAACTCATAGAAGAACAAGATTTATCAGTGGGCATAATTATTAACATAATTTTGAGGTAGTGATGAATGTAAATGATATTTTGAGTTATCTGCAGCAACTGTAATGTGATATGAAAATATCTGTGGTTTCTTTTGGTTGCAGAGGCACAGGTACCTCTAATATTATTGTGGTTTGTGGCCTACATTCATAATAGAAGGATGTGCTAAATTTTATTTAGTGGTTTCATTCAGTGTAATTTCCTGGACTCCTGAATTCTACGGCAAGTTAAAAAAAAAAAAAACAAACAAAAACCCTGTGTGAAGAAGAGATAAAATTTGAACTAATTCTTGATAGATTGAATGAGGTATCTAGGTAAGTGAAATAGAAATGAATTCAGGATGTATGGAATAGCATGTACAAAGGCATGGTGGCATGAGAGCAGGTAAGGGACTGTCAGCAGATTGCTTTGGGTAGAGTGAAGAATGAATCTGGCATTGTGCGAGGAGGTTAAGCTGGAAAGATTGGCAAAATCTCATATCCTTGGGGTATTGGTTGGTTGTACATTATAGTATTAAATGTGATTCTGTCTTTAATGTGTTTGGAATCCTTTGCAAACTCTCTACTGCCTAGCATATATAGCCCAAGTTTCATACAGTTGTTCCTGTAATCAAGTCCCAGCTTTCCTTTCTAGTCTCATTTACCACCACTTTTCCTGCCACATACCATGCTCTGATAATTCTCAAATATCATGCTATATTTATACATACTATTCTTTTTATCTCTATTCATCATTTGGATGATCACTTCCTGTGCCTCAGTTGCCTCATCTGTAAAATAGGGACAGAAAGTACCTCATAGAATTGTTGTGGGGATTAAATCAAATAGTTATTGAAACTTGCTTGGAACGATGCCTAACACGTGGTAAGCTCTCAATAAATGATAGCTATTATTATTATTGTAATTTTTATTCTTACCTATAATATCTTTTTCCCCTTGCCCAATTGGCCAACTCCTATATGGTCTTTAAAACCCAGTCTGGACATTACCTCCTCCAGAAAGATTTTCTGATCACCCAACTTTCATTTCCTCCAGATAGAATTAATAACCTCCTCTTCTGTAGTATATCAGGATCTCATATAATTTCAATTCTTGTATTTTCCACAATGTACTATAAACTTATATTTCTGTATCATTTTTCCCTATTATACTGTGGAGCTCCTAAAAGTAAGGGCTGAATTTTATTTTTGATGTTTGTAGTGTTTGATTTTATTGAGGGGACCCTTAGGAGTTTCCACATCTGTCCATGGGTGGCAGCCACTAATAAGGTACTTTTAAATTCTAAATCCAGTGGTAACACAGATATAATGGTAGACAATTTGGTATAAGTTTTTTAAAAAAAATTTTATATTAATAGGATTCTGGCCACTCTTCCTGTACACATCCTTTATATATTGGTGTTTTCAAGGTTTTGTTCTAGACTGGACCTTAATTTCTCACTCTACGCAATCTTCCTTGGGGAACTCAATGACTTCTGTGGCATCAATTACTGTGTAATGATAACTTCTGAATCTTAACCCAGATTTCTGTTTCCTAAGGTTCATTTCCAAATACCAAAATATTTGCCATCTAACTCCTTGTGGGTGAGCAACACGAACATTCAATTCAATATGCCAAAACTGAACTCAGTTTTTTCTAAACTCTTAAACCTTCTCCAGCCTCACTCTTATTAACTTGGTTTATACTCTCATAATCTCTCACCTCCTGAATCGCATACTTCTTCTAAAAATTAATTTATTATTTTTTCTGATTAATAAAAAGGAATACTTTCTCTTTGTAAAAAGAAATTCAAGCAATGCAGGAAATATGTGATTTAGCAATCTTATCTTCCAGAGAGAACCACTGTTCCCCCTGTGTGACGTATATTCTACCAGACTTTTACATGCATATTTTTACACACATTTTTATTTGATTTATGCAGGAATCTCTCCGTTTCCTTGTCTCTATAGTAGCCCCCTTGTAATCTATTCTGGATACATAATTTTCTAAGGTATGAGTGACTGGGTGACTTTTCTAAAAGGCAAATCACATCATGCTATTCCCGTTTTGATTTTGTTCTTTTTTGCTGTGTGTGTGTGTGTGTGTGTGTGTGTTTACTATTCTCTTGTTTAACATCCCTAAAAGGCTATCCATTTCTTGTAGGATAATGTCTAAACTTTTGAGGTGACATACAAAATCCTACACGATCTGGTCCCTTCCTATCTCTCTAGCCCTGTAGTTAGACTTGACTGTGCTACATTCCACCTTTGATGCATTGGGAAGTTTTTCCAACTGTCAAATGAAGATTGAAAATAATACTTATCACAAGGAAATAGCATATAAAGTGCTGAGCCTACCACCTGTTTCAGAGGCTATTGTGGAAGAAGAAAATGTTTTTGTACATAGGTGTTCAGTCCCTCTTGCTTTCTGAGTAGGAGGATCCTTTGAGGTGCAGATTGCCCATGCAATGCTTGAACAGAATTGGAACCCCCCCCACAGCCCCCGGCCCCCCCCACACACACACACAAGAAAGAAAAGGAAGAAGGGAAGAATGACATTAATTTGAATAGATTTGAAAGACGATGGGAGGTGAAACCTGAGTAGCAGGGAAGGATGAAGAGAGGACAGTTCCCACAGGAGTTTTTATTTGGAGGGGTGGTGGAGGTGGGGTGTTATGGAGGTAGTGATAAAGTTGGTTTAAGAAAGAAGACTTTTGAGAGAAGCAGCTGTCAGAGTAAATGGGACTTAGGAGAGATAAACAGGTTAACATCATTCTGACGTTGCTAACTCCTCTGCCCTCCAGTTCCCAACAGCTTTAGTTATTTGTCAAGGTCAGATTTATGTTCTTCAGAATTTGACGCTAGGTCGAGGCTGGCCATGAACTAGTCCAGCGATATTCCGGTTACACAATTATTGTTTGCCATCCTTCAGGGTCCACTCCCCATGCTTTAACTCTGACGCCTGCCCGAAATTCATTCATCCGACAAATGTTTGAGTGATCTCCCCTCTCCCAGTCTGCTGAATAGCCTGTTTACCAGGGTCAGTCCCTAAACTTCTGTGGTGGCTTTTCTGACACTCCAACACTAAAATTTGCCTCTCCCCCCACCCCCCCTTTTTATAATTCGTGCAACCCAGCACTCCGCATCCACTTCATTCGCAGTTACATTTTGTACTCAATTGCTTGACTATCTTTCCTCCTCTAACGAGCACCTTGGAGCCAGGAGTGGTGTTTTATAAATCTACTAGCACAGTGTACGGCACGAAGTAGGTGCTTAGCGAAAGTTTATTGAATGAGTGTCCTGTGCATTTCAGTGACATCATATCCTGTGTGCCTTGGCGTCAGTCAGCACTCCTGAGGGAGGCCCAGAGGTCGCAGGGTTTGTCATTGTTTATAACGTGCATCGAATATCTCAAACGCAGGCTAAGGTTTCAGACGGCCCACAAGAAGCGCGGCCATCAGGACGCTGGATCCCGGTCTTTTAGTTCAAAGACTACAGCTTGGGGCGGGAACCCGCTGCCTGGGAAGCGCCGACATTCGGCAACTCTGGGAACAGAACCTGCGAGGGAGGGAGCAGGCAGCTCACTTATCGCGGTGTTTCCTCCCTCCTCCCTCCCAGGGGAGCTCTCGCGAGAGAAGCCAGGGGAAGATGGCCGTGCTCTGTTTTTCGGTGTGAGGCAGTGGCGGCGGCTGCGGCGGTGGGGACGGGGATTCTGGTGTCGTGGGCACCTGAACTCTAGCTCCCCCCAGCGAGCGCGCGTCCCTTCGTGCCTAGGCGAGAGCCGGCTCTTCTTCCTCCGGGAGATGCGTTTGTCCCGGGCTCGGGGGCGCCCTGGGAGTTCATGCTGCGCTGGAGTATCCTGGCCACCGCTCTAATCGCCTTGTGCCGCCGCAGCGCAAGCTTCGTCGCCAGGGGTGAACCTCCTGGATCCCCTCTCTGCCCCTGGCGGCGATGACCGGGGAGAAGATCCGCTCATTGCGGAGGGACCACAAGCCCAGCAAAGAAGAGGGGGACCTGCTGGAGCCCGGGGATGAGGAAGCGGCGGCTGCCCTCGGCGGCACCTTTACCGGAGGCAGGATTGGCACAGGCAGCAGCAGCAAGGGCGGTAGAGCCTGTCATAAGATCTTCAGTAACCATCACCACCGGCTACAGCTGAAGACAGCTCCGGCCTCCTCCAATGCCCCCGGCGCCCCGGCCCTGCCGCTGCACAATTCCTCCGTGACTACCACCTCCCAGTCCCCGGCTCTTTTAGCGGGCACCAACCCCGTTGCTGTCGTCGCAGGTGGAGGCAGTTGCCCCGCACACTACCCGGTGCACGAGTGCGTCTTCAAGGGGGATGTGAGGAGACTGTCCTCTCTCATCCGCACGCACAATATCGGGCAGAAAGATAATCACGGTGAGGAGTGCTCGCCCCTGTCCACCTCTCCTTCCCAGAGCCTAGGTTGTGCCTCCCCAGGCCTCTGAAATCCTAACAGACCCTTCTTTCCTCTCTTTTGCCCACCATTCCAAGCCAAATGCCCGTAAATCTTGTAATAGCATGCCAGTGGTTTCGGGATTGGTTCTTGTGGGTGCGAAGGAATGTTCCTTCCTTGGCTACTTCAAACTCTTAGAAGCTGTTTTATGTTTGAGACAGGGCTTCAGTGTGTTGATTCTTGACCATAAGAAATTTTAGATTGCCTCTCATCCAACCTGGTCATCATCCATTGTTTATTGAACTATATCTTTTCTTCTTCAACCCCCCTACCCCCTTGGGATCTTGAATTTTGAACATATAAATTGCCCACCTCCCTTCATTGCCCAGGTACAAATCCCAACCTGACTGCAACTGGTTGTGATTTCTACGTGCCATCAGGTTGTTTGTTTATTTTCTTTCTTTTTTCTTCTACTTTTAGGAAGCTTAGTTTGGTACAAAGTGTTTACATTTTGCAAATGCTTTGATTTCTGAAAGCCACAGTACAAATTTGTTGGTATTTGATACCTAGAGCATGTAAAGTGACTTCTGAGTGGCTAAGATTTTGTTGAAGTAGAGCTTAGAGTTTTTTGCTTGTTTTAGATAGATAATTGCTAATAGTAATGTTTTATCTTGATGATCTGTGACTAAAAATAGTACTATGATTTTTCATAGTAACCTCATCATATCCTACATGACAACATGTAGTGTCATTTGTTATTCAAGGACTGTATTTCTACTTTTTGCTTTAATTTATTAGCTGAATTTTTTTGTTTCTTCTAAAAACATAATGTGACTGAGTTGACATTTAAGCCACAGTAAATTAATGAAAACTATTGTCAACACTGATATTTTCAACATTTGATAGGCCATTTTAAACTGGGTAGTTGACAAATATTGTTAATAGCTCGGCTTTTAACTGAACGTGAGTATTGTATACATTCAGTTAGAACACACTCAACTCTGCTCAAAATAGTGTTAACACATTAATGAAATACTTGCCTGTGGAATAACCTCCCTTAATTCCATTGGACTCTAGGCTTCTTATGTACAATTAAGGCAAAAATTGAGATTAAAAAAAAAAAGTAAGATTTGTGTTGGTTGTATAATTCTCTAACAACTGCATTTGTATTCTGAATTTACAATATTGTAAGAATTACTACCTCTCATTTATCAAAAATCAAATCCCCCAGAGTGTTCCTAAAAGCTGCACCCAGTTTTTCATTCCTACATTTAATTTATTTAATTACTTTACTATTGTTGCAATGACATAATATTGTTCATTGATGGTAATTATATTCTAACCCTTTGGGAAACAGTTTTTAGAGGGAGATCTGTTGTAGCTTCGGGTTGTTTAGTTATTAGGACATTTTTCAGATTTGGTCTTCATAGTAGCTATATATATATGGTTTATCTTATGGCCATTGCCTTTAAAATATAGAGTTCCATTACGTTGAAATGTACCTGAAAACAGATAAAACTTTGTTTTTGAGAGTTGATTCCCTTTGAAAGAAGAGAGAGGTGACTATGACTGACAAAGTATGATAGTATAGTATGTTAGAACTGATTTTCTTGATTGATCACGGAAGGTACTGAATTGCAGGATTATCGGGCTTGCATATCTGTCATCTAGCATTTACAAGTTGGTTTGTTAAAGTACGAATTCTGTTCAAAGTAATTAGAATCCTGAATATCCTTGAACTCTTCCTTAGCCCACTGAAATTCTCTTTCTAAGTTGTCTTGATATACTAAATGCTTGCATTGTACTTAGCTGCCCTTACATTGTTGATTTTATTTTATTTTTATTGACGTATAGTTGACTTACAATGTTTCAGGTGTACAGCAAAGCGATTCAGTTTTTTATATGTATGTATTTTAGATTTTTTTCAGATTCTTTTCCATTATAGGTTATTACAAGATATTGAGTATAGTTCCCTGTGCTATACAGTAGGTCCTTGTTGTTTATCTATTTTATATATAGTAGTGTGTATCTGTTAATCCCAAATTCCCAATTTATTACCCCCCCCCTTTCCCCTTTGGTAATCATAAATTTGTTTTTTATGTCTGTGAGTCTATTTCTGTTTTGTAAATAAGTTCATTTGTATCATTTTTTTAGATTCCACATATAAGTGATATCATAAGATATTTGTCTTTCTCTGATATACTTAGTCTGATAATCTAGGTCAATCCATATTGCTGCAAATGGCAATTATTTCATTCTTTTTTATGGCTGAGTAGTATTCCATTGTCTATATATATCACATCTTCTTTATCCATTCATCTATTCATGGACATTTAAATTACTTCCATGTCTTGGCTATTGTAAATTGTGCTGCTGTGAACATTGGTGTGCATGTATCTTTTCGAATTAGAGTTTTCATCTTTTCTAGATATATGCCCAGGAGTGGGATTGATGGATCATATGGTAACTCTATCTTTAGTTTTTTAAGGAACCTCAGTACTGTTCTTTTTTTTTTTTTTTTTTTTTTTTAAAGATTTATTTATTGATTAGCTGATTGATTGCTATGTTGGGTCTTCGTTTCTGTGCTAGGGCTTTCTCCAGTTGCGGCAAGCGGGGGCCACTCTTCATCGCGGTGCGCGGGCCTCTCACTATCGCGGCCTCTCTTGTTGCGGAGCACAGGCTCCAGACGCGCAGGCTCAGTAGTTGTGGCTCACGGGCCTAGTTGCTCCGTGGCATGTGGGATCTTCCCAGACCAGGGCTCGAACCCGTGTCCCCTGCATTAGCAGGCAGATTCTCAACCACTGCGCCACCAAGGAAGCCCCCTCAGTACTGTTCTTAAAGGCTGTACCAGTTTACATTCTGTTACATTGTTGATATTTTTGATGAATGTAACCAATGGTTCACATACCTGTGGAAAGTGTAATTGTTTTGCCTGCGATTTACATTCTCATCTCCTGCAGTGAAGACTCCTAAGAAAGAGTAGCTTCTATTTAACGTGCTACTTCTTTAATCTTCTTTTCCCCTGTAGCTGCATAATTTCTCTGCTATATTTTACTCATGAAATTTTACTAACCTGGATACTTTAGTCTTTTTAGATTATTTTTCATTTCAAATTACAAAAGATAAATGCATTTTGAGTCACCCAACAAAAACAAGCTCTTTGTTATATTTGGATTGTTATAGCATGATGAGTACACAGCAGAATCGTACACTCATACAGGTGCATAGCAGAGCCATACAATTATATCACATCATATGCCATAGTTAGTTTTATATTCACTAGATATTCCTTCCATAATGTAATGATGATCATCATCACAGATACAGTTTATTAAATACATCAGCGCTATGCTAAGTGTTTACATACATTATTACATTTAATTCTCACAATAACCCTGCTATAAAGGGTAGCTTTATCCTTGTTTTAAAGGTGAGGAAAGTGAAGCCTGGAGAGGCAAGGAAACTTTGCCAAAGTTGCATACTTAGTAAATAAGTTCCAAAGCTGGGAACTGAACTAACAGCAAGAACCCCAAAGCAGGGCTTCCCTGGTGGCGCAGTGGTTGAGAATCTGCCTGCCAGTGCAGGGGACACAGGTTCGAGCCCTGGTCTGGGAAGATTCCACGTGTCGCGGAGCAACTGGGCCCGTGAGCCACAACTACTGAGCCTGCGCGTCTGGAGCCTGTGCTCCGCAACAAGAGAGGCCGCGATAGTGAGAGGCCAGCGCACCGCGATGAAGAGTGGCTCCCGCTCGCAGAAACTAGAGAAAGCCCTCGCATGGAAACAAAGACCCAACACAGCCAAAAAAATAATAATAATAATAATAAATAAATAAATAAAATTTATATTAAAAAAAAGAACTCCAAAGCACATGATCAGCCTGTTTGTAAATATTTCTGTTGATCAGGATGCACTATTTTGCAAAGAAGTCAATTTTAATAATGTGTATGTGGCAATTTATGGCAAAGTTCTTTAATATATATTTCTCATTTAGTACTTGTAGAGAGAGAATGCCACTGAACAGCTCACAGAGATTTTCTGTAGAGCCCAAATCTCTCACTGTTGTTATGTTTCTTTTTATGTAATGGCACGGATAAATAGGCTACTTTGTCCACATGATAGCCCTTTAGGTATTTGACAAGCAAGAGCTATCATGTTCTCCTTATCTTCAGGTTAAACATTCCTAACTTCCGTATCCATTCTTCATATGACATGGTTTATAAAGTGCTAAGAATGGTCCCTGAAACACAGTAAATGCTATAGAAGTATATTAAAAAAGTAAGTGAAAATCTTAGTCATCTTCTTTTAGTGAAACTCTGGTTTGTTAGTTCTTTCCTTTGAGGATGGTGCCCAGAACTAGCCTTAGTGTTGAAGCTATAGTAGCCTCATCAGCAAAGACAAAGAGACTATATTTATTGCTCTAAGCAATACACATTTAGTAATGTATATTAGTAAAGAGCATACATTAAATAATATAGTACAAGAGTATGTGGATTTTTTAATACTGTTTATTCTCAAGTAAGTGGCTGTCTTTCCATTCTGTCCTTTCTTGTGCTTATTTATTTTTTTTTAAATGAAAGCTTTGTTTATTTATTTATTTATTTTTGGCTGTGTTGGGTCTTCGTTTCTGTGCGAGGACTTTGTCTGGTTGCGGCGAGCTGGGGCCACTCTTCATCGCGGTGCGCGGGCCTCTCACTGTCGCGGCCTCTCTTGTTGCGGAGCACAGGCTCCAGGCGTGCAGGCTCAGTAGTTGTGGCACACGGGCCTACTTGCTCCGCGGCATGTGGGATCTTCCCAGACCAGGGCTCGAGCCCATGTCGCCTGCATTGGCAGGCAGATTCTCAACCACTGCGCCACCAGGGAAGCCCTTATTTTTTTTCTTTAACCTCAAAACAGGACTTTAGGGACTTCCCTGGTGGCGCAGTGGTTAAGAATCCGCCTGCCAATGCAGGGGACACGGGTTCAAGCCCTGGCCCGGGAAGATCCCACATGTCTCGGAGCAACTAAGCCCATGCGCCACAACTACTGAGCCTGTGCTCTAGAGCCTGAGAGCCACAACTACTGAGCCCACGTGCCGCAACTACTGAAGCCCAGGCGCCTAGAGCCCGTGCTCTGCAACGAGAGAAGCCACAACAATGAGAAGCCCGCGCACCGCAACGAGGAATAGCCCCCGCTCACCGCAACTAGAGAAAGCCCACGCAAAGCAACGAAGACCCAACGCAGCCAAAAATCAATCAATAAATAAATACAATTTAAAAAAAAAAAACAAAAAAAAACAAAAAAAAACAAAAAAAAACAGGACTTTACATTTATTAATTTTTATCTTGTTAGTCTTGATCCTTTATTCTACCTACCTGGAAAGCTTATTGAATCCTAATTTGGTCACTATTTAGCTCACTATTCATTAGCTCTTTCAGTTTGCAGTGATCTCTGAATTGAAAAACTTTTTTTGGTGTGTGTGTATGTATGTATATTTACAAATTATTGTCAAATTGAGTAGGAGCAAGGATAGAGCCTTTTCTTTTATGGAAAAATGTTAGTTGAGTTTGAATTGCTTTTTCTAAGCCATCAATTATATTGAGGAGTATTGTATTTGGATCCAAACATATCTCTTGAAATATAAGTTAAATACAGTAACAGCCATAATATCATATATATACTGTGTTCAAATATGCCAATGATTTTGACACATGGTATATTTAATAACAGCTCTTCTTGGGTGGGGAAAAAGATACATTAAGTGTACAAAAATTACTTAAACCTTATATCATTAGTATATCTTTAGTTATATACCCCCCCTTTTTTTAAGTATAGGATTAAAGTTTAAGTCTAAGCTTTTTTTCACATTGAGTGTGAAGATTTTTCTGAATCCTTTTTTGCCATTGGTAGTTAAACAAAGCATCATGGTAACATACTATTTTTTTTTTAGTTGATGCTAATGATTTTTATTTCTTCCTCTTTAGAATTGAGAATGCTTATGAAGTTTATAGAAGACTTTCTTGATTTTGACTGCATCCTATTTGTTAAACTTGTACTTTTGTTTTTTCCCTTAATTGAGTCAAATATCTTTGTAAGTTAAGCACCTTATCTTGGACATTAGTCAGAAGCTTTTAGGGGCCAGAGTGACAAAAGTCCTTGATATATGAATTGCTCAAACCAGCCTTTCCTAGATGTGAAAAATTTCTGATCTATTCTGAGAGGTTTGGCAGTTTCTACTGCCTTTAATTACATCGTCTGGCATGTGACAAGCCATCTTCTCTATACACAGTTAATTTTCATTTTTACTGAATTGTAGTGTAATCTTCTTGAAGCTATTTTACATAGTGATTAGAGATTTCAAATTTAAGATAAAAGTCAGTTTGAGAATATTCCTGCCAATGCAGGTAACTCAGTGAAGTGATAAAGAAATGGCTAACTTGTGTCTGGTGGCTGACAGATTTCTTCAGACAGAGATTTCAAAACATCTTACATTCAGAAAATTTAAAAATGTACATTTGAGAATGGAGGCAATAGGAAATCTTTTTGGTGCCCATACAATATGTTTATTTTGGCTTATTCTATATGAATTGATCTTTCTTTTGATATCATTTTCTCTGCTTCATTTTTGGCATTAACATTCATGATGGGTGATACAAGAGAATAAAGCACAATATGTCTGTTTGAGAAAAGGCGACTATGAAGGTAAATTTTGCATGGAAAAAAAAATCTTGAAGTCTCAAGTGAACAATTTTAGTCAAGAGGCACATCTTTAAAAGAACACGAATAGTTTTGTATCTGTCCTCCTCGTGTTTTGTAGTCTTCTCTGAATTTTGTTTTTGGAAGGCATACCTCATTTTCCCTTAGAAAAAAAATGGTTTCTGGAGGCCCAAGATAATCCATTAAAGTTTTATGCACTGTCACTGGGTATGAGGGTGATTTGGCTGTGAAATCTGTCACTCCACTGATCTGTGGGGTTGATTCAGTTGATCTTCATGACTGTATGAACCTTCTTCCTTTCACCTTTTCCTGCATGTGCATCTCCAACAGAATAGGACGGTCCTGGGGTTAAATGACTGTTTCCTGATGCCATCATCATTAGCACTATAGAACGTGAACTGCTACTTGAAATTGTGATATGAACACATCTGCAGAGCTACCTCTGGAGAGCTACCTTCATTGAACCACAGTAGAAGTAGGAAGTCTGACCTTCAAACTTTGGCAAAAAAGGAAGCAGAAATGAGCAATTACTGATGATATTGTGTCCTGGGCATCAGCAATGAGGCAGGAGAATTCTGGAGGACTTATTGGAGAACTGAATATGTCTGTCCCAAGTTAATGGCATTCATAAGTCATAGAAATCTAAATGAAGAGTACAAGGTAATTGTCAGGATGCTTTGTGTTCTAGAAAATGAGTGTAGATTCTAAAAAATTGGATAGGGGCTGGAAAGACAAACAGTATATTCCTGTTCGTATACCATTTATTTCACTGGGGAGAGGTAGAAAATCTGTTTTAGAGCAAGACAGAAGCATGTCAAATGAGGGTAGGAAAAAGGGAAAAGGTCTCTTTTCTAACTGTTTAAAGATTATGAATGGTGTTAGTTATCAGGATATGTGAGGTTTAACTGTGTGGTTGCATTTCATCTGTTCTTAAGCCTGTTAGTCTTCTTGATATCCCAAAGATCATCTGTAAAACTAGAAGGCTTTTTCTATATATGGAATCAGATCTGAGTTTGAGACCATGCTTCTCTACAAACTGGTTTTTATGTAATTATACTATTTATTTAACTGCTGAAATAAGTCGATATAATAATATCTATCTCTTGGGGCATTATAGTCTTAAATGGGAGACCACACTTGAAAATATTTTAACAATGAAGGCTCATATCATAGTAATATCATTAATATCAATATCTTGCTCTACTTTTGCTGTGACGTACCTTTCAGCAGAGGACATTCTAGTTTTTGAGGTTTAGTTAGGACTTCATTCAATTGAGGTTTTATCTGATTCTTGAATTTATACTGCCTATCAGTTTGCTAAAAGGTTTATTTGCCTCTCCTGTCAGTCATCTTTCGTCTACTACTGGTGTAACTGGGTTCAGTGCATTTGGATTCTTGGCTGTAGATATTGTCAGGTGTGTTAATTTATCCTCTCTTAATCAGCACTGTGCTGACTTCTATAAAGCCATCTGGGCTGTGTTGCATATCCTCTTGGATATTGGTTGGCTTTCATAGAGAATCATGTGGAAACCTGCATTGTCCTGAGGTAAAATGCTTTTTGGAGAGTAAAAACAGATTTTAACGCTATTCTAATGGTTCTTCATAGTTTTTTTCCCCCTTTTTTTGTTCATTCATTCCTTCACTTAACAGATATATACTGAACTCCCGATATGTGATAAACAGTGTTTTAGGTGCTGGGGTTACAGCAGTGAACAAAATGAACAAAGTTGTCCCTGCTGTCAGGGAGCTTACATTCTAATGGGGGAAGATAAATAGTAAACGAACTAATAAAAATATGGTAAAGAGAATATGGCAAAAAGAGTTTTAGGCAGAGAATTGCAAACACAAAGGTACCATGTTCAAAGAATAGGAAGAAGACCAGTGTGGCTGGAACAAGGCAGAGAGTGGTAGGAGATGGGAGATTTTGAGACCGGGGTGTATACACGTAGAACTTTGGTAGACCATTGTTAAGGATTTTGGCTTTTACTTTGCGTAACATAGGAAGCAATTTGAGGGTTTTGAGTAGCCAGGTAACATGATCTGATTTTAAAAGGCTCTTTCTGGCTGCTATATGAGGCAGAAAAGAAACTTGAGTGAGGGAGGCATGGGTCAATTTAACATGCTATTATAATAAGTGGGGGTAACTGGAAATAATGAGAAGGTAGAGCTGGTTAGGAGTCGATGATAGATTGAAAGTAATATGTGTGTGTGTGAGTTTTAGTACTACAGTACCATTTATGAGAGAAAGCACAAAAATTCTCCCTTTTTATTGCTTGCTTGGATGAGACTTGGATGGAAGATGTCTGTGGAAGCTGGAGCTGTGTTGGTTCTAGGACTTGTAATTTCTTGCTTTGCTCCCTCGTTAGGGGGCACATGAAGTCAAAACTATTTTTGTAATAACCCAAAGTCATTGTTTGCCTTTTTCACAGCGCTGACATTTTCACTGATGGTACAAAAGCAGTGGTGGGTAAAATTGTTGGAACATTAGCATGAATCAAGGCACCAAACTGCTAGTAGTCATTGTATTATTCACTGCCGTGTACTTGAAGTAGGAAAAAAAAAAAAAAGCCAATTTCACAATGTCTTTGATGAAGGTGTAGAAATTGTTAATTTTAAAGTCAATCTTGAGTACATACTTTTTATATTCTTTGTGACATAATGTGAATTATGCATAGTGCTTTTCTGCTGCATACTGAAGAGAAAAAAAGGGAGAACATTTGTGCAGTTGAGTTGTAAGCCAAACTAGCTGCTTTTGTCATGGAACACCATTTTTATTTGAAAGAACAGCTTACGCACAAACTATGGTTATCACAATTTGGATATTTGGCCTACATTTTCTGGAAATTGGATGAAGTGAACGTGTGACCTCAAGGAAAACAATTGACGGTATTTGTTGCCAATTAAAAAATTCAAGCTTTGAAATGAAATTTAGAATTTGGAAAACTTGTCTCTGTCACTGTAAGCTTGACAGCTTCCTAGTATTTAAAGACTGTTCTGGTCAGATTGGTGATATTACTAAATGTGATTTAAAAATTTTTGTATAGTGAAATGTGTTGACATTTGGAAGATCTGCATAACTCAGTAAATCAGTATTTTTTAGACTGATCAATGCCTGATGTTACAAAACCATGCATCAGTAAAAGATCCATTCAAAGTGCAAGAGAAACCAATGAATTTCAGTGTACCACAGTACAAAAAATTTATTGATACTGTTTGAGATCTCACGTGGCAACAAACCTTAAAGAAATAACCACTTACTAAGTTTTGGTGTAGTATCAAAGAATACCCCCAAATTATTTGAAAAGACTGTTAAAATACTCCTTGTTTTTTCAAGTGCATATCGTCTGAATCTGGATTTTCTTCATATACGTCACAACAACATTTACACCTGATTGAATGCAGAACCAGTTATAAAAACCCAGCTGTCTTCTATTAGGCCAGACATTAAATTAAATTTGTTTTTATTTTTAATTAAAGAATTTAAAATAGTACCACTTGTCATTCTTTTTGTTTTGTTTTGGAAAATTGCAATTTTTTTCATGAAAAAATTATATTAACATGTAATGGTTTTATTGTAATTTTAAAATTAATAAGGAAAATTTTAAAACAATTTTAATTTCTAACGTGGTAAATATCAATAGATTTATTCATATAAGAGATTTTTGGGATCTTCAATAATTCTTAAGAGTATAATGGGGTCTTGAAACCAGAAAGTTTGAAATCTGTTGGTATAGTAAAAAGAATACTGATTTTAGAGTCATGACTCCCATAATTTCTGGATATGTAATTTTAGGAAATTACTTAACCACTTTTAGATGTATTTTTCTTATGACATGTGAAATAAGAATAATCTTTGTCTCACAGGGTTAGAGAGCAAATTAAATAAGATACCTAAAGTATACAGCATAGTGCTGGGCACATAGTATATAATATATGCCCTGTAAATGCCAGCCATTTGGTTGATAATTTGCATACTTTAAGACTATAGTGGTCTTAATATTACTGGAATGTTTTTTACTCATTTAACAAAACAGAGTTCAGTTTTGTTTACCAAGTTAGAACCAAGGCATCCAATTTCAGATTTAAAAGTATATTTTGAAAAGCTAATGGAGAAAGTTATTTTAAGCTTTTAGTGTCCTTTGTGTAACAAATTAGTTTAAGCAGTAGGTTGAGGACTTAAAACTGAGGGGATAGTAGGTGAAGGGTAAAGCTGGGATACTTGAGCACTTAGTTTCATGATACATTTAGTCAGTAAAGTAAATGTGGTATTGGGTAGATAATAATGTTGATGAAGATTATTTTGCATTTAAAATATTGAAATCATAGCATGACATTTGGCATCCTTGATTGTAAGTAGTATGTGTTTCTGATTATGTTCTTACCTTAAAGTGAGAGGGACTGGATTGTTGAACTCAAAATCATTTCTAGTTCATAAATCTTTTGAAATCGTGATTAATTTGGACTTGTAACTTAAGCAGATGCTGAGGCTTTTACCTTTTCATCTATATGTTCTTGGAGGGTTTAAGAAAACAAAGAGTACTTATCTAGGTGCATAAATGCCTTGATTTCTTCACCTGTATGCTCTGTCTAGACTGTGGTAGTTTCTCCTTAATTTGTGTAATTTTTTGAATAGTTACTATGTTCACATGCTACAAAAGTATAAAAAGATATAAAAGGATATGAAGTAAAAATAAAATTTCTCTCCTACCCATCTTTATCCACCCAGTTATCCTCTTTGGCAGCAGCTAGTGTTATCAGTTCCTTGTTTTCTTTTTCTGCTACCATTTAGAACATGGTACTTTTTTTTTCTCCTGAAAGATAGGGAAGTGAAGAAAGAACTATTACAACCTTTCCTACTATTAGGACAAAAATGGATATTCAGAAATTTGTATGTTTGATTTTAAATGTCTTTCTTTTTTCTTATTTTTAAATTTATATCTCCAGCCTCGACTTCTCCTTGGAGTTCCAGATTTTGTAATTATCTCCACTTGGGAATCTCAGAGATGTTTCAAAATTTATTTGTCCAAAATGGAGTTATCATTTTCCACTTCCCACCTGGCCATCTAGTAAATCACATCATTTAGCTATCCAGTTCTCAAGCGTCAATCACTGGGATCATTCTTTGTCTTACCCCCTCTTTTTACCCATACATGTCTAATTAACAGGTTATTTTGAATCAGTCTACTTTCTGTCTCCACTGCTACCACTTTGAGACCAACCAATTTTTATTATCTTTTCCCTGGAATACTACCCCAGACTCATAACTAGTTTCCCTATGTCCCCTTCCATTCCATTCTCTGTATGTTAAGAATAGTGATCTTAAAATGTAATTTGTATCATGTCATGTCCCTGCTCAAGGTCCTTTAATGCCTTCTCCACTTAAAAGTAAGTTCATATTTTTTACCATATGTTATAGAACCCTGCATGATCTAGCCCTTTCTTACTTCTCTGATATAATCTTGTACCAATCCCTTCTTTTTTTCTATGTCTGGCCATACTTATTTTCTTTCAGTTCCTTGAACATGCCAGGTTATTTCTGGCCTCTGTCTGGAAATTCTCATTCTTTGATTTCATAGTTCTTACTTAGCTTTTAGATCTCATTTTAAACATTATCTCTTTAGAGAGATTTTCCTGACTTAAATATCAAAAAATATGTCTGTCCTTATTATTTTCAGTTTTAGCTTTTTATTTTTCTCAATACTTACAATCTATTTTGTTTCATTTTATATTTCTTTTTCTTTTATGAATATAAACTCCATGAGGGCAAGAGTTATTTCTAGCTTATTAATGGTTGAATCTCTAGTGTCTAGCACTATGCCTAGGACATAGTGATCCTCAGTAAAAATTTATTGAATGGAAATGAATGGATTTTCCTTCTGGGTAAAATGTTGGAGAAATAACAGAACCTATGAACTCCTTCTAACTTTGTATTAAAATACAATGATGACTCTAGAATCAAGTAAACTAGATAATGAGAGAAATTTTCAATAATAGTAATGTAGTGTGATTACATATAGAAATTATATTGATGAATGACAGGTGTTCTATCCTGTCACCTGTAATGTGACATGAAACCCTTAGTGATTAGAACATTGGTCTACAAACATTTCATTAAAGGGCAAGATAGTGAATATTATAGGCTTGCAGGCCATACCATTTGTTGCATGAAAGTAGCCATAGACAGTTCATAAACAATCAGCATGTGGCTGTGTTCCAGTAAAACTTTATGTCATGTTCCTGAATTAGAGGATGAAGAAGTTTCTAATATGGGAAACAGATGGCAGGAGCAGTTTGTGCCCAACAGCAAGCTTACCCCTTCTTCTTGCCTTCATTTATTGTTATCATTAAGACTTATAACAGTAGAAAAAAAATAAAACTTTTTCTGGTACCTTATTTTGAATAGAGAAATTCACACTAAAGAAGCAAGTGGGCAAGAAAGCTTATTTTAGTTGAGAGCTAGACTAACCTTGGTGATGGTTGTTAAGGAGCAATAAATCCAGTAAAAAGGCCTTTTTAAGGAAGACTTTTTCTTTTAAAATTATTAGGAGAGTGAATACATTTTTACTTATCGGCCACTTATCTCTTATTTATCTTTAAACAGCTTTATTCTGATATAATTCCTATAGCATACAATTGAACCATTTAAAGTGTACAATGAAATGGTTTTTGGTATATTCAAAGTTGTACAACCATTACCACAATCACTTTGAGAACATTTTTATCACCTTAAAAAGAAATGTATTTTTTTACCTTTCACTGCCCCCCACTCCATTTCCTCCAGCCCTAGACAATCTCTAATCTACTTTCTGTCTCTTTAGATTTTATTATTCTAGACACTTCATGTAAATGGAAATCACACCATCTGTGGTCTTTCACTTAGCACATTGTTTTTTAAGGTTCATTCGTGTTGTAGCATGTATCAGTACTTCATTCCTTTTTATTGCCAATTAAGATTACATTGTATGGATGTACCTCATTTTGTTTGCACATTCATCAATTAATGGACATCTGAGTTGTTTCTACTTTTTGGCTATTATGAGTAATGCTGCTATGAACACTTGTATATAAGTTTTTGTGTGGACATGTTTTCATTTTCTTGGGTATATATCTTTTGCTAGGTCATGTGATAAGTCTGTGTTTCCCATTTTGAGGAACTACCAAACTGTTTTGCAAAGCGGTTGCACTATTTTACTGGCCGAACAGCAGTGCTTGAGGATTTCAGTTTTTCCTCCTTGCCAACACTTGTTATAGCCATCCTAGTGAGCATAAAGTTGTATCTCCTTATGGTTTTGATTTGTATTTTCTTAATGGCTAATGATTTTGAGCATCTTTTCATGTGCTTTTTGGCCATTTGTATATCTTCTTTGGAGAAATGGCTATTCATATATTCCCATTTTTAAATTGGGTTGTCTTTTTATTATTTAGTTGTAAGAGTTTATTTAGAGTATTAGAGTCTCATAGGAAAGTGCTTAAATATCAGCTTGTTCTTTTAGCTTCAGAGTTTAGAGGAGTTTCTGCTATTTATTCTCTTGAATGTTGAGAGGATAGTGAGGGCAATATGCTTGTCCTTTCCCATATTAGATCTGAATAAATCATTTCAGGATGGATGAGCAGAAAAAAAAATCCATTTGAGAGTCTTTGGAAAGCAGTTATTGTAAAAGAAGCATCATTATAAGTATCCTGAAGATACTGTTAGGAATACTATAAGAAATAGAAGAAAAGTTTAGAAAATAATTGCCTTGTTTTTCAGTAACACATAAAGCAGTTTGTTTCTCTAAAACTGTTAAATCATGATGTGAAGAAAACAGTCCAAATTATGAAGATACTATGGAAATTTTAAAAAATATAGTCACTGCATTAAAATGATCTAAATTGAGTACAGTAAATAAAGTCTTGACAGTAAAGAAAATTGAATGAGTAGTGTACAAAAATAATTTGAAAACAAAGACTGTAGAGGAAAAGGAGACAGATTAAAAGAATGAAGGACAAGTTATAAATATGGGCTATACATGTGTAGATTTTATTCTATGAATAATATGAATTTCCAGAGAATAAAACAGAAGAAATGGATCAGAGGCAATACCCAAAGCTATAAATAAAGAAGAAAACAGTTTTTTATCTAAACTTTGTTCTGATTCCAAAGTTAGAGCTCATAATTTGTTCCAGGGAAAATTAATGAAAAGAGATCTGCATATCTTCATGCTATTTTTTTTTTTTAATTGCCCGAGCAGCGTGGCTTGTGGGATCTTAGTTCCCCCTACCAGGGATTGAACCCGGGTCCTCGGCAGTGAAAGTGCAGGGTCCTAACCACTGGACTGCCAGGGAATTCCCTCTTGGTGCTATTTTAAAATCGAATGAATCCTACATATATACAAGTAAAAAGCACAGATTACTATAATATTGAACTAAAATGTATATCAGTTTGGCCTCAGACCTCGCCAATGTTAGAACATACTTGATACACCATCTGCCAACTGTAGAATTCTTTCTAGCCAAGTATTCATTTGTGAAAGCAATAGTAACATTCTAGAAAATAGACCAGCCATCATGATATCATTCCTGAAAAATATTATTCAAAGAAGTATCCCAGATTGGAAGGATTAAATGACTAACCCAAGAAAGGAGACGTGTGTCTGAAAAGGACTGATAATGAATTTTAAACCAGTTAAATATACCATAGATAAGTCTAATAATTAAAGCAAATATGATTATAATCCTGAGAGCAAATTTCCAACCCCCCCCCCAAAAAAACACTTTTGCTTCAAATTTTGAGAGACATGTAATCTATAATGGGTAAGGAAATGGTTTATAACCACTGATTAAATTACTGAAACAAAAATAGAGCTAGAGGAGACATAAAAGTACTGAACTCTTTACAGTTGCATCAAAAAGAATAAAATACCTAGGAATAAACATACTTAAAGAGGTTAAAGACCTGTACTAGGAAAACTATAAGACACTGATGAAAGAAATTGAAGACGACACAAACAGATGGAAAGATATACCATGTTCATGGATTGGAAGAATTAATATTGCTGAAATGGCTATACCACCCAAAGCAGTCTACAGACTCAGTGCAATCCCTATCAAAATACCAAGGGCATTTTTCACAGAGCTAGAATGGATAATTCTAAAATTTGTATGGAAACACAGAAGACCCCGATTAGCAAAGGCAATCTTGAGAAAGAAGAACAGAGCTGGAGGGATCATGCTCTCTGACTTCAGACTGTACTACAAAGCTACAGTAACCAAAACAGTATGGTACTGGCACAAAAACAGACACATAGATCAGAGGAAGAAAATAGAGGGCCCAGAAATAAACCCACGAACATATGGTCAATTAATCTATGACTTTGTCATAGGAGGCAAGAATGTACAATGGAGAAAAGACAGTCTCTTTAATAAGTGATGTTGGGAAAACTGGACAGCTACATGCCAAAGAATGAAATTAGAACATTCTCTAACACCATATACAAAAATAAACTCAAAATGGATTAAAGACATAAATGTAAGACCAGAAATCATAAAGCTTCTGAGAAGAAAACATAGGCAAAACACTCCTTGACATAAATAGTAGCAAAATTTTTTTGGGTCTGTCTCCTAAAGCAAAGGAAAAAAAAGCAAAAATAAACAGGACCTAATTAAACCTGAAAGCATTTGCATAGCAAAGGAAACCATTGACAAAGTGAAACAGCAACCTATGGAATGGGAGAAAATATTTGCAAATGATCTGACCAACAAGGGGTTAATATCCAAAATATATAAACAACTCATGTATCTCAACATCAAAAAAATAACCCAATTGAAAAATGAGACAAGATCTGAATAGACAGTTTTCGAAAGAAGACATACAGATTGTTAACAGGCACATGAAAAGATATTCAACATTGTTTAATTATCAGATAAATGCAAATTAAAATCACAATGAGATATCACCTCACACCTGTCAGAATGGCTATCATCAAGGAACACAAATAAAACAACTATACTCCAATAAAAATTAATTAGAAAAACCACAAATAACAAATGTTGATGAGGATATGGAGAAAAGGGAACCCTAGTACACAGTTGGTAGGAATGCAAATTGGTGCAGCGACCATGGAAAACAGTATGGAGGTTTCTCAAAAAACTAAAAATAGAACTACCATATGACCCAGCAATTCTGCTCTTGGGTATTTATCTGAAAAAAGCTGAAAACACTAATTCAAAAAGATACATGCACCCCAATGTTCATAGCAACATTCTTTACAATTGCCAAGATATGGAAGCGACCTAAGTGTCCATCAATAGATGAATGGATAAAGAAGATGTGGTTTATATACAATGGAGTATTACTCAGCCATAAAAAATGGAATTTTGCCATTTGTAACAACATTGATGAACTTGGAGGGTATTATGCTAAGTGAAATAAGTCAGACAGAGAAAGACAAATACTATATGATATTACTTATATGTGGAATATAAAAAGTAAAATAGACTAGTGAATATAACAAAAAAGAAACAGTCACAGATATACAGAAGAGTCGCAGATGTAGATATGGGGAGAGAGAAAGGGGGACAAGAAGAGGGTAGTGGATTAAGAGGTACAGACTACCATATATAAAATAAATAGGCTATAAGGATAATAATACAGGGAATATAGCCAATACTTTTTAATAACTATAAATGGAATATAACCTTTAAAATTGTGAATCATTGTGTTACACACCAACTATACCTCAGTAAAAAAGAAAAAGTACAGACCTCTTCATTTGTTGTAATGGGAATCAAAAGTATAGTTTACTTTTTTACTTTGAGTGTTAGATAAGTATGAGTTTAAAAATGTGTTCTAAAAAGTGTTAGTTTGCTATAAATAGAATTTAAAATCTATCTATAATCTGTTATTGTGGAAGATGAATTTTAAAAGTCCAAATTAAAAAAAAAAAGTAGAAAAGCAAAGCCACAAGACTTAAAAAACAGAAGTCTCCAAAAGTATGATTGTGTCAAATAAAGCTTTATATTCCCATATTGTGTTAGTAATGATTCTTGGATTTACAAGTGATAGAAACTCATTGCAAACTAGCTTAAGCCCCAAAGTATTTATTGATTCATATAACTGAAAATGATAGGGTAGGAGACAATAGTGACATGATTGTATCCAGATTTCCTGCAGTGTTATCAGGACTTTTGTTGGCGGCGGGGTGGGTGTTGTACAATATGTTAGATCTGGTGTTATGTAGAACTTAATTCTTCCCTCTTGCAGTTGGGCTTTCTTCTATGTCAGAGTTCTTCAACCTCTGCACTTGACATTTTGTGCTGGATGATTCTGCATGGTGGGAAACTATCCTGTGCACTATAGGTATTTAGTAGCATCCCTGGCCTCTACCCTCTAGATGCCATTAGCACCCCCCACTCCCCAGTTTTGACAACCAAAAATGTGCCAGACATTGCCACATATCCTCTGGGGGATAAAATTGTCCCTGATTGAGACCCGCTAATCTATATGGTAGAGAATATGCAGTCTCATACTCAGAACCTTAAAGTACTAAGGTTCCAATGGCAAGAGACAGTTTTCCTCACTGGCTCAAGTACAAAAAAAAAATTGCAGAAAAGAACCTTGACCCAGGTGGGAATTGTGCCCTTCCTTGAAATAATTTTCTAATTAAGTATCAGACTAGTTGGGTTTGTGTCATGTGTCTTCCCTGGTTCATGTACTTAAGGTATGGCATTTGTTACTAAGAGAAAGGAGTAGTGAAGAAATTCCAAAAGTAACAATGATGACATCTACTAACTAAAAGGGAAGAATAGGACTTTCACACATACTTGAAGGAGAATAGTGACAAATGGAAATTTTATTGTTGAGTCAATGGTAAAGAAAAGAAAGCTATGAATCCTCAAGATTTAATTGCTGATAAAATTGAATTTGAGGTAAAAATGATTTAAAAGTGCTAAGAGAGTAATTATATTTTGATAGAAGTTATGATCATTAGCACTCATAAAAGTATTGCATCTTTATGCACTAATCAAAAAAGTATAAAAAAATAGAAAGCAAAGTATTAACGAAGATGGAGAAAAGTTGACACATAAAATCAAAGTAGAATTTCTGCCTCTAGTAATGATGAACTAGATAATGAGGACAACTCTTCTTTAGAAGGCAATAAGAATAAAATATTCTACTTTAAGGGCATTGGAGATCTAATGAGGTAGGAAGGAATACTGGGCCAAGATCTGGCAGAAGATGGAAATCCAAAGATGCAAACCTAACATTTGAGGTTATTTTTCCCCAGCAGCTTTTGTGAATCCAGAAGAAGCAGTTAAGAGGCTGAGCGGTACTTTTGACAGCCTTGGTGAGCTAAGAGGACAAAAGATGGAGGTCAGGGCCTACCAGGTGTGGGGTATCTCTTAAACATGCTGCTTTTTGGGATGGAAACTTGAAGAGCTGCAGCTTAGGAATAAGGATGAACTGCAGGTAAATTAGCTCTGATATAGGTTGAAGCATAGCTTTGAGTCATTTGTGAGGGCCAGAAAAAAAATGTCAATCCCTGGATTAATCTAGTACCCCCAGCCATATGTCAGAAGCAAATAAAAGTCTCTGTAGAATTTGTTTCTTAGACTTCTAGATTTTTGCAGAAGGAGTTAATTAAATATGTTCAGTATACAATTAAAGATAACCAGCATTATAGGGAAACTAGACAACATGAATGAGAACCAGAGAGAAGCAATAAGAGAAACAGAGCCATCAGAGCTTCATTTATTGTAATTATTACTAGACAGAGACTTTATTTTTTATTTATTTACTTATTTAATAGAAGTATAGTTGATTTACAATGTTGTGTTAGTTTCTGGTGTACGGCAAAGTGATTCAGTTATACATATATATATTCCTTTTCAGATTTTTTTCCATTGTAGTTTATTACAAGATACTGAGTATAGCTCTCTATGCTATACAGTAGGACCTTGTTGTTTATCTATTTTATATATAGTAGTTTGTATGGACAGAGACTTTAAATAACAATGTTTATTATGTTCTTGGGGGATGAGAGACAAGGTTGAATATTTTAGTGGAGAACTGGAAACTATGAAAATTGAAGTAACATATTTGGAAAAGAATTCAATAGAAATTCTCAAATGAAAATATATAATAACTGAATTAAAAACTAAATAAATGGGCTTAATAACAGTTTAGATCCTGAAGAAGACAGAACTCGTGATCTTGGAAATATGTCAGGAGAAAATATCTACAATGAAAAAGGGAAAGAAATGTTTTAAAAATTAAAAACGGTAAGAGCAGTTCTATGTTAATTGAACCCCAGGAGAGAAGAGAGAGAATATGGGGCTAAAGCAATATTTGAGGAGACAGTTGCTGAGAATTTTCCAAAATTGATGAAAGACATCAATTCAGAGATTTAACAAGTCCAACCCAAGTAGAATAAAAAAAGGATTCCACATTGGAGTGGAATGGCGGAAAAAAAATCTTAAATGCAGCCAGAGAAGTCACATTACTTTAAAAGGATCAGTAGAAATTCCTACAGCTGACTTCTCAATGAAAAAGAAAACCATAAGACTACATAGAATACTGAAGAAAATAACAGCCAATCAAGAATTATATACCCTGTACAATATCCTTTGAAGTTGAATAAACATTTACAATCAAAAACCTAAGCGAATTCACTTATCAGACCACCACTAAAAGAAATACTGAAGGATGTGTTTCAGATAGAAGAAAAATGATTCTAATGGAAGGCTAAAGAGGTAGGAAGGAATGAAGAGCAATAAAAATGGTAAGAAATCTTAAATGAATATTGATTCTATAAGGTACAAATAAAGACTCATGGGATTAGATAACAGCATATAAATCTGGATGGAGGGAATGAAGTTAGTGTTCTAAGGTCAATGACTTGCTCTCAAGAAGGGAATGTGCCATTTAACATTAGACTTTGATAAATCAAGGATGCATATTGTAAACTCTAGAGCTGTGCTGTCTAATAGAAAGGCAATGCAAGACACATTTATAACTAAGTTTTTTAATAGCCACATAAAATAGAAGTAGGTGAAATTAATTTTAATACTACATTTTATTTAACCCAAAATATCCAAAACATTATTTTAACATGATGATCAATATAAAACATTATTGAGATATTTTACATTCTTGTTTTTCATACTAAGTCTTCAAAAATCCCACTTATGGCACATCTCAGTTCAGACTAGCCACATTTCAAATGCTCGGAACCACATGTAGCTACCATATGGGACAGTGCATCTCTAGGATAACTACTAAAAGAATAGTAAAATAAAAAAATATATACCTTCCATCCACAGATAAAAACCAAATGGAATAATGAAAATAATCAATTTAGAAGAAGGTAAGAAAGATGAGAAAAAGGAACATGGAACCAGCAGGACAAATAGAAAGCACAAAGCTGGATGGTAGATTTAAACTCCAATAATATCAGTAAGTATAACATATGAGACTGGATTAAATGCTCTGGTTAAAAGACAAATATTGTCTTACTGTATGAAAAAACACCCAACTACATACAGTTGGAAACACATCTGAAATATAACAATATGTAAAAATTGAAAGTGAAAGGAGTGAAAAATATGTTCCATGTAAATATCAATCAAAAAATTTGGAATAATTATATTAACATCATAGTAGGTTTTAAAGCAGAAAACATCTGAGATAAAGAGAGGTGCTTCAAGATGAAAATCATTCGTTGAACTAGGAAAGTATAAGGATTTGATTTGTACTTAGTAACATAGCTGAAAATATATCAAGCAAAGTTGCTAGAAGTACAAGAAGACATAGAAACCCCCAATTACAGTGGGATATTTTTAACATTCCCCTTTCTTTAACAAGCTGACAAAAAACCAGTAAGGATATAAAAGATATGAACAACACAAACTGGATCTAGTAGGTTTATATGAAACGCTGTACCCAAAACCCTTAGGATACATGTTCTTTTCAAGGTTACAGAAAACATATACAAAAATTGACCAAATTTGACCATAAAGCAACTCTCAGCATGTTTCAGATTGAGATTATACTGAGTCTGTTCTCTGATCACAGTGCAAGTAAACTAGAAATTATTAATAAAAAAGGTAAATATACTAGGAAATGGTAAAAAAATCAAGCATTTAAGAATCCATTTCAAGAAATTAGAAAAAGAACAACTTAACTTGCTTAATTTCCCAAGTTGAGTCTATTTTACCCACATAACATAGAAGAAAAGAAGTTATAAAAGAGCAAGAATTATTGAATTAAAACAGACATTAGGTAGCAACATGCCAAAACTTTGTTCTTTAAAAAAGGGCATAAAATTAATAAACCTCAGACTGATCAAAGAAAAAGAAAACACAAGTAACAAATGTGAATGAAAAGTGGGGCATCTGCATAAATTTTAATGTCATTACAAAATCATAGAAGGATACTGTGAACAAAATGTATGACAATAGGTGACAATTTATATGACATGGACAGAATCCCTGAAAAATTTAATTTGTCAAAATGCACACAAAAAGGAATTAGAAAACATAAGTACTCTTGTTATTATTAAAGACAATGAATCCATAATAAAAATGTTCACTCAAAGGAAACTCCAGGGCTAGATGGTTTTACAAGTGTATTCGTGTAAACATTTAGGAAAAATAACACCAAAAGTTTTACAATTACATTACTTAATTATGGAAACATTTGAGTTTGCAACCGTTGCCTAAGGTAATGCCTGTTGCGTTTTAGTCATCAGGTTTCTGTAACTTGATATTTTTAAGGTTTGTTTCTATAGTCAGAACTTTTTCTTATGCCTTCATTCACGAATGCTTATTGACTTTTGAATGTTAGATGTGTATTGGAAGCATTTCATATACATAAATGAACAAAATATGTATCTAGTTATCCTGAGGTTAATGTCTAATGAAGGAGACAGATGTTTACACAAAAAATTAAAAGTACAGTTTAGTGTGAAAAGTGCTGCAATAAAAAGATAGGTATAGAGGGCTTTGGGAGCAGTGCAGAGGGACATCTGATTGTCTAGAGAAGACTTCAGTGAATAGGTGATGTTTGAGCTAAGCCCTAAAAGGTGAGTATTAACTTGCCAGGCAGATGGGGAAGGAATATTTAGGAAGGATTAATAAAATGTGTGTAAAATATCGAGAAACTGGCTTATTGGAGAATTTATTGTATGCAGTTCAGGTGAAATACAGGGTGAGGAAGAAAATAGGAGAAGAACGGAAGGTAAGGACATATCTCAAGAACCTTTTATGCCATGTTAAAGATAAAATATGGACCACTTCCAGCCTTTTAAGTGGAACTGTAACATGGTCAAGTTTTTGTTTTAAAATTATTATTCCAATATAGAGAGGAGATTGAAATGGGGCAAAACTTGAGGCAGGGAGACTTGACGGTTGTTGCAGTAGATATTCAGGTAAGGTGATGAGAGCTTAAACTAGAAAAGAGGTGGGAATTAAGAGTGATAGTCCAAAGTAAAGGCTTTGGTTTTGGCATAGTGTTAAGCTTTTGTTTCTGGCACCAATTTGTCAACAAGTTGGTTTACTTTTTATGACTGCTTTTTGGTTTTGATAAATTGTCATAGAATATGAATGCAGACTTATGAAAATAGTTCAATATTTAGAAAAGGTGGAAGACGATCTTATTCTAGACCAATCAAATTGGAAATTGATACTTACACATGTGGATTTCTTTTCTTTTTTTCTGGAGCTGATCAGAAACAAAATAAATATTTAGAATAACTAGGTACTGTTTTTAGTAAAACACAAAATGTGTATCTTCTACAGACCCACCTAGGATTTAGCATTTTGAGACAGAAGAAATTGTTTACCTTTGCAATATACTTTTTTTTAAATTGAAGTATAATTGGCATACAACATTTTATTACTTTCAAGTGTATAACAATGTTTTCATGTTTGTATATAGTGAAATGATTACCACAAGAAGTCTGGTTAATATCCATCACCGTACGTAGTTCAAAATATTTTTTTTCTTGTGATGAGAACTTCTAAGATCTACTCTTAGCAACTTTCTAACATGCAGTATAATAATAGTCATGCTGTATATTACATCCCTATGACATTTTTTTGACTGAAAGTTTGTACCTTTTGATTCTCTTCACCCATTTCGCCTACCCTCCCATTCTCCACCTTTGGCAACAACCAGTTCATTCTCAGTATATATATATATATTCATATATTTAAAAGATTCCACATATAAATGAGATAATACAATATTTGTCTTTATCTGACTTATTTCACTTAGCATAATGCCCTCAAGGTCCATCTCTATTGTTACAGATGGCAAGATTTCATTCTTTTTTTTAATGGCTGAATAATACTCCACTGTGTGTGTGTGTGTGTATGTGTGTGTGTACACATACACACTGATTTTCTTTATCCATTCATCTGTTGATGGACACTTGGGTTGTTTCCATATCTTGGCTGTTGTAAATAATGCTGCAATGAACATGGGGGTGCATATATTTTTTCCAGTTAGTGTTTTCATTTTCTTTTATTTATTAAAACTTGAGGACTGGGATTGGGTCTTACTGATATTTATGAGCAAGGATGAGTATATATATAGTAAGGTACTTAAATTGTGTGCTGAATGAACAAAGATTGATATAATAGAGAAATTAGCAGCAAAGGAATCTGAAATCTGTTTGGAGAAGAAATCCCAAAAGCAAAATGGATATCTTTTACGGGAGGTGGGGGGAAGAGGAGTAAGATACCTTGTGTTTAGAAAGCATGGCATCCTCTGACCCTGACTTCGCCACATAAGCAGGATCATTTTGTGGTCACATTATTTTTGCTTAAAATCTGTCAGTGAAATTTCTGAAGGAGCTGAAACCACTTTAAAATAATTTTTCTGATGTTTCTACACTAATTTAATTTATTTTTGCTTTTGTTTTAGGAAACACTCCTTTACATCTTGCTGTGATGTTAGGAAATAAAGGTTAGTAAATATTTTCTTTTTTTGTTTAACTTCACTCATGTATAGTCAGTTTAAAAATTTTAAGATGAGTTTTATGTTTTGAGTTTTAAAAAATTCACCTGATTATTTGATGTGCTAATTGAGTTTAGAATTCAGTATATTAAAAAACACAAATACTTTCTCATTTTTCGTAGCACTTTTTTCAAAGAGTTAGTGGAAGTCTTGTGCTAATCTTTGTGCCTTTTGAAGCTTTTGTTTTCTTGCTTGGTTATTTTATCAAGGAAGTATAATTTCAGGAGACTCTTGTTTCCAAATATTGTTTTATTAATTATTGTAATACTTTTAATATTCAAAGAGTTTTATAAGATTCTTTAATATGGACTATTTTATATATCTAAACTCATAAGTCTAGATTTTTTATGGTAGATGATAATAAAAAGTTAGTACTTATTTATTCTCCAAAAAAACAAAAGGAAAGCAACAAGTCATAGACAGGTGATTTAAAAGATCTACTTTTTAAGGCTATTCCTAGATGCAATAAGTCTTAGTTATCTGGATTCCCAGTAACCCTGGAAAGTGAGGATTCCAGATAGCTTATTGGCAACCTTTTGAGTGCTAGATTTTTAGATTTTGGATGTGTTTGATAAAAATCTTTGGAAAACGTATACTCTAATTTTTAAACAGGCTAATTTTTGTTAACACTTTTCTGATGATCTAGCTATATCATTATGAACATCTATTATTGTTATATAGTGTAATGTGGCTGTTGCTGTAAACATTTGATCTGACTGTATGATGATCTGAAGGATGTTATTAGAACTTGCTTTGTTGAAGAACAAAATTCTTTTGTTGGTTTGGTTTTAAGTTCTTGTGCTTAGGTGAAGCATATGATTTGTAGGAAATTTAATACTACATAAATTGGGGGCTCAAATCTTTATTTCTTTATTTAGTTATGCTATTCTTTTCTCCTTACAAGGAAGAGACTCAGTCAAGTAACTTTTAAGTAAAGAGAGATTCGTTAAGGTGCTACATAATATAGAAATTCAAGCTGTGGGGACTAGCTATGTCTCAGGAAGAGTAGTAACCAAGACAGTCTGGGAGATGAGCCATCCTTTCTCCCTTCCTCCCTCCCTCTGTCCTTCCTCCCTTCCTTCCTCTCTCTCTCCCTCCCTTCCTTCTTCTTCTCTCCCTCCCTCCTTCCCTCCTCCCCCCGCCCCCGCCCCCGCAACCTTCCTCCTTCCTTCCCTTCGGATATGTATATCTATCCATCTATCTGTCTATCCAACTATCAATTATCTATCATCTGTCTGTCTCTTACGGTGCATCTGCTGTTCTTTCTTTTCATATATATATATATATATATATATATATATATATATATATATATATATAAATAAATAAAATATTCTCCCTTTTCTTGATTGATTTTTCTGTTTAGTGAAATTGACCATGACCCAAAATAACTGTTCTAGGTTCCTAAACCTTCAAGGCTTTCTGATTTCAGTGTTCTCCACCAAGTAGTTCAGTTTCTTAGGTTCCTGAATTTCTGAAAAAAAGTTTGATTGGTCTAGTTCATGTCGAGCCAAGTCACAGTGATGAGTGACTGGCAATCTCATGAATTGACTTTGGGATATATAGTTACTCATGTGAAATTAGCTTTAGCTTGGCTGGCTTTGGGTGAGAGTTGGGAGTAGAAGAGGAAATCAAGAATACAGAGGAAGAATGTTTATCAGGAATATTGGCAGGGCAGATGATAGTCATCTTTAGTATAGCTACCTTGGTGAAAAGATATCAGATATAGTTAGCTAAATTTGACCAGTTAAAACTTATGCTTTCTTTCAAAGAACATTCGATCAGAACTTCAGAAAATAACTGGAATGTATTTATTTACAATATGCTAGATGCTTTTTTTAGTGCTTTATGTATGTTTACTCATTTAACACAACAACCATGTGAGGAAGATACTATTATTATCCCTATTTTACAGATGAAAAAAGTTAGCTCTGAGAAGTTAAGCAACTTTCCCAGGGTAAAGTAGCAGTTTTGACTTGAACTTGGAGTATCTTGTTCCAGAGCCTGGATTCCTAATTATTATGGTGAATTGCCTTGCTCTCTTTTCACTGTGAACCATTCAAAAAGGAAATGGTCTAAATCAAAGTTAGCTAACATGCATCGTGTTTCCCTCCTGTTTTCGTGGAAAATATAGTTAATTTGATGCCAAGTCTGATTGCTATTCTAAATTTAGCACTTTAATAGTAAATATGGATTTACCAGGATTCGAATATGAAATTAAACATATCTATCATCCTAGGTCTAAGTGTTCTAATTTTCAGTGGAGGTATTGTTAGGTTTCATCATAGGATTGTATCAGCCTATCCAAAATGTGTTTCATAGAATTAGTTTCATTGGATATTGATAAGTTTTTAGAGGAAAATAGTGTTTCCAGGTCAAATTGATTTGGAAAATAGTGAGTTACTAAGTTTTAAGCAGTTTTCTTTATTGTGGACGTTCTTAGAACTTTTGATATGCTAATATTCATTGTGACCTTCTGAATTGGAGCCTTCTGTTGGATATAGAGTCATTGTTCCCCATAGTTATTTGGTATTTTCTCTTTTTCACAAGTATCTTGAGAAACTAGAATTGTGTGGAACATATTTTGGGAAACACTTGGTTAAATGATTCAGGATCTGCAAATAATGTCAGTATTTGCTCTTCCTGAGTCTTTTTCATGTAGAGTAGGTACAGCCATTAATATACTGATCAATTTATAATTTACCATTTACATTTTCCAGTTGAATACTCTTTTTTGCTTTTTTCTTTTTGACCTTTTAATATTTTTCATATTTGGTTGCATAGGAGTGAGATTGAAACATGTAGTGGAAGATAAAACATCTACCTTATACTTAATTCTGTAAAGCAATTTTACATTATACCATTGTTCAATCTGTGCCACTTTTATCTTCTCCTTTAGAGCTATACTATGCCTCTAGTGACTTCACTGTTGAAGGGCACTTTCTGTTTGTATACTTGTTTGTAAATACAGTAAAAATTCCCAGGGCATTCAAATATTTGTTGATTGAATTAAAGACAGATACCCTATGACTTGTACACCTTTATTTACTTCTCTTACTCATCTTAACCTACTGAATAACCTTATTTTTCACCATTGAAGTCTGATTTTATCTGAATTTCTGAGTCTATTGACCATGTTCGCCATGTTGGCTGGCAAGTTTTTCAACTATGGATTTGAATTGAAATGGAGAAAAACATTATACTTAAAAGATTTCAGGAATCTTTAGGAGGTGAACTAGAAAACTAACCTTTAATTCTTATCCTTTTGGTTAGACATCAGAAGAAATTCTTCAAACCAGTTGCTGCAACTTTTAATTTATTCTCAGTCTTTTTTGGAACTGCAGTTTTCCATTTTTGTTGTGAAATAAGTCTAGAATTAGTATGATTTTTCACTTTCATAAGGGTCTCTCTGACTATTCTGTTTTGTTCCCAGCTGTCCTATTTATCCCATTCACTCTCTTTATATTTTGTCACCTGTATAGCTCTGGTATATTTATATGTGATTTCTGTTTATCATAATTTCATTTTGTTTAGACTCCTCAAGTCATAACTTCTTTGTGGCGCATTTGTACATTTTTAAGCCTTACTGCCTGGTTGTTAACTACCTTTTTTTCTTATTATTCATTGTTACAGTTGCTGAGAGAAGGCATTTGATTGTTCCAGTTTTTTTGTTTTTTTTTTTTAATGTATGAGACTAGGTCAGAGATCATGGTATATCTTTGATTTTCTGGCTTTTCGTTAGTTGCTCACTTCTACGTCAGTTGAGTTGTGATGTGAGCGAAAGGCCTGTGGCAAGGTCTGTGGCATATGAGAAAACAGTTGACATCTTTAACGTATATATAAATCATACCAGTTCTATACCTTAGTTTACACAATTGGTATATTGCTTTAGATACTGTTGTGAATCTTCCTTTTTAATATTTTTAAATTAATATTTTTTCTTTAATGATTTTTAGGTTATTAATACATGCTTGATGAAACAATTGAAATAATACAGTATAAAGATGTATATAAAAAGCATCATCCCTCCTACTTTTTTTCTGATGTAATTAACATTAACAGCCTAGTGGGCATTCTTGAACACCTTCCTCCTTGTAATATAGGGGCTTAGTTTGTTTTTACTGAAGTTGAATCACTGCATATAGTACTTTGCCATGTTTTTCCTTTCACTCAAAAGTTTATCATGAAATACAAAGTCTGTAGATATCTATCCGTGTTCATGTTCCCCAACTTCTTTATTTATGTACACAAACACATATTTACATAAACCCCCCTGGTAGGTTTCTTTAGGAGAGTGTCCATTTTATTTATTTATGTATTTATTTATTTAATTGTTTGATTTTTTTCTTTGGGGGGGGGAGTATAATTGCCTTACAGTGTTGTGTTAGTTTCTGCTGTACAACAAAGTGAATCAGCTGTACGTATACATATATCCCCATATCTCCTTCCTCTTGAGCCTCCCTCCCACCCTGCACCCCCCCAACCCCCCAACCCCCACCGTCCCACCCCTCTAGGTCATCACAGAGCACTGAGCTGAGCTCCCTGTGCTGTACAGCAGCTTCCTACTAGCTATCTATTTTACACGTGGTAGTGTATATATGCCAATGCTACTCTCTCAATTCGTCCCACCCTCCCCTTCCCCCTCTGTGTCCACAAGTCTGTTCTCTACTTCTGCGTCTCTTTTCCTGTTCTGCAGATAGGTTCATCAGTACCATTTTTCTAGATTCCATATATATGCGCTACTATACGACATTTGTTTTTCTCTTTCTGACTTACTTCACTCTATGACAGACTCTAGGTTTATCCACATCACTACAAATGACCCAATTTCGTTCCTTTTTATGGCTGAGTAATATTCCATTATATATATTTGTGCCACATCTTTATCCATTCATCTGTCGATGGACATTTAGGTTGCTGCCACGTCCTGGGTATTGTAAATAGTGCTGCAGTGAGCATTGGGGTGCATGTGTCTTTTTGAATTATTGTTTTCTCAGGGTATACACCCAGTAGTGGGTTTGCTGGGTCATATGGTAGTTCTATTTTTAGTTTTTTAAGGAACCTCCATACTGTTCTCCATAGTGGCTGTATCAATTTACATTCCCACCAACAGTGCAAAAGGGTTCGCTTTTCTCCACACCCTCTCCAACATTTATGGTTTGTAGATTTTTTGATGATGGCCATTCTGACCGGTGTGAGGTGATACCTCATTGTGGTTTTGATTTGCATTTCTCTAATAATTACTGATGTTAAGCATCTTTTCATGTGTTTGTTGGCCATCTGTATGTCTTCTTTGGAGAAATGTCTATTTAGGTCTTCTAGAGGGTCCATTTTATTTATTTATATATTAAAAAAAATTCTTTTTAGCTGGTCTCTCTATCATCTTCTCTCCTTATTAACCCCCTTCTCCCACTAAACATGGTAACCCATGTTAACAGCTTGCTAGGTATTCTTCCATACTCTTCTCCATGCTTATTATTATGTACAAATATGTGTGTATGTATCTAAACACACATTCAAATGTGTAGTTTTTTATTTATTCCTTTATAAAAAAATGTGATCATAATATACTTCTCCATTGAGCAGATATATGATTTAGCAGTGCAATGTAGACATTTCTTTCAGTCTATTGGGATGACTTAAATTCATTCTTGTTTTTAATATTTGTCTTTTTTATTCATATTTTTCTTTCAATGCCTTATTATGAATAATTTCAGATATACAGAGAAACTGAAAGATTATCACTCTGAGCATTCAAATACTCTCTACCTAGCTTCAATAATTGTTCACATTTTATCATATTTGTTGTATTTTTCTCTTTATCTTAGTGTTTTATATATGTGTATATATATATATATATATATATATTTTTTTTTTTTTTTTTACTATTTTCGCTGTACCATTTGAAAACTAGATGTAAGCATCATGACATTTTACCACCAAATACTTCAGCATGCATCTCTAAGAATAAGGACGTTGTCTGTCGTGACCACAATATCATTATCACACCTAAGAAAAATAATAATATTGTAATAATATCTGATATCCAATCCATATTCAAATTTCTCCAGTTGTTCGAAAAATGTCTTCTATAGGTGTTTTATATTGAATCAAGATCTGATTGGGATTCACTCATTACATTTGGTTGTTTGTTTCAGATAATCTAGAAAAGTTTGCCCACCTTTTTTCCCCCATCCTTTGTACCTGACTTTTTGAAGTGTCTTCCCCAGTTAATTTGTAGAATGTCTCCCATCTCAGTTTTGCCTGATTATTTTCTCATAATGTTATTTAACTTGTTCCTTATACTCTGTTTTTTCTATGAATCAAAAATTAGGTATCAATGCTTGACTAGATTCAGGTTAAACATTTCTGGAAAGAATACTGCAGAGGTATATAAACTTTATATTGTATCACATTAGGAAACATAATTTTAAGTTATCCCACTACTACTGCCACTAAGTTTTGATCACTTGATTGAGATGATGATCTTCAGATATCTCTACTGTAAGGGAACACTTTTCATTTTATTAAGTAATCTTGGGATGATACTTTAAGTAAATATCCTATTTCCCAGCACATAGCCTTTTACCTAGTGCCTTTAGCATTCATTGAGGTCCTTTGCCTATATCAGTTATTACATTGTCGTTATTGCTGATTTTCTAGTTTTATCATTTCTTCTACATTTATTAGCAGCCATTCTTCTATAAAGGAGAACTCATTGTCCTCTCATTTTTTGATGTCATTATGGGCCTATCAATTATTTTTTGTTTAATGTGTTGTAACTAGTCATTTTTCTTTTTGATGCTCAGTTTCTCAAATTTGGCCAGTGGCTGACCATTCAGGTGGCTCCTTTGTCCTTTTGACTCTATTCTTTAAAAATGCCTGCATGTTATTAGTCCAGGGATATAGAAGCATCATACTTTAGTCAGTCATTCCCCCATGATGGATATTCATATTTGCATTATAAATAATCCTAAAATAAACATTCATGTACATATATGCTTATATATTACTAGCAGACTTTCTTAAACACCTTTGTGAAATTTCTATATTTATTTTACTTTATTCTAATGTAATTTCCTGCTAATGTAGATATTCCTTCTATTACTAGGAATAGTGCTAAAACAGTGCCATTCTTCCTCCACCTCAGCTCACTTGCATTACATTACAACTGTCATAACACCTTTATTTCCTTCAGAGCACTTATCATTATCTTTTTTTATTTATTAGTTTACTTAATTATATTTTAATATGGGAGCTCTCTGATAGCAAGATCTTATCTTTCTTCTCACTACTTATATCCAGGACCTAGTACTTAGAATTGGCATATAATAGGCACTTGGTAAATATTTGCTAAAAGACTGATTGAATGAATGAATCATTCATTTAGGTAATTCAGGTTGGATAGCCATCCTAAATTTCCCATGAGCCTTGGTTTCAAATGTTTTTTTGCCTGTTAATATGCTTCTTATTTTGAATTAAAAACAAATTTCCTCAATGTATACAAGTGTCTATACCTTAGACTTTCTTTTTTCTTTTGTAGAAAACTTTTATTCATGTTGTCATATATTATGTTCTTATTTTAAGACTCGGTTCAGATTACCAAGTATCCTCAGTGTTAAATGTTGTAAATGCCCCAGCCACTGGAGTTGGGAACAGTAAATACTATATAAACAAAACAATTGAAACCACACAATCCATTGATGAAGTACTATGTACATTAATTTTCCCATGAATAACTGGAAACGTTGAGAGCAATGATTTATACCCACCACCCCTGAACTTATCAGCCAAGATCCAAGAGGCCAGAGATCCCTCGGTGCATCCTAAAATATCCAGTGTTGGGAATTCCCTGGCAATTCAGTGGTTAGGACTCCATGCTTCCACTGCAGGGGGCGTGGGTTCGATCCCTGGTCCCTGGTCCGGGAACTAAGATCCCGCATGCCGCAGGACACGGCCCCCCACCCCCCCAAAAAAAGAAGAGAAAAAAGAAAAATCCAGTGGCTTGGGAACTGTGTCCTGAGCATAGATTTTTCTTATATGTAATTATTCTGTCACTTGTGGCACAGTCTTCAGTGTTCCCCTTAAGTTTCAGTGGGTGACTGTGCCTGGGCTGGATGGTGAGTCAAGTATACCTTAGACTTTGTTTGATTACTAGAAGGACCGTCTAGATTTGTCCTTGTAGTCATAAACAAGTTTTTGTCCCTTTTGGGTGTTTTTCTGAAATAAACAAATTGTAAAATTTGAAAAATAAGGGTTTGTGGAAACATTAGTGATTCTTTTTGAAAGTACTTTTTTTTCCCCTGAAATAAATAGTGAGCTTTCCATTTGACCTTGCAGATTTACAAATCCTCTTTGGGGCCTTATTAGATAGTAGAAATTTTTAGGTAAATTACTCTTGAGTTTCTTGGGTTGTCTTTTATAGTATGGAAACATTCTCAAAATACCTTGGGAACAATTATTAGGGAATATAATAGTTTCTTTGCAGAGAGATCCAATTTATTTTTAGGTAATAGAATAGATACTTCTTGAATCTAAGGATCTGAAATAACCTGGTTTAGATACAGAGGAATTTTAAAAATTATTTAATTCTCTTTAGTATAGTACTTATATCATAGATCTATTATATTAACTGATTTCTTGAATTTTTACATGATTTTTTAATTTAGAGTTGCATGATGTTTGATGTTATCACCATTTTATGTTTCAGAATGTGCCCATTTACTTTTGGCTCACAATGCTCCAGTAAAGGTGAAAAATGCTCAGGGATGGAGCCCGCTGGCGGAAGCCATCAGTTATGGAGATAGACAGATGAGTAAGCAATATAAATTACTATTGTTGATATGTATTCTAAAAATATGATGTGATGCATTTGAGATATTTGTCATTCATCGTAACTTTCCATACTATGAGAAGTTTGCAGTTACTTACAAACTTATATATGAATTATTCATGACTTTTATATATATATAATTACCATATATATTATATATATAAGTGTACCTAAGTAAAAATATATATAGACATACAACATTATATTCGTTTCAGTAGTACAACATATTGATTATTTGTATGTATTGTGAAATGATCACCACAATAAATCTAGTTAACATCTATCACCATACATAGTTACAGTACTTCTATTTTTCTTGTGATGAGAACTTTTAAGATATACTCTTTTACAACTTTCAAATATGCAGTACAGTATTGTTAACTATAGTCAACATTCTGTACGTTGCATCCGCATGACTTATTTCTTTTATAACTAGAAGTTGGTACCTTTTGACTCCCTTTATCTGTCTGTTCCCTGCACCCCATCCCTGACTGTTGGTGGCTCCAGTTCTTATCTATACTGAGACCTAGCTGTCTTTTGTCTCTCCAGGACTTACTCATAGTTTATACAGATTTTCATTGTGGTATATTTATGTTAGGGTAGTTTTAGGAATTCTATCAGCCTCTTGTCTTATTTTTGTAGCACATCAAAAGTTAGTTTGGAGGGAAAGAAACAGCAGTCTGTGTTGGTTTGCAGTCTTATCAGGAACTGGCAGTCTTCTTCATTTGGGTCTCAACTTTATATTTCTTTTCCCAACTCGTTAAGTAGATTAACTTCTCTTATATGTTTTCAAAGTGGTCCATTATTTTCCTTTGCAGCACACAGCACACTTCTAAATAACTGTTCAATGTCTTTTCCCTACACTGTATCCTGATGATATAATCTTTATGGGAACTCAAGTCATGAATATGTTTTCTTATTCATCCTTTCATTTCTGGCTCCTAGAACAAAGAAAATTAAAACTGCAAAGAAAATTTGAGATTAATCAAGAATTAACATTTTTCTGAGAAGTATTATATTAGGATTTTTATTTACTATAACTCTCCTGAGATGTTCAAAACTTTAAAATATTTTTTTCTTTTAAGAAAGTAATAACATTTGTTGTAGAAAATTAGGAAATTATTGAAGAAAAAAAGGAAATAATTTCACCCAGAGAGTTATTATATTTTCTTCTAGTTTCTTTTTCTAGTCATGTTACTTTCCTATTTAAAACCCTTTAAAAATTCTTATTCTTAAAATGAAGACGAAAATCTCTAACTTGGTTTATAAGATCTAGTATGATAATGTCACTTTTTAATCTCCATCCTTATCTTGTTCTTTCCACATGGTTTCTGTATGTCAGCTCTGCTGGCTTTTCAGTTTCTCATATTCACATATCCTTCCCCTTCTGCCCCAGCTCCTTTTTTTTTTTTTTTTTTTTTAAAGAAATTTTTTTTAAGGCATTGTTTACTTTGTTTTTTTTTTATTTATTTATTTTTGGCTGTGTTGGGTCTTCGTTTCTCTGCGAGGGCTTTCTCTAGTTGTGGCAAGCGGGGGCCACTCTTCATCGCGGTGCGCGGGCCTCTCACCATCGCGGCCCCTCCCGTTGCGGGGCACAGGCTCCAGACGCGCAGGCTCAGTAATTGTGGCTCACGGGCCCAGTTGCTCCGTGGCATGTGGGATCTTCCCAGACCAGGGCTCGAACCCGTGTCCCCTGCATTGGCAGGCAGATTCTCAACCACTGCGCCACCAGGGAAGCCCCCCAGCTCCTTATAATTCTTCAGATCTCAGTTCAAGTACAAGGAAGCTTTCTCTGCCCGTATACTATGCCAGAATGCTACCTGCCACTTTCATTAGGCAGTAAGCTTCATTTAGAGTAGGGATTGTCTATTTGTCTCTTAAGTACATATCAGGTGCATTGGAAACGTAGTAGGAATGTGCGATTAGCTTTGACATTGAGGAACTCATCTTAGTTGGGGGAGAGAAACTAATGAATATTCTGCAGCATTCTGAAGTATTCACAAAGTACTAGAGGAAAAAAGATGAGGGAGAAAGTAATTTCAGTTTTGGCAAGGTGTTTGGTTTATTTAAGCTGAGTCTCAAAGGATTTTAGGAGTTAATAAGGTGGGTAAGGACGTTCTAGCCTATGACAGCAGAATATATATAAAGCATGGAAATGTAAAGAACAAGGCACGTTTTAGGGAACAATGTATATTTCAGTGTGGCTCCCTAAATGAGGCTACATGGCAACCATGGGTGAAGGGGTGAAGGGTAGTTTTGAGAGATGAAGTTTGATGGTAAAGGAGCCACACTGACTGAGATCTGCTTTATGTGCTTTTCAAGGTTTTAATCTCAATCTCCAGTCACTGTAAAACCTCAGAAGACTTTAAAGCAGGAATTGACATTATTAGATAAGCCCGAAGACTGTTTAATTGAGTAGGGAGGCAAGAGATTTTTAGAAAAACAATCTTTAGAACAAATGTGGTAAACTTGACTTAAAGAAGAACAGTGTATTTAGAAAAGTAAGGGATAGATTAGAAAGATAAATGAAGGAATCTACAGTGGTTGATTATCTCTTGGATACTGGTAGTAATGGAAGGATTCAGAGTAATTCCAAAGCCTTTATCATGGATTAATGGCTATCTCATTAATTAATTGATATACAGAAAATAGGAAAAAGAACAGTATGGATTTTAATTAATTTGGTGTTAGGTTTGTTGAATTTGAGTTTTCTGTAGTATATGCAGGTGGAACTGTACAAGTAAGAAGTAGGAGATAATTAGACTGGAGCACAGATGGAAGTAGAAGGCAGAAGATACACATTTAAGTAATACTTGGAGCAGTAGGGCATAGCTCCAAAAACTTGAGACACAAAAAACTGAAAACTTTAAAAGTACTCTATATGGGAGAAGAAGGAAAGAGAAAGTTAAATTAGTTGTGGTTTTTTGGAGTTCTTCATTTGAGCCTTTGTATGAATTCTGTCTAATATCATCCAAATCCTCTAAAGCTGATTTTATTTTCATTATCAATCACTGTTAATAAGATTCTTACAGTATGGGAGTACAAATATTGACCCTCCCCCCAAAATGATGGTAATTTTGTCTAATTGTGTTTTTTTATATAAATTTATTTGTTTAATTTTATTTATTTTTGGCTGCTTTGGGTCTTCGTTGCTGCGGGCAGGCTTTCTCTAGTCGCGGAGCACGGGCTCGAGGCGCGTGGGTTCAGTAGTTGTAGCACACAGGCTCAGTAGTTGTAGCTCGTGGACTCTAGAGTCCAGGCTCAGTAGTTGTGGTGCATGGGCTTAGTTGCTCCATGGCATGTGGGATCTTCCCGGACCAGGGATCGAACCTGTGTTCCCTGCATTGGCAGGCGGATTCTTAACCACTGGGCTACCAGGGAAGTCCCTGTCTAATTGTGTTCTGAGTGTTCGTTTCTGCTTCCACAAGGTGACGTTATTTTTTTTTTTTTATTTTTTTTTTTGGTGACGTTATTTTTAATGTGAAGTCTCATAGAACAGGAATTTCTTTGCATACATTACTATGCTATATATAGTTGTTGTCACTACGTTTTTAATAATGTTTGGTCATTTTAACATAATTTTCTATTCACTAAATGTCTTCAGTCAATTACAGTATATTTAGTTAATGGAAACTATATGACTTCTGCTTTTCATTGATATCTTTTCTATTTAGGAAATTAATTCTTTTTGTTCTTTATGTCAACAGGGGTCTGTTTGAATTTGAAGGCAAGGTAGATTGAATAAACATTTATTAAAGTATTTGCCTTTATAGTGGAGAAGAATTATAAAAAGAATTCTACTACATTTAGGTAATATCGCTTTGATATTAAAGTTAAGTTATAATGAACATGAAGGTTAACCAGATTCATATAAATTTGAATCTGTAAAGAACCCTAATGTTTATATAGGTCATTGGTTCTCACACTATTTGGATTTTATAGACCAGAAAAGAATTTTATTTAAGGATTGATGTAGAGTAGCTGACTTTTTCATTTTAGCATATAAGAACTTTAAAAGTACTTTCTTCTGCGATCACAAGTTCATTAAAAAAAAAAAAGACATTTTGAAACCAAAAATAGTAGAAAGAATAGTCCTTAAATTTAAAAAAAGAATATAATTTATAAAGAAAAAAAATCCACCCTGGTTCCCAGTTTTTTCATTTGGCTGCATATCACTGGAAACTTGAACAGTTGGCCACTGAAATGTAGACTTCTGTTTGGGAACCGCTGTCCGAGATCACAGAGCTAGTGTATAACTGAAACTAGGTCCCATGTTCCCTGACTTTTAGGTCTCATCCTCTTCTGTCCCAAAAGACCTTTAGTAATTTAAACATTGCTCTTTGATTTTTGACTTTTAAAAATACATTGGGATTAAAGTTAGACCTGTGGTTAAAAATAAGTGTAGATTCTACTATTTCTCATATTCTTCCCTGAGCTTTTCCTAATTTGGCCTTTGTGGACAAAACAAATCTGATTTAATAAGCTTTTATTACTGTCTTCTTTCCACATTATTTTTCCCCCAACCTTATACTTCCCTTATACTTCTGTATTCCACATAGGCATTAAGTAGTTTATGAGTACATACTGTAAAATAGTAAAAATAATAGTATTTTTATTTGTTTGTATGTATATATATGTATATGAAAACAGGACCAGGAGGAAATCAGCATGTATTTATGTATACATTTTACCCCCCTCTGTACATTTTTTCATCTTATTTCATTCAAGGCTAATATTTTCCCTTATTTTAATAAATGTTAGGGATTGATTGATTTTGCTAGTTAATTTTAGACCTTTATTCTAATAAACAAAACTTATACTTACCTAATTGCAGGCACAGTAGTAAGCAATTTATATAGAGCCTCTATAGTAACTCCATGTAGCAGATTTCACTTTATTCTTAATTGACATATGAAAAAAAGAAACTGAAGTTTAGGGAAATTAAGTGTTCCATGTTTATACAGCTAATAAGTAGTAATGCTGTGGTTTGCGCTTAGGCAATTTGTCTAAATCTCCATCTCTTAACTGTTGAGAAGACGCTCTGAGGGGTTTCAGGTTTTATTAGAGTCAGAAGTTCTTTTCACAGATAGAATAGGGTTCATTTTAGTATTTTTTATGCTGTGTTGGTGGTATGTGAGAGTACAGCCTCAAGTGAAAGAAGAACAGATGCAACTGGTAACAATTGCAGATAATTACATTTTTAGAAAAATAATGTCCAGTGGGATTTTTGAGATCTATCTTTGAGATCATCTTTTAGATCAGTGTTGACAACAGGACACTGCATCATCTGACTGAGATTGGTAATCTTGACTCAGTCACATAAAGCCTACTGATGATTAAAAACTAGCAAAACTAGTATGAATAAGTTGATGTCGAGGTATCTGTTTTCAGTTTTCCTTGAGGATCATAACAGTTTTGCTAAAGGTATTTTCTAACTTATTCACAGTATCTATATTATATCTCTGTGTAATAAGCCAGTGGTGTTTCCTCGCATGGTGAAATTGTTTTTCATAAATTTTTTATTGAGGTGTAATTGGCAGTCTAGCATGGTGAAATTTATTTTAAATTAAAAAAATTTTTTAAATTTAAATTTTAGTTACAGCTCTTTTAAGGAAGCTTAAGCAGCAATCCAGGGAAAGTGTTGAAGAAAAACGACCTCGATTATTAAAAGCCCTGAAAGAGGTAGGCTAAATTTCTTTGCTGATTTTGCACTAAAGGATAATTGCAAGTTACTTTTAAGCATTTTAAAAATACAGTTTAATTTCTCACTAATTATTAAGGGTCAAGAAATGGTAAAAATCCTGCCTCAATTAAGCAATAATGACATTACAAAATACTCTGATTATGATGTGTAATCTTATGGGAAGCATTATTTGCTTTGATCTTAGAAGGCAGATAAAGAATTATTGCTTTCAATAAATTAGGTAAGAGCTCTAAGAAAAAAGGAGGTAAGTCATAATTAATGGCAGTAGTTTTCCTTTGTCCTTTGGATTGAAAGATTTTCTATGAGCTGAAGTGCTACTGCCTTAGGAGCAGTTTGCATTTTCTTTATGTAACAAAACTCTTTTTGTCTGTCCTACTTCATGATGTTAAGAGCTGGGTGTGCTGGCACAGAAAGGGAGAGAGGTTTGTTTTCTGTTGTTTTTTTCCTCTGTATTTTGGATGCGTGAAAGAACTGTGGGAGAAAGATATATCATCATGACTATGTCTTCTTTTAGGTATGCTTTGTTTTTGAAGTCTCAAGGGATAAATTTTTTTGACAATATTTGATTAATAGTTCCCTGAACAGTTACAGTCTTTGATGTTTAGCTTCTAATTTGTGAAATAAAAACGTTCTCTATAGATCTCATATGATGACATATTATTTCAGATTTAGTAAACCTGTGTTATCACTTTATAGAAAAAAAGTTTCTATTGCAGTGGGTGATTTTATTAGACCATTATGAGCCTACACAATAATCATTTTGGAAGTTACTCATTTTTTAAATAACACTTCTAAAGTTATTATTTTTACAATACTACTTATTGTTATGCAAAATGGAATATTTATTGATGCAAATTTAAATGCATGTCAGTTTCAGATATGTTCTTATGTGATTAAAACGTTCTTGTAAAATCTAGAGTGGTGTGAGTTTTCCTTTGTAGATATGTGTAGTAATGTCTGCTATTGTAATGTAATTTTAAGTAATAACCATATATATTTTTTGGTTCTTTCTCCAACTCCATACATTGAAATTATTTCCTATTCCTGTCTATAGACCTTTAATGATAACAGATTTTTTTTTTAAGCAAATTATTAAGTAGGTATAAGAGCTGTTAACGAAGGTGTGCATTCAATAATTATTCATATTTCATTTCTCAGCTAGGTGACTTTTATCTAGAACTTCACTGGGATTTTCAAAGCTGGGGTAAGAGTGTGCTATATTTTACTATAAAATATGTACGTATGCAGAAATGCAAGTGCAAATATAACTATTATATAGAAATGTTAACATAACAAATATTACCCTAAGGAAATTAAAATATTTTTCATCATGTTGAATGTAATGGCTATAAAGCCCTATAGTAATACTTAATTATACTAACCTGGTTAGTAACTTTCATAATTATTATTTTTAAGATTAAAAATTCTCTTTTTTTAAAATAAAATGCCAGTTCAAATATTATAATAATTTAATATAAGGAATTTTCAGAGGGAAGAGAAGAATAATTATGGGATTATTAGATTACTGAATTTAGGGAAGTTTGACATATAGTATTTAGATCCCTGAATGTGAAGAATTTGGTTAACATTAATTGATTTTGTATGTTTTGTCATCTTTCAATCACATTTGCTGCTTTTATTGCATACTTTATAGCCACTGTTTTAACATACTATTTGGTTGCACACTCTTCCACTTATTTATGAAAGACGTTAATTCCTAGATATTTTACAGTCATTTATTGATTTACCTTGGCAAGGTAAGTTTTCTCTCCTCCTCATTTTAAACATGAGTCTACTTAGGGAGAAAACTTTCGTGTCCAAATAGGAAGTTTGATCCTAGCGACCTTTACTTTACTAAGTAAACAACTATCCAAACCACTAACTTTTGGGTTAAACATTTTTTTAATGTAATCTATATATAGGTTTGAATATAGTGTGCTTATGTGTGTTTTTTAAAGCATCTGAATTAATCTTTATGATATTAAAGATATTTGAATGCTTATTATCACCAAAATAATCATAAAAATAAATCATAAAGTAATCATAAAAATAAATCAGATACTGACAACTCTAGAAACCACTGTTAATGTTTCATATGAATATTTCAAACTCTTTTCAATGCTCACAAACGTGTATGTACATATATATAAATATAAATATATATATGTATATATAGCCTCAGCATTAGTTTTTTTTTAATGGGATCATACTATTATATCATTATGCATTTTGTCACTTTTACTTAATATATCATAGGTATCTTACATTTTAGTTCATGAGGAAGTACTTCATTTTTTTTTTAATAGCTGCATAATACTGTACAGCATGGGTGATTAAGGTTTTTCTAGTGTTTAATCTCTAAATGTAAAATTTTAATCCCTAAATATAATCGTTTTTTCTAACATTGTTAACAACTTTAGCTCATCAGGCTAGTTTTGGCCCCATCAAAATCACACATGAGGGAGTTCCCTGGTGGCCTAGTGGTTAGGACTCTGGACTTTCACTGCTGTGGCCCGGGTTCAGTCCCTGACTGGGGAACTGAGATCCTGCAAGCCTCATGTCATGGCCAAAAAAAAAAAAAAAGATCACACATGATTTTGTTAACTCTGATAGTCCTTTATGCTCTATAAATTATTCAGAAGTCCCAGTGCTCTAGAATACTGAGAGAAAAAAAGGTTTGTAATAGCACTGTATAATAAAAGAGGTCTAAGTTAGATTGGTCTAAAGCCTGAGTACTGTTTTTTCATCCTGTTTTTTTCTATCTGTAAAGACCCCAGTCATTCTTGGCGATCCTAAACTGAGGTTGTCCCTTGAGTGTACTGGCTCTTTAATTGATTGTCTTAGTAATTGTTAGTGGTTTGAATTCTAAGATAGTCACTTTATGTTGCTGAGCAAAATGTTCTAAAATATTTTAAAAGTGACATTTCAGTTACATGAAGAAATAGAAATGGATGTAATTACTCTAGAAATTGTGCATATGATCTATAGTTATAAACACATTATAAATGTTGCATAATCAAGTTCATTATGCAACCACTGAGGTACTTGTTTAAAGTATTGCTTCTTTGAGAACTTGACTTTGATGCAAAAAAGTCAGCCCATCTGTTTCATTGTTGATAAAGGTTTTTACTGATTTCATGTCAAATTATTAGCACCTGATGGTTAGATGTCATCTATAATTTTAAAAACTAAACTCATTGGCTAGATTTAGCTTAGACACTTCGGATTAAAAAAATTGGATAATCTCTATTATTTGATTTGATTATCAAGCTTTTTTCCAGAGTTTAGACATGGTTCCTCCCCTTGTTAAAGCCCCTAATATTTAAAAAAAAGGCAACCCAGAAATAAGGGGAAGTTAAGAAATATTGAGGTCTGGCATTAAGTTTAATTTAGAGGTAGTGGAGCCCACAAACTCTACTCTTTCTCCTTCAGTGTTTGGCTGAAAATAGCCTCAGACTTGGTTAATAGCAAGTCTGAAGGTGACTAAATTATTCCAGCTTGAGTTTTTAGGTATGGAAAAGCTTTAAATTGGAATCAGAAGTACTGGCTCCTAACTGTTTGACATGGCAAATCACATAACTTTCCTGAGCTTCAGTTTCTTCATTTTAAAAATGGGGATAATAATAACTGCCCCACCTATTTCAAGCCTTTGTTTTGGTGTAGATGAAATGAAGTCATGTTTTTGAAGGAAGCCCTTCAGATACTGTAAAGTGTTAAATAATTTTATAATCACTACAAATTTAACATTATGTGTATATAGCATGTTTCAACAGAAAAACTAATAGTTTTTTTTCTTTATCTCATAATCTACAGAATATCCATCCTGTATTTGGGACAGTTTTTTGCATATTATAGATGGAAAACATTCGACCTAGAAACTCTTCTTAAAATCAGGGAGTAAGTGATAGCAAAACCAAAATTAAAATTTGAGACTTCCCATTTTTCAGTTCAGAGGATTATGCTGCCTTTGGAGTACTGTGTTAGACTCTCAGATTATGCTGAGGTAACTTAAGATATAGACAGCCTAATTGTTCAGTTTACATGGGGGAAGAAAAAGTCATCACAGAATTGGGAAAATGAAAATTGCTTTATTTTTGGAATGCATTAAAATCTTTTTTTCTCAATGATATCTTTTTTTTTTTTTAACTTTTGCTTGTCAAACCCCAAGCTTCTTATTTTTTTTCTACATTCCTCTCTTCCTCCTTTTCTGATTTTTGATAAATGGGTATTGGTATGTGATTCTAAGTTTTGTTTTTATAGGTTACCATACTACTTCAAAAGATGTAATCAGTTAAATTTAAATTGTTAGAATGCTGTCTTCTTGTAATCATCTTTTTCATGCTACACCAAATATTTAAGGACATAAAAACTGGATCTCAATAAGCATGAAAGAGGAGCTTTGATCATTTACGTAGATTTATGCCATTATTAATCTTCTAAACTTCTGTTGTTTCATATAAGGAAAAATTTTATCAGAAAATGATTTCTTATGTTCTTTGACCAGGGTAACTCTTAGTTGATATTCCCTCTGGACGTAAAATTTTCTTGCTTTTATAAAATAAAAAGTCTAGAAAACTGTCTTCAATGCTGGAAATCATTTTGGATTAAATGACCTCTCAGTATTTAAAAAAGACATTTTTATATTTGGTATACCTTTAATGTTAATGAGCAAATATTGATGCTTTTGAAAAAGTTAACTAAAAAACTAGCCCTTAATTTTCTCCAAAGTCTTTGTTTCTTTCTAACGCAGGTTGATTTATCACCCATTTTTAAAACACTGTTTTGTAAAATATACATGTAATATATCTTACATAGATACACACACCCACTTACATACACATGTACATGTGATGTAATCTTTAATTTCAAGAATTTTGAGTTTCACATTTTTTCTTTTTTTGGTATGTGGTAGTTTAATTATATAGCCTGTTATGTAGATTTATTTATCCATAGAATAACTCATATTTCCTCAAAATAGAGCAGATAATAAATAATAAAAAGCTATGAGAATATAGCTTGTGATATGAATGTAAGCAACACTGGAATGTAGAAATCTATAAGTCAATAGTATGATTGCATTTTATGGATTTTGAAACTGAGCTACAGTGAGCTTAAGTAACCCACATATTTGGGATTCAGACTCAAATTTGACTATCTAGCTCTAAAAGTGTCTTTTTCTGTTACACGTATTACTTTTCTGGTATTTAATCCAATTATATTTAGAGGATCAGATGGGATCCAGGCTTATCTGGTTACCCATTCAGGAGGATTTAGTTACCACAGGGCATCGTTTTCTAACTTACAGTAATATCCTACAATATGTACCCAAGAGTGGCATTATATCAACTCTGCTACTCTTACATGTGTTTGGTGGGGGGTGGTGGTGAACCATACAGCAATTACAATTAAATAGTAGGTATTTGAAGTTGCTCAAAATTGCTTTGTATATTATTTTTAAGTGGAAAATACTATTTTAAAGGAAATTATTACAATTTTGGTGAAATAGTAAAATGTTTACATTACTCTTCTTCTAATTAAAAAATTTGTAATCTCTCAGAACTTTAGGTGGTTATTTTTTGCCTTTTCTTTTTACAAATACAGTGCCTTTACTTTCCCGAATTCTGCCTTCTGATGCATGTAAAATATACAAACAAGGTATCAATATCAGGTAAGGTGATTTGATTTTTTTCTGAGTAACAGATAATTGAGATTTAGAGGTAGCTTTTCTTTTTGTAGTAATAGCTTATACTTGGATGTAGTATTTTATAACATGTTGTAATATATTCACAATATTTTATCTCCTTTGAGATACTACAGATAAGGAACCAAAGGCATAAAATCTTGACTAAAACAAAGGTATTACTATTTAACTGTAGACTATCTGGAAGGCAAGTAGAGTGAAGATCATGATATAACACTAAGAAGATATAAGATGGTCATCTCCCTCTTCCTAGCTTTGTAGGGAATAAGGGACACATAAGGAGGACATAACTATTGTCCTTTTTTCCCTCCATCCCTCTCCAACCCTTCCCTCCCCTGTCTACCCATCCATGCTTCTAGCCATTCATCTGTTCAGTCATCTATCCATTCTAGTGAACACTTTAAGGCTAATTTTAATTTTCTTCTGTTTCCTTTTAAAACTAAGATTGATGTTTGGATCTCACAGGGAATCTATTTATTTTATTTATTTCAGTATTTTATCATTATCTCTTTAGCTTTCTATTAATATAGGTATATTTATAAATTATATATATCTAAGCTATATATAATGCTGGTGAATATGCCAATTTTTAGTATATTCATATCTATTAGTATATTTATATATACATAAAATTTTACATGTCTGTATCTTATAAAAATCCAGAATATTAATTTGAGTATGTAAGGGTCTAGAACTAGTGATGTCTTAAAAGGTTATCTCATATAAACTCTTCGTTTTATAGATTAGAACGTTCTGACAAGTGAAGTGATTTTTATGAGCATATTGCAAATTAATAACTGAGCCAGGACCTCTCTGACTTCCTGTCAGATCTTATCATGTCACAAGGCAGAAATTTTAAAATATCAACTCTTTATGAGATTTATTATTCAATATGTTAAATTATAATGAAGAGATAATCTTTAGATGGAAGTAAGTTCTAGGGTCATTATTCTCCAGCAAAATTCTATTAAGGTAGAAGCTTCTGTGATTTTGTTTTTAAAAATAACCTCCTCAGATGTTTCTGATGATGAAAGTGTTCATGCACATTAAATTCATGGTCATTATAGAAACCTTGGAAAATACAGAAAAGTATAGATGAAAAAACTAGGAAAGGATTTGATAATGATGTAGATTTAATTCAGTAGCCTATTGATAACAATATATTATGGTTATCAAAAAATTATCAGTTTAAAAATGCTTAATATAGGTGCTTGCCAAAGTTAGTAGATAACTTGGGAGAATAGTATTATCTTCCATATGCTACTTTAAGTAAAGGTTAGTTTTAGTTCTGTTTGATTCTTAAATTTAGGAGAAAAGGAGCTTCTTTCTTTTAAAAAATTGTTTTGCATTTATATATGACTTTTAAAAGTAAATGACATGATGCATATTACCTAATAAATATAGATGATAAAAAAACCACAAAATGGTTAAGATAGAAACATGAGAATAAGAAGCTGAGAGAGAATAATTGTGTCAAAGAATGTAGTTTAAGGGAAGCTACTGCAGTTTAGCAAGACTCTGAAACCTGGGACTTACTAGCAGCCGAGGTTGAGGGAGAAATGTGACAGGTTCAAAGTGCTAGTTATCAAACAAAGTTTACTAGACTAATGGAGTAGCTGCAGTTTAGGATGTATGGCAAAGGTTTTTTGCATAGATGAAGAATTATTTTAAAGAAAAAGAAGTTTGTTAACATTAAATATAAACTTTCAAATTTAAACATCAGGAGATGATTAGTTCTTTTAAACATCACTTCAAATGAATTTTACTTGTATCTCATGACAGCTATGTGATCATTTAAAGTATCTTCTTTGGGAATTCCTTGGCGTTCCAGTGGTTAGGACTCCACGCTTTCACTGCCAAGGGCGCGGGTTCGATCCCTGGTCGGGGAACTAAAATTCTGCCGGCCATGTGGCCAAAAAAAAAAAAAAAGTATCTTCTTTGTTGTCAAAGAGAAATTAATACTTTAGTAGAAATAGGAAAGTGTGGGCAACTTTATTGTTGAGAATACTAACAAATATTTTCACTGTTAATAATTTTGAGGTTATATATAACCACTGACTAAAATAATCATTTCAAACTTTCTCAGTCAGGCTCTTCCTATTTCGAGTAGGCCCTATTTCGTTTTCACTGTTACTTGGGCATTTTTCAAGTTTTTATCTGAAACAGAACATCTTCTACTCAAATCTTTGCATTTGTATAAAGAATTTTTTGTTCTTCATGGTGAATTACATGGCAAAATTAAAAGTATTTAGGCTTATAAGCTGAAAGCCAAGGACTAGTTAATACATTAAAATATCATTGTGATAAATTGTATAAAAATTATATTATAAATTATATCATTATGATAAATTAGATTTAAGGGCTCAAATGTTGCCAGTGTCAGTCTGTCTTTGTCTCTCTGTCTCTCTGTACATCTCTTCTCTCACTATTCCTACCCCCACCCCTTGCAACCCACTACTACTCTCACCCAGGATGGGCAAGAAGGGAATGGAGGCAAAAGACTGTTCTGACCCTTTTCTTCTTTTTTTGTGGGGTATAGAGTTCCCTGGTAGCTGAAGCTTGGAGTCCAAATAGGCCACGCATGTAAAATGATCTGTTCCTTTTTTGAGACTTCAGTAGCCCACATCTTATAGAGGTAGGGGATAAGCCCCTTTTACTGGCATTATTTTCTCTTACACCACATGTACAAGCAATAACAGGATATGTTTAGTAGTACAGGCACCAGTAGTACAGTAGCAGGCCACTGGAAGTGGACCAGGGGCTAGAATTCAACTGTAAAGCAGCAGGTAGAGTTCACTCATATAGGAGTTGGTGACTTGGTATTTTTTTTAGGACTTCTTATTCGGTTCTGAGGGGTGTGTGTATTTTATATGGCTCAGAAGAGAGCCTCTTATACATAGGATAACCATATTTCCCTGTTCACCTCTGTTGTCCTGGTAAAATTATTAACAGTATCACCTTCACTTCTTATTCGGTTCTGAGGGGTGTGTGTATTTTATATGGCTCAGAAGAGAGCCTCTTATACATAGGATAACCATATTTCCCTGTTCACCTCTGTTGTCCTGGTAAAATTATTAACAGTATCACCTTCACTTCTTATTCGGTTCTGAGGGGTGTGTATATTTTATATGGCTCAGAAAAGAGCCTCTTATACATAGGATAACCCTATTTCGCTGTTCACCTCTGTTGTCCTGGTAAAATTATTAACAGTATCACCTTCACCTTTAAAAACTACTAGTTTTGGTGATAAATTATATGTAACCCTAGTTATTCTTTTGATGCAGCATGCGAAATACGTTCCATTTTTCAGCTTTTCCTATAAAGGGAAACCAAAAATGCCCACTCACATTGCCTTATCTATGGTGAGAACTGAAAAACCTACGAAGTAATGAGTTCTTATATTGCATTAGAAACTCAGTAGCCAGGTGGATCTCTCACAAAGACTTAAAGGAGTTTCCTTGGGCATGATCAGCATCTCTTAACAGCTGTGAGAACCTATTTCTTAGATTAAGTACTGTGTTTTGAGCAATCAGTCAGAGATATGCTGATGTGGTGATCTCCTACAAAGCCTTGTGCAAGATTGAAGCGCTTCAGGGTACTTGTGAACTTTTCCATCCCATTATTCTCCCAAATTTCAGCAAGTAGTGATTTGTAGATTTTATTTGAGACCAACCCACTGGATCGACCATGCCAGGTCTTGGTTACAATGAGCACAACAAACATACAAACGTGTGAGTCCATTAATATTTGCCATAGGAACGATCCATAATGTTTTCAGGCTGTGGAGATGCTGGAAAAGAAAATGCTGGGAAAAAGAATACTAATCTGAATCTGGGAAGTCAAGCAGAAAGGCCAAGAATTTAGAGTAAGTTAAATGGTTTATCGAGTTGAAGGATGAAGCAAGGTTTGGTATCAAGCATAAGCATAGATGCAGATCATAAGGACAAGACTGTGGACACACAGTCCTTAGTCTAAGAATGTGGTCCATCCATGGCTATACCTCTCTTATATACAGTTGACCTTTGAACAATACTGTTTTGAACTACTTGGGCCCACTTATACGTAGATCTTTTTCAAGAAATACGTACTACAGTACTACATGATCCAAGGTTGGTTGAATCTGAGGATGTGGAAATGTGCATACGGAGGGCCGACTGTGAAGTTACATGTGGAGGGGATGGGGGTCAGCGCCCCAAACCCTGGTGTTTAAGGGTCAGCTGTACTCTGCTGAGGTAGCAACTTGGTCTTGAAGGTATCACAGAATGTTAGACAGGTCTGGTTTCCTTTTCTGCCCTTCCCGCTTGAAGTAACTTTTATGGAGTAGCCACAGTATAGGAAATGGTAGAGAATAAGGGTACAGTTAGAGAAATGCATCAACAATGGGGAAACAACCTTCTTCTTGCTGGATTAACGAAGTATATATTCAGAAAAATGAAATATAGATAAAATTGAATATATATTTAAATATTCTTTTGGTGTTTTTTAATGAGATATTTTAAATTTAACTTTTATCTATAAATTTGACTTTGAAATATGGTATTAGCATCTTGGTTTGAGTTTAGAAGGAGCAAAACTTGTTTAATTAATATGAAGTTTTATTGAAATTTTATTTGTCAGAATTTCTCATCTATCCATCTTTCACAGGCTTGACACTACTCTCATAGACTTTACTGACATGAAGTGCCAACGAGGGGATTTAAGCTTCATTTTCAATGGGGATGCGGCACCCTCTGAATCTTTTGTAGTATTAGACAATGAACAAAAAGTTTATCAGCGAATACACCATGAGGTGAGCATGTTGTCTTATCAGTATTCCTGTAAATGGTTTAAAAAAGTCTGTGTAGGGACCTCCCCTGTGGTCCAGTGGTTAAGACTCCACCTTCCAATGCAAGGGGTGAGGGTTCGATCCCTGGTTGGGGAACTAAGATCCCATATGCCGCGGGGTGCGGCCAAAAAAAAAAAAGAAGTCTGTGTATGCAACCAAGCCTCGGTGTAATTGTTTTAAAAGGCATAAGGCATAATGGAGATGGTTCATTCCTAAAGCTTTCATTTTCTTACCTCTAGTTTTTTAAAAAAGTTTTATCATCTGTTCTCTATCCTGACTAATCCACTGAGTCTGTTTGCTCTTAATTCACTGATGATCTCCTAGTTAAATAAACTCTAACTTCTCATAGTTCTCATTTGTTGAACCTGTTCTGACCCTGTCCCCATTTATCTTCCTATCTTAGTTTCTTTTATTGTTGTGAACCATCTCTATCTCTTTAATATGAACACCTCTCTTGGCTCTCTGTCTGTACCGTTTTACTTTTCCCAACTCTTTGGCCACCTTTCTTTTCTCCATCTTTTCACTCTTAAAGTACAAAATTATACCGCTTCTAAACACCATATCTCCATGTTGGAATTGCCTCCACAACGACCTTTGAGAGACCATATTCACCATTATCTTATATCCGTTGTTCCCTGAATGCTTATAAACCAAAGAAAAAGCGTTTCTAGTATCTATATATATCACTGATAGCCCTACAAATGTTTTTAGGTCAATATTTTGTTTTGTCACTGTGGCTTTTATTTTTCACCATTTCCTTTCCTTACGTTTACCACATCTTGTTACCCCCTTCCTCAACATCTCTTAGATTAGACCCTCCTACTGTCAAAGCTGTTGACAAGACCTTCGTTACCTTGTATGTGTACTATTGAAATAAATAGTTTCCTAACTGGCACTGAGCAAGGAAGATTTGGATTTGAAGAGAAGAAAAAAAGACATTCCTTGTGGGGGAAACAGGATGAGTAAAGTCAGGGAAGTAGGACTAAGAATGGTTTATTTGGGAAACAGAAAAGCAATCTATCTGACTGCAGTGAAGGTTTCTCTTACTGAGCATAGGAACATGGTTTATGGAAGGCCTTAACAGCCAGATAAAATAATTTAGGATCTGTTATAGTCGGTAATAGAGAGTCATAGATTCTTAAACAAGGTATTGATATGATCAAAAAGTAATTTAAATGAATTAATCTTATATATAATAGTTTTTTGACTTTTCCTCCTTCCCTCTCTTCCTCAAACATTTATCAAGGACCTAATAAATGCTAGACACTGCTAGGTGCTATGGATAGTGGCATTGTATTAATAGTATACAGTTTGTCCCTTGGTATCTGCGGGGGATTGATTCTAGGAATCCCCAAGGATACCAAAATCCACAGATGCTCAAGTCCCTTATATAAAATGGTGTAGTATTTGCATATAAGCTACACACATCCTCCCATATACTTTAATTCATCTCTAGATTACTTATAATAGTTAATACAATGTAAAGCCTAAGTAAATAGTTGTAAATACAGTGTAAATACCTTGTAAATAGTTGCCTGCACGGCAAATTTAAGTTTCGCTTTTTGGAACTTTCTGGAATATTTTTTTCCCCGAATATTTTTGATCCCTGGTTGGTTGACTCTGCAGATGTGGAACCTGCAGATATGGAGGGCCAACTGTATATCAATTACTATCATATATTAAGCATTAAATGCCAGCATACTGGGACTATAATCTAAATACTTTAAAGCTCTTTTATTAAATCCTTAAAATAACCTGTCTAAATAGTACTGTCTCTATTTTATAGATGAAAAAATTGAGGCTTATAAATGTTAAATGATATCGCTAAGATCACACAGCTAGTATGCAGGATGGATTGGAAAAGGGAGAGAATGGAAGAGGGGAAAATATGTGTTTTTATGGTTATAGGCATACTTCGCTTTATTGCGCTTCACAGATATTGCGTTTTTTACAAATTGAAGGTCTGTGGCAACCCTGTGTTGAGCAAGTCTATTGGTGCCGTTTTTCCAACAGCATTTGCTTACTTTGTGTCTCTGTGTCACATTTTGGTAATTCTCGAAATATTTTGACTCCTCTACCATCAAACAGATTATGACTTGCTGAAGGTTCAGATGACGGTTAGCATTTTTTTAGCAATGAAGTTTTGTGTTTTTTTTTTTAATTTATTTTTTGGCTGCATTGGGTCTTTGTTGCTGTGTGCGGGCTTTCTCTAGTTGCGGCGAGCCAGGGCTACTCTTTGTTGCTGGTGCTTGGGCTTCTCATTGCAGTGACTTCTCTTGTTGCGGAGTGCGGTCTCTAGGCACACGAGCTTCAGTAGTTGTGGCTCAACGGCTCTAGAGCACAGGCTCAGTAGTTGTGGCTCATGGGCTTAGTTGCTCTGCGGCATGTGGCATCTTCCTGGACCAGGGATCAAACCTGTGTCCCCTACATTGGCAGGCGGATCTTAACCACTGTGCCACCAGGGAAGTTCCAGCAATAAAGTATTTTTAAATTAAGGTATGTACCTTGTTTTTTTAAGCATGATGCTATTGCACACTGAACAGATTACAATACAGAGTAAATGATGGTGGTGCCACTAATAGAATTGGGGCATTTGGAAAAGGAAACAGGTTTGGGGTTTTAGATGACCTTCACATTGAATCTGTTGCTAAAATCAGTGTATTTGTTTCAACCCTCTCTTTATATAGACTTCTCTGAAGTATTTGCTATTATCGGTAACTCAGTTCTTAAAATTTGCATTTCCTTATGACTTGACCTTGATCATTAGATGTTCTTTTCCCATATCTCCTTCTTAACTCTCTTTTGCCTGTTTCCTTTTCTCTGCTCTCTTCTTGAATATTGATATGCGCTTGATGTTGTTCTCATTTTTACAAATTGCCAAAATAATCTCTTCCATTCCCACAGCTCTCCCTACCTCTTATCAGTTGATAGTTCACAAGTATATATTTGTAACTCAGATCTTCTGAGTGGGGACCTATCTATTTAAATGCCTAATGGATATCGTGTGTGTCTCCTAGGTACCTCAAAATTTAGCTTATTTAAGACTTAACTCATTATTTTCCCTTTAAGGTGCCCGTTCTCCCATTTTCTTTCCTTTGGTGATTGACATCATTCTCTGTTCAGCGAGAAAAATTGGAGGTTTTTTTTGACATCTTTTCTTGTATTCTCACGTTTCCTAATTAGAGAACATGTGTGGTTATTCTTGTCTCCCTCATGTCTTATAATTATCCCTTTTTTATTCATGTTGTTATTGCCATAATTTAGATATTCATTATGTCAACTGGACTGTCACAAAAGTCTCATAAATGATCTTCCTGGCCCCCTTCTTGTCTGCTTTTAAATTATTTCACATATTGGAGATAGGTTGAACATTGAAAACAAATTCATGACACTTGTCTTCCTTAAAGACACTTTAAAAGTTCCCTATTGCCTGAAGAATGAAATCCAAGTTCCTTAGCATGCCATGGTTCCTTCTGTGACCTGGCTTTTGTTCACTTTTCCAGCCTTTTTCTTACCCTGTTATCATAGATACCTTCATGCTGAACTCTTTGCAATTTTTTCCAGGCTATTTAGTGTTTCATTCCTTTGTTCATATTGTTTCCAATTCTGGGGATACCCTTCTTCTTGTTCCCTCACCCTGGTGGGGCACCTACTTAGTGTTACTTCCTCATCTGCCAAGTGACCATTGTTTTCTTGATGTTCTCACTAAATCTGGTACCATAGAGCTTCTAATGCTGTTTTTGTCTCTATGACTTTCTTCTTTTTTTGGGCTAAGCTTCTCAGAGGTTTGGGGTTCTTTTAGTTGTAGTCTCTGGTACCTAATACAGCATCAGTACATTCTAGTTAGAGTTTGGCAGAGTCTTTCTGTAAAAGGAGAGAGTCAGTATTTTAGATATTTAAATATATTTGCAGGTCATATGGTCTCTGTCACAACTGCTCACCTCTGCTGTTATTAACATAAAAGCTACCATAGACAATATATAAATGAATGAGTATGGCTATATTCTAATAAAATTTTACTTAAAAAACAGATGGTGGACTGGATTTGACTGCTGGCCATAGTCTGCTGACCCTTATTCTAGACTCTCATATATGTACTAAATAATTCGAATTCTTATGTTTTAAATAACAGCAGGATAGCTAACTGGGCAATAGATGAGTTGGAAAGATAGTACTAAAGAGAAGCCAGAGATTAAGGCTAGTAGTGTAAGTATTAGCTGATGTTATAATATCAATGAGATCACCAGTGGTCTGGTATTTAGGGTATATGTGTGTGTATTTTATGTCTAAAAGAATACAGAAATGCTAGATTTTGAGCAATAATCCTCAGGGCAGGGAATACTTGTTTTTTATCCTAATATGTATACATAAGTAATAATTGTTCATTAAATGTTTGTTGAATGAATGTAATTAACAACAGGTCTTTTTCAATGATGTGGTTAGGAGATAGTCTATGATTTATAGAAGAGTTATGTTTCAAAAGTTTATTTGAGGGGCTTCCCTGGTGGCGCAGTGGTTAAGAATCTGCCTGCCAATGCAGGGGACATGGGTTCGAGCCCTGGTCTGGGAAGATCCCACATGCCGCGGAGCAACTAAGCCCGTGAGCCACAGCTACTGAGCCTGCGCGTCTGGAGCCTGTGCTCCGCAACAAGAGAGGCCGCGATGGTGAGAGGCCCGCGCACCGCGATGAAGAGTGGCCCCCGCTTGCCGCAACTGGAGAAAGCCCTCGCACAGAAACGAAGACCCAACACAGCCAAAAATAAATAAATAAATAAATAAAATTAAAAAAAAAAAAAAACTTATTAAAAAAAAAAAAGTTTATTTGAAATTGGGATGTTTGAAACTTAAAGCAAATTTCTTCATAGGTAGTGTTGTATATAGTGTTGTTCCCAAGCTAGTACATAAAATCCTAATTGATTTGTAATATATTTACATCATGATGGTTAACAGTTCTGTACAATCTATGCCAGTCAAAATTTCTCTTTAGGAAACTGTGTTCAGAATTCGTTTGGCTTACCAGGAATACATTTTCACCTGTTACAGCCTTAGCATTAATGTCAAGATTTTCTATCCCTCACTTGTAAGGGTGAAGGAAATGGGCTATATCTGGGTGAAAGTTTGTGGTGACAAATAGAAAATGGGCCTCTTGAGAATCTAGAAATCAGGAGGTAGGGAAAATAGAGCCTCTAGTTATTGTAAACCTTATGGATGGTTCTCATTCTCCAGTCAACTCTCTAGGTTCTGCCTTTTTTCTCCCTCTTTTCTTCGGATTCTGGGGTCCTAAATATCACAGAATCTCTCTTGGCCTATTATATTTAGAATAGAACCTCGTCTAATACCTACTCATTTACTCTTCTGTACCTGGTCTCTTAGTTTTCTGTCCCTGAAACAAGCACAAAGCTTTCTCTTTTAAAAAATAATTATCGATCAACTATTATATGCCAGCACTGGGGAATATGTTGAAGCAAGGCTGCTAATTGAGTTTGGAAATTATGGATTGATATTTATGGATTCCTTTTCTTTCTATAAGGTGTATAGAGAAGATCCCATGTGGCCTCCTTTCCTTTCTTTCCTTCCTTATCCCCTCTCTCCTTCCCTCCTTCCCTTCCTTCCTTCCACTTAAAACTATTGGGAAAGAAAGTCTCATAGTGGTGGGTCTTTAGATTAAAAAGAACTAAAGTAAGATTCATCTATACTTAAAGAAAACAAAACCTTCTTACCGGCATTTTGTCTCAGACCTGTCTACTTAATTCTTAAAGTAATCTTTTACAATTACTCTGCATACTTTGTACTTCTGTAATAGGTAATCTAGTATTGTTTCCATTACATATCTGGAAGAGTGTGAGTACACTTTTTATGTGTCCTGTATTTTTAGATTCATAATTAGTTATAATTCTAACTTATTTAGTTATATGAAGTTTACACTTCTGTAATTGTTTTTAGAGTAACTAGCACTTCACATTTTTTTAGAATTGGTCCTTTTTGTTTTTTTGAAATCTGTAACGTTTTAATTGTTGACATTTTCATATGTGGTGCTAATAACCTTTGAAAACCTAGATTCTTATATTTACCTTTTGCCCCCACCCCAGGAATCAGAGATGGAAACAGAAGAAGAGGTTGACATTTTAATGAGTAGCGATATTTACTCTGCAACTTTATCAACCAAATCAATTTCTTTCACGCGTGCCCAAACAGGATGGCTTTTTCGGGAAGATAAAACAGTATGTGCAAATCGAGATTTTTACACTTTAAAAATTGTTTAGTATTTAATGTTGCAAAAGTAATGTGATGGAAATGCAGGTAGAAAGAAGTATCTTACTTGTTTTCAAGTAGTTTATTCTCTTCTTCTTGAATCCAAATTGGGAATTATATTGGTTGGTCACAGAGTCGGAAGATATTCTTACAGAAGCCAGGAGAGAAAGTTTAGTTCATTTGAATTTTATGTTGAAAAATATTCTTGTTGTTGGTGGCCTTGTTATTATACAGGGAACAGTGTCTTAATATGGTTCCATTATATTTCTAATGCTTTATTTCTTAGGAAGACCACAAAGAAGGATATACTTTAAAATTCATTTCCCTGGACCTTATTTCTTTCTTCTTTTAGAATTTTAAACTATTATGCAGTATCTGTCCCTCAGTATTCCATATATTTGACTAAAATTAAATAAGCTTACATTTCTACAACACTGTAATTAAATTAAATCTCCGTGGCGGTTTCCCCATTAGTGAATTGTAAATTCTTTCCATAATTCCCATTTCATCTGTCAGCAAGAGGTTATATAATATATAATATTTCAAATATAATATATTCAAAATATATTCAAACAGTTTTTAGTTGGATGTATGAAGAAGCATCTTATAAAATTTTAAAGTCAAGGATAAGTAACACATTAGGTAAGGGCCAAGATTTTAAGAATTCTATTTATCTTTTATTACACACAGTAGAAGTGAATATATCCTCATTAGAAAGACAAAAATAGCCTGTAATAGTCAGGGTTCTTTGAGAAACAAAATCAGTAGGAGTTCTATATCTCTCTGTGTATGTGTATATATCTGCATATAGATGTATGTATACCTATAGACAGAAGGAGAGAAAGGTGAGGGAGAGGTTGATTTATTTTAAGAAATTGGCTTGTGTGAATGTAGAGGCTGGTAAGTCTGAAATTTGTAGAGCAGTCTAGCAGGCTGGAAATTCAGGGGAGAATTGATATGGTCTTGAGTTTGAAATCTGCAGGCTAGAATCTCAGGCAGGGTTTCTGTCTTGCAGTCTTGAGGCAGAATTGCTTTTCCTTTGGGAAACCTTAGTCTTTGCTCTTAAGGCCTACATTTGATTGGATATGGCCTTCCCATATTATGGAGGGTAATCTGCTTTACTTCAAGTCTGCTGATGTAAATTTTAATTAATCTAAAAAATGCCTCCGTGGAATTCACTGGTGGTCCAGTGGTTAGGACTCAGTGCTTTCACCACTGTGGCCTGGGTTCAGTCCCTCATTAGGGAACTAAGATCCTGCAAGCTGCACAGCACAGCCAAAAAAAAAGAAAAAGCCTTCGTAGCAACATCTAGACTGGTGTTTGCTTGAACAGTTGGACATCATAGTCTAGGCAAACTGACATAAAATTAACCACCACACAGTCTTACACATAAAGCTGAAAAATCTCCCTTGACCACTACTCACAATCCCAGAGTCCTTTGCAGAAGGTTATCCAGCTGTATATCCCCCCAGACCTTTCTTTATGCTTTATGTACATAAATATCTATCTATAATAATATTTAGCTTTAGTTGTTGATAGGTTTATTTTTCATAAAGTGTCATTTTATCTATTGTTTTGCAACTTTTTTTCCCCCAATGTCTTAGAAGTGTTTTCTTTTCAGTAGTATTACTTCATTCTTTTTAGCAACTGCATAGTATTCCATAGTATGGATATATTGTAATTTATTTATCCAGTCTCTTATTTTTGGACACTTAGATGGACACACATTTGTGTCCAGTTTTCTCCCACTATAAATGATGTTATGTTTACTATCCTTTTACATGCCTTTATAGATAGCAAGAAATGGAATGGCTGGATTATGGGGAATATACATTTAAATTTTTTTATCGATATGATTTATTTTTAATAAATGCTTTTTCATTATAAGATTTCAAAAATTGATCATTATCACTTGAGTGTTTCCCAACCACAGAAAAATTCTCACTGTGAGATCTAGGTTCATCAGTTTTCCTCTCTAAGCCTATTTGGCAACAAGTAGCATTATAGGATTCCCAGTTGTGAGATCCTACATTGCAATCCATTTGTTGGCTTGAAGTCTTATTTGTTTGTACTCTGTTCTTCTGGACAGCATTAGAAGGATCACTTCAAGAGAAGATAAAAATTGAAGCTGCTGTTCATCTAGTGCTACTGCTAAGCAGCTCAAAGCTCTTGAAGAGTGTCTAGGTGATCTTCTTAAATCTTTGACAGGTAAGGAGGGAGTCAGTAATGCTTATGGTTCCCATTTTGTAGGTAGAAACAGGTACAGAATGCCTTGCTTTCTAATGACTGGTAAAGAAGCCACCAAAAGCAAGGTGGAAATGGAAGCAACAATAAGCACTTAGTTTTGGAATGCCAGAAAACAACAGCAAGAGGAGAGCAAGTGATCTGCATGCAGGTAGAAATGGGAAGCTTGTTTTCAGTAAGTTACTGATCATGTTTTTTGAGGTAAGGTATTTCAAACTCTGACCACCTGTGGGTCTGAAAAAAGGTGAAGGTTAATGTTGAAGGAGCCCTCTTTTCTTGATGTCCTTTTAATCCATTTGAGTTTCCCTATCCCCAGTCCGTAATATAAATACATAATTATATTGATGAGCAAAACTACTTGGTTGTTCTCCCTTTGTTGAAAGAAGCAAGCAACTGTAACTTGAAGTTTGGGCCTGTTAGAGAATATTGGAACAGGTAATTAATTTTAGTTGTACTAGAAAATTTTATGTGACTAAGACTATTTCTTTTTATTCCATTTTTTTCTATCTATAAAATGGGAACATTAATTATCCCTGACCCCTCCTTGTAACTCATGATATTTGACTATTAGCTAAATTAAGTTGTCAGATAGTTTTGTGCTACTTGGGAGTAGATTCTAAAGGAATACTATGTGTTGTTTTTACTTAGACTTAATTCATTTGCAGATTAACTACCATATATCTTGTGTGTTTTAAATTTTCCTTTATAAATTTGAAATGTGTAATTTTATGTATTTTTTAGCTTAATAGAATGTATAAAATAATTTGATAATTTCAAGTACCAGAGGAATATTTTATTTACATCTAAATGTTATATGTTTATGAAGAAACTGTGTATTACTTTGAAACTTTAAAAAAAATCTAAGATAAACTTTATTATTTTGAAATATTTGATTTTGTTTTAGGAAAGGGTAGGAAACTTTTTGGCCGACTTTTATCTGGTGAATGGACTTGTTTTAGAATCAAGAAAAAGAAGAGAACATCTCAGTGAAGAAGATATTCTTCGAAATAAGGCCATTATGGAGAGTTTGAGTAAAGGTGGAAACATAATGGAGCAGAATTTTGAGGTATAACTTTTACTTTTCTTAATTTATAATGTTCTAAAGAGAGAGGAGGTAGACTTCATTCCTGGCATTCAGTGAGTTTATATAAGTATGCTCATAGGTTTTGTTTACCATGTATCACCTTTTATTTTTCTGTGATACGGTCTTAGGTGATTTTTTGTGAACCTGTTCTTGAACTTTGAGTCTTCACTAATAAATAGATTAAAATTGTTTTGTAAGCATGAAACCTGGTGTTAATTTTTAATCCATGTCCCTTTGCATATATTCTTTTTCCTATTTCACCAACTGAAATCTGCTGCTGATTTGAAGACCTGGCTAAAAATCTACCTACTTTATGAAGTCATTTCTAGCCTATACCTTCCCATAAATTTTTTATTCAGTATGTATTTTTTGAAAACATGGTACATGCAAAGAATTGTGTGACAGTAGGAAAAGGGGAGGGAAATCAAGGAAATACATAGCTATATGAGACAAGGTAACTTGGCTCTATAATCTTATTTCCCTAGTAAGATGAATTGGAGGGTTTCTTAAATTTATTTTTTATTTTAACAATTTTAGACTTTAAAACCAGAAAAAAAATGATTCCCAAATGTTAACATTTTACTACATTTTTTATAGCAGTGTTTTTAAGGATTGGGACCCTTTAGTGGATTATGAATTCAATTTGTGGGCTGTGACCCCCACTGTTTTTTTTTTTTTTTGAAGTAGAATCTAAATTCAGATAATAAGGAAAAACTAGAGCAGATAGTATGGGTCCTTATTACTTTATGAAACAATAGTGTCAGGGGTTTATGTTGTGTCTACTTGCATATGTGTGACTGCTGTGTTATAGTGTAAAATGTGAGTCACAGTCAGAAAAAGATGAAAGGCTACTATGAGGAGACTTGAATTCCTTGAATGTTTAGCCTCTCCCCTATGGTATTGTGCCAGATTACATTTTCAGGATAGACAAACTTTTCAGAACAGTATGCCAAGTCTCAACTAATTCATGGTGATACTGTGTGTGCCAGCAAAATTATTTTAATGTTTAGAAAGTTTATATATTGAGTGAATCAACCATAGTTTAGTTAAGTGAGTATAGGATGTAAAGTGCTTAAGAATCCACATTGAATGTTTAAGTTAAAATCGTGATCCAGTTTAGTGTGAGCCTGTCCCCTTCCTGCCAGATCCTCTTTGCAGTCCTCATTTTTCTTTTGTCCTTGGGTTAGAGCCTCACTAGACTTTCTTTTCCAGAAGCCTCCTGGGATTTGCTGATCTCTCGATCAGTAGGAGGTAATAGGATGTGATATGCTCAGGAAATAGAAATGGAGATGAATTGAAGAGAGGGAATGATGAGCTTAATCTTTGACAAAGCTGCTACCCTTTCCCATTGTTAACCAGACATAAAGACTATTTCTTTGGACTATATTGTGATTTAAATTTTATAACAGTTCTTTTTAAAAAAGTGATTTTGTTGTGGTGGTGCTTATTGCTACCTTTGTTTAATTTTGGCTGCAAACCATTTTGGGATGAGTACACAAATTTATTTTCTTTAGGGCAGAGATTGTAACTTGATGCACTTGAATTGGTAAAGGGGTCTTTAAATGACATTTTAATCACGTATAGTTTGGCACGTTGAAATTAAAACATAGTTTAATCCCAGATGCCTATATAATAAAACAAAATAATATGAATTAAATAATTAAGCTTCTGACTTCTGATCAGATCAAAGGAAATAGTTCCTGGGCATTGTGTGAAGTATTTTTTCATATATCATCTCATTTAATTTTTAATGATCACAATGACCTAATGAGATAACTATCATTGCCCAATTGTATAAAAAGGAAAATGAGGTTTAAAGAAATTAATATATCTGAAGTCACAAAGCTATAAGTAGCAAAGATGGGTTTTGATTCTTGGACCTTTACCCCAAGTTCTTCTTGTTCTTGGTCTAAGTATATTGCTTCCCAGATCGCCTTTGTTAAAGTCTCTTCTTTGTGTGTATCCAGATTTTCAACACGTCTTAGCAATTCTTTCAAAATATTGTGAAGTTGAAGTTGTAAAAGGAATGAGAGAACCTTGCTATTGGTAAATGTAGTAAAAATCAGTATTGTGGTGTTTTTTTCAATGATGCATATAGATCATATTAGTAAAAAGCATGTTTTTGGCTTTGGAACAATATTGAAAATTTCAAGAACCTAGAAAATATGTATGACTATTATGATTGTTTTCAAAAGACATGAAAATATTATATATATATATATATTTTTGGCCATGTTGTGCGGCTTGTAGGATCTTAGTTCCCCGACCAGGGATTGAACCTGCACCCTTGGCAGTGAAAGCGTGGAATCCTAACTACTGGACCGCCAGGGAATTCCCGAAAATATTATATTTTAAAGCCACATTTTAACAGAATTTCAGTTCTTAAAAATGTATGTCCTTTTCAGAATGAATTTATGTTCTTTATTCTAAATGAATAGCTTTTGAGTTTCCTTTTTTTTTTCAGACAAATATTTGTTTTAATTTCTATAAGAAATAGCTTATAGGTAACACTTAGAAGTTATTATTTGCCTTTTAACTAGTTTTGCCATGCCTACTCCTTCTTTCCCCTCTCCTTTCCAGACAGTTCTAATATTTAGTATATATATTTGACAATATTTTTTATAGTAAAATTTAAGTGCTCAGAAATTCTTAAGTTATGGATACTTGCTCCTCCACTTTTGGTGCTTTTTTCCACTTTGTTCTAACCAATTATTGTTGGAGGGGGGAGTAATGCCCCATTTATACCTTAGACAGTCATTGATAAAAGCATTAATTGTATGCCAGCTATATATACAGAATATTGAGTTAAACTCTATTAGTGATTATGTATTTTTTAATATATAAAATCAAAATAAGAATATATAGATATAAAATACATGAATGTGTTAAACTTCCAGAAACCTTTGCCATATAAAATATTAGAATTCAGCAAATCTAGCAATAAATCCAAACTATTTCTTATATGCTTCAAAGCATTAAAAGTTTGCATTTAATTATGTAGGAAAGGTTTGATGTCATTTTAGTTACAGAGCCTACTGACTTAGGGAAATAAACTTAGAAAGCCATCTGGTGTCCTGTGGCAGCCTTCATGTCTTCCTGTTTCATTAGATAGTTATGGGAACAGTATAGTGGGAACACTGATGGGTTCAGCTGTGAGTATCAGTATATAACAAAGGATCAATTAGAATAAACATAAACTAAGAAAGACCTTGTTAAAATATAATAACTGATATTCATAATGATGAAGTAAAGTGCTCAGTGGAAGGTTAAATTAGATTCATTACAGTCTCTACTAAGATGGGGAATGTATAATGTATAGTTTAGACTTACAGCTTGAGTCTGGCGCCTTAGACCACTCGGCCATCCTGACAGCCCTAATGTATAGTTTAGAAAGAATTCTACTGGAAATAGTAGAAACTGCTTAGAGAATTTTATTACCTGAAAAAATATACTTATATGACATGCCGCATTATCTAATCATGCCAGGAAAATAAGTCTTTACTATGATAATTTTTTTTGATTTTATATATATATATATAAAAACACATCAGTTATAGCCAAATGTATATACAGGTATTAAATATATATATTATATATTAAATATATATATATATATTAAATAGACTGGAAGCAAGAGTAGACAAATTTTAAGCAGTGTTCTGAAAGAGAAATTGACCATGATCTGCTTAGTTAGATAGAGATTTGGGTGGAGGTGTGATTAACCTTTGCTATGGTTCTGGGTTGGAGCATCAGTGGTAAATTTTTTCAGTCATTTCTTCTGTTTGTTACAGCTTCTATTAGCTTGCCTGCCTTCTGCAGGATCACAAGACACTGTTTTACCTAATGTTTTGCCACAATATTTATGACAGTCACTACCTATTAAGCCCATTTGTCATTCTATTAATAGCCATTGCCACATGCCATACTATTGTGTGTAGTATCACATTTTATATATCATATTTAGTATTGGTTATGATATAATTTTGGCTGATTATAACAGTAACTTAAACAAGACAGGAGTTTATTTTTCTCTCATGGAAAAATCTGAGTTTATATGGTTTCTTTGCTCTGTGAGTTAATCTCAGACCTAGCCTTTTTTTTTTTTTTTGATCTTATTTCTCTACCATTTCTAGGATCTGGCCCTCATTCACATGGTATACGATGTTTTATTACCTGTTTAGCATTCCAGCCATTAGGAATGATAATTCCTAATAGTAATTAAGAAAGAGAGGACATGCCTGTTCTGTTTGAGTACCCAATCAGACGTTGCATACATCACTGCTCAAATCCCATTGGTTAGAACTTAGGTATAACTAATTTAGCTAGCTGTAAAGATATCTAGAAGTCTTTAATCTAGGAAGTCATGTGTCCAGCCAAAAATTGGTAGGGAGGTTCTTTTACAACAAAGAACAGGAGATAGATTATTGATTGAGTAGACAATTAGTATTCTCTAATGTCTCATTGTTAGATACATACCTGATGCTTCAGTTACCACATAAACACTAGTAACTGTCACCCAATATATACCTTCAATTCTGACCTGTCTTTTAATCACCAGATCTATAGTATTTTGCCTACCTCCACTTGGATAAACGTAGGTATCTAAGATTTAGTATGTTTAAATCTGATCAATTTTTTCATTCTTCTTATTTTCTGTCCTGAGTGGTAACACCATTATCTACTACCATTACCCAAACCAGCAATCTGAAATTTGTCCTTGGACTTCTTAGCTCTCCTTACCTCTGTGTCTAATCGATTACAAAATCCTAAAGATCTCGTGAATCTATTTCTCTTCCTCCATTTTGAAATAGCTTATCATTTCTCATTTGGATTACTGAGATAGCTTCCTAACTTACTCACTGCTACCAGAATGACCTCTCTGAAATAGATTGAACTATGTAAAGCCTCAATAACTAAAATGTATAGAATATTTACTATGTGTCAGGCACTATTTTAAGTATTTTATGTTAACAAGCCAGTTTTATCCTTACAATGACCCTCTGAGGTTATGTAGTTGACTAAACTGAGACAAAAGAGGTTAAATAATTTGTCCAAAGTCAGCTAGTAATTGGCAAAGCCAGGATTTGGTCAGTCTGGCTCCAACGTTTGTGTTCTAAAACATTATATTGCTCAAAATATTTGTCCATTGCTTTCTGAGTAAAATACAATCTACTTAGTGCACAAAACCCTTTCAAACTGCTTTTTCTCTTCTGTGTCTTGCCCACTTACCTTGTATCTTGCTATTTTTCCTTCATGTATGCTACACATGAAGGGAAAAATAGCACCACACTTGTAGTTTCCCAGTACAGCATGCTTTTTCTCACCATTGTACTTTCCTCAATGTCCTTCATTTGGTTATTTTGTTCTCTTTCTTTTAGACTTCTCCACCAGGAACCACCATTGCTGGCACATCTTTTTGGCTACCCCAGTCTGGGTCAGAGAAACCTCTTCTCAGTGCTTTTATGCCATCCTCTTGATCCCTCTATCATAGCACACCCATCCTGGATTATAATTATCTACTTCCTGTGTGTCTCTTTGTAAACTTCTCAAGGGCAGAACGTCATCTTTCATATTGCCTGATGCTCAAAAACTGTTAGTTTCCTTTCTTCCCCTATTCTTCTGTTGCTACTCAGAGATCATCAATGATTTCTAACCAACAAAATCTATGGCCTTTTTTTCAGGCTTCTTTCCCTTTAAAGTCTTTGTTATGATATTGAAACAGTCTTTTCACTTCCATGATACTTGTCTTGCATCTTGTCATGATACTTGATACTTGATGCTCTGGTTTTTTCTTTTCCCTTTTTGATTAACATCTGGCTCCCTTCTGTCCTCTCCGCCCTCCCCTCTGGCAAATCTGTGTAGTTTTTAGGACTCAGTCATCAGTCCTCTGTTTTATTACTTTTCATTTAGTGAGAGAATTCTTAAATCATTATCTCTAAATATGATTTCTCTCCTTTTCTTTTTGTAACTGCCCTCTAGGAACTCCCCAGTATAAAATAGTTACTATTATTTACTGAATCCTTTATACTGTGCTAGGCACTAAGCTTTTCCATACACTAACTCCTTGAATTCTTAACTATGAGTTGAGTGGTCATATTCCCATTTTGCAGGTGAGTTAAATTGACAGTAATATAAATAACATGGCCCAATTCACACAACTACCAGGTAGTGGAGCTGGGTGGGATTCCAACTCATTTTTGTGTCTTCAAAATCCTTGATTTTAACAACTCTAATATGCTGCCTATTAACATCTTAAACTCATTATATCCAAAACTATACTTCTCTGAATGGGACCCTCTCCCAGTGTTACTATTCATTTTGTTATTTATGTGTCTTTCACTTATTGCCCTTTTGCTCTACAGTTTGTGTTGTTGGTTTCTCCTTAGCAATTTTCGATTTCTACTGCCACTCCCTTAGTTCTTTATTGCCAATTCATCCTATAGTGATCCAAGCTCTTGGTTAACAAAGATGAGGTGTAAGTTTTAAATCTGATATGACCTTTACCACTGTTGTTGATCTCCCTTTTGAACTTTCCTCCCTAGTTCAAATCAATCTAGTGTTTTCACTGTTAATTCTCTCTGTCCAAAATATTCTTTTTATTTTCTTTTCATTTAAATTTGAGCCTCAATCCCCTAGTCTCGATTTATTGTCTATAGAAAACTGCTTTCTTTTCTGAACCCCTGTATTACTCAGTTTTTTGTAAGCTCATTTGATCTTTAATCATTTAATACTTTGTATTCCTGATTAACTATTCATGTTTGTATGTGTTTCTTCTTTCCAACTTTGAATTGTAAACTCTGTGAAGTCAGGATTAGTTTTTATACTTCTCTGTAGTTCCCACGTTCAGCATCTAGCGTAATGCCAGGGACATTTTAGATGACTAAAACATCGAATGGGGTTTCCCTGGCGGCGCAGTGGTTAAGAATCCGCCTGACAATGCAGGGGACACAGGTTCCAGCCCTGGTCTGGGAAGATCTCACATGCCACGGAGCAACTAAGCCTGTGCCCCACAACTACTGAGCCTGCACTCTAGAGCCCACGTGCCACAACTACTGAAGCCCATGCTCCACAACAAGAGAAGCCACCGCAGTGAGAGCCCGCACACAGCAACGAAGAGTAGCCCCTGCTCGCCACAACTAGAGAAAAGCCGGTGCGCAGCAATGAAGACCCAACGCAGCCAAAAATAAATAAATTAAAAACAAAACAAAACAAACAAAAAAGACATTGAATGAATGGATTTTACTACTTTGACACTTTTCTTTTCATTTGAGATTTTTAAAATGATAATAAATATTATTGATGGAGCGTAAATCACCATGGAAGTATCTCAGAATAACCTCTTAAAGCATTATATTAAAGAGATTAAGTAGATTATAGTTTATTGTATGTTTTAATTTTATATTTTAAAAAATATAATTTTCTTTTCTCCCTTCCTCTTGGTCTCTGTCTCTGCTTCTCTCTCTCTCCCCCTCTCTGTTTGTTATTTTTTGGCAGCCGATTCGAAGACAGTCCCTTACCCCTCCTCCTCAGAACACTATTACATGGGAAGAATATATATCTTCTGAAAATGGAAAGTAAGTGTTGTTTTGTTTGTTTATATATTCTTTGGTTTTTAGAAAAGACAATTTGTAAAAACATGAATATTTAGGTGTAAAATGTTTTTTACAGAGAATTATTAATATAGTTTCATCTGAAGCAGTTCTTTTTCCTTTTAAAAATATGGATGAAGCATGATGAGGGAGAAGCATCCCCAGTTACATTCTCTTTTTGAATAAGTTGTAGAGCCTTCTTTTTACATCCCTCTTGCCAATTTATATACACCAAAAAACCTATAGGACATTGTTCTAAGGAAATATGAGGACTTGCCCAGTGCAGTTGCTTATTTGAGTTTTTGCACTGTATGATGAACTTTATATTCTGTTATTATCCAGAGTCTTTTGCAAGGTATGTAAGGCTACTCATTGTTTATCTACTTTTTGCCTTTCCAAGTTCATCTCCTGTCATCATCTCTTTGTTTCAGCCTGTGCCAGACTACTTCTTACTATCCTTACCCAAGACTTTTGCTTAATGTTATATTGCTAATACTTAGTAGAGTACCTAGTACATAGTTTTTGTATCCAGTAAATGCTTATTGAATAAAAGAATGATGAATGAATGGTTTATTTTGAATGAATAAATAAATAAGAATTTTTTTCTAGCTGACCATGTCAAAGAAAATACAGTCCTTTGTAGAAAATATTCTTTTGGTGGAGAATAAATTATTACCTACCCTCATGCTTAGTAAGAAGTTGTCTTTTTTTTTTTTGTTTATGTTGAAAGGCTTATTGTTATACTTTTTCTAACTTCTCTAAAATGTTTCCATCTTATAATATTCTACAAGTAATATAAAATTCTGTATTCTTTACATCACTTCTTATTGATCAGTGCTGAGAACCATAGACAGTAAGAGATTGAATTGAATAAGTGATTTAAAAGATATAAAATATTTTTAAAGTTTGTTTTTTTCTATGGATTTGCTTTGTTATTAAAAATAGTGATTATTAAAATTCAATATGAAATTTTCTGGGTTTTGATCATATTCTTCTGAACTTTTATGCTTTGCTATTTTCTTTTTCTTGTTACCCTTGCTTGTCTCATTTATTATACATGTTTCATTCCCTTTTAGCATAATTTTATTTCTATCAGAGTAAGAAAAGTTGAAATACTAATGAATGTCATTGGAAGATGACAGATTCTTCTCAGGAAGATGACAGCATGTGGAAAAAATTTCCTAATATTTTCTTTCTTTCTTTCTTTCTTTCTTTTTTCCTTTTTCATTTTAGAGCTCCTCATCTGGGTAGAGAACTGGTGTGCAAAGAGAGTAAGAAAACATTTAAAGCCACAATAGCCATGAGCCAGGAATTTCCCTTGGGAATTGAGTCGTAAGTTTGTTATTAACTGCACAAGTTTATGAAAGAAGCTATTAAACTCTAAAGGCTATAATAATGTTGGCATCTGAGTGGTGCATTTGAGGCCTTTGAAATGTAAAAGCAAATAGCCATTGCTTTGACAGTGTGTCGTGCTCCCTTCTAGAAATTTTCCAGCTCACAAAATATTAACATTTTAATTATTTTAACCAGATAAATTTTCAAATAATTATTTTTTAATTACAAATGTAATACATGAATACATGCTTATTGTAAAAAACTAACAGTTTGGAAGTTTATAGAATAAAAATGGCAGTTTTCTTTCACCTCAGGTAAATAACAGGTAAATAACTGCTGTATTTTTGTCTAGATTTTTTGTTTTTTTTAGAATTTTTATAAAAATGGGGAACAGTCTACATTTTGTTCTGTTAGTTCCTTTTTTTCTTTTAAAAGTGAGTTATCTTGGAGTTCTTACAATAAGTACATTATTATCTATCTCTTTCTTCTTTCCTTGGTATTTTATAGTACTGATGTACTGCCATTTATTTTATCATCCCCCTACTGATAAACATTTTAATTATTTGTAGTTTGTCACCCTTATAAACAGTACTCCTGGAGTACTTGAATATATCCTTCCAAACCTGTATTCATCAGATGCTCATTAAAAAAATCGATTTGGAGAGATGGGTGGAATGGGAGGTGGGTAGCTAGAGCCGATTCTGACAGAACTGTACCTTTAGGCTTCTCACTAAAGTAGGGGATGAATTGAAGTCCTAGGCTTTCCTTTGTAGATCCTTCCACTTTCAGTCTGGCGTAATACATTAAAAAAAAAATTCTCATGGAAGAGAGCAGGACCCTTCCTTTCTACAAATTCTATGCACATCTCATACTCCTCAATAGCCAAGCTTTGGAAGAGTAGATAGAATTTGGTATACAGTCCTCAAGTTATTGATCAAAGAGGGAAATAAATAAATAGTTCTCAGAAGATGCAGGAAGGGAATTAGCCATACATACAAATCTGCATAATTTATCATATCTTGGACCCAAATGACTCCAAGATGCACCAGATATATACTCTAATGAAGAAGAATAATGTAGCAAATTATAGATGCTCTCAATTTTAGGAGTTATCCCAATTTCAGAGATGTTAATGTGTGAAAAAAAAAATGGGTATTTTAGAATTTATAAAATGTGGAATTATAGCCATTCCCCCTGCAAAAAGTAAAATAAGGAATATAGATAGCATGTAAAAGCCAGAAAAAGAACTCATTCTAGAATAAAATATAAGTCAAAGAACAGAAGAAAATTCTTTGTAAATACTATAGGAAAACATAAAAAGAACATGAAATTGGTAAACTAGATCACTCTAAGATGAGATGCTAAGACAATAGAATGAAATGAAAAGGAGATTGTAAAGCTAAGGAAATAAATTAAGCACTAAATAGCACTATTGCAAAACAAATACATTAGAAACAACAATAAACAGGATAGATGTGACCAAAAATTAAATTTTTATAGCGTATAGTGAATCCAGTGAAAGAAGAGGTTAAAGAAATTTGAGAAGTAATATTTATGGAGGAGAATGGTTCAATATAAGGATCATTGCTGTTCCACTTAAATAGAAAGCCTCCAAAATGTAAACAAAATAGTATTCAAAATATGATAGAAGAAAAGAAAATTTCTCTGTATGGAAGAACTAAATCTGTAGCCTAACATTAGGCTCCAAGAAAAATTGATAGAGAAGGATTAGTAACAATGATTATATTGATTAAACTATTGTATTTCAATTGTAAATAGAGAGCTCTAAAGGCATTCAGGCGAAAAAGGGTAAAAAACAACCTGGCCTTACATTTTTTCACATCTTGACATTGCTGAGGCAAAGAAAGTGTGATCTGATAGTATATCTAGGTAAGATGTCATTTACATATCAAGGCAATTGAAAAGGATACAGAAGAATTCAATAAATATAGCAGCCATGGGCCTTTTTTGAAAGAAAAATACTACTACTTGAAAATGAAATTCATCCAACCAAAGGATAAAAGAAGTTATAGTATAATGACTAACATAATACTGAATGCTAAGACACCTCGTGAAATTGTAGTTAAGAGGGAAAGATTATAAACTGAAATTTTACGCCAGTCAGATTTCCCTTTAGTATGTAAAAAAGAAACACTCAGTTATCAAATCTATAAGAAATTAAGGAATAATAAGTACATAAGAGCCCTTCACACACACAAAATTGACAGTGAAATTCAGGCGTCCAAACAGTGAGGCTAATTAAAGAACTTGGGAATTTGTAGACTTCAGGAAGAAGACTAGTGTAAGCCTTGAATCTGCTGAAATAGAGATCTAAAATCAACAACTGTGGAAATTATGGCTGCCCAATAAAATGTGAAAGTTGGGCTTCCCTGGTGGTGCAGTGGTTGAGAGTCTGCCTGCCAATGCAGGGGACACGGGTTCGAGCCCTGGTCTGGGAAGATCCCACATGCCGTGGAGCAACTGGGCCCATGAGCCACAACTACTGAGCCTGCGTGTCTGGAGCCTGTGCTCTGCAACGAGAGGCCGCGATAGTGAGAGGCCCGCGCACCGCGATGAAGAGTGGCCCCTGCTCACCGCAACTAGAGAAAGCCCTCGCACAGAAACGAAGACCCAACACAGCCAAGAATAAATAAATAAATAAATTTAAAAAAATGTGAAAGTTATAAACTTTGACACAGTGAAAAGAATAATAAAACAAAAAATCAGGAGGTAGAAGGAGGTGTCATTTTCTCATCTTTAATATCTGGAAGTCAGTAATACTGTGTAAGTTTGAAGCATGTAGTTATAAAACAACATAAAGACACAATGAAATCAATTTGAAAAATTTTTTTCTCCTTCCATTTTTCAGATTATTGAATGTTTTGGAAGTAATAGCTCCCTTCAAGCACTTTAATAAGCTTAGAGAATTTGTTCAGATGAAGCTTCCTCCAGGCTTTCCTGTAAAACTAGGTAAGAGAAAAATTTTCATGTAAGTTCAGTGTCTATTAGAAATATGGAGCTGTTTACTAACATTTAAGAAGAAGAAATATGCTTTGAAGGAAAATGGATTTCCTAGTTTATATTTTTATATGGTTTTTCTGTAATTACATGCATTGATATTCATGTTTTGTCAAATATATAAAGTTCCTGATGAAAACTCTAATTCTACTTGATTTAAATCAAATGTAAGGGATATGCAAATACTTCATTCAAGAGGGTGTGGGTGAATTATGATGCACTGTGATAATGCTTTAATGCGAAATATAGGGAGACTGGATTTTAGCCCAAATTTTCAGCAGACTCTGAGTTTCTGAATAGTGGGAATGTTTCTGTTGTCAACAGTCATTATTCAGGGATACAGTAATACTCATTACACTTTACTTTTCAGTCTTAAATGTGTAAACTTAATTTCATTTTAAACAATGATCTTTCAAAACAGTAAACTCTCATTTTCGTATATATTTATCTTCTTAACTATATTAGAAAACTGGGAGCAAGACGCTATTTACAGGTTCTTTAGGAGTTGAGGCTTAGATTTAGCATTGATTTAAGCTCCAGGAGGGCCTTCAATACCATCCATTGATCCAGCCACCAAATATTTAATCAGTGCCTGCTGTGTACTGGACCCTTTTCTATGGGGGGGATGAGAGACAGCAAAAAGCCCCTGCCCTTTTGGTGTTTACATTATGGATGGGGTGGGGGGATATTATATAATAATATAACTTTTATATAAGTCCTCTGATATATTTTATATTGTTTCACTCAATATTACTGAAACCACATCTCAGAATAATTAGGCCAAAATGCTTTACTCCCAGAAGTAATGCTTTTATTACTAAAATTAAACTCGACCTTCTCAACTTTCCAAATTTGGGAATACATTTTGTGAATTAAAATTGATTTTAAAACATGTTCTAACTATGTCATTCTAGATTCCCTTTGTGATGTAAAAGCACTGGGAACCCAGTGTCTACTTGAGTAAACCAGTGATAAGATTCTAGGCAGAAACTGTTAGAAAACTAAATCTGAGTGTTTGAGCTGTGGATCATTACATGAGTATTTCTGCAGAAGCTTAAAATCCCACTGTAATTGTCTATAGCCAGAAAATAGTTCAAGCATTGGACTCTCTTCTATATACTGTATTTAAGGGGCACAGTGACAAACTAGAATAGAGGGTAGGGATTAAATATGTGAAACTATTACTGTATTCACATTTTTTAAAGTCCCAAACACAAATCAAACCTCACAAGTTTTTTTATGAAAAAGAAATACTTTGATTATATAGAAAGGAAAAAAGTCTACAATACATTTTTGCAGGCATTTCTCTGATATAGAGCCATATTAACAAGGGATTTATAATTTTTTGCTTGTATACTTATTGGGAATTTGCTTACCTCTGTCTCTCTTGTCTCTTTGTCCTTCTTTCAAAATGACCCTATAAAACTCCAGTCCTATATCAGTTTAATCTTCAGTCATTTCTGTTTCTATATTTAGGCTAGAAGGTACAATTGAGGGGAAAAATTTGGGTATTGTTAACACAATTACATGTTTTCAAAAGAAGCCAGAGCTTTAAATGCTGATTTTGAATGATCTTTTCTCTGATTTGCTGCTTCCCTCATTCTGCTTTCAAAGGCTAAATTTGAACCTCCTTCACCAGTCCCCATCCCCATCCCCCCACTACTTCCTCCCACAATCTAAGCAGATGAATTTTGTTTTCTTAGTTACAAAAAAAAGCCATCAGAAATGAGACCTCCCTCATTACTCCCAACTTCTCATACAAACTTTTCTGCCCCAAGCCCTATCTTTTCCTCCATCTTTTCTATCTCAGTGGAAGTGGTGTCCCTTTTCTTAGCTTGATTATTCTCTTCATTTGTACTGTGGATCTGTTCTCCTCCCCGTTTTTTTAAAAAGCTTGCTCTATCAGTTTCCCCATATTTCTCCTTTATCTTCCAACTCCTTCTGTACAGCCTTTTTCCTCTTAGCTGTTAGGCTCTGTTCAGGTCTTTCTCCTTTTAAAGTTAAACCAATTAAAGGTCTTTCTCCTTTTAAAATTCACCCAATCTAGGGAGTTCCTTGGTGGCCTAGTGGTTAGGATTCTGGGCTTTCATTGCTGTGGCCCGGGTTCAGTCCCTGGTTGGGGAACTGAGATCCTGCAAACTGCACGGTATGGCCCCCCCAGAAAAAAAGTCAGGCCCAGGGAGGTGAGGAGAAGATGGCCAAACTTCAGAAATAAAATTCAACCAATCTAATGAAACAATCCCTTTAGCTCCACCCTACCCAGCCCTTGCCTTTAATCTTTGCTTTTCATAGCCAAGTTGCTTGAAAGTCTACTTTTATCTCTCCATTCTTTCTTTCTATTTATAGTTATATTATAAATGGGGGAAGGTGAAAGGAGATAAAGGGAGGCAAAATTTTTCTACTTCACTTGAATTGCTAAAGTGATGACACCAGGAGCCTATGATAAATTAGTTATATGTAATGTATACCTAGAGCAACCACTAAAGAAGGTGTACAAAGAGATATACTCAAAACCACTATAGATAAATAAAAATAAAATTCTAAAAATTAGTCATGTTGGGACTTCCCGGGTGGTCAGGTGGTTAACACTCTGCGCTTCCACTGCAGGGGGCACAGGTTCGATCCCTGGTTAGGGACGTTCCACATGCTATGCGGTGCAGCCAAATAAATAAATAAATAAATAAATAAATAAATAAATGCGGTGCAGCCAAATAAATAAATAAATAAATAGATAGATAGATAAATAGATAGATAAATAAATAAATACATAAATGTCATGTAACCTACAGGAAGGCAAGAAAAAGAAAAATATATAAAAAAAGAGAGACAACAAGCAAAAAAACAAAAAAATGAAACAGCAGACTTAAGTCTTAAGTATATAAATAATTCCATTAAGTATAAATACTCTAAATAGAACATTTAAAAGATATAGATTGGAAAAACAGATTAAAAAAACATGACTCTACTACATGCTATCTTCAAGAAACTCTCTTCAAATATGATATTGAGAAGTTGAAAGTGAAAGGATGGAAAAAGATATATCATGCAAACATTAATCAAAGGATAACAGGACTAGCTACAGTAGATTTCAGAGCAAAGAAAACTACCGGGGTGCGGGGGGCATTATATAACGATAAAGGAGTCAATCCATGAAGAAGAATAGCAATCTTAAATGTGTATACCAAACAACAGAGCTGCAGGATAAGTGAAGCAAAAACTGAAAGAAATGAAAGGAAAAATAGATTTTCAATTATAATTAGAGTCTTCAGCACCCTTCTCTCAACAGGTGATACAACAACTTGAAAGAAAATGAGCAAGGATATTCTAGAACATCTCGACAACCCCATAAACCAAAGTACCTAATTGGCATTTATAGAACAGTTTACCCAACATCAGCAGAATACACATTTTTTTTCAAGTACTCATGGAACATATACCAAGATAGGCCATATCTTGGGCTATAAAACAAACCTTAATAATTGAAAAACAATCACAGTAGAATCAAACTAGAAATTAATAATAGAAAGATAACAAGACTCTCCAGTTTGTGATATTTTGTTATGCACTCTTCTAAATAATTTAAAGGTCAATGGTGAAATCTCAAGGGAAAAGAATATATTGAGCTGGATGAAAGTAAAATTACAAATATCAAAATTTGTATAATATAGCTAAAGTCATGCTGAGAGGGAAATTTATAGCACTAAATGCATACATTACAAAAAGAGAAAAAGTCTTAAATCAATAATCTAACCTCCTACTTCAAGAAGTTAGAAGAACATATAAACCCAAAGCAAGCAGAAGGAAGGAAATAATAAAGAGTAGAAATAAATGAAAGAGAAAACAGAGAACAAATAGAGAAAGTCAGTGATGCAAAGAGCTGGTCCTTTGAAAAGAGTGATGAAGTCAACAAATCTGTAGCAAGACAGATAAAGAGAGAATGAAACAGGATAGCATGACAGATCTTGCAGAAATCAAAAGGATAGTAAGTGTAATAATGAATGCAAGGGAAAAAAAGGCATTCAGAGTAGAAAGGAAGAAATTAAATCTTCTCTATTTGCAAATGACATGATTCTATGAGTTGAATCCCAAAGGTTCTAGAAACAAACTAGAGTTAATGCATTCTGCAAGATGGCAGGATAAAAGTTAAACATACAAGAATTAGTAATGGGCTTCCCTGGTGGCGCAGTGTTTGAGAATCTGCCTGCCAATGCAGGGGACACGGGTTCGAGCCCTGGTCTGGGAGGATCCCACATGCCGCAGAGCAACTAAGCCCGTGAGCCACAACTACTGAGCCTGCGCGTCTGGAGCCTGTGCTCCGCAACAAGAGAGGCCGCGATAGTGAGAGGCCTGCGCACCGCGATGAAGAGTGGCCCCCACTCGCCGCAACTAGAGAAAGCCCTTGCACAGAAATGAAGACCCAACACAGCTAAAAATAAATAAATTAATTTTTAAAAAAATAAAAGAATCAGTAATATTTCTGTATATTAGCATTGAACACACTGACACCAAAATTAAATATTTTTTATGATTGCGTAAAAAAGGAAATAGATGTAAATTTAACAAAACATTTACAGTACTTGTATGCAGAAAATTATAGAACACTGATGAAAGAAATAAAAGAAGATCTAAACAAAAGTAGAGACATAACGATGCTCATGGATTGGAAGATTCAACATAGGAAAGATGTTAATTCTCCCCAAAGAGATAGATGGGTTTAACACAATTCTTATCACAATCCCAGCCATATTTTTTTTGTAGACTGAGAAAAGATTATTTTAAAATTTACATGGGATGGCAAAGAAACTAGAATATCTATATTAGTTTTCGAGGGCTGCATAACAGAATACCACAAACTGTGAGTGGCTTAAACAATAGAAATTTATTGTCTCAGTTCTGGAGATTAGAAATCTGAGATCAGGGTGTCAGCTGGGTTAGCTCCTTCTGCAGGCTATGAGAGGAAATCTGTTTCATGGCCCTCCTCTAACTTCTGGTGATGTTTTTTGGCTTGTAGAAGCATCACTCCAATCTTTGCCTTCATCTTCACGTGGTGTTCTTTTCCTGTACGTGTGTCTTCGAATTTCCCCTTTTTGTAAGGACACTAGCCATTGGGTTAGGGACCACTCTAATGATTCTTAATTTGATTACTTCTGCAAAGACCCTGTCTCAAAAAACAGTCACATTCTTAGGTTCTGGGGGTTAGGACTGGAATAGATCTTATTTGGAGGGGAAAGAATGTGACTCAGAACAATAGCCAAAACAATATTGAAAAAGAATGAAGTGTGAGTAATCAGTCTGCTCCATTTCAGTATTTACTGTATAGCTATAGTAATCAAGACTGCATGGTATTGGTTGAGATATAAACATATAAGTCAACATAAGAAAAGAGAATCCAAACATAGATCCTTATAAATATGCTCAACTGATTTTTGATAAAGGTACAAAAGTAGTTCAGTGGAGGAAAGATAGCCTTTTCAACAAATGATACTGGAGCAATTAGACATGCAAAGGCAAAAAAAATGAAACTCCACCTTAATCCTACAGCTTATACAAAAATTAACTGAAAATGAATCATGGACTTAAATTTAAACGTAAAATAAAACAATAAACCTTAGGAAATAAACTTAGAAGAAATTCTTAGGGATCTGGGTTTAAGCAAAGAGTTCTTAGACTTCACACCACAGCATGACCCATAAAAGAAAAAAAATCAATGAATCGGACTTCTTCAAAAGTAAAAAAACTCTGCTCTGTGAAAGACCCAGTTAAGAGTAAAAAAACACAAGAATGCTTAAAACTCATCAGTAACAAAATAAACAAGCCAGTTAGAAAAGAGCAAAAGACACAAAAAGACATTTCACCAGAGAGGATATATAAATGGAAAATAAGCACAAAAACAGTGCTGAGAATCATTAGCCATTAGGGAAGTGCAAATTAAAACCACAGTGAGATATCATTACATGCACCTAAACAGAATGGCTAAAATAAAACATGGTGACAACTCCAAATGTTTGTGCAGATGTGGAAAAACGGGATTGCTCATACATTGCTGGTGGTTATGTAACATGGTACAGCCACCCTGGAAAACGTTTTAGCCGTTTCTTAAAAAAAAACAAACAACTAACCACCCAACTTCCATGTGATCAGTCAGTTGCATTCCTAGGCATTTATCGCCAAAAAATAAAGATATGTTCACACAAAAACCTGTATACAAAAATAAGTTTGTAATAGCCTCAAGCTAGAAACAACCCAGCTGCTCGGTGCAGATTCTCTTCATCTCTTTCACTCTGTGTTTATTATTGATGTTCACATCGTTAAGTCTACTGGACACTTTTCTGTTATCTGACTTAATCTCTCCAAGATTTCATTCTTTCTGTGGAGTCCTTGTCCCAGTGAAAGCTGGTAGTTTCTCTTCAGATTTCCTCGCACTTCTTTGATAGAGTTCTCTCTCTTGATCTGCTTCCTGCCTCTCTGACTGCTCCTTCTGGAGCACATCCCTCCTATTACTTTTGTCACCCTACATTATATTCTTATTACATCTGCCTAAACTTAAGCTAGAACATGTTACTACTATGCTCACAACCATCCACTGGCTTTCCATCTCATCCAGAGTAAAAGCCAAAGACTTTTTCTTGACCTAAACCCCGCTTGATCTGGCTGCCTATTTCTTCTCAAACCTCATCTTCTGCTGATCTTTCCCGTACTCATTTGGCTGTAGCCACACTGATCTCCTAGCTGTTCCCAGAATAAACCATACACTTTCATTTTAGGGCTTCTTTACTTATTCCCTCTACCTGGAATTTTCTTCCTCTAGGCAACTGTGTAGTTTGTTCTTATCTCAGGTGTTTGCTGAAAGGTCACTTTATTGAGGTTTTCCTTTGAACCCTAATCAAGAGCTCTTACCCTCAACACTGAAACTCCCTATCCCCCTACTTGCTTTATTTTTGCCTACATACTTAGTCACAATTATTTTTTACCTATTTGTGGTTTGTATCTCCCAACCAGAATGTAATCTCCATAAATGCATGATTTGTTTTCTACTGTTTCCTGGTGTATATCCAGTGCCTAGAACAAGGGTCATCAAGGTCATCAAACTCTTTCTGAAAGATAGTAAATATTTTAGACTTTACAGGCCATATGGTTTCTGTCACAACTATTCAACTCTTGTTGGAGAATGAAAACAGCCATAGACAATAAGTAAACCACATGTTCCAATAAAACTTTACTATGGACAGTGAAGTTTGAATTTCATGTAATTTTATCTGCATGAAACATTATTCTTTGTGTTTTTTTAAAAAACTACTAAATTATGTAAAATTTTTTCTTAGCCCACAGGCCTTACAAAAAAAGGCCAGGCAACAGGCCTTAGTTCACTGACCTCTGAATTAGAACAGCATCTTTACTTAATAAGCACAAATGAATGATCTTTTCCACCAGAAATAACTGGAAACTCTGTAATCCTTATGTTGATTTCTTTAAGGTTTTTTTTTTTTTTTTAAATGAGAATATTACTTTCTGCAATAGAATACTAGGCTTGTAACAGTCAGCCTTAGTTTATGGTATGCCTTTATTCTAGGCAGACATTCAACTTAGCTTTCACAGAATCATTTCAGAGTTTTAAGGAACCTTTAGAGTTTATTTTGTAGACGAAATCCTTGAGTCTCATAAATTAAATGATGTGTAGGAATCAGAATCCAGGTTTTACAATTAGTGTTCTTTCCAATAAATCGTATTAGGAATAAAACTGCAGAGTGATTAAAGTATTTGGCCATTTTTGATGTCAGATTTCACTCATAATTTCAGCTAGAAATGTATTTTATTTAGAAGAATATTAGGCTGTGGTGGTATGATATTACTCCAATTCTGATGAGATTATTTTTATCCCATATATTTAAGTGATGGATTGTTTTATAGTGTTTTAAAACAAAAAAGGATGAATGTATTTCATTTGTATTAAATGAAAAAAAAATCAGCTCAGATTCAGAGTATATACACTGCAATCTGAAGAAAAGATATCAGAATGCAAAAAGTACAAATGTAGCCATCCCTTTGCCCCAAGAAAAAATAGTCTAGTGGAATCTGCCATCATAGTGCTAAGACTGGGAAGCAGTGGGACCTTGAGTTTTTGATGTAATTGTTGATGCCTTGGTGTCTTTCTCTCCTCACAAGTAGCCAAACTCTTCCTGCAAACACACATACTCAATATTAGACGTGTATTAGGATTTGCCTGGTCCTTGAATAACACTTTTTTACATTTTAAGGAGTATAGATATCTCTAATAGTATTTCATCGTCTATAAATAGGTTACCATTTCATTTTACAGTGTTATCATTGATTGTCCTCTCTAGATATACCCGTGTTTCCTACGATCACAGCCACTGTGACTTTTCAGGAGTTTCGATATGATGAATTTGATGGCTCTATCTTTACCATACCTGAAGACTACAAGGAAGACCCAAGCCGTTTTCCTGATCTTTAACTGACACAGAAAATGATGCCATTCAACCAAGGAAAGCTAGAGAATGCAGAGACCCCAGAAGTGAATTCAAATGGAAGGGACAAATGTTCTCATCGAAGAAAAGGGAATTATGTTGGATCGACACATCAGTGATATGATATAATGAAATGGGCCTCTAATAAGAATTCCAGCAAGTTTCCTGATGTGCCATTTTCAGTCTTTTTAAAAATATACATATTATAAGTGTAATAGTTTGACACCTTAATGACCCCAAGTCCTTCTTATGTAAAACAGCTATGAGTGCTGTGATTTGTTTTTAAAAATTTTTACACTTCTTGTTGAAATATATATGCATATAAATATATCTATATCTATATCTAAAACACTCCTGGACCATTAACATAAATTAAATGTCTTAAGAGATATGAAGCCCTTTTAAACTTGTCATCTTATATTCAAGGTGACCTTTATAAATATTCCTTCAAGCTTTGTTTTCATAAAATGTAAAGTATGTAACATTATGTATAGTACAGTAATTTGAATGTTTGTTCAATATAATGAACTAGAAGGAATGCAGTTTTCTGTAGCTGAATGAACCAAATGGTAACCATTAAACAATTGCATTTATATGTTGCAATACACTTCAGAAGGAGCATTCTCTCTGCAGGGAATAAGGTACCTCCTTTAGCACCTTAGTGCAATTCATTGTGGTGCTATTTGTTTTTACCTGAATTCTTTCTTCAATGGAAAATGTTTGTTAATAATCTTCCTTTCATAGAAACTCTTTTTTTTTCTAAACTTGAGTTTAAAAGTCCTTTTTGTGTTCATGATAAGCATGCTTAAAGATATTCTTCTTCCAAATCTGAGCACTTTAAAAAAATTCCAAATTTTTAAACTTGCTTCCTAATAAGTGCACATCATTCTGATTATTTTGTTTTTAGTGGAATATGGATGCATTTGTGTCAGTTTTAAAAACAATCCACATATTTTGGGCATCCCTACATATTTAATGCTTTCAAAATAAGGTAAAAACATTTTATATGCTAATAGAATATATTTGTTACAAGTTAAATTCCAGAAACATACACAAGATTGACAATTCCTACTGTTTATTTTTTTAAGTAAGTCACAAGAAAATATTTATTGATTTTAATTATCTCCAAAGTGTTAAAATCATGCATTATTCATTTTTGCACATAAAATTTTTCATACTTATTCCAAGATGGTTTGAAGGTCCAAGAATGACAATAAATTAGGGAGAATAATGTATAACAGTCATAAAATGTTATGTTGTATTAAAGAGCTTAGCTAAAGAAATGTTTTTTAAATGTATCTTGAAAAATGTGTCAGAATGCATCTGTCAAGTTTTTTAGAGTGACCAGTAACTTTTTTCAGGATTTTAAATAATTTGAATGTTTAGAGACCTTTATTGAAGAGATGACTTAAAAATCCGAAGCATCAACTATAAGAAAAATTTTGTAATAAACATCTTTAAAGCTGCATCTTCCATGCTGGTACATACTACATTGCATATGTTGACATTTTATTAAATACATTTTATAATGAAGAAAAATAATCATAGTTAAAAATTCAAAGACCAGTTTCTACCTTACGTGGGTCTGTTGAATTTTGTGGAAAGGGTGGGTAAACCAAGACTAGTTTTATTAAATAGAAGTTGATCCCTATTATTTTGGGAATGTTTGTTGGACTTAGAGATTCTGTTATCCTGTCAATGATTATATGAGGTTTGAGATACTGAAAGGCAATGATCACTGTAGCTTTTAGGCTCCCTTACTTTGTGGGAATATGGTATACTTTCAGGAATATACTGCAGACTTTTTTTGTAATTCAGTGGGGAAAAAACATGGTAAATTGCAGCTTGGGATTTATCAATTTCCTAAAAGCTATGACTGTTTTGCTGGGGTACACTGGAGGTAGGAAGACTACTGAAAACTTTTGCACTTGAATTTTGTTTTTAACTTTTTCTTTCATAAAGAATAGTAGAGATTATCCATTCCAAAATGTCTTTTATCTGATCACAAAGGACAAGCAAATGTCAGTATCTCTTATGATGGTAAAAATAGGAGTTATTTAATGCAAATAAACTTTTCACAGTATTAGACTTTTCAAAATGTGCCTTTTAATACAGCTAATGAATGAAGCTATATGCCGTGTTTCAAGTAAGTAGATAAAAACGCTATATATTTTGATACTCTTACATGGTAATCTAGATTTTGTAATGTAGGTTCATAAAATTCTCTTTGCCTTCCATTTGTGACTGAAAAAGTTGTTTAAAATTGGGGGGCTATAAAATGGTTACCTTAAATGGCCGTTTAGAAATGTTCAGTATATCCTGCCACCAGTATGCTTTCAAAAGAATATGGGATTCTTATCTTTAAGAAAATTCCCTAGAGACAGTTTGCCTGTCTAGACATTCATGTACAGAAAATTATCAAGCTTCATAAGAAGGGAGGCATAAAGCTGATGCTCTTATTATTGTGAGTATAGCTACATACAATTGTCTAGACATGAACACATTTCAGAGAAGCTGATAGCCAACAGAAGCTGAAAAACTATTCAGTTTTTCTCCTGCTTAGAACTGGTATTGAGCCCCACTCACACTAATAAAAATGTGTTTTCATAGTGTTTGTTATTCATGCACAGCTTATCATTCACATCTTGGGGAAGGGTGGTGAATAATGAGTGCTTAAGTGAAATTTCTGCCTAGTTTTCACTAAGCCTAAAGCAGACAAAGAGCTTGTTTCAAGGCCACAAAAGGACTAAAGAAAATACTGAATTAAGAAAATCCTGAGTTCCTTTTGCTGTTAACTTTTGTCACAATATGGTTGAGAAAAAGTTGTAAAAAACGAGGTGAATTCAAAGTCCTACTTGTAGTATGCTAGCCTCTGAAATTGAGCAAATTACTTAGTATGGACACATTATGCCTGTGCTTAACTCCAGCAAAAGGTTTATCTTAACTGTGTTTTCCAAAATTAACAAAATGTATCCTTACCAAAGTTGCTATACTTGGGAACTTTCAAAGACAACTGACAGTGAAACTTAGATAAATGGACAGGAGGTATTAAATCACTTGTAAAGAAATTAAAACTAAATTCAGTAAAAGCCCATCATTTGTATATTATGAATTAGCAAAAACTGCTTTTGTAAAGCATTTTATATCAGAAATCTGGGCCAATAGTATCTTAGAATGCCATCTAAAAATGTCATCTCAATAGCACACTTTTTAGATCATGTGGTCATCCTTACAGTACTACCTAGTGATGAACTTTAAAAAAAACTGTTAGAGCTCATTTTAGGAATAGTACTTCTGGCCATAATGGCACATATGGTACATGGAATTAGAATTTTCCTTTTGCCACAGCACCTAAAAAAACTGAAGCAAATTTCCTAAGGGTTTTAAAGAAAAGTATTTGGCAATCATTCCTGAATTTGCTCGTTGTTTTGCAGGTGAAAATGATTAATTAGCCTAACGCAGAAACTTTGTGTAATATAAAAACACAAAAATAAGACGCACTTGTACCTCCCACAGAATTCTTGGTCACTGAAGAAAGTTGACAGTGACTGGCGGGGATGTTTTAAGTAATGAATATAGGTAGTGTTAGGAATTTTGAAGAAGTGAAGCAGAAATTACGTAGTTCATACACGTTGTGGCTTATCTGCTTGGTCCTGCAGTTTCAGCCCATCCTTGTGGGTTCCAGCTTCTTCTTACCCCTCTCAACTATCCTTCTTTTCTTGACTGCCTGTGGGCTTTAGTCTCCAGCATCAGATGCACAGCATAGACAACTTTGAGACTACTAAACCAGCTCCCACAATTAAGGTCAAATCTCCATCAACAAATCTTTTTGGGTCGTTCGGCTCCCTGGATTGAATGCTGACTGATTGATAAGAACAAAATTACATGATGCTAACCTACAGGATGCTTGTCTTCCGAGACTTGATATTTAACGCCTACTATAACCTTTAAGTATATTCTTAAGAATATTCCCACTAGCAAAGAATTAGCATGGTTCACACGTTTTGCTAAAGAATGTCTAAATGAATTTTACATATACTTTGATATTATAAAATGAAAATGGGAAAATAAAACTAAGTAAAACAGACTCAAAATCAACAACTCCAGAATTAGTCTCATTTAAAAACTACCTCTGCTAATAAACCCTTAGTAACATATCCTGATGCTCTTTAAAAGTATCAGTAGAATTTCCATATTTAAACACAACTACATGTGCTTGATTAGAGAAAATATTTTAGCTAGGACAGGAGTGAAATGCACCAGCTAGATTTGAGACAAAAGGAACAGAAATCTCAATTCCAGTTTAAAAGATGTCTATCAATCTTCAAACAGCATAGACCACTTAATCTGGTGCCCAAGTGAAGAAAGTGGTATTGTTTTGCCAGAGGAAAAGTAGGCTTGTACAGGCTATATGACACTGAGAGCAGAACATCAGTTTTAAGATGCAACTCCAAGGTGAATGTAAAATTAGTTTTCACTGTTCTAGTAGAAGCCCAGTTTGTCTTTCTTCCCTAAGTAACTAATATTCTTCTACCTTCCACATAGAATCACTACCAGGGAGCTTATTATCCAAAACCTATATTCACAAAACTGTAAAGGGAAACATAGCCATATCTGCATGCAATTTTAGTGCTTTTGCTAAAACGTTACCCCAAACTAAATTTTCATATAGTTTTGAAAAGCTCCATAATTAAATAGCAGGTACCATTTACTGACCCAGGCACACTGACCCAGGGCTACATTTTTTTCTACCAACTACTTTACAAGGTAGATATCACTCCCATTTTACAGATAGGAAAATGAAGGTAGGAAACACAGGTCTCCCACAGGTCTACCCAGCTGTAAATGAAGCTGAAATTCATGACTAGGCTCTTAAATAGCTACTACCTCATTCACTCATGAAGAATTTAAGCAAATAAATAGCACAAACATTTTTCTAACAAAACCACTTTTATTTTTAAATCATTTTCACTACCAAGTACAGAACAAAATTCAGTGTGGAGGCAGTGTTCACTTAATTTCGACTGGTTATGTGTTAAAGGCTTGTGTCCCGTGCAACCCTACCTTTGTGCATAAATGTTCACTGAAAAATAACCTAAGTATAGACTCCCTTCACGACAGCATCTTAAGTTAGTTGTACTATTTTAAAGCCCAAAATTTCTTAATCCCTTTTGAGAAATTAGCGTACTATATATTCAAAGACTACAAGTGAGGGAATAAAATTTGAGTAGTATTAGGCTTAACCAAGTGAAACTGCCAATATTTTACTTGTTTTTGACTTACAAAACCGACAATATCATATAGTTCAATCTTTAAATGTTTTTCTACTAAAATTTTTTGTAAGTTTAAAGAATGTCATTTGAGTTCAACTTCGTGTTTAAAAATGCAGTGATTTTTAGGACCATTACTAGAACATCTTACTCACTACAGACAAAATTCCCTTCCATAAAATCTTTAAAAAGTTACTACAAACTGTAAAAACAATGCTGGCTTATCTATACGGCATTTCAATTTTAAAAGTTAAAAAAAAAAAATTATACTCCAATTTGGATAAAAGCTACAATTCCAAGTCTCATTTTCCCCTTAATCCCAGCCACTCAAACACTACTCATTTCATAAATGAATAAATATACTATTTAGTATTGTACAGTAGATACATACCATTGAGTTTCTATACTATTCCAGAAAAGTATGTTTATATTCACCAAAAATATAAATTTACTAGATATAGGTGGGATCATTTGTTTATCCTAAAGTTCATTGCTTTACTCAACCCAAGTCCTACACCCAAAATATAAGAAAGAAAATTACACTTAGAAAAAGACTGTTTTAGATAGAAATTAAACTAATTTTGACAATTCTAATGGCAACTAATCACTACAGTGATGGATTCCATCTTACTACTATATTAAAATATGTGGACTGAAAGGAAAAAGAACTTGATATGTAAAATGAATGAGGTAAATGCCATACATTCAACAACATAAATAAATACAAATACGGTTTTACAGGAACATAAACATAAGTTTAAGGGTTTTATTATCAAAGTTTTGTAAAACAATTTCAGAAACTGTACATCAACATGGCACAGACTGTAGCCTACTTTTGTTTTTACTGCACAAAAGTGAAGCTTGGAAACTCCTGTAAGAAAACAGTTGCCTAACTACTTTGCATTTAACATGGAATCACTGTGTGCATAAGATTACTACTGCAGTAACAGTAACACAAAATTTATTGGTTTTATACAACTCGAGATCAAATAAAAAGTACATTATCAAGTAGATTTGTCTTATTTTTAAAAGCATATGAAGGTCAATTTAAAATGCACTATCCCCCTTTTCCAACAATGAGATTAAAACAAATTAATAAAAGAGTGGACAACTGAAAATCAGGACAAGAGATAACTTTCTTTTACAGATGGACTTCAGGATAGGCAGATAACTTTCACTGATGTAGATGTTCAATAAATTATTTTAGGAAAAAAAATTCCCAAACACCTTATGAAAAAGTATACAACTCTACTTCAAAATATGCTATTTACTTACTGCCAAAGACAGTTTCATTTGAAATCTTGTTTCTGTACTTAAAGCCTAATTATAGCCATCAAAAAAGGTTAGTGCATATATAACCTTTCAAAGTTAAACAAAAGCCACAAAAATTTAGCCACAAGGCTTAAAGGATTATCTATTTCAAATGCTCATTTCCAGATGTAACTATAAGAATGTTAATTTGTCATGTCAACAAACAAGACCATAAGTAGATCCATCATGTTGGAGGATTTGAATGACATTTAGGATATTCCTGCCACAATTAACATGCAATCAGTGCATTCCCTACATGGCTCTATTACGGCAATGAATCAAATTCTAGAAATACTATAAGTGAACTTAATAAAGATCATACAACATAAACAATCCATGCCTGCTGTAGATGCATGCAGCTTTTCATTTTTGTTATGAAGCAGCACCAGAATAGTAAAACTGCTTGTTTACTCAATCAGATTTCAACCTGTCAAGAACTGGTTACCCATGTATCATTTTTGTAAAAGCTTTTGGATGTAAATAACTAATATCAACATCAAGAGCTTTATAACCATTTATGACTCAGAGCTGTATACATCTAGATTTGAGATGAACAAATACAGCATTAAGAAATCACACAGAGGAATGACACTGATGCATGTGTACAGGTGGATTCCCACAGAGGCAATATTCAGTCACTCATATCCATGTCTTCTTCATGATGATCATCGCCATTCACTTTGGATTCTCTTAGTGAATCACCAGTTCCCTTTTCCACAGAACATTCTTTTGCTTTAGGAGAAGCTGGCTCTGTCGGTTTCTTCTCCTCTTTCTTCTCTTTCTCGCTGTCATACCCCTGCTCCTCTTCATCGTAGTCCCGTGTAACCTGCTTTGCCAAGGAGAATAATAACAGTAAACGTCTTCACAGGAAAATCACTGCTTTAAAGTACCAGCAACACCCAAAACACCAAAATAAATTAGTTTGTAAACATACTTTTACATCTTTATCACTCTCTGATTTTCTTTCCCGTTCCTTTTCCTTATCTTTACTTTTCTTCTTCTTGCTTGTGGATCGTTCTCTTTCATCTCTGCTTCTTTCTTTGTCTTTATCTTTCTTCTTCTCCTTTTTATGTCTAGGATGACAGTAAAATGCTGACAAGATGCTTGAAACGAACCGCTCAAGAACTTTCACCATTAATTAAATAGGAATAAGTTTAAACTTGTTTTAGATGGCAAACTTGACCCACGTTCACTTGCCATAAAGAGGACAGCAAAGATCCAATTTCAAGTCACTCGATACAAGCTGTATATCAGTAATATAGGGGAGAAGACTATAACTTGATTACAGGTCTAAAATGCCCAATCCTAAACAGTGTTTATTATAACACAGTCTCAAGTCATGAAGAGAATATATCAGCACATTCTTAAGCATTTTAATTCCTGAAAAGGAAGAAAAACTCTAGGACAGTTCCTGAAAAACAGGACAGATTTAATAAAAGATTAATATTCTTACCTCCTAGGGGATGGTGAGCGAGACAATTTTCTTTTGGGAGACCTAGGCTTTTTAGGAGATCTTGTGCCACTTCTGCTTCTTCGTCGTCGTCTCTCTCTAGAACCACAAATGTGCAAACTAGACTTTAAAATACAGTATTATCCAAAAACTGCAGACACATCATAGCAGATGTGTCTATGATGGAGCTCCACTAGAAACAGAATTCTGACAACGAAAGACCCATTTTCAAATACTGTTTTGAGCCTAAGAAGCAAATGAATACTAGAAAACTGCAATTCTTTTTTGCAAACTATGTGCCTTTCCTTTAATGCCCTCAAGAAAACCCTAATTTCTAGCAATATGTCTTAAAGACATTATGTCCTCAAAACATTAGAAATGTTAAACTTGGGGAAAAACTGATTAACAAAAGTTCTAACTCAAGGAAAAACAGTCTGAAGTAAATTATTATCTATGGAATCAGTTTTAGATTCATTCAGTGGCCAGAACATGTATAGGATAATATGCTGTGTTATGGAAGGCAGTTGCTAATAAAATTCAAAATTACTTCTAAATCATTAGGTAAAATTTAGAGAACTAGAGTTAGCAGTAACACACATCAAACTGACTTCCTGTTGTCTAGCAAACCATGCCCAATTCACGCCCTGCTTTGAGCAATTAGCTTTTTAAGATGTACCTCTCCTCTCTCTTTAAATTTTGACTTAAAAAAAATTCTGCTTCTACAACACAAACAGATGGAAAGTTCTGCCCTGTTCTTGGACTGGAAGAATCAATATTATTAAAATGACCATATTACCCAAGGCAATCTACAGATTCAATGCAATCTTTATCAAAGTACCAATGGCATTTTCGCAGAACTAGAACAAATAATTTTAAAATTTGTATGGAAACACAAAAGACCCCAAATAGCCAAAACAACCTTGATAAAGAAAAACAGAGCTGGAGGAATCATACTCCATGTCTTCAGACTGTACTACCAAGCTACAGTAATCAAAACTGTATGGTACTGGCACAAAAACAGACACACAGATCAATGGAACAGAATAGAGAGTCCAGAAATAAACCCACACACTTATGGTCAATTAATCTATGACAAAGGAGGCAAGATATACAATGGAGTAAAGACAGTCTCTTCAGTAAGTGGTGCTGGGAAAACTGGACAGCTACATGCAAAAGAGGGACATTAGAACATTCTCTAACACCCTATCCAAAAATAAACTTGAAATGGGTTAAAGATCTAAATATAAGACCAGATACTATAAAACTACAGGAAAAGTAGAACACGCTTTGACATAAATCACAGCAATATTTTTTGGGATCCATCTCCTAAAGTAAAGGAAATAAAAGCAAAAATGAACTAATGGGACCTAATTAAACTTAAAAGCTTTTGCATAGCAAAGGAAACCATAAACAAAACAAAAAGACAACCTACAGAATAGGAGAAAATACTTCCAAACAATGAGACTGACAAGGGGATTAATCTCCAAAATATACAAACAGCTCAATATCAAAAAAACAACCCAATCAAAAAAATGGGCAGAAGACCTAAACAGACATTTCTCCAAAGAATACACACAGATGGCCAACAAACACATGAAAGGATGCTCAGCATCACTAGTCAATGGAGAAATGCAAATCAAAACTACAACTGAGGTATCTGTCACCTCACACTGGTCAGAATGGCCATCATCAAAAGGTCTAAAAATAATAAATGCTGGAGAGCGCGTGGAGAAAAGGGAACCCTCCTACACTGTTGGTGGAAATGTAAACTGGTGCAGCCACTGTGGAAAACAGTATGGAGGTTTCTCAAAAAACTAAAAATGGAACTACCATATGACCCAAATTCCACTCCTGGGTACATGTCCAAAAAAAAAAAAAAACCATAAAAAAACAAAAGAAAAAAACAAACCCACAAACAAACCAAACCCCACACAATTTCGAAAAGATACATGCACCCCAACGTTCACAGCAGCATTTTTTAACAATTGCCAAGATATGGAAGCTATGTTAAGTGTTCATCAACAGAAGAATGGAAAAAGAAAATGTGCTGTATCTATACAATAGAATATTAGTAAGCTATAAAAAAGAATGAAATTTTGCCATTTGCACCAACATGGATGGACATGGAGGGCATTTAAGCTAAGTGAAATAAGTCACACAGACAAAGGATTAATCTCCAAAACATACAAGCAACTCATGCAGCTCAATATCAAAAAGACCAAACAACCTAATCCAAAAATGGGCAGAAGATCTAAATAGACATTTCTCCAAAGAAGATATACAGATTGCCAACAAACACATGAAAGAATGCTCAACATCATTAATCATTAGAGAAATGCAAATCAAAACTACAATGAGATATCATCTCACACCGGTCAGAAAGGCCATCATCAAAAAATCCACGAACAATAAATGCTGGAGAGGGTGTGGAGAAAAGGGAACCCTCTTGCACTGTTGGTGGGAATGTAAATTGATACAGCCACTATGGAGAACAGTATGGAGGTTCCTTAAAAAACTAAAAATAGAACTACCATATGACCCAGCAATCCCACTACTGGGCATATACCCAGAGAAAACCGTAATTCAAAAAGAGTCATGTACCACAATGTTCATTGCAGCTCTATTAACAATAGCCAGGACATGGAAGCAACCTAAGTGTCCATCGACAGATGAATGGATAAAGAAGATGTGGCACATATATACAATGGAATATTACTCAGCCATAAAAAGGAACGAAACTGAGTTATTTGTAGTGAGGTGGATGGACCTAGAGACTGTCATACAGAGTGAAGTAAGTCAGAAAGAGAAAAACAAATACCGTATGCTAACACATATATATGGAACCAAAAAAAAAAAAAAAGAAACGGTCATGAAGAACCTAGGGGCAAGATGGGAATAAAGATGTAGACCTACTAGAGAATGGACTTGAGGATATGGGGAGGGGGAAGGGTAAGCTGGGACAAAGTGAGAGAGTGGCATGGACATATATACACTACCAAACGTAAAACAGATAGCTAGTGGGAAGCAGCCGCATAGCACAGGGAGATCAGCATGGTGCTTTGTGACCATCTAGAGGGGTGGGATAGGGAGGGTGGGAGGGAGGGAGATGCAAGAGGGAAGAGATATGGGGATATATGTATAACAGATTCACTTTGTTATAAAGCAGAAACTAACACACCACTGTAAAGCAATTATACTCCAATAAAGATGCTAAAAAAAAAAAGAAAAAAGTCAGACAGAGAAAGACAAATACTGTATGACATAACTTATACATGGATCTAACAAATACAACTAGTGAATATAACAAAAAAGAAGCAGACTCACAGATATAGAGAACAAACTAGAGGTTACCAGTGGGAAGAGCGAAGGCAGGGGGCAATATATGGGTAGAGGATTAAGAGGCAAAAACTATTAGGTATAAAATAAGCTATAGGGATACACTGTACAACACAGGGAATATAGCCAATGTTTTATAATAACTATAAATGGAGCATAATGTTTAAAAATTGTGAATCGCTATACTGTACAGCAACTAAACTTAAAAAAAAAAAAAACACAAAAAAACAAATCCCACCTAATGACAGCAAACTATTGGGTATAAGACAGGCTCAAGTATGTACTGTACAGCATGGGGAATATAGTCAATATTTTGTAATAACTGTAAGGGGATAGTGACCTTTAAAAACTGTATACAGGGCTTCCCTGGTGGCGCAGTGGTTGAGAGTCTGCCTGCCAATGCAGGGGACACGGGTTCGAGCCCTGGTCTGGGAAGATCCCACATGCCGCGGAGCAGCTAGGCCCGTGAGCCACAATTACTGAGCCTGCGCATCTGGAGCCTGTGGTCCGCAACAAGAGAGGCCGCGATAGTGAGAGGCCCACGCACCGCGATGAAGAGTGGCCCCCACTTGCCGCAACTGGAGAAAGCCCTCGCACAGAAATGAAGACCCAACACAGCCATAAATAAATAAATAAATAAAATAAAAAAAAAATTGTATACAAAATTTTTTAAAATTAATTAAATTAAAAAAAGTTATAGGACTTGGAAGATGACCATTATATGATTTAGGCACAAACAAACTAATCAAAAAACTAAATAAAGCCCTGTACTTTCAGTTGTCTTCATTTCAGCTTCCAAATTAAGCTTTAAATAACAAAAACCACCTTACAAGTCATCTGTGACCCCTGTCCTGGAAGCATTACACAGAACTTTCCCTTCATCAAATATTTAAGGTTTGTCAGGGTTGTATACCTTACACTTTCTTGTACTGCTTTGTGTAACTAATATTCCAAATTCCTTAGATGGAAAAGATGTTTTTTATATTGTAATTCTGTTCCCTATGATAGACTGTAGTACAGTGGCAAACAATAAAAACATATAGAATATGCCATAGATATTCAATAAAAATGTACAGAATATGCCATAATTTAAGAATGATTCAATAATTAAATAGGATAAGGCGCTTATGAATAAATCCATTAAATAAACAGGCAAACAATATGCCTCCAGTTTTTAAGGTAAGAAAATACATATTGCACATCCCATCTTTTATGCCCCTTTGCCACCTCAGACCTACTCTGGCATTTCCTTGAGCACTTATATCTGGTTTAACTTTCTTTTTTTATATATTTATATATATCTTTTTAAAGAAAATATTCAGCACCTTGAAAAGAAACCCCATATCCTTTAGCTATCACACTCCAACCACTAATCTACTTTGTCGTTATAGATTTATCCATTCTGGACATTTCATATGAATGAAATCATACAATATGTGGTCTTTTGTGTCTAGCTTCTTTCATCTGGCATGTTTTCAAGACTCATGCATATTGTAGCATGTATCAGTACTTCGGTTCCTTTTTACTGCTGAATAATAATCTATTGTATGGAATGTACAACTTTGTTTACACATGTTAGTGGATATTTGGGTTGACTTCTGGTTTTGAATAATGTTGCCAAGAATATCCATGTACAAGTTTTTGTGCAGACATGTTTTTGTTTCTCTTGGGCATATCACTGGGAGCAAAACTGCTGTGTCAAAAAACTCTCTCTGTTTAATTTCTTTAGGAATTGCCAACCTGTTTTCCAATGCAGCTGCACAAGTTTACATTCTTTCTAAGATTGAGCTGTAACAGTTTTTTATATATTCTAGATACAAGTCCATTATTGGAAACATTCTTTTCCTACCACTCTGACAGTTGTCTTTACCTTCTGAGTGTTCTTTGAAATATAAAAAGTTTTTAGTTTTCATTATCCCCAACTTATCTATTTCTCTTTTGTTGCTTATGCTTTTTGTCATATCTAAGGAATCACTGCCAAACACAAGGTCATGAAAGTTAACTTACATATTTTCTTCTAATAGGATTTTAGTTTTGGCTTTTAAGTCTTTTATCCATTTTGAGTTAATATTTATACATAATGTGAACCTCCTAAGTGAATTTAATCAAGATTAAGAAAACAAACACTGCAGTAAAATGTGTAAACAAGACTGGAAGAAAATGATTTGCTGAGAAATTCAACAGCTTTAAATTTTGAGAGAACTAAGCCTCACCTGTGTCTGTGGTAAAAGATTTAAGGATTCTTAGTGATGCTAGGAGTCCTAACATTTGAAGAATTATTTCCTTACTGTTTAAAAAAAGTACAATGACCCTTTACTTTTGCTTAATGGAAAATGAACAATGTCAAGAAAATGTTACTGGGACTGACATATACACACTACTATATATAAAATAGATAAGTAATAAGAACCTACTGTGTAGCACAGGGAACTCTAGTCAGTACTCTGTAATGGCCTATATGGGGAAAGAACCTAAAAAAAAAGAGTGGATATGCGTATATGTATAACTGATTCACTTTGCTGTACACCTGAAACTAACACAACATTGTAAATCAACTATACTCCAATAAAAATTTTAAAATAAAATAAAAAGTTAAAAACAAAACAAAAAACTAAAGATTGGAAGAAAATGGAATTAAGTATGGCCAGCCCTTACTACTATCATATGAATTCCACGTTAAGTGTGAAAAATGTATTTTCTGAGAAAGTTTGCAACACTGAATTTTCACTACAGCAGGTTAAAGATAGAATTACTACTCTAAGAATGACACAAATCAGAACTTGCATTGCCTCCAATTATTTTATCAATGAACCACTATGTATGGGAAAAAAATTATTCTGAGTATTAACATGTAGATATTTTAAATATAACTTACTATGATAAAATGAATTTAATGTGATAATGCAGTATACTTTAGCCATTAAAACTTAGATGTTTAGGGGAAAAAAACCCACACAAACAATTCAAATTATGATGTGAAATGCATATAGCAAACATAAAAACTGACCTCTGCTGAATTTCCACATTATTTTAAATACACTCTACACCATAAAACATTAAGTGAAAAGAAAAATGAACTTTAGGTTATTCTTCACAAATTGCCTTTAAAAAAACCTCACCACTGAAGTATGTAGCTATGTACTGGAAAACATTTCATGTTCACAGCCTATTGATAGTCTTGCAAACAAAGCTTAAAAAAATGAAAGCATAAAAAAATGCCAAGAATTCATAATGCCACCCTACCTGCTTGCACTTCTGGAACGTCTGGCTGTGCTGTAACTTTTTGGTGGTGTTTTGGAACGTTTCTTTTCTTTGTCTTCTTTCTTTTTGTCTCTAATAAATGAAAACAATTTATGAATGTATTAGAAGATTCAACTAATATATATTTCTATCAAACTACAAATAAAAACAAAAGTACAGTGAAATCTAATCTGATTCTTAAATTTTATGTTTTTCTGATACAAACTTAAAAAAAATAGTAACTCAAGTGGCATATTTGTGGTAAACAAATTTTAAAAATCCTATTTTCCTGGTATTCCACATACTTCTCTCCAAGAGCAAAGCAGACTATGTGGCAAGAAAACAAGGATGGTGGCCAGTTTCTTAGTATGTGTGGCGATAAATGCTAATAGTTTAAATAACTTTCCCTAGGCTCTTCAACACTCTGTTTTTCTCTCAGCTAAGTACCAGTTTCCCAACCGACCCTGGCTCTAAATCCTCTACTGACAGGCCAAAACCCCATCACTATTTTAAGTTTTTCTTTCAAAGCACACACCCGATGTAACCTCTTCATGGATGAAGCCAACCTTCTTACTTTTTCCCTGCTGCTATATATCCTGGGCTATTCAATGCTTTTAGAAAAAAAACATCAACATGGACTGCTACTACAACCAGGCCTCCACTCTAAGGTCTTTTTACAGATTCTTCTAAGATTACTTTTATTCCCCACAGCATTTTTTCGTCCCAAGATTCTAGGCAAAAGGTAAAATATATACATATTTATAATATATATATGTCCCTTATATCCTTATACTCATAAACACACACCTATTTTCAACTATTCTATAATTTTAGAGATTAAAGTATCTCTTCGGTTGTTCTAAACTAATCCCACCCTATATTCTGTATTTCATTCCCTCCCATCTTTGCTCATCCTGCTCCATCAGTTATCCTCTCTATTCATTCAAGTCTTTATCATCGAATTCCTAGATTACTTTAATAGTCCCGTAAGTGGCCCCAGTCATGTTTTCCACAAATTGATGCTATACCCCCTATCAGAAATCTTTCGAAGTACAAACTTGAAAATATTAATTCCCTGCTCATCACTTTTCAATTCATTCCTGTTGCCTCCTGGATCAGCCGCAAACTCCTTAGTGTGAACAACGAAGCCTTCTATGGTGATCTGTCTCCTTAACTTTCCTGACCTCATTTCCTGGTCCTTCTATACCAAAATACTTGCTATTTCAAGAATTCATGCTAACTTTGTAAACATTCTCTACCTGAAACCATGCCCCCGAGTCCAGTCAAATCTATCAGAATTCAACACTCAAGAGTCACCTCTCAATAAATCTCTTCCAACATCCCTAACAATGGCCCTTCCTTTGTAATTACATTCATCTCTCTCTTAGTATAAAGAAAGTTCCTTGAGGGAAGGAATGCCTAATTGCCTTGTATAAAAGACGTTTCATTAAGTAAGCTTGTTTGTTTGACTGACTGAATTAAGAGATGACTAACTCTAAAACATGAGTAGAAGCCTCGTTAGAGGATGAACACTCAGTAAAGCTATCCCAGAACCTCTGTCCCCACTTGAGTTGTATGCTGACCAAGAATAAATTTTGTTGCCCCCTCCCTGTGATCCTTACTATTTTAATTACATAATTAAATATATGAATGGGTAAAGTAGTATAAAACATATGGCTGCTTCTAGAAAATTAAGGCAAATATTTTAGAAAGAGATAAAGGACATTTGTTAAAAATTAAGTGTTGTGAAATTGTATTGTGTGACAACAAAAAATGGGGGAAAAAAATCTAGGTATTTCCAAGTAACAGAGTTCTCAACACTTTTAAAGGTGGTTTAAATGAAAAGAAAGTGATTTGGTATGTATTACTCAAGACCAGGCCTAATTTCAAACAGTTTGGCCCTATATGAAAAAACAAATTACTGAATGCATGTTTAAGTTGAAATACAATGTTAAGGTGGGGATGTCTGTTTTTTAATGAATCCTCACTTTAATTCTCTACTGGTCCCCAAACCATGGGATAAGACTGTTAAGTATGGTTCAGTCTCTGGAATATAGCAATATTGAATTCATATTTACAAAGGTGCTCACGATGAGGTATATAAAGATGAATTAGAAAGGCATGACTGTCTGCCATAAACTCTTTGGCATACCAAGAGACGTGGCTGTTAACACTAAATCCTTAGTAATGGTTGAATGGAAAAGAGGAAATGAAAAAAGGCAGTAGAAACAGCTAAGAATTTTTACTACAAAGAAATTTTCTCTAGGCCTTCAGCTGTAAGTAGAAATCTCAAGTTTATGAAGGAGCACAAGAAAACAATGTCAGCCTCCTCCAACAGTTTCTTCCTCAGTATAGTCCTATCTCCTATCATAACCTCTTCTTTGTCATTAAAGCAGCAGTATTTGGGGGTGTTGGGAACTCTAAAATTTGTCTTCCCACTCAGTGTTTGTTAATAGTTTTTTACTGTACCTGTTTTTTGATGTGCTCCTTGACCTTCTACCCCTCTCTCTGGAATGAGATCTTCTCCTTCTTGGACTTTTGGATCGTCGTCTACTCCTTGACTTAGAATGTGATCGCCTTCTTGATCTGCTTCTTGACCGCCTTATAATGTAAAAGGAAGCAAACACATGTATGTAAATGGAAAAACACTAGCTCTGTTTCTGACTATTTCATATAAGCATCAGACAAAAGATTCAGACATGTGGACTAGCCATCAGTAAGTGAGGGTAACTTCCTGCCATTATTTATTTACTCCACACAACATCTTTGATATCCTAGAAATTAGTAAATACCTTTTAACACCTGGAATTCCTCACCTTTTAATCTTTTGCTCAACCTGTCAAATCAATCCTACTTTGCCCATTGAAACTACAACTCCAAACTTAAAAATACTGCTAGAGAATGAAGGAAAACAAAAAATATCTGACTCATTTGCATCATTTTGCAATTACATAGCATTTTTGCAAGTACACCTTATTTGATTCCTCACTATTGCAAGTTAAACCCATTTACTACTTATCGAATACTTATTTATGCCCACTACATGCTTTACAAATACTAACTCATTTACCCTCATAATAAACCTAATAAAGTATGTACCATTATTATTCCCATTTTAAAAATGGAAACCATACAGTGCGTTGCCTTCTATGATTTCCAATTGTTCTCTGAAATATATTCCACTTCTTCGATTTACAGTTTAAGAGAAATCCAAGCAATGCAGGCATGATACAGATACATACAACTCTGTACAAACTGCCTTTTCTACTCTTATGTGTCCTCAACATTACATCATCATCTCCTTCCTGCCATGTAAGAGATGTTTCTCTCTGTGCCTACCGCATACCACCCCACCCCCCCCATACTTTCTCTGAAAGGTTAAGTGCAATTAACCTTTTGATGTTCTTTGATCCTCTTTCCTATATTTTATTCCTTTCTATTTTAAGAATAATTGAAAATAAATTGCAGTTCTTTGCTTAGACTTGGTCATTTAATTTCTAGTGGACCATTCAACCTCTTTCCATGGAAAACTTCAAATACAATTTAAACTTTTTGCTTTCACTTTTTCAAAGTGCCAAAGGATGGACATTTTAGTGATGTAAAAGATGTGTGTTCAAATCTCATTTATAAGCCAGTTAACTGAGAGCATTCATTATTTAACCTCTTTGAGCGTATTACTTCAGCAAAGAAAAACAGCACCTCCATCACAGAATAGTTGAAATTATAAAGCCCAGCTCAGTGCCTTACTGTAGACATATATATTATATACTGACTCCCTCTTCTCTTACTGATGTGCTAACATAGTATTGCCATCATTCTCTAGAACAGCTGTTTCAAAACCCATCAGTCGTAGTGTCTCATCAAAATTCAGTAACTTTATGTTTTGCTCATCTCTTATTTTTGACCATATTTGAAACTATCTACTAAAGCAATCCCTCTCAATAACATGTCTATATCCTAGGAAATTTTCATGTAATGCTTACCTACCTTTTTCTAAGCTCCATAAGGACAAGGGGTATATATGTCTATCTTATTCACCACTGTACCCTTGAGCAACCAGTACAGTGTCTGACTAGTAAAAGGTACTACTAATATATTTTGAGCGAAATATTGACCCTATAAAATATCAGATCCATCACTTTCTTATTAAGAATTTAAAAAAATTCTGGAAAACCAAAATTGATGCTATTAGAATTAAGTAGTGTTCATCTTTTGAGAATTCCAGCTTTAACAAAAATTTAAGTCAACAATCATCTTAGCAAAACTGTTACACATTTATCCTACCTCTAATGTATATAGAAAAAAATATAGTTGTAGGAAAAAATCATAAGTGCATTCTTGTAGGTTTCCTTCTAAACAAAGTGATTAATAACATAAAATAGTTTAAAAAAATCTAATAAGCAGAGCTATTACATCAATCAATTTATTATAAGGTGCTGAAAGTTATTTTTCAACAGCATTGCACTGCAGAGCCACTTCAACACAGTTTACATAAGCTTTTAAAAATCAGAAAAATATAGATTATCACATTATGTATCTAAACACGTAAAAAGCTTATTGAACGTAATGGTCATTTTATATACCAAGATGCTTAAAATACTACAACAACTCAAAATATTTATCTTTCTGTTATGAGGCATTACTACAAGTGTTCAAAAGCACTTTGTTCAGGGAAATAAATGTTTCACTGTTATTTCCCATTGGTCATAATTAAAATTAGTATTTGAAAGCCTTAGCATGTCCCTGTTATGTACAAACGAAAAAGATATAGGTTCTCCCTTTTAAGTCTTTCTAAGTGTTAAACTAAGCTACGAGAGCACCTGTCCTGGAAGGTTAGGATTCTAAGTACAGGCACAGCTCAGAGATACTGAGTTTGCTCCCAAACCACTGCAATAAAGTGAGTATCGCAATAAAGTGAGTCACAATGAATTTTTGGTTTCCTAGTGCATATAAAAGTTATGTTTATACTATACTGTAGTCTGTGAAGTGTGCAATAGCATTATGTCTAAAACAGGGTACGTAATTTAATTAAAAATGTTGCTAAAGATTGCTAAACATCACCTGAGCTTTCAGTGAGCCGTAATCTTTTTGCAATAGTAACAACATCAAAGATCACTAATCACAGATCACCATAACAAACATAATAATGAGGTTAGCTATTTTGGAGTGGCAATTGACAAGTATGGAAAGATTAAACCAAGATGACTAGTAAAGATCCTTGAACACCATTCTAAGGTTTTATGTGTCAACTTCTTAAGACAATAAGGAGCTTCTGAAGGTTTCATAGAGCTGTGACATGTTTTAGATTTGGGTTTTTGAAAGACATCTTTAAGAATGAGATGGGCTGGGGGAAAGTGGGTGACAGACACACCAGACAACACCACCCTGTAACATTCTGCTACAGACTGAATGTTTGTGTCCTCCCAAAATTCTTATGCAAAACTGAATACCCAATGTGATGACATTATGAGGTAGCGGCCTTTGGGAGGTGACTAGGTTATGAAGGTGCAGCTTTCATGAATAGGATTAATGCCCATATGAAAGAAGTCTCAGAAGACCCCCTGGTCCATTCCCCTATGTGAGGACACAGTGAAGAGACAGCAAACTATAAATGAGGAAGCAGGTCCTCACCAGACACCAAATTTGCTGACACCTTGATCTTGAACTTCCCAGCTTCCAGCACTGTGAGAAGTAAATTTCTATTGTTTATAAGCCACCCAGTCTATGGTATTCTGTTAGAACAGCCAAATGGACTAAGACACAGTCTAAGAAATGACTTACCAATGTTATGGGGTCTGTCAATTTTTTTTTTTCAAAATAATAACAAGATATTATTTGCCTTTTCCACTGTGACATTTGCACTAATGGTGCAAAAGCAATGGTGGTGTACAAGTGCTGGCATCTCCTTATTACAAATCAAGGTAGCGGCAACTGAACCTATTATCTACTGTATTCTTCACTGGCATTTGTAGTATGCGCTTGCAGTAAAAAGAAAGAAAGAAAGAAAAAAAACCTGCCATTTTCACTAAGGATGTCTTTGATAAAGCCAGTAAAAACTATTAATTTTATTAAATCTAGTCCCTTGAGTAATATTAGAGTAGTATTATTTTTGACTAGTAATATTAAATCTAGTCCCTTCAGCAATATTCTGTGCAACAAAACGGGTAGTATGCATAAATCACTTCTGATACTTTATAGTTCAATGACTGTGTCAAGGAAGACACCTGTGTGATTGAGTGTGAGCTCACCTAATTGCTTTTGCCATGAAACATCATCTTTACCTGAAAGAACAAGTGACAAACCATGGTTGTTCAGACTTGGGTATTTGGTAGAACACTTTCATGGAAAATGAGTGAGGTTTATCATTTCAAGGAAAACAAATTTGTTGCCAATAATAAAATTTGAGCTTTCAAGAGAAAATTAAATTTTGGAAAACTTGAACACACCATTGTGAACTTGACAGCTTCCTAACACTTTAAAACGGTTTACCGATGAGATGTGTGGCGATATTACCAAGTCATTTTTTGATCTTGTGTAACAAAATGTGTCAACATTTGAAAACTTGGATAATGCAATAAATCAATCATTTTCCAAACCATCAATGCATAATTGTACAAAAGCATGCCTGAGAAAAAGATACATCAAGGTGTAAGAGAGATCAATAGATTTTAAAGTAGCAAAATATAAAAGGTTCACTATTACGGTTTCAGATTCCATATTACTACTATCTTTTAAGAAAGTACTCTTGTTAAGTTTTGGTATTCTATCAAAGAATACTATTCCCAATTACCTGAAAAGACTATAAAACTACTTTTCCCTCTTCTCACTATATATTTGTGTAAGATTTTCTACATATATTAACCAAAATATACTGCAATAAGTTGAATGCAGAATTCTGTACATGTCTTCCAGTAAGCCAAAGGTTAGAGAGATTTGCAAAGATTTAAAACAAAGCCATTCTTTTAATTTTTCTGGAAAAGTTTTGTTTCAAAGCTAAGTTAATACAAATGGGTTTACTATTGTTATTTCAGATGATGGTTTCAAATTTTATTACGGCCAACACTGATAGATGTAACCCACATGAACAAAAGCTCATCGGAGTACTCAAATTTTCTACAAGTATAGAGGTCTTAATACCAGCAAGTTTGAGAGCCACTGGGCTAGAGAGACCCTTACAAACTTATACAGGAATGTCATGTGAAAAAGAAAATACACTGGTCCTTTTAAATTGCCTAGTCTTACTCTAGGTAGGATAAAGAATGATAGGTACTATCATGTGGTTTGTCCAATACAAAGAACAATCTCAAAAAAGGATAACAAGTTGTCATCTGCAAATATTCAAGCTTTAGATGGTAATCTGCAAGCTGCATGACAACATTCCATGTTCAAACTCTCAGGAGTCCGGTGAAAAGTCAGAACTAGAATTCAAGTTAAAAGTTTCAAGTCCAGTGTTCTTTCCATAGTACTAATTCATCTTAGTGCTCAAATCCCAGTGGCTTCCTCCTAACCCTGGATTTTTGGGGGTTTTAAAGTATCAATCATCCATATCTTTTCTCCATTTATATATGTGTGAACACTAACTCTCATACTCTGCTAATAGCAGTAGTTACCAAAACCACTTTAACCAGGAGCTAATTAGGTTAAGAGATAAGCAGATGTGACATACAGAGAAATTATCTTTGTCTAAGCTACAACTTACTACCAAAAAGCAATCAATCTAATAACCTGTGCCTAGAAGATGAGGGAGTCCTCCTCCTCCTAGAACGTGATCTTGACCTCGAGTGCCTTCGTTTTTCTTCTTTCTTATCTGGATTTAAAAGAGAAAGAATCTGGCTTTAGACATCATCAAGCAGGAAGATTATTCCCATTCAGGAGTTATTCTTAGAATTTATTACCTTAATTTTCAGCTTTAATACAAAATTCTTAAATTCAGGCAGCTAAAGGTTCCTTTGACTATTTCATTTGCCAGACTTAGGAGGCTGTCAAGTGCCATCCATAAAACATCTATGAGGGTTTCCCTGGTGGTGCAGTGGTTGAGAGTCTGCCTGCCAATGCAGGGGACACGGGCTCGAGCCCTGGTCCGGGAAGATCCCACATGCCGCGGAGCAACTGGGCCCGTGAGCCACAATTACTGAGCCTGTGCGTCTGGAGCCTGTGCTCCGCAATAAGAGAGGCCACGACAGTGAGAGGCCCGCGCACCACGATGAAGAGTGGCCCCCGCTCGCTGCAACTAGAGAAAGCCCTCACACAGAAACGAAGACCCAACACAGCCAAAAATAAATAAAATAAATAAATTAAAAAAAAAAAAAAAACATCTATGAAAATAATTACCTTTCTCATTCTTTACCCTTTAGAGATTTCTAAATCATGAGTCCCTTTTTCCATTCCTAGGTTCTACTTCCCCAAATATAGCTACCATTCACCCAGATTAAAACTCTCATCTTTACATGTTTATGTATTAATAACATCTCCCCAACCAGTACTTAAGTGTAAAATATGTTTAAAAAATACGTTTATAATAAAAATATAAAATAAACATTTAAAATTGTTGGTCCAGCAAAATGTTCCTTCTTTCATTCATCACTTAGCTCTATGCTCCTTTCCTAAATAAACAGTGTCTCATTATTAACTCTTTTCACTATACTGCTGGGACAGAACTGGATTTTACTAAGCTAGCTCTTTTCTTAATCTGTCTGTCCTTCTTCCTCACTCATTTTCAACTGTGTAAGTGCAGGGAGCAGAGCTAGAAAGATCTATCACCATTTCCTAGTTTTAAAATAACACATAAACTCCTTAACTTACTCCTTTAACTTAGGACATAATGAAAGAGAAATACAGCCATTGCATTCTTCGTATATGGACTATCAAAGTGAGACTGAGTTCCTCTTTTACACATTTAGATCATTTCATTAATAGGATTCAATTTATTGTGAATGTCATTATTAATAAATTAACAAAAATCTTGGGGCAAAAAGAAATTCATAAAGAAACCAATTTTAGTCATTTCAGTTATGAGTTTTCATTGAAAACAGAAATGGTATTCTGGCTTTGGAGTCGTACAGGTCCAGCCATGTGACCTTGGGCTAATTATTTAATAATTTGTTAATTAAATGAGATAATACACAAAGCATCTGGTATTAATTTATCCATTATACTTAACAATTATTTGGCTAATACTATATATAATAAAAACCATCCCATTTATTAAGAAATAGAGTGAAAAAAATGAAAACATTGTTTTTAATGGGAAAAAAAAAATTCAGGACCAAAGATCCAAATATATACAGGAAGACAATGGGACAACCATTCATTTCATCTCAAAGAGACAATCTGCAAAGAATAATATATTTGCTTTAAACAAATGGCATAAACAGAAGATCTTTAGTAGGTTTTCTTGGTCAAATAAAAGACTGAAATCAATTAGGCTACCCCAACTTAGACAAACATAAATGATTAAAAACCACCAAAAAAAAAAACCTCATAAATTAAAAACAACCAAAATATCACGCGAAGCATTAGGTAATCCTAGGCACTAATGTTTCAGAATGAAGAATTCTTTAGTTTAGGGAGTAGGAGGTGCTTGTACACTGTAGGATGTTTAGTATATCCCTGGCCCTCTACCTACTGGATGCAGTTGGTACCAGCATGACAACCAAGTGTCTCCAGATATTTCCAAATATGCCTGGGTGACAACTCTTACCCATACCACGCACCCACTCCCAAATGAGAATCACTGCACTAATGATCTTTTCAAGGAAAATAAAATTAAAAAAAATGACTGAAGTATTATTCAACAAATTTCCAAACGTAATTGCATAAACCTATTTTACCTGGTTCTATAGCAGCAGAAATTAAGGACTGTGCTTCTCGTACTCTCTTCATGGCTTCCTCTATTTCTTTACTAGAGGTATCTGATTTCAGACTTGGTGAAACAAGACCAGCAGCTACATGATTCAACCTGGAACAGAACCAAGAATTGTATGTGAAATATTTAAAAATGTACAACAGCATTTCAAATAAACACATGTTCCTATCATCATTTTAGTAAGATACTCCTTGAAAAAAAGTGGGGGGGGGGAACTCCACAGTAATTTTGATAAAATTATATGTAATATATATATAGTATAGTAAGCTTTTGAATATTTACAATGGCACCTGCATTTTAAAAGACTCAGAGATATGTGGAAGAAAAAAAAAAATCTATTTAATTTTGCTGAACATCCATGAACTTTCTATGCACATTTTGAGAAATGTTAGTACATGGGAATATGCTGATGCTAAAGATTTTTGATTAACAGAACCTTCCTTAATATGATTTAAAAACTTTTACATCATCATAATTTTGTTGGGGAAGAGAATTACTTTCAAGCTTGCACATGGGGAGAAACTGAGGCAAAAGCCAATGGCACACCAAAATTACTTATGAAATTCCTGAATGGAAAGGCTAAAGATACACCTTAAGGGTTTATAAAAGTGAAAAAATACTGTAGACACCAAGTTGAGGCTGGTAGTTATTTGTGGGTAGAGTGGGAAATGTAAACAAGAATGAGTACACAGGGAGTTTTAAAAAACTGTATTAGTGATATTTTTATAAGCAGGGTGGTAGATACTTGGATTTTACCTGATACTTTTTAAGAAAAAAATGCCACTAACTACTATAATCAAATGAGTCTGTCCTGCCTCCCCCACATGCTCTCCCACTTACTGACAGTGACTTTCACCAAGTTAAGAAGAAGAAGCATTAAGTTCAGATTTAATATACTAAGAAATTACCAATGAAAACATCTCATGAATTTGTGATATATCAAGTAGGAAATGTAAGTTACAGCATGAAGAAAACTTTCCAAAGCCCCTAAAAAGATGCTGACTATTATTATGTGACATGTATTACTCCTTTACTCTGGGCTAGTGTTTCCCTCACTTCTGTCTTCCTCTTATTCATCCCCTAGGGCAGTGGTCCCCAACCTTCTTGGCCCCAGGGACCAGTTCTGTGGAAGACAATTTTTCCATGGACGGACGGGGGTGTGGGGGGTGTGGGGGGTGTGGGGGTGGGGGGATGGTCCAGGTGTAATGCGAGTGATGGGGAGCAGCAGATGAAGCTTCACTCGCTCGCCGGCCACTCACCTCCTGCTGTGCAGCCTGGTTCCTAACAGGCTGCTGTGGACCCGTACGGGCCGCGGCCTGGGGGTTGGGGACTCCTGCCCTAGGGCTTAGCCTCTCTGATCTTTGAACTAAGTTCTCCTCTTTGCAATAAGTTCCCATAGCACCTCTGTACTTCCTCCAGTTGGATGCACATGCTTTACTATAGTTAAACAGTGTCTCCCTTTCTGAGTATAAATGCTATGAAGGCACAAGCTTATAGTAGGTAGTGTAATTTTTTAAATCAATCAACTAAAGACAACACTTAGCTCTTTACTTGTCATCCTGGTTTAACCTATTTACAATGATTTTCAAAGACCAATAATTATTCCAAAACAAAACCCTTTATAGATGGGCTTACCTCTGGATTTTTTCTCCTTGTTTCTAGAAAACAGGATTACATACTGCATGCCTTGAGAAAACTTTCTTTTAGCTATCAAAAATAAAATACCTGTTCTCTAGATATTATTATATCTCTATCACCAATGGAAACAGAAGAAAAAAATCCTTACTTGGGATCAACAGTACTCATAAGTTTCAGCAACTGGTCTGCAGCAAGAGACTGGAAAAACAAAAAAATAGCAATGAGAACACATAGAATAATAAATGATTACTATTTTAATTTTTTTAGTATGTTGAAATGTCCTAGAACAATCTGGCAAACCTATAGAAACTAACATATCCCAAGCACAACAATGACCAATAGAAATATAATGCCAGCCAAATATGTCATATTAAGTTTTCTAGTCGCAACATTAAAAAAGTAAACTGGTGACATTAGTGACTGTAGTACTGGATACCCAGAGCTGCTTTATCAAGTTAATTATGAAGATTATGAAGCTGAACAGTCCAGATTTTATAGAATAATCACCTCTTGCTTATTTTAAGACTTTCTAAGGGAAAGTAACATTTTAAGGAAACATGTAAAACAAAACTCAAAGTGCTTAGTCAGTATAATAATCAAAAGAATTCCATAAAGTAAGGACTTCAGAAAAAAGTTCAGTCAAATCGCAATGAGGGAAAACAAAAATTTCTAAATGAGTAGATGACAAGAGAATATATTATGAACACACATTCCTATCATTTCATGACTTTATTTTGACTTCGTAACATATTGATGTGGTGTTGGCTTCCTGTGAAACTAGTCTACTTTGAACTTTAACAAATGAGAAATTCTTTGATGGGCAAGGGGCTAATAATGCAGTGACCTTTTAAATCTCTCATTAACAAGTTTACATAAGAAAAAATTACTACAATATACAACAGTCAGTTATCTCCTGCTCTTGAAATGCAAACTAACATTTAATGAAGTAAATTTTTTAATTACAAAAATGAGCTCAGAGTTGAAGGGTATTAAGTTATACCTGAGAGTTCAAGTTTGCTCCAGGAAGCCCAAGTGCAGCAAGGGCAGGATCAAGAGTAGGAGCTCCCAAAGCAGCCAATGGAACTGCGCCAATCTGTGAAATTTCAAATTTTATTTATTTAAAATCTTGTTTGTTTCCTTTACTGTGGGGGTTGGGGGAGTGCGTCAACTTTTTTTTCCTCTAAAGGCCAGATAATAACTAGTTTAAGTCTGTAGGCTGTGCGGACTCTGGTGCAACTACTTAACTATGCCACTGTAGATCAAAAACAGTCAGAGACAATACATAAATAAGTGGCCATAATTGTGTTCCAATAAAAATTAACAGATAACAGGGGTCTGGCCCAAGAGCTATAGTTTGCCTACCCCTGCTATATATAACATGATGGCCTCATTTTTCACTCATCACAGCACATTTATCCTTAAAATCAGAATTTAGAAAAAATGCAAAGATTTTCACACATTCTTGTGCCATTTATAAATATTTACTGCTTCTTAGCTCCAAATCCACTGTTTGTTGTCCTACTGTGTGATAGTGAAGGCAGCACCCTCATAAGCATTTCTCCTTTGACAGCTGGCACGATGTTAAGCTTTATTTTTGGGGGGAGCTGGAAGGACACTGACTTTGGAAGGGAGTCTTTCTAGTTCTTATGTCTCCTTTCTGATTCTTACTGGCAGTGCCACATGGGACACTCAGTGGCCTTCACCTCAGTGAGTTTCAGTGCCAACCTCTTAGGCAGCTTCCTAGCAAGTTCCATGGTACCCCAGAGAACTTTCTACTGTATCTACCTTTTTGAAGGAGGTCTGAATCTTAGCCTTGAGGGGGAAGATGTGCCCCCTCACCTACATGTGTTTCTTTCTTGTATTTTCTTCCTTAGCTTAGAAGTAGAGGTTGCTTCCTATACCTGCGATTCTGGTACTCATTAGAGTTCCCTTAGTAATCTCCTGTTACTAATTAGTAATTCCTTATACTAAAACTTTTCTCCTTCGAATTACGGTATGGTTCTGTCTCCTGCCTGACATAATTCTGATTAGTCAGTTTAATGCACACAAACCATGCAAAATCTTATAACTTTGGAGGCCGTTGACCTTCTCTACAAGCACTGTGCTGAAATTTCTCCTAGTTTCATTATTATTTAGTAAAAATAAGTTACCAAACTTCCTGCAATGTAACTATTTACTGAGTTAAAACACTGTTAATACAGTTCATCCTTGAACAACATGGGGGCTAGGGGTGCTGACTCTTCATGCCGTCGAAAATACACCTGTAACTTTACAGTGAGCCCTCCGTATCTGCTGGTCCACATACTTGGATCATGCAGTACTATAATATGTATTAGTAGAAAAAAATCCTTATATAAATGGACCAAGCAGTTCAAACTCATGTTGTTCAAGGATCAACTGTATTGTTATAAAAATGGCTTAGTTATTACACAATTTTATACATCAAAGGTATCTACAAATTACCCAGATCTTTGAATTCATCTTTACTTTAAGCCACCTACTTAATTTAAAGCCCAAGAGCAAGATAAAAGCGCATGGAGAAAGAAAAAAAAAAAGTCTGAACTTCACCTTAATGTTCTTTTGTAGTTCAAATGAACATACTATTTTAAACAACATGTGCAACAGAAATCTTACGCCTCCTGACTTACGGGCTATTTTGAGAGCCAGTGACAAAACCGATAAAAGATATTTACAATTTTCAGAATGTTCTTAAAACACAAACTACCGCTTTAATATTTATGATTACAATACTACAGCCTTTTACAATGCTCTGACCACATGATAACAGTATATGAACCAGAATCACAACAGCACTCAAAAAGCACAAATATATTTCCATTCTTTAAGAATTCAACAGAACGAATACCTGGGTAAGTGGGTTAGGAGTAGGCAGGAGTCCACCACCAGGCAGAAGACCTGCCACTGCATTAGCTGGTGCCAACAGAGACAAAGCCTTAGTCTCATCAGGAATAACTCCTGCAGAGAAACATCCATGCATTAGAACACACTCTTTTGCAAGACAGAAAACACACAAAAACACCCAGAAAATGTCTCCCTGATACACCACCTGAGTTTGTTGAAAGTATTTATGTTCGCTAAAATATAAAGCTTGATTTCTATGATTATTTATCATTAATTTTATGTCAGAATGAAACTTCAATGTGTGAAAATCTGTTTCCTTTTTCTCTACAAATGGTTAAGTTTCTAGAGTAAAAAAAAAATAGCACAATACACACTACTTTTTTGTTAACACTGCCAAGATTTCATCACCTGTACTCGATTTTTAAGTCATGAACCAAACGTAAGCAAGCACAGTCGGTTCTCCAGGGGTGTGCTCTCAACTTTCAAAAGCTGTTTTATGAACAACGACTCGTGTCGGCTGCTTCACTATAAAGCACACAGAAAAATCAAGATACACAAGACAAAAAAAGTTTGATTTAGGGGTTAATAATATGGTACAGTTACTATGATTTTCTTTTACACCTACCATACAAATTTTGTAAAAATTAAGAGAAGAAAAGTATGTAAAGGAAATATTCTGTTGGAATCAAGCGTAGGGCTTTTGCTGACTCATGAAAATGAATATGAATGTTTCTGAAGGTCTCTGAATACACACAGGATGTGTGTGTGGGAGTGAGTGAGTGAGAGAGAAAGAGAGAGAATAAGTAAAACAACATGGCACATTCCTTACCTGTACAGTAAAATGCTTTATGTTCCAACATGTGCCATGCTAACCATACCAAAAATGCTGCTACATAGTGTCAGTTGAAAAGCTAACTTAGCCAAACTCCTAAAGCCAAAAACAACATGTATGTCTGTTTTTAAAGCCTTATCTGTGTATTCAGATAAAATCTAAGGGCCCTAAGACAAATATTTATGTAGACAATTTAAATTCTATCCAACAGCAAAAGCCCTATACAGATGGATTAATCTGTTAATGTGCCCAAGCCCCCAAAATGAGAGTTCAATAATACAATTAAACTACATATTTGCAAATACCAGTAGGATTTCTGTAATACATATTAAGAAACTGCATCTCATCATAAAACATACAATATGTACAGGGCACTTAAGAGAAACTGGATAAGCTGCAGAAGAAAACTGTTGGGTGGTATTTTCAGCAGGGCCTGGTATATAGTTCAGGCTGAACCAGGGAAAAGAACTGTAAAACACAACAACAAAAAAGAAAAACCACTGTTAAATAAAGGTAATGGTTCCTTCCACCTAAACTGAGAAGTGCCGATAATATAAACAAATGTATACTACACAGCACTGTTATCTTGCTTGTGTCAGAGCTGTCATCAATTTAGATACCAAGAGTTATGGAGGGGGGGAGAAGATCATTTAGATATAGGGCATTAATGCATCATTATTAACAAACCTACAAAGATTATGGGATAATTTTGCATGCAAAATTATGTCTCAAGAGGATAATATTAAGTATCAACATCTTACTAAAATTAGTGCATTTGCAACATTTCTGGCAAACTAAAATCCTCTTGAATTTATTGTGAGACACCTGATAGAAGATCTGCATCCATTAAAAAAAAAAGTCATGCATCTGATCCTCTGATTAAAAAAAGACTATTTAAAAATAAAACTACAATTTAAAAATAGCAATGAGGCCCCTCACCAGTTAATTTTCATGCGTCAAGAGTATTTTTTTTTACTGCTGCTTTGATAGAACCATGAAATACTGCATGAATGTGTAGAAACGAAAGAAAAAGAAACAGACAAAAGAAACAAACATTAACCAAGGAACCTAAATAATCCCCAAATCCATTACTATTAAGAGTTCCTTCCAAATCCAGCTATCTCAGTTTTACCAGTTAAGACTATTCCTTACCATAGACTTTGTATCTATTGTTCTAAAACACTGACCAAGAACCAACACCAAAGCGTAAGAGCTAAAACCAGGGTGAATGGTGACAAAGGGATTGAGTACATCAGATATTTAGCGGAGGTAACATTAATACAGCATACCATACCAAAAATTACAGTAACACACTAATAGATTCTGGAACTAAATATTTCTGTAATTCTATATATGTACTCCCTAAATATTTCACTTTCAAAACAGATCCAGAAAAATTATTATGGTCTAAAAATATTTATGAAAGCCAGTTATATGATATACTGTATTATGTTCAGGGCTTGGGAACTATAATACTTAGCCAATAAGAATTCTTTAAATTAAAAGGCTAACTAATGTTTTGTAAATTACTCACATGATTTGACCCTTGTTCCAAAAGCTATGTTCTACATTTTACTTATCCTAAATTTGAATTCTGTAAATTTTCTCTTGGTGAAAAGTCTTATCCTACAACAGGCACACTGATATAAAAGAAAATGCTTAATCAAAACATACTAACTCATAAGTTTATCAGCATATATATATATTTTAAAACCTTAAAATTGGGCTCATACACTTTAATATCACGGACATAGATTTACTGTTATTATATAGCATGCCTTAACCCAACTATGAATGCAATTTAATTTCTTTACAAAACCACAGAGGCAATTTTTCTAAGTTTTAAGGACTAGACATTTCACAACTTTTACAAGGAATGGTGTAAATGTTCACATTGGTATTCAAAGATCTAAGATAGTATCTAAAGTTAACAATATCAAGATTCTGCTTCCACTGACCAGTTCACTAAGGAAAGGGGAAAGCATTTATATCCCGGTCAGCATATATGTTAATAAAATCCAGTAGTTTTAACATATTTCAGTGACTTCTTTGACTCAAATTTATAGTTACCAAAAAGCAAATAAAGTAGCAGTACATTGGGAACAAACTAATATATGTCTTAGAAAATTTTACAAAATGGAATTAATAGAGTGCTGTCTTGTCACAGTGGCTTTTTTAGATCCAAAAACCCTGCTCATTATTTTTCTGCCAAATTACTTTAACAGCCTAAAATGTAAAAAGAGAGAAAAATGTAGTTAACAAATGGTTACACCAGGAAAACACCTGGGGGACTTGAGTGCTTGCTGGCCTTTAGTTAATGTCTAGAATCCCCTGTAGCTGCAGAGGACCCACTGTTTTTCAGTCATCTGGAAGAGTTTTGCATTTGCCTTCTCCACTACAAAAATCACACACACAAATAACAGAGAGAAGAATTTATTATTTAGAGATATTCTAGAAAATATAGCAAGAATGAACAAGAAAATCTGGCATAAAAACAAAACACCCAGTGCCCATCTGGCACCTAAGCTATAGGAAATCTTGAACTTTCATAAAAACCAAAATCATTGCGACCCTTGGTATACTGAACTTCAATGTGGGATATATTTTTTAAAGTTATCAGTGAGAAGAATCACTAAGAGGAATCACTAAGGAATAAAACCAACCTGGCCACATTTATTCAAAACAGAAACAACATCATGCATTTATTTGAAGGTTTCTGTGTAAATATGCATGGCGTGAACTGTTCACCTTCAGGACTTTTTCATAAAACAACATTAAATTAACTAAGTAGATATTAGGGATATGGTTTTAATGAACTTGAAAATGCTTTAAAATAATTCAAAAGGTTAAATATCTTATACAAACAGACCTGATTTTGAATTTTTAAGTTAAAAAGAAAGCCTTCAAGTAAAAATATGGACCACAGTATAACAAGGGTTTCAAAATGTTAATAGCTTAGATTTTTAACATGCTACTAATGCTCACTCTAAAACTACACTGAGGTAGATGGTCATCATAGGATGCCCACATAGGTAAGTTAAACAAAGCACAAACCTTCTGCATATGGTACGACTATCAAAGCTCTGTCAACGAATACAGTGTTTGTCAGATGCTGTGCCACAACTGCTGAGTCCGGATCATGGAACTTAACAAAGCAGACTCGGGATGAGACTGGCAAAGGCGAATCACTAAAAAATAAACAGATAACATAAAAGGAGAGAAAAATATCAGCTAAAACAGAAATGAATGATTCACAAACGACACTTGCATTCCAAAAGTAAAAGAGGCAGATAAAAATACATAACTGCACACATTTAGTTAACCAGTTCAAAAATACGTGACATTTCCAATAAAGTACTACCCACAGAACTGACTGTAGCAAACTGCACCTACACAAAAACAATCACTGTTTAAATTTACAATGCATCAAGTTACAAACAGCTTGAAACTATAAAGTCTCAGAGTTTGAACAGGTCACAAAAATGTCAACATTTATTTCATAATAACAATACCAGCCATTTAAAAATACAGGTAACAAGTAATTAGTTTTGGCTTAGAAAACTTTTCATTATGTCTAACTTTTCAGAGTTAAAAACAAAACCTTTCCATTTTAGGGACAAACGAATATTGTGGTAAAGTACATCTATTTGACAGTGAGTTTTCTTGATCTGCCACTAAATGCCCTGTCCTCTTAAACCTACAGCATATTAAAACTCCCAGGCATTATAAATAGTTAAGGCTCTCCCACTAGAGCACTTTCACAGAAAAAAAGAAAATTAAGCACACATGGGAGTAATACTACACCCCGACCCCAATTAGGCAAAATTTCAATAAGCAAAGAGTCACTCTCCTCGGCAACTGCATTCTTATATAAAACAAAAACAAGTTGCTAAGGTGCAAGCAATGGGAGGTCTAAGTAAGATAAGATTAGAAAAAGAGCAGAGTTTTTGTTGTTTTTTAAAAATATAAGATGGTTAAATTTCTGCCACTAAACTCTCTGTGAAAGGGAAAGATTAAATAAACAAAGGCAGGGGTTGCCTTAACACCAAACCAAAAGCTATTTGAAAATCAATACCCTAAGGCAGTAGTAATCATCTCATCTCTGGTTTATATTAGAATCAGGGCGGGAGTGGGGGGGGGGGTGCGGAACTACAATTACACCAAGATCTCTGATGAACGAAGTACTGAGTGCTGCCTTCTTTATTTTAATTCTCCCTGACAATTTTAATATGCACCCAGGGTAAAGATAGGTTCAAAGCAAAGCTGTCAATGTATGTATCACAGATATCGAAATGGACTTTGGCCATCTTGTTACAGAAGTTTACTGCAAAATGTTTTTGAAAGGATACAATGTTTTTTTAGTGTAAAACATCACTGGTCTAAATTAACAATGTTGCACCCAGTATACTGAAAAGAATGCTGTTTCATTAGTTTTAGTACCAAAGCTATATACCTCTTCCTATTTCTTTTCTGACATCCACATTGTTACCACTAAATTAAAAAGCTCTTTAAACGCTATCATTTTATGTTCTTAACATCTAACACAATGCCTTGGCAGGTAGTAAGCACTTAAATTTCTTAAAAAGTGACCTCTACCATTTCTTTGATACCATCTATTGTCATTTAACTAAAAGAAAAAGATAATGACTATCAAATATTAGGTTCTTAAAGAATATAAACATAACACTTCTTTTAAAAAAAGTAGGGGGCTTCCCTGGTGGCACAGTGGTTAAGAATCCGCCTGCCAATGCAGGGGACACGGGTTCAAGCCCTGATCTGGGGAAGATCCCACATGCCACGGAGCAACTAAGCCCGTGCGCCACAACTGCTGAGCCTGTGCTCTAGAGCCCGCGAGCCACAACTACTGAAGCTTGGGCGCCTAGAGCCCGTGTTCCGCAACAAGAGAAGCCACCGCAATGAGAAGCCTGCGCACCACAACGAGTAGCCCCCGCTCGCCGCAACTAGAGAAAGCCCACGCGCAGCAACAGAGATCCAACACAGCCAAAAAATAAATAAAATTTAAAAAAAAAATTAGGAAAGTATGCCTACATGCTCCCAATGTATTTCCATTTACTTGGCAATCTTAAATAATTCACATTTTTTCTATCCACTCACGTCTGTGCAACATTATTTGGCTATATCAAACCTGTAAGTGGTGGTGAAGTAAAGACAAAATACAAACAATTTAAATATCACGGAAAAGACAGTCACAGTAAGACAACTCAGAAGGCCAAATAATTAATTTCTCTCCACTTTAAATGGTCTTGTTTAAAACCACTGCTATTTGGTCCCACAAGCATACTGTCATACTTTCTCAGTTAAAATTAATAAAAGAGATGTTAAGATAAAGAATTGATACTGGAAATTAATTTTCATACCCTAGAATTTTGTGCAAGTACCACTGCTAAAAATAAGACTGTCTTTACTCCTTATCTTTAAGAATTAATATAGAAGAGGCAGTGCAGCTGAAAAGAACTAAGGAGCAAGATTGGTGGTGGTATTCTCTCTACTTTCTTAAGTGACCTCTAAGGGTTGTTTCAGAATCTTCTGAGATGCACACATAAAATTCAGATTACTCTTTTCCATCTCAAGCCCACTGAATCTGAGAATCCCTTTTTTTTTACAGGAAGGCTCTGATTCTTAACAAGATCGGCAGCTTATATTTGTGCCTGCTAAAGTAGTACTGCTGGTTTGGGTCAGAAGTTCTTTCAACCCCCAACTTAATACTGAGCTAACCATTTCTGAGCAGAGAATTTTGAGCTTATAAACAAAGCATCTCCTAAATCCTGCAAAACAGCAAGTGTGTGGCAAAGTTAACAACTCTGTTGACCTCATATGCCCTTTCCATCGTGTGCTCTTGTCCAGTTCTAAAGAAATACAGTAAACTGTTGCATTTATTTAAAAATTTTTAAAAGGTGAACTATGTTCTTTCCCTTACCTAACTATACTAAGTTACTTATATGATCATTAAAGTATCTCTTTTTGGTCGCTGAAAAGTTAGTAATGAATTTATCTGCAGTGTTATAAGTAGCCTTCAGTTACTGCGTAACTGGCATATTCGTCTCAAGGATCACTACCTGGTAAGGACTCTACCTACTAGGCGTAAAAGAATGATTCCACTCACAAGTTGTTTGGCTAAATCAAGGAAATCCTGATCAAGTGGCAAAACAGAATCAGAACATTGGGGTTCGAATAATAGTTCTGACACTAGTAGAGGGGCTTGCGTATACAGAACAACATATGTGAATTACAGTTCACTCATTTGTAAAACAGGGTAAAATACCTTCTTCTTCTGAATATTTAAGGACTGAGCAAGATAAAATAGGAAAGCATTTAGCATACAAGAGACAAACCATGTTGAATTTTCAATATTCATTTTAAGAAAAACCAGAATCAAAGTAACGTTTTCTTTTAAAAAGGAAGAATGAGGGAACACTGACAGATGCTTTCAGATAGCTGTAGGTAGGGCTATCATACTGAAGAGAGGAATAGAATACTATTTCCTGTGAAGAGAGATTGTATTATCACTGGGTGAAATTATAAGCCAGCAATTTCTGGCTTAAAATAACCAAGAAATAGATGGTTCAACAATGAAACAAAGGGAGACACCTTCTTGAGGAGGTTGTCAGTGAAATGTCTGGCATAATCCCAGATCCTAGGAATTTTTCCCCCAAACAGGCATTTAGAACTGAAATTAGTTTCAGCAGGTGTGGGTTGGGGCTCAGTCATGCAAGTTCTTTAAAAATGCCCCTAGGGTGATGTTGATGACCCCAAGGGACCTCATTCTAGAAGAGGGAGGAAGTTAAACTTGTAAGTTGGTGAATGGTGCTACACAGAAAAAGCAGTTAAACTGAATAGAGAAGGCAGGGAGCAGGGGTGTTGTATTTTTATATAGTGTGATTAGGTGACATTTGAGCAACAAAAGAAAGCAAGCCTGTCACAGGCATATCTAGGATAAGAGTTCCAGGTGGATAAGAATACCTTTTGGGAGAAATACACACATACCCATTAAAAGAAAAAAAAAAAAAATCAAACACCAAATGTGTTTACAATCAATAGAATTTTAAGTGATCCGAGTCATTCAATCTTATTCTACGAATAAGGGTAAATTTTTGTAGTATTTTTGGAATGATGAACCCCTTTTAGACTGCTAGGGACTCCATAGCACATTATCCCCAGCAAACTACTGTTGAAAACTGTAGCGAGCTTAAAGAAATTGTCAATAAAGTATTTCCAAATTGTGCAGGTCAGATTAGCTACTGAGGCTTAGTTAAAAAAACAACAATGTTAAATGAACAAAAGTAAGCATCTACATTCACACTATTCAAACTGGAAAAGCCACTAGGCAACGTAACATTCACTATATTGTTACCGTATATATTTTCAGAAGAGAAAATGATCTGTATGTGGGAGCATATATGAAGGAGTCAAAGAGCAAAAATGTGTCAATATTTATCTATTCCTCCCAATATAGGGGAAAGAATCCTCTTAATGCATAGCACCCCAGATCATGTTACCTGGTACACAAAACTCTCCTGGTTATGATGGAACCACTCCTTTGACTACAAATCAAAAGCCAGACTGTTCCATCATGACTCCCTCTAATATATGGACCATGCATTAGGTAAAAGATCCAGTAAACATCCCACACTTCTTTGTCATCTTTTTATAAAAGTATCATAAAAAGAACACCTTCAAAATAAAAGTCGGCAACTACAAAAAAGTTCTTAATGACTTGCTGGACCAGAAATAATTTTTTCATAAATAAATCCAGTATCTCACATACTTTGAGAAACAAAAAGATTACAATCAAGTCATTGATAATAATCAGATGTGTCACTTTTATTTTCTGCCATTTTACTGTTTATTAATTTTAGTAACAATTTAATAAAGGGTATGTTGTGAGAAAATAACAGCAAAACATCTATAAGTTCCTATTATGAAAGCTATTTGTCCTTCACTGTCAAAGCAAATTTCTGTTCAAAATAACTGTAACAAAAACATGTTTGTTCCTAGATGTCTACACTTCATGTAAATTACTCTGAAATCTCCCTCCACATGTATATTCCCTCAAAATTAAAGACAACACAACACTTGCAAACACTAATAATCATCTGAAAATACTTCAAGTAGAAAGTGATGAAATACAGTAATACTTAAATACCGCAGTATGATCAACTTCCATTAATTATTTTAGAAAAGTGTACAGAGGTTAACGATTTATTACATCCACAACCGTGGATTCCTTGAGGATTCCAATTTCCTGTTTAGTACTTAAGTGACATCATAAAACTCTTATGGTACAGCGGGTACTGAGTACCCACTGACAGTAAAATCTGAATTTTCACTCTTCCCAAAGAGCACTGGACTGTTTTATTATTTCAAATTTTTGCTCTAATATTTACCACATTTTGTCAGAGCTTTTTTTTCTTTACAATTACTGCACTCATTCAATACTTCTGTGATACAAATAAGAAATGAGACTAGGATAAAAACAAAAACCATATACCCCAAATTAAAAAATTTAACATTCTACAGAATTCCTTCTGAAGAACAATTCTGAAATATAAATATATACATTATTTAAACAAAGGAAAACCCAAGATTTCAGCTATAACTCATTTTCTCATTTTAAAAACTACTCAGGCTCACTGAATTAATTGTCTGTCCAAACGAGTATTAACTCTGAATTATGTTCACTGGGCCAGAATCACTGAAAAACAATATTTAGCATTAAGTGAACAACAGCCTATAAAGTTCAACATCAAATTAACATAGAAATGAATATTTTTGTTACTTTGCAAAAAATTCAAACATTTGTTTTTTATAAAGAGATTAACCTATATACAAAATACATCAAGTGGGCAGTCTGTCTTGATTTAAGTGCCCAAAGAACGACCACGCTGGCACAATTTAAGGAAAAAGAAAAAAAAAAAACAACCCAAAATTAGAAGCGTCTCCTAATCCCCCAAACCCTGGCCCTGCCTCTCTGCATTATTATTAGGCCTAATGCACAGATTGCTTGCATAAGTAAACGCAATAGGCAACCTCAACTAAAGCAGCCTAGCCCAGGGAAGCATGAACAAGGGCCTGCAGGAAATGCTGTGCGTTAGGCCCAGGCTGAGCAGGAGTTAGCAAAAACCGTGATGGTGGACGATACTCACTCAGGCGGGAAGAGGCGCAGTTCGTCGATCTTCCCTAGGAAACCGAAGAGGGTCCGCATCTGCTCAGAGCTAGCGCTCGGGGAGACATTAGTCACCTGGATTACCTCGGTGCCGCCGCCTCCGCCGCCGCCTCCGCCCCCCGGCCCGCCGCTGGGGCCCGGGCCCGCAGTGCTGGGGACGATGGTAGTGTTGCTCATGGCGCTGCTCGCGTACTCGCTCCTGCTTTAACACATCAAACACACAACAAACAGTGAGAGGGAGGGGGAAGAGGAACCGGTTCGCCGGAGAGGGGACAGGACGGTGTCCGAAACTGCAGCCGCTGCTGCCGTCGCCGCCGTTTCTCTGCCCCGCCGGTCGCCGCGGGGAACGAAGAGACCGCGCGAGCTCGAGACCACGAGAAAACAAACGGCCGCCCCCACCTCGCTCCAACCACCTTACTCGCGGCCCGAGCTCCCCACAATGCCTTGCGGCGCAAGGGCGCGTCATCATCGGCTCCGCCCCGTGCCGGCCCAGCAAGCCTCACAGCCGGAGAAACGCGAGAGGCACCGCGGTCTAGTGAAAGGAGTCATCTCCATCCCTCTCGGCTCCCTTTTTTCTTTTAAAGACAAGAAAAGTGGAAGGCATTAACTTTTTTTTTTTTTTAAAGCAAGCCTCCACTCCCCGGCAAAAAACTGCATGCATACTTGAGCAACTATTCTTATTAAAAATGCCCACGATATTTCTTTCTTTGTACAGAGTATCTTCTACAGATCTGTCCAGTTACTAATGAAATTTACACCCTAGCTATCAAGATTTTCCTCCCTACCACTATAAAATTTTCTAAATCTTTACACACATCTTTATAACCCTGAATTTGTGACGAATTTGCTTTCCCACTAAAATCTTCAGAAAAAAAATATTTTAATGTTACACTCACTAGTGCTTTATAAGCTAATTTCACAAATTCACTCTTTTACACTTGATCTTAGCCAAAAGGCCGAGAAGCGATACAAATTCACTTTTTTAAAGAACATTTTACAGTACCTGAATATGTACAAGTATGTGATCTAAAATTTCTACAGAAAAACCTGCTTTACATGCATATTCTTGCTTAAAATAATTTTGAAGCTTTTGATCATAAAAAGATCCTTGCCTAATTTTTCAAGCTCATGTGAATTATTCTCCCACTTTCATCCAGTGTTATCCAATGACTTGCAGTTCCCAAACCTGACAAAATCTTTTATTTCACAGTGCCTTTACACAAATTATTAATGACCTCCCTCATTTTATCTAACTGCTATCCCCCATAGGGCCTTCCTTGCCTCACTGACACAACTTCTGCAAGCAGTTAAGGGTTTCCTTCTCGCCACTCAACAACAGAGGTATATATATTTGTTATACTGACATGTCCCCCACAAAGCTCTGAGTTTTCTGGGTCAGTTTAGGACCTAGCACAATGTCTGTCACAGTCAATGCCCAATAAATGTGTTGAACACATGCACAAATATGTCTTAATGACTGTCATTTATTCTAAGACAATTGTTAAAAATTTACTTGATCCTAAATATTTCTGGAGGCCAAAATCTGAGGACTTATACAATATTTTCTTTAGTAAATACTTCTATGGAATAATGCAACTGAGAGCGTAATTTGTTAGAGATTAGAAACTAAAGTTACTGAGATTTTGATGTAGAGCCAATTGGCTAGGTTTTCTTACTAGTTACATCATTTCTGCTAGTTCTTATACAAAGGGATGGGTAGGTTGAATATAAGCCTAGCAAAATTACAAATTACAATTAATTGCATGTCATTCATAAATGCTTATCTGTGAATATAAAAGATGCCAGATGATTAATTTTCTTATTTTGAATCAGACATATGTAACTGCCAAATACAGATTCTTAACAGTTTGATAAATTAGTATATCAGTACCCACAAAATGGAGGCCGCCACAGTAGCCCAGCCCATGTAACAAATCTAAACCTAAGTCAGCCAGCACTTACAGGAAACACCTGCCAAAGCAACCTAACATAGCAAATCGCAATCTTCCAACTCAGTTTTAGCTAGGTTACCTTGCCCTAGAAAATAGGACCTGCTAGCCTTATGAAGAAATTCTCCACCTCTTGGCCAATGCTTCTTCTAATTCTTTATAAAACTCCCTCTTGCCCAAAATCCCTTGTGAAGAATGCTCCATACTTGCCAGGCACTGCACTCTCCCAATCCATGGATTGTTTTCCTTTCAATAAATGGCATCAAACACCTTACTAAATTGTTTCAGTTTTGTCACTTGATACATTTAATTCTTATTAGAAGTGGCTACAATGTTCTATGACAAAAGGGCAAATAATTCAGGGGCAGGGTTCAGGCCTGTCTTTTTTTTTTTTTTTTTTTTAATGTTAACATCTTTTTATTCTCTGGGGTGGATACACAGAAATCTTTTCTATTATTCCACACTTTTCTGTATGTTTGACATATTACATAATTAAAATTACAAATTCAAGCCAAAGAAAAACATAGTTCTGTGATAAGATAAATTTTAAGTCCTCAGAAACCAGGTTATACATAAAAACTTACTGAACACACAAATAGATGGTGCTTCCATATGGAGAAACAGTGGCAAAAAAAGAATCGTTCTAATAAGGAGGATTTCTGAATATTTTATTTTCAAATCATCTAGCAGCTTAAAAAAAAAAAAATACTGGACTTACAGCCAGAAGACTGGCTTAAAATAAAATACTACCTTGTTATTAATTGTGATTTGAGGAAACTTCACTTCACTTTTAAGAACCTACTTCAGTCAGAAGCTGAGTGAGGAGCTGAATCATAATTTTGAAGATCCTTTTAGGTCTAATAAATAGATTAAATAACTAAGTAACTATTTTGTGTTATTATTGTCTGTTTCCCATAGAAATGAAATAGCTAAAGGCAAATAACTAACATAGGAAAGCAAATAAATATATCCAATCTATACTAGTATTAAATCACTTTAGGTTTATTTAGGCTCCCAATTAAACAAGACTATAAAAAGTACAGAACCTGGAGACAAGTATCATGCCTGTCTTATTTACTTTAACCCCAGTATCATGAAAATGTTAAAAAAAAAAAAAAAAAGCCTCACAAATTCCTTCAAATATTATTATGCCCCTGCTATGTTTCAGGATTTTCCTAGCCCCTAGAAATACAGCAGAGACAAAAGATAGGCAATGTTCCTGATCTCATGAAACGCCAGGTTCGGTATGGCAAACTCTCAATACAAAAACAAAGACGTAAGGGAGTAATGTGCTGTGATGAAAATAAACCAGGATAGGAGATGGGGGAGAAGGTGTTATCTGAGCTGAAACTTTATTAAAAGGAGGAAGCAAGCCATTTGAATTTCTGGGAGAAGAGCAATCCAAGCAGAGGAAATAGCCAATTAGAAAGGTACTCAGGGTGAGAACAAGTTTGAAGCTTTCAAGGAAAGTAGGAAGACCATTTTCTTTGTTGATTAAATGCTTTACAGTTTATATTTCAGAGAGAGACTTATAAGAAAATCCTGTCAGTATCATGTGGAAAGTGAAGTGAAAGAAGCATGCATAGGGAAGAGCCACTGCTCACTTTTGGGAGTGGGTTTGGGAAGGCTTCCAGTTATATTTGAATGAAGATTATTACCAATCTTACTAATGGTTGATGCTATTTCCAAAGCAAAAAGTAACCTGTCATTTTGGCCTCTTTAGTCATATTATGGCCTATTAGTCATGTTTGGCCTATACATGCATATTATAGTGCATAATTTCTGATAGGCTTTTGAAATATGAAAAATAAGACTCCCCATAGTAGTGCCCTATGGCTCACAGGTGGGGAACTGCTGCTACCACCACACTAAGAAAAATTTAAAGAGGTGCTTGATATTGGAAAGAAAGTCTCTCAAAGAATATTAGAAAATAATACTTTATGCAAATCCTCAAAACAGTACCAATCCTATCAGTTATAATGAACAAGCTTTAGTTCTTTCCAGTATCAAGGTTCTAAAAGATCTCATGTATAAAAGAATGAAATTACACCCCTATCTTACACCACTCACAAAAATTAATTTGAAATGGACTAAAGACTTAAATGTAACACCTGAAGCAATAAAACTCCTAGAAGAAAGCATAGGAAAAAAGTTCCCTGATGTAGGACTTGGGAACGATATTTTGAACGTCGAAAGCATAAGCAACAAAATTAAAAATAAACAAGTGGGACTACATCAAACTAAAAAGCTTCTGTACAGCAAAGAAAACCATCAATAAAATGAAAAGACAACCTATGGAACAGGAGAAAATATGTACAAACCATATATCTGATAAGGGGTTAATATCTAAAATATACAGGGAACTCCAAAACACCTCACATCTGTTAGAATGACTAGCATCAAAAAGGCAAGAGATAAGAAAAGTTGAGGAGGATGTGGAGAAAAGGGAACCCTTGTGCACTACTGGTAAGAATGTAAGTTGGTGCAGCCACTATGGAAACGGAAACACCATGTTGAGATGTCTGTATCCCCATGTTCATAGCAGCATTATATACAATAGCCAAGACATGGAAAGTGTCCATCAATGGATGAATAGATAAAGAAGTTGTATCTAAAAAACAAAGAAACAAAACCAAACTCACAGAAAAAGAGATCAGATCTGTGGTTATCAGAGGTGGGGGTGAGGGGAGGAAGAATGAGAAGAAGGTGGTCAAGTGGTACAAACTTCCAGTTATAAATAAGTACTTACGATATAATGTATGACATAGGTATACTTAACAATGCTGTATGATATATACGAAAGTTGCTGAGAGAATAAATTCTAAGCATTCTCATCACGAGGAAAAAGTTTTTTTTTCTTTTTCTTTTATTTTCTATCTATATGTGATGATGGATATTAACTAACTTTGTTGTAATCATTTCAAGATATAGGTAAGTAAAATTGTGATGCTGTACACTTAAAACTTATACAGTGCTGTATGTCAATTATATCTCAATAAAACTGGGAAAAAGAACAATTGCAATAAAGATATTTCTAAGGAAAAGAAAAAGACCTCATGTATTTAGATGGAAATTCTTTAATTAAAAGATAGAATAGCCATAGGTATGTACAATAACTCTACCCACTGGACACCATGTTCCCAGTTGGGTAAGTCAACTTACCTGTTACTGTTAGCCACCTTTGTTCACACTATTGGAAAAGATTGTAGAGTCCTCTAAATCAGGGGTCCCCAATCCCCAGGCCACGACCGCTATGGGTCCACGGCCTGTTAGGAACTGGGCTGCACAGCAGGAGGTGAGCAGTGGGCAAGGGAGCGAAGCTTCATCTGTATTTACAGCCGCTCCCCATCACTCGCATTACCGCCTGAGCTCCGCCTCCTGTCAGATCAGTGGCAGCATTAGATTCTCATAGGAGCGCAAACCCTACTGTGAACTGCGCATGCGAAGGATCTAGGTTGCGTGTTCCTTATGAGGATCTAATGCCTGATGATCTGAGGTGGAGCTGAGGCCGTGATGCTAGCGCTGGGGAGTGGCTGCAAATACAGATTATCATTAGCAGAGAGGTTTGACTGCACAGAGACCATAATAAGTCAATTGCTTGCAGACTCATATCAAAACCTATCAGTGAGCGGCAAGTGACAATTAAGCTGCATCTTACAGAGTAGACTGGACATAAGCAACATACTTCAGGTGTCACTGTCTCCCATCACCCCCAGATGGGACCACCTAGTTGCAGGAAAACAAGCTCAGGGGTCCCACTGATTCTGCATTATGGTGAGTTGTATAATTATTTCCTTATATATTACAATGTAATAATAATAGAAATAAAGTGCACAATAAATGTAATGTGCTTGAATCATCCCGAAACCACCCCTCCCCCCCACCCCACCCCCCCCACCCCCTGCCCCCCCGGTCTGTGGAAAAACTGTCTTCCATGAAACCGGTCCCTGATACCAAAAAGGTTGGGGACCGCTGCCGTAAATTGACACAATTTTGCAAATCTGCACCAGCCAACAGGTCTTTTACCAAATTAGTTGTTAGACAGCTCTTTCCCTCTACCAAATATACTTTTTGAGGACAGGGAAGGCAATGTATTCATCTCTGTGTTTCTGATATCCAACAATATTTTACTGGAACAAAGTAAGCATTTGACAAAAACTTACTGAGTATCATCTGTGTGCTAGAAGCTTTAACACAATCTACTCAACAAAGGCTTGGTGAATGAAGGCAGGAATGCATTTGTTAGATTTACAAGGAAGTTTGGTTGAGAAACTCTCAAAGTATTTGGCTATACATTTTCCCCCCACAGCTATAGAAAGCAGTAAGAAAAACATGGGAAATAAATTGCTGCTTACAAACCATAACTTAAAAAAAAACAAACTTACCTGCAGATCTGTTCTGTATTTCTTCTTCTACAAATTAGATAATTGTATTTCTCTTCTATTTCTAATTCTATTAATTAGATGATTCTATAATGATTAGTATCTATTTTAAAATCATAATTGTAAATCCCACACTCCCTTTTCTGCTCCATCTAAAATGAAGGGGAGAGACTAAAGGATAAGTTAGCATTAGGGGGCTGATGGACAGATGGATGGACAGACACACACCAGAACAGAAAAAGTCTACTTACTTCCAAATACTTGTTTTGTTAACTTATATTGTCTGTCAATAGCAGAGATTCTATATCTGCATTTTAAAACTGACAGCATAGGGTCTGTGAACACCTTGAAACTGTAGGCAAAAATCTGTATTTTTCATTTCATTTTTCAAAGTTTGTTTTTATGATTAACATAGAGAGAAAAGGAGTTAGAGTATTAGGATACTGTTGCCTATAGCCAGATGCACAGTACTCTCAGCTGTGGTCCATACAATCACAATCAATTTATTTGTAACAGATTTATTGGCGTTTGGATTGAATAGGGTCAACAGACATATTTGGAGGGGAAACCTCCAGGTACTGACTACTCACTGCTATCCTCTATGTTATATGAGATTTTTTTAGTCTCAACTGAGAAAAGGCCATTTCAGGGACTGCTTCATAATCTTAAAAAAAAAAAAAAATCCAGTACTTAACATGTATCTTTATTCTAAGTAAATAGTTTCAAGCATTTTAATACTAAAGAGTTTTGCCTGATCAAGGAATTAGATATCTGCACAATTTGAGCTCTTTTTCCCCTTACGCTATAAAATTAACTTTCTCATCATGAAGGAAAATTATTTCTAAAGAGTCTTATGAAACTGGTAAAACCGAAAGTGTACTCAACTCAGTAATTTGAGGATCTGCATTAACTGAATGCTTTTAAAATGTGCTTTAATCCTCACAACACTTAAAAGGTGCTACAGTGATTAAGAATGCAGGCCTAGAGTCAAACCAAAGGGGCTCTGCCACCAATTAAGGTATTTGCAATCTTTGGCTCTTTACTTTGTGCTTCAATTTCCTCATTTTAACAATGAGGATAATAATAATGTCCAACTCACTGGGTTGTTTTTTGGATGAAGTGAGAATACAATTGCTTAGAAAACATAAATATCAACTACTATTATTATCCCTAATCTACAATTTAAAAACTTTCAGTTTGAAAAATGTTTACCTCAACTGTGTTCCATTTTATACCATCACTCTATTTTAGGCTAGTATCTTGGACTATTACTACTTCATCATTTACATGAAAGATATGAATCAAAAGAGTTAATTTATATAGTGAGAGGAGTTTCTTACTTAAGATCCCACATTTTAATATAGGCTTTCGGTGGCATATTTTTTTAAAAAAAGATTATAAAATAATAAACGCAAAATGTAAAATATTAAAACTATATGAGTGTAAAAAAGTAGAAGTCCCTCATTCCCATTCCCCTATGCATGTTCTCAACTACTGTAATAGGCAATGTGAGCCTCAATTTCCTTATGTGAAAAATGGAGATAATGATACCACTTAAAGTTTTTAAGATTAGAAATATTATGGATATGAAACACCTAGCACAGTGCCCAGGACATAGGTACTCAACAAATGGTATATACCATTACAAGAAAGTCTGTGTTCCACTTCCTCTTCTCTTCAACAGATGAATAATAACAATAATACTTTTGGTCTAACCTTAGAGCATTACTGTCAAATGTGAAAATACTTCGTAAGTGGTAGTAAACATGTGAAGTATACTATTATTAGATGCTCCTTCTCCTTTAAGAGGCTGCTGCAATGGAAACATGATGACAGATTTCAGATTTTCATATTCATTTTGTTCCTAAAGCAGCACTTTACCAATAGCATGTGTAGATAGATGACAGCTAAACAAAACATTCCTTTTTTGATAAAACACAAATGCTTCATGGAAAACTCTTTCTAGGAAGGCTTCAATTACTTTTCCATATTTTTAGAGCAAGATTGCTATTCTAATTTTCTTTTTTTTTTTTAAATTGAAATATAGTTAATTTACAGTGTTGTGTTAGTTTCAAGTGTACAACAAAGGGATTCAGTTATATATATATTATATACACATATTCTTTTTCAGATTCTTTTCCATTATAGGTTATTACAAGATATTGAGTATAGTTCCCAGTGCTATTTGGTAGGTCCTTATTGTTTATCTGTTTTATACATAGTAGTGTGTATGTGTTAATCCCAAACTAGGACTTAAAAAAAATTTTTTTTTAAATTTAGAATTTCGGCAGCTCTTTAGGTCAGAGATTACCTATGCAGTTTCTGGTGCTATTCTAATTTTCAAAAGACAACTCCACATATGCTTGATCAATCTTAAAAGTACTGTGACATGGGTCGGAGCAACAGACTATCAAATAACCAAAGCACCGATTAAAAAAAAAATAGCAAAATATTAGTAAATACACAAAACAGTATGAATTTTTGATACACGCTAAAGCGAAAGGCCACAATGCTTTTTTCCTTCAATTTCCATCTCAGCCACTTTTAACTATGAACTGCAGTTGGTTTCAAGCCACAATTAGCTCATGTTGACGTCTAAAGCACGTGGAGACATTGATCAAATAATTATTGTGAAAGAAGGAAGAGATGGTGGAAAGGTAACTTTTTAGGAAACGAGGAATCAAAAGAGAAGCAAAAAGGTCAGCAGCTCTATAATGGAAAAAAATCAAAGCTTTATTAACGGCAGATAAATTTAGTGATGAGTGCAAAACATGTATCTCTACAAAGATGAAGAGCAAAAGCTCTGGGTTCACAGATTTGCACTGTGGAGACCAAGTATTTAAACGTTCACTAGTATTTCAACCCCCCCAATAACAGTACCATTCAAATCACTTAAGTATATGTAACTGTGATATTTTAAAGGATGGAAAAAAAAATGATGTAGAAAAAAAGTAGTGGACACTCTTGAAGGTATTTTGAAAGTTAAGCTAACATTTTTCTTAATTGCAATTGTGAGTATAAATCCTCCACTTCCAAATTTAACAATCAAATTTTTAAATAAAAATCTATCAATTGTGAATGTCAACAAACTATCAAATTATTACTATTTCTCCCGTATCAACTTCAGTTGGTACTAAGAATAAAGTCTCAGGGGCCATATCTTGTCTCATTAAAACTGTTGGGGACGTTTGCTTATATAGAACATTTACCATGTATAATCATTTAATGTCTCTTTTTGAAGTATTGAGCAAATGGAGTGGCAAGCCAAATCCAATAGAATAAAAATGTTGGCAGGGGTGGTATAAAGTCAAATTTTAAAATAGTGGATTTTGATTAAAATGATTTTTCTTTAAACAGATTTATTTGATAGTGGTTTTGTATCTGTTAACACAAAGAAAGAATAGTATTATGAAGTACATTCTCAGATTTGGTGCCCTAATTTTATCTCTGTATTACTTTACTACTTTAAACAAATTCATAAAACCTATACAATTGATGTTAAAATTAAGACTTGAAATCACACAACACATTAATCTTGGAAAAACGATCAAGAAAACAGCTATTAAATGTTAGGAGTAAGAATCACTAGGGACAATGGGAAATATTTTCAGCTGATTTTAGAAAAAGAAATAATACCATAAGTGCTTTTTATTTAGTGACATAAGCGACTGCTTTACAACCACCACCTGTGTTCTAGCTTTTTTTTAAACAAACTATAAACAAACAAAAAAAACTAAAAGTAATTCAGATAAAACAACAAACAAAAAAAAACTACTTCTTCCACTTCATGTGAAAAACATTAGCAATGTAAAAGCCGTTTTATAAGAGGAAAGTAAAAATATTTTCCTAAAGCTAGTGGACTGTAATTCTTTTACACTGAAAGTAGAGAGAAATAGAAGACAACATTTATATCAAATATTAAACCTCCTAGAGCAAGCTCACTGCTTCCTGATTCAAAAGTAAGAAAGGGAAGCACAGGGAACATACAAAGGATGCACAAATAAATAATCTAAAATAAAATGCACTGTCTCCAGAAAAAATTACCACACAAAGCTCCAATGACAACAAAATACAATTCAAAGCCACATTTGAAACTATGAATAAATATGCAAAATATGTACTACCTTCAAGGAAACAGCATGTTTTCTACTGACTACTTTTAAGTTGGCAGTTATAAGCCTAAATGGAAAACAAATGGGCAAAATGCAATTTTCAAAGGAAACTAAAGATGTGTAACAAGCACCATTAAAGTTGAATATTTAAAACACGAGGAGTCCATGTGCAATATAATTTTGCTCTCAATTTTGATAATTCAAACCAACTTATTTATAGAGTAAGGACAAACATAGAAAGAAAACTTTGAATAATAAGCATATGAGAATGTAAAAAATTCAACTCAAAGAATACTTAATAAGCAATACATGTTAGGTCCAACAGCTCCAGTCAATAATGACAGTGTTAAAAAGTAGAATGTTCTCTCAATAAATAACGTTAGCATAAAACAGCAGTTCTCACAGATAAGGCAATGTTCTGAAAGGTGAACATTATACTGATTCAGTATAGGCTAAATCTAAATCTCCTATTTTACAGAAAAAGAAAACTTCCTAGAGATGTCTGCAATCAAATTCACTTTGCTCCTGATGACATTAAAAAAAATTGTGCTCAAAAATTTGCACAAAAAAAAAAAAAAAAATTTGCACAAATTAATGCCATTTTCCTTTGCCACAATAAATTCATCTTACCAACTGTAGCTTTCAACTTTGAAAATATTTAACATGTAGCAATGTTCATAAGAATAACACAGCCATGTTTTAAAATGCCTTATTAAATTTTAATGGTGGTGATAAGCTGCTCTGTCTTACTTTGATAAGTCATACTTTCCATTATGAAACAGAACAGCATCCTTTGGTTGATACAATTCTTAGGGTCAATATATTTTTGGTTTCTTCACTTTCTGTTTTCATTTAGCAAAGCTAGAAGAGTGAAACCTTCCATACTTTAATAAAATGAATATAATAAACAGTAGCTAGGCAAATTCTGTTACAAATGGCAGCTATGCAGTAGTCTCCAGCCCCTACACAGGAGATATCCGTTTCATATTATTTTAATAATCCATCTTTTTTTTTTAAAAAGCAAATACTTTAGCTTCAATGCTCATGTTGAAAAAGGTTCGGATTTTTTGTTTTAATGCATTCTTTCGAAAGTAATACAATGAATATACAGTGTTAATTCCCACGAATATAACTATATATAACTACACTTTCTCATAAAGAAGCTCAATTAAGTTGAAAAGCTTTCAGTTTGCATCAGTTTGAGATGAAACATGATTTTCCTGATTGCATGAGGTAATAATTTTCACCCTCACTTGTTCAATCTGCACTTGCTACAGAGGTACAATACGCGGTGTACTACAGATATATACTTGTGAAATTTTTATACATGTCGGTTTGTACCTATTGAAGTTTACCACAAGAGTGCAGTCACTTGGATTTTTCAGAATTACTCTGCCATTAATCAGGATATGCTTCTCTTATACAAAATGCAATAATGTTTCAACATACTATAAATGTCAATAATGAAATATTTAACTTCAAGTAGAAGCACACTAAATCAAAAAACTGTATCTTTCCTATAATTAAAAAAAAAAATTGAACTAAAGAAGAATCTATTGTAGGGGGAGAGGTGGCTACTGTAAAATTTTATACTTGAGTAAATAATCCTCCAAAGGTAGGCTGCTACATCCTACAAAAGAGAAAAAGGGTTTTCTCTAATAAATAATTACCTTCTAAAACATAATTGAAGTCTCCCTAAAAATGGTTCGAAGACAAAAGTTGAAAATGGTGAAATAAAAGCCACTAGGCAAATCATAATGATTAACAAGAAAGGTTTTAGAGAGAGAGAGAGATCTAGGTTCAAAGGCCTCATCGTACCACTTATAGAAACTTACGACCTTTGGTAAGTTTCTTAATCCTTTTTAGCCTCAATTTCTTCACCTGTAAAACTGATTCTTGTGCTAAATAAGAGATAGTAAAAGAGGTATTATCAGCACTGAGCCTGATACTTAGGGCCCAATAAGGTAACTATAATGATTATTGACAAACTTCGGTGGGGGGGTGTTTATTAGCGACCTTGCAAAAACTGCTATGTTCCTTGCTTTAAAACCCACTCTTTGCTTGTTTGATAGTGTAATTACTGGTAGTTTTCTGCTGTTCACTTTCAATGCAAAGGACTCCAGAGAATTAAGAAGAAAAATAATCGAGGGGGTGGGGATTTAGAAACCTAATTTTACGGTTGGCAAGAACGTGTGCGCTGCAGAATTTGTTAGCGGGCCGTCATATTACCTTTTAATTATCCTAATGATTCCCAGCCGGGCTGATGGGGGGTTAAAAGGATATCTCCCGGTGTATGCTTTTAAAACAAAATTACTTTGGGCAAAAGAAAAGTCTAGCACCCAGGACAATACTAAAGAGGATGAGTTATTAATTACTTATTGAATGACTCACTAAAGCTGTATATTTCAGGCAGAAACTAACTGTCCAAGATATGCGACTTACTGCACAAAATTTTCATCTTCCATTCTGAACTGGATGGAATCCGTTTCCTCACCAAGCTCTCAATATTTAAAACTTTATTTTCGCTTAATTAGTTTTAAAAAACCGAATGAGAGAGGAATGATTAACCCTAAATTAATGAAAAAGGAGTGAGCTTTAAAAGCTGTCAAGTAAACTGCCTACAGTTACACAGTTTGTAAGCTACAGAGGAGCTGGGGTTCGAACTCGTAGCTCTCGGACTCCGAAATCCAAGCTTTTCTCGCTACACTCAAGCTTGCGCTTCCACTTGGCTTCCCTAAACCGTCCGGTAGAGAGAACATTCATTATGAAGCTTTTTTTTTCTTTTCTTTTCTTTTTTTTTGTCTCCTTCTCTGTTGCCAACCCTTCCATTTCGCACTACCTCCTATGCTGGGCTACAAATTCCGTGCAACAACAGTCGAGGTACACTAAGGCTAGGAGCCGGAGTATAGGCCCGAAGAACAGAAATTGGTTTTACTTCCTACGCGGAACGGAGGTCTGGCGCCAGCACCAAAAGCGACAAACAGGCGGGGGTCCAGAGAGGCTGCAGACCGCGCCCAGGTCTCAAGTTTTAGTCAAGGCCCACGTTCCGGCCAGGCGAGGGGAGCAGAGAAGGTTATCCTTTCTTGACACCCTCGCCGCGGCGGGAGCACAGAAGAGAAGGTTGGAGTCGCAGTAATAGTGCCCACAATAAATGCAAACCCCCTCTTCAGCCCGTTAAACGCACTTACTTGAGCGAAGTAATTTCCAAGACACAAGGCCGGCACCGGCAACGGGAAGGGCCCCTCGGTCCTCCTGCCCCAGACGCTGGCGGTGACGACAGCCGAGCCGCGCCGCCGAGAGCGAAGGCCCGGCGCACGGAGCGCGCGCTCCCGACAGGGGCTGGGCGGCTCCGCGGCGCCACCTTTAAGCGTCACTGACGGGGCTCTGCTTCTGAACACCCGGGTTTGAACATGTCGCGGCCGAAGGGAGTAGCTGGGCGGGATCCCCGAGCGGGGTTCCGAGCTGAGAGGAGAGACCTCGGTGCCTCCGTACCCCAGGGGCTATTAAAGGCGGCGAGGAAGAGCGGGCAGTTAAACCTGTCGGGCCGCAACCTCAGTGAAGGTAAGATCCAGAGGTACGACCCGATTGTGCGACCTGGCAGAAAGCATTTGCCCCACGTAGCCTCCCTTTCCTCTGGCCTGGGTTTGGCCGCCTTTGGCCCAGGCTCCTAGCCAGGATCCCGGTGCTCGAATTCAGGCACTCATAACATTTCCACTGGTTCGGTCAGCTCGTTCGGTTCCTCCTTTCGCTCCAGGAATGTATGGTGCAGGGAATGTGCTGGGAATACGGTCAAAATTTAAACGGGGCGCTTTCTGGGAGTCCTACATTCTATGGAATAAACAACATAATGTTTGACTAAATTAGCTATCAAGTGATGGGCACATGCTTTGTTTCTTTGGCCCTCTGTTCCTCCTCTTAATTTAATCACTTAGGGCAGTTATCAGCGCTAAAATTCTGTATTTTATCTGCTCCTTTGTGAACTTAGAGTGAATGCCACTGTTCTCTATCAAGACCCTTTTCTGTGTGCAACTGGACAGAATCCTAAATACAAGGAATAATGAACATAATCCTAAATTGAAGATCAACATGGATGCCATACAGAGTGAATTTGGGGCCATCCTGAAAATCTAGTAAAGATAAAAAGCACAAATCTGGACACCATGAATGAATAATAGCCAGATTGTCTTCTGATTTTCTGTTGTATACGGGAGGGAGTGGGAAGTGGGGAGAGAGAGATTATGGCATTCCTCCTGTTTTCCTCTATTTATATTTAGGTTTAAGGCTACTTGGGATTAAAAGCTTCCATTTCCTTGTAATGACTGCTTTTTTTTATTGTGCCATGTATAGAGTTGACCATGCAAACAAATAATTGCTGAATGAATGAAAGGGTATATGACAAAATCTCTGCTCTACCTAGAAAAGCTTTTAATCAATGGGGACATTAGTATTCTAAAACTACAGATGTGCATATACACTTGCTTTTTCCAAAGCCTGGAACTTTCTACGTGATACCTGACTAGGGTTCACTCTGCTTCCTGTAGGACTCTGCTCAGATAGGCCCTTCCTAACTACCCTATCTAAATACCATTGCTAACATGTATTCTATGTGTTTTTAATAGCATTTATTACTATCAGAATTTATATTATGTATTTGTTTATTGTCTTCTCTTCTCCGCTAGAGTATTAGTTGTAGGTGGTCAAGAAGCTTTGTTTTATTAATTGTTGTGTTCCTAGCACTCAAAATAGTGCTTAGTACATAGTAGATTCTTATTAAACATTTGTGGAAGGAATAAGTAAATGAATGAGTACTCCCAAATACTAAGTGTGTGCTGGAATGTACTTATTGATTGGATCCAGATGGTTTAGTCTATTAAAGTTTCAGAGAGCAAATAAATTTTGACTCCTAGCTTCATGATGACATGGATCAGGGCTGTTTAGGTCATTATTGTATAAACAGAGCCTAACATAATATCTGACACATACCAGGTACTCAGCAAATTATGTTGAAGGTACAATATTTCATAGGAGACAAAAGATGTAAATGGGAGAGGCACATGGTATCTATAGCTTATATATAAAAAAGGAATTCTTGTTATCATAATATAAAAGGTGTTTCTTTATCTAGTTGTAGCCTTCAACTTCATCTCTTGTCTCTCAGCCTTTGATATCCAAACTGCTGTAATTCTGAACTATTTGTAGTCCAGTATGGGGCCATACTTCTTATCTCCATATCTTTGCTCAGGTAATTTTGAGATGCTTAATCTCCCTGTGTTTTACTTTCTCATTTATAATGTGATAGTAGGAATAGGACCTACTAAGGTTTAAATGAGATAATACACATAAAAGGCCTGGTACATAAAAAGTACATGGTAAAAAATGGCCATTGCTATTATTATTCCAATAGCCTCCTAAGTGGTTTCCTGAATTTCTTGTCTTAAATCTCACCCTCTAAATCAGTGTCATTACCAAGAATTCTTTCCAAAACAAAGATCTTACTATGTCATTCACATTTAATGACTCCCAGTAGCCCACAAGATTCAGCATAAAGTTCTTAGTACAACAAACAAAAAAAGTCTTTTGAAATCTTGCCCCTAAGTGTCTACAATAAAGCCTCCTGTCTCTTTTCGGAATCCTATACTTTAACAACAACAACAATAGCAAATCGTTTTTCCCCCAACAACCGTACTTTAAGGTTTTTTTAGAACAGTTTTAGGATTCCAGAAAGTTGAACAGACAGTACAGAGAGTTCTCATATACCCTCTCTCCCCAGCTCATAGTTTCCCCTATTATTAACATCTTGCATTATGTGGTACATTTGTCACAATTGATCAGCCAATATTGATATATCATTATTAATTAAAGTCCATTATTTACATTACTGTTCACTCTTAGTCTTATACAGTTCTATGAGTTTTGACAAATGCATGATGTCATGTATCTACCATTCCAGTATCATATAGAATATTTTCACTGCCCTAAAAATCACCTGAGCCCTACCTATTTATTCCTTACCCTGCTTCTCCAGAAGCCCTGGCAGCCACTCATCTTTTTCTTTTTTTAAATAAATTTATTTATTTATTTATTTTTGGCTGTGTTGGGTCTTTGATGCTGCGCGCTGGCTTTCTCTAGTTGTGGAGAGCGGGGGCTATTCTTCGTTGTGGTGCGCGGGCTTCTCATTGCGGTGGCTTCTCTTGTTGCGGATCACAGGCTCTAGGTGCGCGGGCTTCAGTAGTTGTGGCTTGCAGGCTCTAGAGCTGAGGCTCAGTTGTGGCACATGGGCTTAGTTGCTCTGCGGCATGTGGGATCTTCCTGGGCCAGGGCTCGAACCCATGTCCCCTCCATTGGCAGGCGGATTCTTAACCACTGCGCCACCAGGGAAGTCCTAGCCACTCATCTTTTTACTCTTTCTATGGTTTTGCCTTTTCCAGCATGTCATATAATTGGAATCATACAGTATGTAGCTTTTTCAGACTGCCCTTTTTCACTAAGTAATGTGTATTTAAGATTCCTCCATGTCTTTCCATGGCTTGATAGCTCATTTCATTTAACACTGAATGATATTCTATGGTACGGATGTACCATTTTGTTTATCCATTCACCTTTCGAAGGACATTTTGGTTGCTTCCAGTTTTTGGCAACTATGAATGAAGCTGCTGTTTGTGTTCAGGTTTTTGTGTGGACATAAGTTTTCAATTCATTTGGGTAAAAACCTAGGAGGGCCTTTGTTTTGCTTTTTGGAACTTTCTGGAATTTTTTTTTCCCTGAATATTTTTGATCTGCAGTTGGTTGAATATGCAGATGCGGAACCCAAGGATACAGAGGGCAGACTGTATACTCCAGGTCTTTCTTTCCTCCTTTATGTTTATGTGATTATATAAATGTATTTGTAAAGGGCAGTCAGGTCCAGTGTTTCTAAATTGGAAAAATAGAACCTAGCCTTTAATTTTGGTGTATATAACAAAAAGCAGTTAAAATTCTGTTGATTCTTTTTTTAAGAGCAAATGTGGATTTTTATTTTGAAAGAAATCATAATACATTTTTTAAAAATTTAAAGCTAACAAAAAATTTAAAGCTAACAAATACCAAAAACATTCCAATTTTCAGAAAGATAACAATATATATTTTTTTACTAACTACCTAACAGCTATATACAGTGCATGATTTCTATAATGCTTTCTTTCCTACATTTTTGACATCAAATTATTTAGTCACTTCTTCATATGACAGTGGTTTTGCAGTATCATTTTCTGTTGTAAGAATGGAAAGGTAATTCAGCCCTTCCTGTAGCATGGTTGCTATAATCTTTTTTTCTTTAATCACAGCATTTAATCTGTTTACATTTAATATAATTATTGATACATTTGAGTTTAAATCTATATTATTTTATTGTCATTCTTTCCATTTTGTTACTTTTTTCTTGTTTTATTTTGGTTTAATTTTTTTTTTTAATTTTTATTGGAGTATAGTTGATTTACAATGTTGTGTTAGTTTCAGGTTTACAGCAAAGTGAATCTCTTATACATATACATATATCCACTCTTTTTTAGATTCTTTTCCCATATAGGCTATTACAGAGTACTGAGTGGAGTTCCCTGTGCTATACAGTAGGTCCTTATTATTTAGTTATCTATTTTATATATAGTAAGTAGTGTGTATATGTCAATCCCAATCTTCCAATTTATCCCTCCCCCCCAAAATTCTGTCGATTCTTGTTCTTAAATGGTGGCCTCCTGGAATGGATTCTTCTTAATGCGGTCACTTCTAAGAGCTGTGAGGCATTTTATTAACTAGATGGGGTTGTTAACTGGTACCTGTACAGTGCAGATAAATATTTACCGGTAACTGAAATCTGTCAACTCTTGAGGGTTTTTAGATACACTCTCTTTTCTAGTTCCTTTGCAAAAGAACTAGGTCCTAGTTCTTTTGTAAAAATACTATTTATTATTTTCCTCTTTATATAACCAATATGTCTACTATAGAAAAAGTAGAATCTATATAAAGCATAAAATATGAAAATAACCGTCTACGGTTATCATTGTTGATATTTTGGAGGTTTTTCTTTTATAGTTGGTGTGTGTGTGTGTGTGTGTGTGTGAATATGTATATTTAATTTACTTTCTGTTTTTTATTTTTAACAAATTTGGAATTGTACTGAGTTCTGCTTTTTTGACTTCTATTTGTACATTTTTCAGGGGCACTTGAAAAATAGTCATTAAAATAATCAGATAATAGACTATCTTATGAATATTGTGATTAATTTAAACATCCAAATATTGTTGGCAGTTTTAGAGTCATCATTCTGAGTGTCAGTTCTATAAGTTACTTAGAAAGGTATACCCAAACAAAATAACTAATAGTAACCAACTTCAAAGAAGAATATTAGAAATATTCTGGAAATTCTAAGTGACAGCTCTTTTTATGAGTAGCAGTGTGGGAATATATTATCTTTTGTTCAGTATAGATATTGCAGCTCTTTTTCATTGGACCAGATAAAATGAAAGTAGAATTGAAAAGGAGGTATTGATTGTTGCCTTGTGCTTGCATGACCTTGGCAGAACAGTATTGTAGGAATGTTTTCGAATGACTCATCAAAAACTTAATGAAAGTAAGAGGGGCCAGTGTTTGGAACAAAAGAATGCTGTAAATTCTAAAGGAAACCACACTATTGAACTGACAGGAACAGTGGTAAGTGGATAATTTATTAAATAAGCCAATTAAATTAGTTTGGAAACCATACTATTTGAAAGAGAAATATGGGTGTAAGGCTATCTATCGTTCCTTATCTTGAAGAGAGCAGTTTGGTTAGTTTCTGTTTGTGGAATTAAGTAAATAGGTCTAGGGCTTCTAGGCCTCAAGATGTCATGTTGTCTGTTTTAGGGTAATGAAAATTTGCCATATTCAGTTTGTACAGTTTTTTGTGACATAATAAAAAGTGTAACAAACCATATGTTTACTAAGATTTTAAATAACCATCCTTAAATCTGTATTAACCATGTTCTGCTTTACTATTTAGCTTAACTCTGTATTTTGACTCCTGATTGTCTTAATGGAATTTACTGTTATATTCTAAAAAGCTAATGAGAATTAACCACAGTATCCAGATTTTATAACAAATAATTCCAGAAAGAAACTATGCTTCCAGGTGAGTAGATCATCAAAACAAGCTAATTCTTAAACAGTTCTTAGAAATGAAAACACGAGGAAAGTGCCTTAATCCATATGTAATGGCAAAATCTGAGGTGAACATTTAATTTTTAGTATACTGAAATCCAGGGAAGTCTACTTGTTTAGATTATAAAACAAGGACCTTGATAGTTAATTGAAAATCCCATTCCTATTTCTTGATCTGTTGATATATTTCTAAATGTTAGTATTTTAACCTGTTGGGATGTGTATCCCAAGTTATCGCCAATGCCAAAGTTTATTTAATAAATTAGTGCAAATTTAAACTTACCCTTATATTAATATCATGTTCACTCACTTGCATTTTAATATGTTTTCTTGAGTAGAAGAGAAAAAATACAGGCTGGGAAGAATGGAATTATAGTTTCAGTGAGGCTTGTCTTCACTATAAAACAATGTACCCTCAAGTTAATGTAATAAATTCAAGCATGTTTTTCTCTTAAAGTGATTAGTAAACATGTTTCCTTTTTATATGTTTAACATTGTTTCGCTTTTTTCTTACAGTATCCTGGACTTCAGGAAAGAAGTGTTCTCTTCATGCATTCTAAAATAACAATGGTTCAGGTGTCCTAAACCACAAAGATATATTCCTTTGAATCAACCTAAAGCTGCAACTGAGTTAATGCCTTCCATATAACTTTTTAATTTTACTTTGGGGTGTGTGTTTGTGTGTGTGTGTGTGTGTTAAACTTTAAAGATAGCCTCAAAGTGACACTATAATATTATGGTTTATCAATTTGGAATTCTTTGTTTAATGTAATGAGGCCATTGGTGGCCATACATAAACTACTGTGGAGAAAATTGGAATGTTTATCAATGAGCTTTCCGGGATCCTTTACAGAGTGACTTGATCTATTGGTTTATTCTTTTAAAGTGCTCATAATTGGGTAGACAGTCTAGTAAATGGCATTTGTAAGATAAACTATTATCAAAATATTACCCTGCACCTGGCAAAAGCCTTTTTGTACTGCTATTATTGGATTCTAGCATTTAAGTGACAGTAGGGCCCTCTCATTTAATCAACGAGGAAACTGGGGACCAGAGATACTAGGTTACTGGCCAGTTTGATTAGTTATACAGTTTAAACCAGAGCCTTAGGTCCCTGACTCTTTGGTCAGTGGTATGTCCGTGATGCTATACTGTGTATCATAGTTGAATATATTTACAATCTTTTAGAAGATGGTAATCAACCTAGACTAGATATAAACTTTAATGGGTATGATTTTCTGCCTTAAGTAAACAGTTATTATTGCATACTGTGCATGATCATTATATTTATGAAACTGTACAAAGAAGTCAAAAAAAATTTTTTTTTTAAAATTTTTATTTATTTATTTATTTATTTATTTATGGCTGTGTTGGGTCTTCGTTTCTGTGCGAGGGCTTTCTCCAGTTGTGGCAAGTGGGGGCCACTCTTCATCGCGGTGCGCGGGCCTCTCACTATCGCTGCCTCTCTTGTCGCGGAGCACAGGCTCCAGACGCGCAGGCTCAGCAATTGTGGCTCACGGGCTTAGTCGCTCCGCGGCATGTGGGATCTTCCCAGACCAGGGCTCCAACCCGTGGCCCCCTGCATTGGCAGGCAGATTCTCAACCACTGCGCCACCAGGGAAGCCCAAAAAAATTTTTTTTAATCTCATGATTTATTGCTCCTATAGTTTACTGGCTGCACATTCTTTTATTCATCCATGTAAACACCATTTTAGACGTGTTTTTTATTTCTTCTCTGTTTCTTCACCTACCCACTTGTAAGTATCTTCCTCAAATTAGACAGTTCTCTGCTGTCAACCCATTTGTGACTCCCTATTTCTGTAATTAGCTGTTGTCAATGGAAGAAAGAATGAATTGCCCAAAAAAACATGTAAAGAAATCTTTTTTCAGTGTTTAAGAATCACGCCATCCATTGTGGAAGTCTCTAGTCACATATGGCTATTTAAATTTTAGTTAACCAAAATTAAATAAAATTAAAAATCAAGTTCTTCAGTCACTTTAGCCACATTATAAGTGCTCATTGGCCATATGCAGCTAGTAGCTACCATATGGAATAGGGCAGATACAGGATATTTCCATCATTGCAGAAAGGTCTTTTGGGTAGTGCTGCTTAAGGGTATTATCTACCCTGTGAGAAACATATATATGTATATATATATATACACACATACACATATACACACTTCAATTTTTTTATTCATTCACGTATATACATATGTGTACATCTGCATTCATAAGATTGTCTTGATATATTACATCATCTATATTTAAAAAATTGTCACTCTTTGTCTTTAGTTATCTTTATTGGGGTATAATTTACAAACAGTATGTACATTCATTTTAAGTGTACAGTTTAATGAGTTTTGACAAATATATACAGTTGTGTAACCTCTACCAAAATCAAGATAAAAAACATTTCCAGTACTTGAAAAGTTCCCCTTGCTGTCAGTCTACCCCCACTGCTAGCTCCCCGGAACCAGTGGTCTGCTTTTTGTCAATATAGATTAGCCTCTTCTAGAATTTAATTCAAATAGAATTATACATTTGCAATTTTTCTTTTGCTTAGAATGTTTTTTGAGGTTCATCCATATTGTTTACATAAGTAGTTCCTTTTTATTGTTGAACAGTAATAGTCCGTTGTATGTATGTATTTCAGTTTGTTTATCCATTTACCTGTTGAGCTGTGTTTAGCTTTTGGCTATTATGAATGAAACTGCTTATGATTTTTCAAGTACAGTCTGTGTAGACATATGTTATCATTTCTGTTGAGTTAAGTACCTGAGAGTGGAATCGCTGGATATATAATAATAAGTGCATATTTTACTTTATAAGAATTCACCAAACTGTTTGTCCCTAGTAACATGAGAGATTCAGTTGCCACACATCATTACCAACACTTTGTATTGTCATTATTTTTAACATTAGCCATTCTTGTGGTTGTGTTACAGTATCTCCTTATGGTTTTATTTACATTTCCTTGATGATTAATGATGTTGAGCATCTTTTCAACTGCTCATTAGTTTTTGTATATCTTTTGCCAAGTGTTCAGATTTTTTGTCTATTATTAATTGGGCTGTTTGTCTTACTGAGTTATAAGACTTTTTATATTCTGGGGATGCAAGTCCTCAGATATATTATATATCTATATTGGTATCTATCTAATATATTCTCCCAGTCTGAGGCTTGCCTAATTTTCTGAACAATTTCTTTAGAAAAACATAAGAGTTTTTAATTTTGATGAAGTCCAATTTATCAATTTTTTTCTTTTATGATTGTACTTTTTCTATACTGAGAAATTTTATCCATCCCAAGGCTGTGAAGATTTTCTCCTCTGCTTTCTTATAGAATTTTTATAGTTTTATCTTTTACATTTAAGTCTGTGATCTACTTGGCATTAATTTTAGAGTGTGTCACAAGGTAAAGGTTGAGGTTCATTTTTTATCTATACGAATATTTGTTGAAAAGACTATTCCTTTCTTATTAAATTATTTTGGCAACTTTGTTGAATATTAATTGACATTATTTTATTGCCTAGAATTTTTTCTGAACTCATTTTTTTTTCTCCTGTTGGTCTGTATGTCTGTCCTTATGCTAATACCACACTGTCTTGATAAGCTTTATAGTAAAAATTAAAATCAAGTACTGTTAAATCCTATCGCTTTCTTCTGTTTCAAAATTGTTTAATCTACTTTAGTTCTCTTGCATTTCAGTATACATTTTAGAATTAGCTTGTTAGTTTCTACAGAAAGGCCTTCTGGGATTTTGATTAGGATTATACTGAATCTATAAGTCACTTTGAGAAGTGACATCTTAAAAATATTGAGTCTTCAAGCTGTAACGTGGTATATTTCTCTACTTATCTAAACCTTCTTTAAGTTTTTACAGCAAAAACCAGAAGTCTTTCATATATTTTGTATTTTCGTACCATAGGTTTTGCATATATTTGTTAAATTTAACACTGAGTATTTCGTGGTTTTAGATGTTATGTCTTGTAAATCTTTAAGCATTTAAGAATGTTTCCAGTTACTGATTGCTAATATGTAGAAACACAATTGATTTTTGTATATTAAGCTTGAAGTCTGTGACCTTTCTAAACTCATTACATATAATTGTTTTTGTAGCTTTCTTAAGATTTTCTATATAGATGTTCATGTCTGCTAATAGAGACAGTTTTGCTTCTTCCTTTTCAATCTGAATGGCTTTTATTTATTTTTCTTGCCTTGTTGCATTAGTCAGAACTGCTAGTAAAATATTGACACAGTAAGAATGGGCATCCTCACTTTGTACCCAATTTTAGAGAGTAAGCACTGAGTTTTTCACCATTAAGTATTTCGTTAGCTGTAGATTTTTCAAAGATACCCTTTATCAGGTTGAAGGAGTTCCCTTTCATACCTAGTTTTTTGAGAATTTTTATCTTGAATGATTGTTGAATTTTGTCAGATGCTTTTTTTTTTTCATTCCTTGACAGTCATGTTGTGTTACTCTTTTTCTGTTAATATGGTCGACTGCACTGATTCATTTTCAAATGTTAAAGCAGCCTTGCATTCCTTATATAACTCACTTGGTCATGGTGCTTAGATTTGGTTTTTTGTTTTTGTTTTTTTTTCCCCCCCTTTTTTTTTTTTTTTAAATTAATTTATTTTATTTTTATTTATTTTTGGCTGTGTTGGGTCTTCGTTTCTGTGCGAGGGCTTTCTCCAGTTGCGGCAAGCGGGGGCCACTCTTCATCGCGGTGCGCGGGCCTCTCACTATCGCGGCCTCTCTAGTTGCGGAGCACAGGCTCCAGACGCGCAGGCTCAGTAGTTGTGGCTCACGGGCCTTGTTGCTCCGCGGCATGTGGGATCTTCCCAGACCAGGGCTCGAACCCGTGTCCCCTGCATTGGCAGGCAGATTCTCAACCACTGTGCCACCAGGGAAGCCCTTTCCCCCCTTTTAATGTCTTTGATTTTGGTATCAGAGTAGTGCTGGCTTTATAAAATGAGCTGGGAATTTTTCTTTCCTCTATTTTCTGAAACAGTCTGTAGAATCAGTATCATTTCTACTCTAAATGTCTGTAGAATTCACCAGTGAAGTGGAGTTTTCTTTGTGGGAATGTTTTAAATAGCAAGTTTAATTTCTTTGGTAGATACAATGTACATTATTGTGATTTATAAGAAATATATATATTTGGTCATTCAGATGACCAAAATATATTTCTCAGAGATATTTGGTCTTCATCCATAGTTCCTGGCCCACAGCTCCCAAAACCCTTGGAATTTTCCTGAATAATAGAGCAATGGGAGCATCCTTTGTTATAATATTTGGTTTCTTCTCCTCAGTTCCCGAAAAACAAAAACAAAACCCCCAAAAAAACTGCTTCAGAGCCATAAAAGTGAAATGGTGTCTTGTTAACAAGACTTTAATACCACAAGTGAGTTTATGTTAATGAAAGTGACTTTTGCAAAACACCTAAGGACGGAGGCTGGTAGCCAGGAGAACTAACCACAGATAGAATCAGAATCAGAAACCCTGATTCTGGACAGGAGAGAGGGGATAGAGGTTGAATCAATCACCAATGGCAAATGAGTTAATCAATCATGCCTATGTAATGAAGCCTCTGTAAAAACCAAAAAGGAGAGGGTTCTGAGAGCTTCCACATTAGGGAACCAGTATGCTCCCATGTGCCATTGTGCCGGACCACGAGCTCCACAAGGATGGAAGCTCCCTTTTTCAGACCTTACCCTATGTATCTCTTCATCTGGTTGTTGGTTCGTATCCTTTAATATCGTTCGTAATAAATCTGTAACCTAGTGAGTAAATGGGTTTTCCTGAGTTCTCTGGGCCATTCTAGCAAATTAACTAAACCCAAAGAGGGAGTCATGGGAACCTCTGATTTATAGGCAGTTGATCAGAAGTACTGGTAATAAGCTGGGCTTGTGACTGGCCTCTGAAGTGGAGGGCAGTTTTGTGGGACTGAGCCCTTTACTTGTGGAATCTGATTCTATGTCCCCTAGTAGTATCAGAGTTGAGACACCAGGAGGGTGTCTGAGAATTGATTGTGTGGGGAACAATATGCACACTGGAATTGGGTCCAGGAACCCTTTCAAAAGGCTACTCAGATTTCCTGTTGCTGTTGTGCTTTATTTTTTTCCCCCTTTCAGGGAATTTGTCCATATCCTCTAAGTTGTTGAATGTATGGATATAAAGTTGTTCATCATATTCCCTTATCCTTTTTTAAAAAATAAATTTATTTATTTATTTTTAGGGTCTTCGTTGCTGCGCGCAGGCTTTCTCTAGTTGCAGGGAGCGGGGTGGGGGGGCTACTCTTCATTGTGGTGCACGGACTTCTCATTGCGGTGGCTTCTCTTGTTGCGGAGAGCATGGGCTCTAGGCACGGGCTTCAGTAGTTGTGGAACACAGGCTCAGTAGTTGTAGCTCATGGGCTCAGTGTTGTAGCTCGCAAGCTCTAGAGCGCAGGCTCAGTAGTTGTGGTGCACAGGCTTAGTTGCTCCGTGGCATGTGGGATCTTCCCGGACCAGGGCTGGAACCTGTGTCCCCTGCACTGGCAGGCGGATTCTTCACCACTGCGCCAGCAAAGAAGCCCCTTCCCTTATCCTTTTAACATCTGTAAGATTGGTAGTGATATTCCCACTTTCAAAGAACTGGGTATTGGTTTTATTGCTTTTTGTCTATTACCATATTTGTTTTCTATGTCATTGATTTCTACTCTTTTTTTGTTTACTTTGGGTTTACTTTGTTCTCTTCTATCTTCCTAAGATTGTAGTTTAGATCATTGTGAGATGGGATTATATATGAGCAAGACTGGCCATGAGTTGATAACTGTTAAATGTGGGCGGTGGGTACGTGGAGCATTATTTCATTATACTATTTTTTAATTTATGTATATATTTGACTTATATATGTATAACTTTAAAAATTACATACAGCAAATAAACCTAACTCCGTAGTAAATTTTTTTCACGTTTATATGCCTATTGACATTTATTTTTTACCTGGTAGTTTCTATTTTGTGAATTGGTAAGCTACTTTTAGGATGGCTCCACCAAATTCCTCAATAATTAGGACAATATACCTTTCAGTGGTTCTTCATATTTGTGGGGAGGGAAGAAAAGTGACATGAATCTTGGTGCTATAAACTCTTGAAGAAATTGAGATATTTCACAAACAATGGGGAAAAGAATGAGCAGTAAGTCAATGTTTATGGAAAAGCAAATTGATACATATTTAATAACAGCAGTATGGTATCAACAATTATCCATCCCGTGATAGTTCCTACAAAGACAAATTTGGTTAACCAAAATATCTGAAGTAATAATGATAAAATTTTAACATTCATTTAGTATAGTTGATGGGTAACAGATATTGTTGTTGTATTGTATACAAATTTCTTGTGTTCTCCACCTTCCTCCTTACAAAAAAAGATATTTTCTATTACATTGCCTTTTAAGTATAATAGTCTTAATGTACCTATGTATAGATGTTAAGAGAAAAATATATGCACAATGCTCTACATATTTTCTTTAGGAGTAGACTTGTGCATATCACATAGCTTCTTCCATACATTTTTTTTATGTTTTGTATTGTTTTGTCTTGCCTTGGTTTTTTTTTTTTGTTCTTGTTCTGGAGCTTTTTGTTGGTGATCCAAACTGGTATGGCACATTTGTAACTTTTTTTTGCTTAAGGGTAACATTGATTTTAGTCAAATACATAAACGTACCCATTTCTATTGACTGATTTGGTGTCAGTAACTTCACATGCAAGTGCTGGGCTGATGTGTGTTTCTCATTCCCACTCAGTCATCCATATCTACCCACCAAAATAATAATAACAACAACAGTGAAGATACATTTTATGCTGCTTTTGTGCTCAAAGAGTTGGAAAGAGTGGTTTTTGTTTGTTTGCTTTGCTTTAAAAATAAACCTCTGTCCATAAACATGGGTGGATTTTCATTCTGTTTTATTCCCATTTGCTGGGGATTCATTGATAGAAGGGTAGAGAAATGCAGATTGCTTAGGCAGAGAGAAGGGTAGGAAAGGGATCTTATAATTTATTCTAATACAAATATAGGTACCTCATTTTTTTTGAGTGAACGGATTTCAGAAACTTTGCTTTGCTTCTGTAAAACCATTGTATTGGCTTGCTCGACCTGATTGTGTCGTGAACTTGAAACTTTGACCACACCTTTCCATTTAATGTCATTTTAAAATGATAGTTAATAACTGTAAGGCATAACCAATGGTTGCCTTGATTAATATTAGCTAAAGTTCTAGATTATACCCATATATCGTCCTACTGGTATCAAGGAATGAAGGACTATTTAAAATAGTTCTGCTGTAGCACTAGAGCAAGTTAATATTTTCTAGATCTTCAAGTGTTATAGTGATAAACCTGGACTCTTTCTGTTTAACTTGAACAGTCTTATCTGCAGTGTCAAAGGAATTGCTGTATATGCTGCAACAGAAGTAATACAATGTTGTGTGATGGGATAAGAAATAAAATTGTACGTCAGATAAAATAGAGAGCAGCTACCAGAGTCAGATATACCTTACAAATATTCACTGAGAAGCAAAGACAATTTAGTTTTTCCAGGGTTTAAATCCCATCTAGCTATATAACCCTGGGTAAATGATACATTCTCTGTGCCCCATTTTTCTCATCTGTAAAGTGAAAATAACACCTACCTCACGGAGTTGCTATGAGATATAAATGAGTTAGTTTAAATGTTGATTTCCATACGTTCTCTGTTATGGTAGCATAATGGTAGAGTCCATTCTTTATTTGTCTTGTGTATCTAACCACTATATGCTGTGCAGGGAATGTATATAGTAAATATAGTTGAATGAAGATAAGAGTGAGATCTTATATGAAAAATACATATCCAATATTCTGCTTTGGAATAAAATCAACTTCCACTGTAATGTAGTTGTAATTCATTGCTATTTGTTTTATTTATTTGAAAGTGTTTTTTTAGTGTTTCAGAAACTTCTTTTCAGTAGATAAGCAGAATAGCTGTTATAAACATATGTACTTAGTATCTCATTTCTTTCTCTTCTTTTTTTTTTTTTTGGTGTGGTGGTGGTGGAAATAGTGCCTCAGTGTGTTTGGAGAATAAATGTGGATATCCCTGAAGAAGCTAATCAGAATCTTTCATTCAGTGCTACTGAGCGATGGTGGGAACAGACAGATTTGACCAAACTAATCATATCAAACAATAAACTTCAGTCACTTACTGATGACCTCCGACTCCTTCCTGCACTGACTGTTCTTGATGTAAGTTGACTGATTATAAATATGGGTCTTTGTCTGAAGAGACTCTAAAGCTAAATTTAGGCTTTGAGAAATAGAATACCCATGTTCAATCGGTAGCGTGCAAGGAAGAATAACAAATTACTGTGTTCGGCATAGCATAATGGTTAAGAGTGCAGAGTCAGAACATCAGGCTTCAAATTTTGACTCTGCCACTTGATAGCTGTGTGATCTCGGGAAACTTACCTCTTTGTGCTTCAGTTTCCACATTTATAAACCGAGACTGGTACTACTACCTGTTTTTAAAAATTGTTCTTTGAATTAAATGAGTTAATGCATACAGACAGAATTGGTATTTAACAAGTGGTTGCTGCTGCTCGTCTTTTTTTTAATTTCTATTATTTGTATCATTATTATTCTAGATGTTAAAGCAAGTATTTAATATTGTTTTGTTTTTGGTTTTGGGTTTTTTTTTTTGGTTTTTTGGGGTTTTTTTGGGGTAACTTATCTCCAAGACTGACTTAAATTATTGGGCTTAAATTTTTGTGTGTTTATTCAGGGACTATGTTTTTAATCCCTAGTTGCCATGTCATGAGTAGTTTATTTCATAATCCACAGACTTCTGATATACTTTACTTAGGATCATCAAAAATTTTCCATTTCATGTCTGAAAAAGTTGGATGTAGTCAGATTTCTAGAGAAGTTTTTATTTTCTTCATTTGTAAAATGAATGGATTGGCATAAGTGTTCTCTTAAAGGTTCCTTGTACCTTGAAAGCAATATGATTCTGTAAGAACATGAGAGAAGTCCCCCTCCTCATTTATTTTTTGTAAATGTTGACATAAATCATACCATCAGAGGGCTGTTAATTTCTGACCCTGTCATCTCTCATTTGAGATTGAAATTCCACTCAATGAGGTGAAGTTTTTTTTTAACTGTAGTATTTAAAATTGATCTCTTATCACTTCATGATTTATGAGCAGCAGTTTGGTCAATTTCAAACTCCTTTTTCTCTTCTGTACTCAAAACAAATTACCAATAGCCCAACTATGCTTTTGAGCTAGAATAACGAGACTATCATCAGAGAATATTGTACAATAGCAAAGCTCATGGTTAATTATAAGACTAAGATATTGACTGCGTCTTTTAATAACTTTTAGATACATGATAATCAGCTGACATCCCTTCCTTCTGCTATAAGAGAGTTAGAAAATCTTCAGAAACTTAATGTCAGGTAAAATTTAAGCTTATTTCAGTATTGCTAGTATAAGGGTGTAAATCTAACATTCTTTAAAATTTTTTTCAAACATTTTTTCTAACATGTAAAAAATGTTTTGTATTATCTCAGAAAGTGATTAAGCAGAATAATAATTTTAAGTTTTAATTCTCAGATTATTTTATTTTTTGTTTTAGAATTGCCTGCATGTTTTCTGGTTTTACAAATTTAAGGCCAGTTGATTTTTTTAAAAATACTTTTTATTTGTATGAAATAATTTTTAGTGGTTATAATGAGAAAAATTTCATGTTTTCAATATTAGTAGTTTTTAAACTTTTCTGAGGACTCCTGGGATTCCATGGGTATGTGTCTGGTACTCACTGATAGGTACATGGGAAGCCAGGTGGCTAAGGCCCTAGCTAACTCTGTTTGCCCTTCAGTACACACTCAGACTTTCAAGAAAAATAACTGCCTTATATGTTATATATACACAGGGGGAAAGGGATTAGGGATGATTTAATTTAGGAGAAAAAAATGAAAAAGTTTAAGTGTTCAAAACATAGTTTGAAAAGCTGGGGCTTATAAAATAGATACAAATCTATCTAACACAGCATGATAAAGTTGCAGTTTTCTGGAGTTAACTGGTTTGAGGGAGAACAGTTCCTCAAATAACAGTCCTTATTTGGTGAAAAATAAGACTGGAGTTGCATATTGCATTCATCTGGACATGCCAGGCCCTCAAACAGAAATAGCTATTTTTGTCTTGAGTGCTAAGTTGAAACCTAATCCCCATGTAAAATGTGACTTCATTGTAGTGTATGTATGTGCACATTTTTGTCAAAATTCTAAAACTCATGTGCAGTGTAAAAATTATAGCCCAATGTATTCTTTTATATGTAAAATCAAGTTGATTAAAAGGAACCAATCAAAAGTTCACAAATTATATGTTTGGTTAAAAATCTTTATTTCTTTGAAACTCTCAATTTGATTACTTTAGATTACTGTCATTTTAATGGGTGTGTGCTTTTAGGATGTAAAGTTTGTAAGTACTTAAAATTAGTAAACTTACTTCATTTTTTTTAATGAGCCCAGGTAGTTGATTAGCAAAAATGCCTTTATAAATATTTATTGTGTTGTCACCAAATTGTTCAGCATTTGTTTTATCAATCAATAGCCATAACAAGCTGAAAATACTCCCTGAAGAAATTACAAATCTAAGAAACCTGAAGGGCCTATATCTCCAGCATAATGAACTAACTTGCATACCAAGGGGATTTGAACAACTTTCCAACTTAGAAGATTTAGTAAGTTTTGATTTTGCAATATTTATATAATTTGGGGCTGGTGGGATTTTTCATTAAACTGAAAAATTGGATGTATGATTGAAATCATGGGTACATGGGCAGCTGATTGTATGACTAGATTATCAGAAACTGAATTACAGTTAGATTGCTAAATTAGTAATTGTAAATTTGATTTTCTTATGTTTTTCTTATGAAGGAAATCACCTTAGATTTTAATTTAGGAATAGAGTTTGGGAAAGGAGCCATTGAGGATGACTTTGTTATTCATAGGCTTTTATGGCTTAGCAAAATAGAGGAAAGGTGTTTTTAGCGTATACCAATTCCCTTTTTTATATCCATTCTCATTTCCTCCTCTGTAGCCCTTATGGCCCTTTTGTCCTCTAAGTGTCCAGATAATGCCTTCAGGGCCTGCTTTTTCTACCCTATTTTTCAAAATGGCCATATTTCCTGGTAAAAATTTTTATTCTATCCGTTTCACATCTTAAATAGAGATAACCATAAAGCAATGCAAGTATTATTTTAGTCATACTATTAAGAATAATACAAACAATAGGCACTTTGCTATACATATAGCATATTACATATTACTTTGCTATACATATAGCAGAGTAGACAGTTTTATCCCCGTTACAGATAAGAAACTAAGACTTGTAAAAGAAAAAAAAAAAAAGTAACTCATCCAAAGTCATATAACTAATATGTAAGGAATTCAGGAATTTAACATGAAATAATCTGACTTCAAAGTGTATCTTTTTTTTGTTCCCCCACTTTACCACAGAAGAAGTAAGACTCTACTGTAAGGTATCCTATCTGAAAGACTTCAGCTATATTAGATCAGATGTTCTAATACAAATCTCTACTCCACATAGTTATTTCATGTTACATTCTTGTTCTAGTCACAATTACATGTTTTGAAAACCTCATTAGTCATTTTAGCCTTGAAGTTTATTTTTTATTCAAGGAAAAATTGCTTCTTTTACTTATTTTTTTCTTGATATTTCACCCATCTGCTCTAGTGTTTGAAATCAAAATACATACTCTCTTCAACCATTTCTTTAGTAGCTCTTTGTTTTTCAATCTGATCAGATTGGAAATAAGGTTTGGAAAGTAAAAGGCATAGGTAGGTGAAATGAATGGTAAAGGAAGGAGCCATCAGATTTCCTTATAAAATTTACTGGTAAAAGATAGCAATTGATTTAAAAAAAAAAAAAAAAAAAAGAGCCTGGTAGAAAGCTTAAAGGAAACCTAATAAACTTTCCTTATGGGTTCCCATATAGTCATTGCATAATGAAAGGATGTTTCAGCTGAGAACTGTGTTCTTAAGGACTCATTATCAAATAAATCATAAATGTGAGCAGCAATATATTAAAACATTAAAAGTATAAGATCTATAATAATTTAAGCTAGTAATATTTCTTAAAGTTATATAAAAACTGCCTAACACAATGGTACTAAATAAATATTGAAGAAATGACTTAGCATAAATAATGATTAATTTATATGCACTGTACTTATTTTGTATCTAATTTAGTCATTAACTGCAGTAATTATTTATTAGCAATTCTGTTGTTTTGGGTTCTTTAAAATTTCTTAAGAATTTGTGAATCTTTTCTTTATCAGAAACTTTTTTTATTTTTAGCTTTTGATATTGGAATAATTTTAGATTTACAGAAAAGTTGTAAAGATAGTACAGAAAGTTCCCATATACCCTTCACCCACCTTAATGGGCGAACATTTTACATAACTATGGGATATTTGTAAAAACTAAGACATTAACGTTGGTTCAATATTACTAACTAAACTACAGGTTTTATAATATTTTCCCCGTTTTTCCACTAATGTCCTTTTTTTTTTGTTCCAGGATCCAATCCAGAATACTACATTGCTTTTAGTGTCAGTAACTTTTGATATTACAAAATATTTATTTATTAGTAATCTGTTGATTCTTAGACCTTAGAGTATTTGAGTTGTACATTATTATATTGATGTTGTAGATTATGATAATATGTTACTTTATGTTATTATAATAACAGTGTGTTTTAAAAAATACACTGATCTAGCATTTTTCCTTTTTCTATCTTCTTAATTTATTTGGAGTTACAGTTGTTTAACGTTAGACTAAATCATGGTCTTCAGAGAACAGTTCCTTTAAGTCATTTTTTTCTTATTCATTGTTGCCACTTGCCTTACCTAACAGTTTGATGATAGCTGGTGTAGTACTTACATCTGATTTGAATGTCGTAAGAAGAATACCTGATTCATAACATTGTCTTTTAAAGGGAGTTTCAAAAAAATATTCTGTCATAAAAGACAAAACAGAAACAAAGACTTAAAGCAACATCAAGGTATAGAGATTAATTAGGCAAGCTTGAATGAGTGAAAACTAGAGAGTAGAGTAGACTTCTTTACTTTTTAAAGTTTAAAGTTAAAGCAGACTTGCTGAGGTCAGCAGAACGAAGAGGGAATATTTTTTTCCTCTCAAATTAAAATGGCCATTTTTTTTCAGCTTACTTTTTTTCTTCCAAGAATTTTTTTTTCTTGCAAAGATGTTTTTCATTTCATATTACAGTTTAACTATACAGTTTGCCTTATTTATCATAGGTACTCAACAAATAATGGATGAACAAATAGATTTTTTTTTGAAAACATGATAACATGGTACAGCATGACTTAATATTAACAGAAACCTTTGTGTAAAATATTTTTGAAGTCAGAATTCATTTTAATTCCTCTCTGCTACATTATTAGGCACATAGTAGGCCCACAGAGTATATTGAGGTAATGAATGATGATCTGTGAAATTGTCAGTGAATGAGAGTTACAAAACATATCATCTGTAAATAGTTTTTTTAATGTTGCAATGCCCTCAAAATTCTGAAATTCCCCTTAGAGATCCTTTCTTTTTTTATTTACTTGTTCATTCATTCATTTTGTCTTTCTCTTTTTAAAGGATCTTTCGAACAATCATCTTACAACTGTTCCTGCTAGTTTTGCTTCTCTATCCAGGCTGCTGCAACTCAATCTTTCCAGTAATCAACTGAAGAGTTTGCCTGCAGAAATAAGTGGAATGAAAAGTAAATCTTCTGTATTTTAAAAAATAAAAAAATTTGAAATTGGTGCAGCTTACATTTTAAAAAATGAATTTTTATATAGTTAGTTACAGAGAAGTAAAATAATAGATTTTGTGGTGGTAAATGCAAACAATAACAACTAGTCAGATTTTCTCCAGGCCATTGTAGTCTAGCAACTTTGTAAAGAATTACCACCAGGGGACTTCCCTGGTGGTCCAGTGGGTAAGACTTCGTGCTCCCAATGCAGGGGGCCCGGGTTCAATCCCTGGTCAGGGACCTAGATCCCGCATGCATGCTGCAACTAAGAGTCCACATGCCGCAACTAAGATCCTGTGTGCCACAACTAAGACTCGGCGCAGCCTAAATAAATAAATAAATAATAAAACAAAACAATAAAAAAAAAAGAATTACCACCAAAACAATACTTTGGCATATCAAAAAGAGAAAAAGAAAATAAGATTATAAATTGTGGTAATATTGTATACCTGAGAAATTGATTAAGGTTTTGAGCTATTCTCTCTCTTCATTCATTTATTCAACATTTACTAAGAGGTCATTACCCTTTCCTAGGTGATGCCACCTTTGATACGTGGTTATGTTATAGCTGTATCCTCCTTGAGGTCCATAAGTAATAATGTCAAGAGATAGCCTAGTTTTGCCCAAACTGTCAATTCGTTTTTAAAAAAAAGTTAAAATTTAGTGGTTCCATTACAGTTTACCATTGAACCATTATATTTGGTGTATTGTAGAACTAATATTAAGGGATAAAAAAAACTGAAGGTACATTTCAGTACCTTTTAAGTAAGTATACTTAATCATGTTAGAATTCTTGATTTAGAGTCCAAAATCTTTATAGTGATTTTTTTTTTTTGTCTAAAGGCAAACTATTATTATTTCTTAGTTGATGACCACACTGTGTCAGCTATAGACCTTACTACTCCTTTTTGCTAATTATATATGAGCCTTTTCATTTTTTTAAACCTCCCTTTTGTGGAGGAAGTCATAGATGTGATTTCGTACAGTTGATTACAGATTATTTTGCAGTGAATTTGTACAATTGTGCTGTTTGACTTTTTTAAAAATTAATATATAATTGACTAACAATATTATATTATTTCAGGTGTATAAGATAGTGATATTTTTATACATTACAAAATGATCACTGCTGTTTTACTTTAGATTAATGGTTATTTGTAATTTATAACAGGAATGCATAAATTAAATCTGCCATAAATTGAATTGACATTTCAGGGGAGCCTTTAGTTGTGATACCAGTAGTTGACTCTGCTTGCCTTTGCCATTTTCAATAAAGGTATCAGAAAGTAGAGCTAAACATAAAATATATCTGGAGTGCATATGTAAACATTTTTTTTTTCACAAATTGAGTAGAAATATTGAGAGAGAGGAGCAAACATTGAAGTCAATAGAAAAATACTTTGAACTTACAGCAGTTTTTCTAATATACTATATAATTATGCTCAGATGCTTTCTGTTCTTTAGCCATGACAATGAAACTTTTAAGCTATCACCAGTAGGACATTTAGTTATTATTTCACTGTTCATGATGAGATTCCAAGAACAGTATCTAACATTTGTATGGTTCTTTGTAACTCAGAATACTTTTAAATATATTGTTTTGCTGCCACAATAGTTCTACAAGTTAGTAGGGATGCATATTATTTACATTTTAAAGATTCAGAAACCTAGGCTTAGAAATTATGTAGTAAATTGTAGAGCCAGCGTTTGCATCTTCTTACTCCATCCCCATTGCTCTTATTTTTACTTTTACTATTTATATTTTTTAATTTATTTTTTTATTGAAGTATCATTGATTTACGTTGTGTTAATTTCTGCTGTACAGCAAAGTGATTCAGTTATACATATATAAACATTCTTTTTTTTTTTAAATCTTTACTGGAGTATAATTGCTTCACAATACTGTGTTAGTTTCTGTTGTACACCAAAGTGAATCAGCCGTATGCATACATATGTCCCCATATCCCCTCCCTCTTGAGCCTCCCTCCCATCCTCCCTATTCCACCCCTGTAGGTCATCGCAAAGCACCAAGCTGATCTCCCTGTGCCATGCTACTGCTTCCCACCAGCTAACTATTTTACATTCAGTAGTGTATATAAGTCGATGCTACTCTCACTTCGCCCCAGCTTCCCTCTCCCACCCCGTGTCCTCAAGTCCATTCTCTATGTCTACATCTTTATTCCTGCCCTGCAGCTAGGTTCATCAGTACCAATTTTTTTTTTTTTAGATTCCATATATATGCATTAGCATACGGTATTTGTTTGTTTGTTTTAAATTAATTAATTAATTAATTAATTTTTGGCTGTGTTGGGTCTTGGTTTCTGTGCAAGGGCTTTCTCTAGTTGCGGCGAGCGGGGGCCACTCTTAATCGAGGTGCGCAGGCCTCTCACTGTCGCGGCCTCTCTTGTTGCGGAGCACAGGCTCCAGACGCCCAGGCTCAGTAGTTGTGGTTCACGGGCCTAGTTGCTCCGCGGCATGTGGGATCTTCCCAGACCAGGGCTCGAACCCGTGTCCCCTGCATTGGCAGGCAGATTCTCAACCACTGCACCACCAGGGAAGCCCCAGTATTTGTTTTTATCTTTCTGACTTACTTCACTCTGTAGGACAGACTCTAGGTCCCACCTCACTTTCTTCTATGTACTGCTTCTATTCTCAATCAGTGCTCTTAGATGCAAGCACTTGTGAAAACTAGTTTCTAAATTTAAAACAAACTTGCTTTATAGAATTTATTGGATCTAGGGTAGATCAGATTGTGACATTTTTCTCAGTGATCTAGCCAAATAATACATAAATTATCATATTATAAGTTGAAAGTAGTACTATTAAATTTGTTTTGGAAAGCAGTTAACTTTAAACAATGAAAGAAGTAGTCTAAGGCAGTACATCAATTCAGTGTTGAATTATGTTAAAATTGACAGGCTCAAAGTACAGGAAAAAAAGTTGTAAAATGCATATTGCCTATTCAAACTATAGGGTTGAGAATATATAGTGGAAAATATATGGTGGCCATTGTAAGTGGAAGAATCTGTAATATGGATTAGGGAGAAAACTGCTTATTAAAGTCTTAAGAGAAAGAAGACCTTTACTTTTTTTCCATTTTTGTTTTCTGTTCTGCCTTTTAAGAAAGATCCAGGAGGTGAGAGAGATGCTGCAAGTGAGAACATTCTTCTTGAGCTATCTTACACCTTCTTACCAAGAGTGTTAGCTAAGGTGTTAGAGAGAGAATGTAACTTAAAAAAAATTAGAAGAAGAAAGGAAGGAAAGAAGACAGGGAGAGAGGCATTATGTGTAGATGAAAGAATAAGAGGGAATACATAGAAATCCAAGGGTTTTTGACAGAACATCAATTGCCTGTTTTAAATACAGATGTGTCTAAGCTACTACTGGCCAGAGTTACTTGACATTCTTTCATACGAGTAGTATGCATGTATATTTACCTTAAGCTTTTTCTTTTTAAAGATGTATAATTACTGAGGGAAATAATCTCATAGTATATAGTTTATATATTTTAGAGTACTTTAAAGGAGTACTAGAGTACTTTGTTTTTTAAATCTTTACAAAGATGACCTGAACTATTATTAAACATTGATTTTAATATCATTGTTTCTCTTTAATTATAACTAAAAGTAAAACATTTTTAGTTTACATTTATGTAATTCAGTGGTATTCTAGGATTCTTGATTATTATAGCAGTATAGATCACAGGTTTGTAAGTCCTCATGATTACGTACACATTCTTTGAATGTATATACAGTTATAAACCAATATTTTTTCTCTATTAAAATATCTTTGTGTTTCACTAAATATATATTACAGGATTAAAGCATTTGGATTGTAATTCAAATCTCTTGGAAACTATACCTTCTGAATTGGCTAGCATGGAATCACTAGAATTGCTTTATTTACGGAGGAATAAATTACGTTTTCTACCGGAATTTCCTTCGTGTAAATTATTAAAGGTACTATTTAGTTGATTATTAAATAACTATACATTTTCTGAAAGTTAATCATGAAAATGAAATTTTAAACGTATTTTACATTGAGAATATGTATTAGTTATGTGTTATTTTTTCCTATATTCCTATTTTTCAGAATTTTAAAGACTAAATATATTAATGGTATTGTTAATAATAGATTTTTTTTAAAAAAGCAGTAATCAATTTTAAAAATAAGAATTTGTCCATTTCATCTGGAGAGTAGTTTATAACTGGAGAAGTAGTAGATGATGAGACTAACAAAGTAAGTTGGGACCATAGTGCAGGAAACCTGGAATACCAGGAATGAATACGTATCTAATTCTATAAGTTGCCAATTCATGTTTACCTCATCATAAAGTCTGTTTAAAATTAATTACTTTTTTTGGTATTAAGTGTATAACATTAACATTGTATTTAAATTTGCTATGCTTCGCTTTTCTGTATGTATACTTTCATACATTAGTGTTGTTTGTTTTGTTTTTTGTTTGTTTTTCTGAGTATAGTTGCTTTACAATGTTGTGTTCGTTTCTGCTGTACAGCGAAGTGAGTCAGCTATATGTATACATATATCTGCTCCCTCTTGGACCTCTCTCCCAACCCCCCACCCCCACCCCATCACACCCATCTAAGTCATCACAGAGCACCAAGCTGAGCTCCCTGTGCTATACAGCAGGTTCCCACTAGCTATCAGTTTTACACATGGTACTGTGTATATGTCAATACTAATCTCCCAATTTGTGTCCCCATCCCCCTCTGTCCACACGTCCATTTTCTATGTCTGTGTCTCTATTCCTGCCCTGCAAATAGGTTCATCTCTACCATTTTTCTATATTCCACACATATGCATTAATATACGATACTTGTTTTTTTCTTCTTGACTTACTTCACTCTGTATGACAGACTCTAGGTCCATCAACATCTCTACAAATGACCCAATTTCATTCCTTTTTATGGCTGAGTAATATTCCATTGTATATATGTACCACATCTTCTTTATCCATTCATCTGTTGATGGACATTTAGGTTGCTTCCATGTCCTGGCTGTTGTAAATAGTGCTGCAATGAATATTGGGGTACATGTGTCTTTTTGAATTATGGTTTTCTCAGGGTATATGCCCAGTAGTGGGATTGCTGGGTCATATAGTAGTTCAATTTTTAGTTTTTTAAGGAACCTCCATACTGTTCTCCATAGTGGCTGTATCAATTTACATTCCCACCAACAGTGCAAGAGGGTTCCCTTTTCACCACACCCTCTCCAGCATTTATTGTTTGTAGATTTTTTTTGATGATGGCCATTCTGAGCCGCGTGAGATGATACCTCATTGTAGTTTTGATTTGCATTTCTCTAATAATTAGTGATGTTGAGCATCTTTTCATGTGCCTCTTGGCCATCTATCTGTATGTCTTCTTTGGAGAAACGTCTATTTAGGTCTTCTGCCCATTTTTTGATTGGGTTGTTTGTTTTTTTAATATTGAGCTGCATGAGCTGTTTGTATATTTTGGAGATTAATCCTTTGTCAGTTGCTTTGTTTGCAAATATTTTCTCCCATTCTGAGGGTTGTCTTTTCGTCTTATTTATGGTTTCCTTTGCTGTGCAAGAGCTTTTAAGTTTAACATCATACACAAAAATAAACTCAAAATGAATTAAAGACCTAAACATAAGACTGAACACTGTAAAACTCTTGGAGGAAAAAATAGGCAAAACACTCTTTGACATAATTCACAGCAAGATCTTTTTTGACCCACCCCCTAGAGTAATGAAAATAAAAACAAAAATAAACATATGGGACCTAATTAAACTTAAAAGCTTTTGCACAGCAAAGGAAACCATAAACAAGAGTTTCTTTTGAACAGAATGGTGACAATGATATAAGTAACTGAAAAAGTTATCATTTAATAAGATTAATTATCTATCTGATAATCTTAGATTCTGCTAGTGAGAAATCAGTATATATAATAACCACTAATAAAAATGTTGAGTAACAAACATTTATTATAATATAAATAACTTTTTAAACTTGTACTGATTTGTTTTAAAACTTTAATTTTTTATCAGTATAGTTCTTGGATTCGTGTTTTTATTAATTCTATAAATGTAACTACTAAATCATTTCTCTGCTTTGGTTTTATAAACTTTGAACTTTCTTCCAGACTAAACCTTTAATTAATTTTTAAATTACTAGGAAATTCTTGAATATTTTCCTTTTTGTCATTTTTCTTTAACTGTAAGATCGCTTAAATATAATTAAAAATTTAAGCATCTTAGTAATTAGAAAATTTTCCATGTGTTTTTCAATGATTTGAAATCAAGATTTCAATTTTATTTTCATTATCTAGTATAAAGTTGAATACAGAAATACACATGATTGATCTTTGCTTTTGTAGGAATTACATGTAGGTGAAAACCAGATTGAAATGTTGGGGGCAGAACACCTTAAGCATCTGAATTCTATCCTTGTGCTAGACCTGCGAGATAACAAGTTAAAATCTGTTCCAGATGAAATTACACTGCTGAAATCTTTGGAAAGGCTTGATCTAAGCAACAATGATATTAGTAGGTAAGTTTAAAGATGGAATGAATAAGAAATCATGTCTGTATTTGGTTGTAATTCATAAGTTATAAAAGCATGTAGAGATCTCTTTTGTAAATCGAATTCAATAAATGTTTATTGAGTAGGTATCATGTGTAGACCTACAAAGATTTTGTTCTTGGCAGCAAGCTTAATATGCTAATGGAATCAGTTACTCCAGCCTACTAGGACACAAACTCTACAAATAACTCCTAGATCAATGCCTGGGTACGTAGAAGCTGCCTGATAAATATTTGTTGAATTTGTTAAATGACGTAAAGCCATGGGAGAGATACGAAATACTTTGGGAGTTTAAAGGAGATACAGGAATCACAATTTATTGAGAAGAATCAGGGCAGACTTTGTGGAAGAAGTAAAATTTTTAGATGATATTATAGAACTGGGACCAGGGTGAAGCAAGTTAATTGCCTAGAGCACAAAATTTAAATGTACTCACAGGGTCATGCCTCATTATAGTCCTACCATGTGATCTTTGAAGGATGACCGCTATTTTCAAGTGCATGTGTAAGGTGGTCAGAATGACTCATTTGGCAGGAGGAAACTGCACAAACAAAGCTCTGAAAGTTTAGAAAATAAATTGTAGGTATATATAGAGAGAACTGCAAGGAATCGAGTTGAGATGGTAGGGTGCACGAAAGGAGATTATGAGAATTTAGGTCTTGAAAGATAAGTTGAGGCCATGTGAAAGAGGTCCTTAAAATGCCTGTGAAGAGCCAGTTTTCATTAATTAAGAGGTGGGGAGATTAAGAACAAAACCAACTTGATTGTAATCTCATTAAAAATAAATTGGTGATAGTGGGTCAGATACTTTGGATAGGAGTGGTTTTGTAGACGGGAATTCTAAAAAATTCTATTAATCTAATAATGATCACTAAGGAGCACTTGTTATATCCAATTTACTGAGTTGACAGCTTTGTAGATTTTTCTCTTATGTAATAAGGACCTAAACTGTAGTGACAATGGGAATGGAAAGAAGAGGAAAGATGTGAAAGGTGTGATGAGTTAGAATAAGTAGTATTTAGCAATTGATTGTGTTGGAGCTGCAGAGGAAGAGGGTAGTGAGCAAAGAATCATAAGGAGTTATAAAACCATAATATTTAGAGATGGAATTATTTTACAGATACATAAAAAAAAGACTCAGACTCACCTAGGATTGTATGCCAGCTAGGTGTCTGAAGTTTTATGTTTGGATGTCAGAAACATGGTTTGCTCTTCACAGAAGGAGAAAGGTTAAGCAAGGTAGACTTTCTTCTATGTGTATATTTCAATAACTATTTTTAAAACTCAAAATTGTTTTCACAATGTACATATGGCATATGGTACATCTTTTTATTTTATTTTATTTTATTTTATTTATTGTTTCTGGCTGCATTGGGTCTTCGTTTCTGCGTGCGGGCTTTTCTCTAGTTGCGGTGAGTGGGGGCTACTCTTTGTTGCAGTGCGCGGGCTTCTCATTGCGGTGGTGTGTCTTGTTGTGGAGCACGGGCTGTAGGCGTGCGGGCTTCAATAATTGTGGCTCGCAAGTTCTAGAGTGCAGGCTCAGTAGTTGTGGCGCGTGGGCTTAGTTGCTTCATGGCATGTGGGATCTTCCTGGACCAGGGCTTGAACCCATGTCCCCTGCGTTGGCAGACGGATTCTTAACCACTGCGCCACCAGGGAAGCCCCATATGGTACATCTTGACCATAGATTTGAATGCTTGGACAGTGACCATTCTTTCCACTCACTTCTATTTATGACAGAATTAATAAGTGACCTGGATATTCCTAAAAGTACTTATAACTAATGAATGAAATAATCGCTTGCCTCATAAATATTGACATATACATTTTTCCCCATAACAGTCTTATTTTGGCTACTACGTGAAAGCAGCAGAAAGCAAAGATTTAAAACAAAAACGATGACAAATAATATTAAATAAATAAAGTAATGGGTACAAATATTTCTGATATATATGTTTCTCTTTCTCCAGAGCTCTGGATATAAACTGTGTATATATCACAGTGCCTAGAACATAATGAAACTAATAAGTATTTTCCTTCCTTTCATCTGATCTCATACTTCCTAGATATTAGACCATTCTATGCATTTTGTACCCCTCCAGAATCTCCTCTAACTAAAATATTGATTCCTTGCAATGCTACCAGAGTAATTTTTATAAAGTACAGATTATCAGGTTGTTCTTCTACTAAAAAACTTTGATGATTCTCCATTCATATAGCACTGTTTCCCAAATATGGCGATGTATCAGAACCACATGAGAAGCTTTAAGAAAAAATGCAGATACTGAGGCAACAATGAATCAGAATCTTTAACAATGGAACCTTAGAATTGTTTTGGGTTTTGTTTTAAAAAATTTCTAGGAGATTTTGATGCGTCTGGTTTTCCATCCAGCAGTTGGGAATCACTGTCTTGCAAGATAATGTCCAGAATTTTTAGTGACAGTCAAGTACATCTCACAGTCAGACTTCATTCATTCTCTCTTTGTCATCTTTCACTCCCACAGGTATCCTACTCTGACAGCACTGAACTGTAAATGCACTGACTTTTTCTTCATTTTCTTTACCTTAGAATGCCCTTTTCCTGCCTGACTGCCTGATGGAATTCCATTCTTTTTAAGCCCAAATCCAGGCTTTGCTACTCCCTTGTCCCTCTACTCCCCTTGCTAATTTCTACTTCTGTACTCTCAGAGCAACTTTACTTGTTTAGCACTTGTCTTATTACATATATATATAAAATATATTCATTTGTTGATGTATAATCTACATACAATAAAATCTACCAATTAAAATATACAATTTGATGATATTTGACACATGTATGTAATTGTATAACCATTGTTACAGTCATGAAGAACATTTCTGTTTCCCTAAATTCTCCTCCTACCCTTTGCCATCAATCCCCTTTTCATATCCCCAACCCCTAGCAACCAGTGATGTGCTCTGTCACTGTAGTTTTGCCTTTTTAAAAATATCATATAAATGAAATCACAGCATATAGTTTTTGTGTCTGTCTTTTTTCTTGTAGTGTAAAGCTTTTGTGATTCATTCATGTGATTTTGTATATCAATAGTTTATTCATTTTTATTGCTGAGTGTTATTTCATTATACAGATATACCACAATTTATTCATCTCTTCACTAGTTAGTTGATGGATGTTTGGATTACTTTCAATTTTCTGACTATTGTGAATATTCATGTAAGTCTTTGGTTGGACATTATTTTCATTTTTCCTGGGTAAATATGTAGGAGTGGGATTGCTTAGTTGTATGGTGAGTGTATGTTTAACTTTAAAAAACTCCACTTTCCAGAGTGGCTGTGCTATTTTATATGCTCACCAGCAACATAAGATAATTCCTATATTTTGGTTAGCCATACATGTGTCCTTTTCCTTTGTTCAACTAAAAACTTTTTAAGGGAAAGTTCTTGATATCCCTACACCAATGCCTAGTATATTATAGATGCTTAATAGATTTTGAGATTTAATATTTATGTGTATAAACTGGTTATCTTTTTGTGTACCAAAGATAAAAATTACTTTCCTTACTAAATGAAAATATGAATTATGCAGTTGAAAATTATTCTTTCTCATTTTTTTTCAATTAGGAAATATTTTATTTGCTTACATTTACTTTTTAGCACTGGATACAATTTAGCAAATGTTTTATAGCTCACATTCTTTTTTTAGTATCACAATATGATAGTATCGGAACAAATCTCTCTCTTTTTTTTTTTTTTTAAACATGTTTGGCATCTATTTTGAGAGGAAATATTTTAGGCCTAAATTACTTGGGCTTTCTTTGACACTATTTTATGGTGTATAGTTTGTCATATGTTAGTTTTATAATCTACTACTTGGTTGAATTATACTTACCCTTAATGTCTTCCTTGAAATCAATTTAATCTTTTGTAGTCTGCCCTGTTCATTGGGAGAACTTCATTTGAAATTCCTGGCACTAGGAGGAAATCCTTTGAGAACGATTCGAAGAGAAATTATAAATGTAAGCATATTTAGAATTCAGTGCTGGTTTTTAAATTTGATATTGAAACATACACGTTGACCTATAAAACTGCAATGTATGTCTTGGTGAATATGTCTTTCTCCCCACATTTTCAGAAAGGAACCCAAGAAGTCTTAAAATATCTACGAAGCAAGATTAAAGGTACTTTTCTATTTTCTCCCATATTTTGAAGGATAACATGAAAAGTGGTAAAGAGTTAATAGTATATAAATTTACATGTATTTTTGGTATAAATATTTAGAGAAAATGGTCCCTGGCAGGTGTGGCTCTAATACTGAATCCATTAGGCCATAAATATGCTGAAATTATTTTAAAAATCATTAAATTCACAATAATACTGTTCTATCCTTAATCTCTTTGAGTTGTGTTATACTGTACCAATTAGAAAATATAAAAAAAGATTCTGTAAGCACCTAATGCTTTACCTTTGAAAAAAGAGCAAAGCTTGACTATTATGGTATAATATAAGGGTTCTATTGACTGGGAAGTATATTAACAGGCATTTGAATATCTGCTGCATTCATAGTTTTGGTAAGTTCTGACAAAAATAAAGACAAAACATTTTTTAGGATATGCTAATTTAGCATAAACATGCACCAAAAGAAAAATTACCATAAATTTAATTCTTAATGTTTCACTAAAATTGTGATTTATTCCAGTTTTTATTTCATGTATGTTACTGTAGCACACACTACATGTAGAACATTAAGAAAAAATTTTTTTGTGCCAGTGTAATGCTGCATAACAAACCACTCCAAAACTTAGTGGCTAAATACAGTAGCTGTTAATTTAGCTCACAACTCTTGGTTATGCACAGCCTAGTCTAGCACCATATTGTCAGTCAGTAGATGTTAAATAAATAAGATAATTGTATACTTAAGTAATTTATATTTTCCACTTTGCCCTTCAAATAAATTGACATAATTTTCTAAGACTCTCATTTTCTGCCAATCAGAGAGTGCCCTTTTTTCTCCAGATATACTTTCTCCTCAAGAAAGATTGATTATTCTGATATAAATCAGTTAGAAGTCATGTCAGAACAATCAAAAAAAATTTTAAAGCCTTTTTTTTAGACTAGTTTAAGGTTTACAACAAAATTGAGAGGAAGGTACAGAGATTTCCCATATGTCCTCTACCTGCACACATATACCCTCCCCCAATATCAGCAACACTCACCAGAATAGTACATTTTTTACAAAGGATGAACCTACATTGGCACATCATAATCACCCCAAGTGCATAGTTACCTTAGGGTTCACTCTTGGTGTTGTACATTCTATGGGTTTGGACAAATGTATAATGCCATATATTCATCATTGTAATATACAAAGTATTTTCACTGCTGTAAAAATCCTCTGTGATCTGCCTATTCATCCTCCCTCCCTCCCACAATCCCTGCCATCCCTGGCAACCACTGATCTTTTTCTTGTCTCTGTATTTATGTCTTTTCCAGAATGTCAAATAATTGGAAGCATACAGTCTGTAACCTTTTCAGATTGGCTTCTTTCACTTAGTAATATGCATTTAAGCTTCCCTCATGTCTTTTTAAGGCTTGATAGCTTATTTCCTTTTAGCACTGAATGATATTTCACTGTCTGTATGTATCACAGTTTATCTACTCACCCACCTACTGCAAGACGTCACGGTTGCTTCGAAGTTTTGACAGTTATGAATAAAGCTGCTAATTTTTGCATATGGATGTCCCATTGTTTCAGCATCATTGTGAAAAAGACTGTCTTTGCCTTTGTATATTCCATTGTATTACCTTTGCTCCTTTGTCAAAGATCAGCTGACTACATTTATGGGGGTCTCTTTATGGATTCTCTATTCTGTTCATTGATCTCTTTGTTCTTTTGCCGTATCACACTGTCTTAATTACTGTCTTTAAGTTGGATAGCATCAGTCTTCCAATATTGTTCTTTTCTTTCAATATTATGTTGCCTATTCTGACTCTTTTGCCTCTCCATATAAACCTTAGAATCAATTTGTTGATACTGACAAAATAACTTGCTGGGATTTTGATTGGAATTACATTGAATATATAGATCAAATAGGGAAGAACTGACATCTTGACAGTATTGGATCTTTCCATCCATGAATATGGGATATCTCTCCATTTATTTAGATCTTCTTTGATTTCATTCATCAAAGTTTTATAGTTTTCCTCATATAGTTCTTATTCACATTTATTAGATTTATACCTGAGTATTTCAGTTTTGGATGCTAATGTAAATGGTACTGTGTTTTTAATTTCAAACTCTACTTGTTCATTGTTGATATAGAGGAAAACAATTTACTTTTATATATTAACCTTATATCCTGCAGCCTTACTATAGTATAATCACTTATTAGTTCCAGGAGGTTATTTTTGGATTTTCTAACAAGATGATTGTGCCGTCTGTGAACAAAGACAGTTTTATGTCCTCCTTCCCAATCTGTGTACCTTTTATCTCTTTTCTTGTCTTATTGCATTAGCAAGAACTTCCTCCAGTGCAGTGCTGAAGAGGAGTGAGTGGAGAGAGGGAACATCCTTGCCTTGTACCTGATCTTAGGGGGAAAGCTTCAAGTTTCTCAACATTAATTATGACAGCTGTAGGGCTGTTATGGTCTTTATTAAGTTAAGAAAGTTCTCTTTTTTCTGTTTTACTGAGTTTTTATCATGAATGCCTGTTGGATTTTATCAAACACTTTTTATACATCTACTGATATAACCATGTAATTTTTCTTTTTTAGCCTGTTGATACTAAGGATTACATTAGTTGATTTTTGAATGCTGAACTAGCCTTGCATGCCTGGGTTAAATCCCAGTTGGTTATGGTGTATAATTCTTTTTCTACTTTTTTAGATTTGATTTGCAAGTATTTTGTTGAGGATTTTTACATGTATGTTCATGAGAGATTTTGCTTTCTAGTTTTATTTTCTTGCAATTTCTTTGTCTGGTTTTGGTATTAGGGTAGTACTGGCCTCATGGAATGAGTTAGGAAGTATTCCCTCTGCTTCTTTCCTTGGAAAAAGATTGTAGAGTATTGGTATAATTTCTTCCTTAAATGTTTGGTAGAATTCACCAGTCATACTGTCTGGGCCTGGTGCTTTCTGTTTTGGAAGGTTATTAATTATTGATTCGATTTCTTTAATAGATAATAGGCCTATTCAGGTTGTCTGGTTTTTCTTGTGTGAGTTTTGGAAGATTGTGTATTTCTAGGAATTTATCCATTTCATCTAGGTTATCAAAATTGTGGACATAGAATTGTTCTTAGTATTCTTTCATTATCCTTTTTGTGTGCATGGAACCTGCAGTGATGTCTTCTCTTTCATTTCTGATATTAGTCATTTGTGTCCTCTCTCCTTTTTTCTTAGTTAGCCTGGCATAGAGGCATACTACTTTTATTGATCTTTTCAAATAACTAGCTTTTGGTCTTATTGATTTTTCTCTATTGATCTCCTGTTTTCAATTTCATCAATTTCTACTCTAATTCTTCTTATTTCTTTTCTTCTTAATTTGGGTTTAATTTTCTCTTCTTTTTCTAATTTCTTAAGGTAGAAACTTAGATTGGCGATTTTAGATCTTTCTTTTTTTCTGGTATATGCATTGAGTGCTGTGAGTTTCCCTCTAAACACAGCTTTCACTGCATACAACAGATTTTAATAAGTTGTGTTTTTATTTTTATGTAGTTAAAAATATTGTAGAATTTCTCTTTAGATTTCTTTTTTGAGCTATGTGTTATTTAGAAATGTGTTGTTTAATAATCACATATTTTGAGAATTTCCAGTTATCTTTCTGTTATTGATTTCTAGTTTAATTTCATTGTCCTCTGAGAGTAGACATTGTATGATTTCTGTACTTTAAAAAGGTATGTTTTATGGCATTATAGGGTACAAGGTCGATTAAATATATTAGGATATATACTAAGCTGTTGTATTGTACATGACTTCTTCTCATATGCCATTGGTCAGAACTTATATTGCGGCCACTCATGTAAGGGCAGCTGGGAAATACAACTTTTTTTTTTTTTAAATAAGAAGCAGCTTTATTGTTATGTTATTCACATGCCATACAATTCTTCCATTAGAATTGTACAACTACATGTTTTTTGCTATATTAACAAGGTGAGTACAACCATTGCCGTAGTCAGTTTTAAACATTTTCATCACCTCAAAAAGAATTGCAGTACCTTTTGGCTATTATGGATAATGCAGTGATAAACATTTATTTACAAGTTTCAGTGTGAACGTGTTTTCATTTCTCTTGCATATATATCTAGGAGTGGAATTGCTGGGTCATATGGTAATTTTATGTTAAGTCATTTGAGAACTGCCAGACTGTTTTTCACAAAGCAGCTGCACTAGTTTACATTCTCATTAGTATTGTATCAGGGTTCCGATTCTTCCACATCCTCACTAACACTTCTTTTCTGACTTTCTGATTCTAGCCATTCTAGTGGGTATGAAGTGGTATCTCATTGTAGATTTGATTTGCATTTCCCTGATGAATAATAATGTTGAACATCATGTGCTTATTAGCCATTTGTACATCTTTGGAGAGATATCTCTTGAGATACATTGCCCAATTTTTAATTTTTTTGATTATTGAGATGTAATAATTCTTTATGTAGTCTAGATATAAGTCTCTTGTCAGATATATGATTTGCAGATATTTTCTAGGCTTCTGTGGGTTTGTCTTTTCATTTTCTTGATAGGGTCCTTTGAAACACAAGTTTTCTTTGAATTTTGATGGAATCATTTTCTTTCTTTTTTTGCTTATGTGTTTGGTTTCATATCTAAAAGTCCTTTGCAAAATCCTGTTTTATGAAGATTTTCTCCTGTTTTTTCTTCTAAGAGTTTTATACTTTTGCTCTTACATTCATGTCTTTGATCCACTTTGAGTTAATTTTATATATAGTATGAGATAAGGGTATAATTTCATTCTTTTGCTTGTGACTATCCAGTTTCTGTGTACCATTTGTTGAAAAGACTTCTTTTCTCACTGAATGGTCTTGGCATTTTTTGTTGAATATCACTTAACTATAAATGTAGGATTTATTCTGGACTCTCAATTTTATTCCATTGATCTGTATGTCTATCCTGTGCCAGTACTACACTATCTTGATTACCATTGCTTTGTACTAAGTTCTGAAATTGGGAAGTGTAAGTCCTCCTACTTTATTCTTCTTTCTCGGGTTTGTCTTGGCTATTCTGGGTTTCTTGCAATCACATACAAATTTCAGAATCAGCTTGTTAATTTCTACAAAGAAGTCAGCTGGGTTTCTGCTTGGGATTGCATTGAATCTAGATCAGTTTATGGAATATTGCCATCTTAGTTTTTTTAACCAAAAAGTCAATAAATGGATATGGTAAAAAAAATTCAAGCAATATACAAGAACGTACAATGAAAAATAAATCTGTGTCTCACAGTAGTCCCCTCCCAAGAGACAACAGCCTCTCTCTTTACATTCTCCTTGATGCTGATTATTAAAAGTAGCTCTTTGGAAAGTGTTGAGAATATTCTATTTCAATATGTAATCATGCTGATATACATGTATATTTAAAAAAATAATGCTGGGTTTTATTGCTGGTTTAATATGTGTCTCTGCTGATGTAATTTGGCAATATATAGTACATATTTTTTAAAGTGACATAACCAAATCACTAGGGAACTTCTAAATACCAAAGCATTTCACTTGGTATTAATATTTCTCTCGGTGTCTTTTATTTCTATTTGATATTCTGTCATTTATTCTGTGCTACCTCTGTAAATAAAATATTTATATGATATGTATTTGTGTGGAAAATAATCACTTAATAATTATTGATTAATGAATAACTGATGAGCTTAATGCAAGAGAAATACACTTGGTATTATTCAACAAATGTTCATTAAATGCCTACTGGGTTGAAGCAAGATCAGGAATACTACTGTTTTTTTTTTTTTTTTTTTTAATGTTCTTTTGGCAAGCCTCTGCTCTTAACATATGAATACTAGGACCGTTTTATCATTTTTACATCGCTAAAAATTAATAGTCTTATTTTATTTCTGTCTAGATTGCTGAAGTCTCTTTTGCCAAAAAATCACAAAGCTGTCTCTTTTAAATGTGTATGATTTTTGTTTGTTTTGTTTTTTATGCCATATTATGACTGTGAAACATTAAACAGTCTCTGGAGATTAGTGAAAGGGTTGATTGTATGTAAATGTGTAAGTAGGTATGCATGTTAGGAAATATCTATTTAAAATAAAGTCTTACATTTGCTAAGAAAGATCTTAATGTGAGTAATGTACCAAAAGCTTACTTGACTATGCAAACTGACAGATTTTAAATGATTGGGGATAATCAGCTTCATAGTATCCTAAACTGAAAAGATAGGCAGATGCCTATTTGGTAGAAATTTTGGGGAAATAATACTTTTCCTTTGTTAACAAATTCCTTCATTGGAAGTAATACCATATTATTTTTGCTTAAGAGGAAGGATTGCTTGTCATTGTTTCTTCTGAGACATTGTAGTTATTCTTTATTCTTTCCTACTCCTAAACTTTCTTAAGGTAGGATTTATTAAAATATTTTGAACTTTCTTTCTATTAAATAAAGATTAAATTCTAGATCTAGATTTGAGATATTGGAAATAAAGCATATGAGAAGATATTTTCACCAGTAATATCTGTCAATAGAAATCATGTAAACTATTTTTAAGTATTTTTAAGAATTTTAAAAATGACTTTGCAGTATAAATATTGGTTTTTATATAACTTTTCTTTTGCCAGATGATGGACCTAGCCAAAGTGATTCTGTTACTGAGACTGCCATGACACTACCAAGTGAATCTAGAGTCAATGTACACGCCATCATCTCATTAAAAATATTAGACTATAGGTATGTAATTCATTCTTTTAAATGTTGCAAAACACATAGGAAACTTTCAGAAATAATCCTTCAGAAAAATTGGTGAAGAATTCATCAGAGTGCATTAGTACTTAGAATAATAGCAATTGCAAAAACAGTGATGAGATAAAAGCATATTAAAAGTACAGTGAACTTAAATGCCCATTCCTTAGGTGATTTGTGTTTATTAGGCTTAAGAGATAGATAAACGGTCGTTAATAGTAAAATTTTTATAATAAAGAACAATTTTATTATTATAAAAAATAAGAGTGACAGTATTCATTGGTAATAAAATTTTCTGACTCAGTTACCAGCATCCAGAGAGAATTTTATATTGGAGGGGCTCCTATATTGGTAACTAAAAAATAAGTATCATTTATTTAATGAACACCTCAAGCAGGCAAAGCGTGAGAGGTTGTACTCTGTTTATATATTTGAATACAAGTCAAATAATATGTCATAATAATGTGCTCTGGTAGCACATATATTAAACCTGAAATAATTACAATGTTGGTATATAAACTGAGGCAGAAGCCTAATAATTTTTATATATTATGGGTGTGTGTTCGATTGGAGAAAGAAGATATCTATGCAGAGATTGGAAGTGGTTGTCAAGTATTCTTCAGTACTATCAAGGCAACAATGATAAAAACAACCAATACTGTCAAAGCTCTTGCAGTGATTAGCTCATGTCTGGGTATTGTAATGAAAATAAAAAAGAATACAGACTCAAGTCAGATAGTGACTGGATTTGTTCAATTACCCACACAGCCAGCATTAATTTCTGGCCTCTTTTCCTTAATGTATCAGTAGGTACCACCTGCTGAGCGGTTAAGATTCAGTCTCTGTTTCAGATTTGTTATGTTCCATTCACATAGAAATCACTACCCTAAACCACCTTCCTTCTTTGACACTGTAACACAGGGTAGTACCCTTCCATACTTGTAGTGTGTCCTTCTTCTCATAGCATAACATAGCAATTTAGCATGTCTTATCTTACACATAATGTATCCATTTATTCAGTAGATATTTTTGGAGTCTACTAGGTATGTATCAAATTCTGTGCTAGGTGTTGTAATACACTGAATGATCAGACAGACTTGATTCCTGCCTTGGAATTTCTTAGCTTAAAATTCCTTTTATCTCTGGCTTCCATTCTCTCCACCCTGCATGATATGATTTGTTGAGTTTCTATTCTGTGCTGGACATTGTACTAGGTACTTCACATATGCTCTTGCTTTTAATCATTTAAAAAATCTATAAAGTAGTATTGATACAATTTTTTTTTTGGTGCAGTATAATCATTCCCATTCTTTAAAGGTACAGATGTCACAAAAGCATAATGAAGATAGCACTTAAGACCATACATCTTAAATTGTTTTGATTCTAAATTTATTGTAATTTGTTTTCCTTGGAGACTTTAATTGGACAGGAGTATCCTATTTAAAATATAAATTATTTCCCAATCTTAAGGCATAAATGCCTTCAACTAAAGTTTTAAACATAGCATAAATCTTCAAAGTTTAATTTGAATAAATCAGTTTCCCATGACTTGAGCATTTCTGATGGAAAAGATAGAAGTGCTCCATCTGCACAGCAGAAAATGAGTTCTGAAAGCAAAAGTGGAAGGCATAATAACAGTGAAATCTAGGCTTTTTATCTTTTTTTTTTTATCTTTTTATCTTTCTGTATACTGTATGCTTTTCTTATACAGTTCTCCCATAACACACATTATATGTAATATTGTTTTCTTGCTCATACAGTCATTCGACATTCCATTGAAGATTCTTTTAAGTGGATGAGGTTAGGCATTAAAAATTGTAAAAGAATAACATAAGCATAACAGCTAATTATAACATCAAATTGTTAAATCTGCAAGTGTCAGAGTTCTACTATACTTTCATTTAAGATTAAATTTATATTTTATTGAAAATATAACTGAAAATTTTAATGAAAAGGAAATGTATTTATATTTGCAAAAACTCTGACATAAATAACAATGAATAATTCTTCAGATTCTAATTTCATAGAACTGAGGTTTAAGGAAGGTAAATTACAAAGCTTATTTTATTAATGGAAGAACCAGGAATAGTTTAATCCAAGGCCACTACCCTGTGTACCTTTTCACATGCTAAATGAGAGAGAAATTGGTTTAGGTTATGAGAAAACTAGTTTAGTACAGTGTTGAACTTTTAAAAATGATTGTTGTCTTATAGTTAACTATATACCCAAAGAAAGTTGAGAGCTAACCTCTGTTAGAGATTTTTAAGAAAAGGGGTGAGAACAGTTTTTTAAATTATAGATTTAGTTTTACTCTGAGGTAGAGGAATCTATTTACTGTTCCTTTACTGTATGACTTTTGGACATCTTAGGCTCTGAAGATATCTCTCTGTTTTTATTCCCATTGAGTATATGACTACACAGAAGGTCTGGCACAAAGTGTTATGACACAGTATGTTGTCTGAATGCCTAACAGTTAACATTTTGTGGGTTGGCAGGTTTTTTGGCGTTTTTTACAGAACTTCATAATCAACTACCTTGAAAAATCTCCTTATGAAATCTTTAAAGGCCTTTAAAATGAAAAGCAATAATCATATCTTTCCAGATTGCTAAGAATGATGCATTTTAAACCATTTTTCATTTAGTGATAAACAAACAACTTTGATTCCTGATGAAGTGTTTGATGCAGTAAAAAGTAACATTATCACTTCCATTAACTTCAGTAAGAATCAGCTATGTGAAATTCCCAAAAGGTAAGAACTGTTCGTGATGCTATTTCTGTTAAGTTGTGAATCATTCTCAGTTGTACTTACATTTTAGTTGCAAGAATAATTATTTTTCATAGTTTTTTAATTAAAAAGTATATGTAAAATTTCTTACATTGTTAATATTTGAGGGATTTGGTAAAATTTACTTAAGTATTCCCTGAGACACTTTTAACATTGGTTCTGAGAGATAGGTTAAAACTTTCTTTTTCTTTTACATTTTAAACTTGGAAAATAGGTATTAGAATTATTAAAAATATTACTTTTTTCCTATATAGTGAAATATCAGAGGAAAGTTTTAAGAGACCATCTAAAGCCAATTTCATGTAGATTAATAGGAATTTGGGGCTTTATGTTAATGAATTGCCAAGCCAGTGAATTTTTCCACTGATAGTAAAAACAAAATTGACAACTCTGTTAACATTTTCCTCCTAGAAAAGGATTCTTCATTTACAAACATTATAACTCATTTGCATTGTACTTTGTACTGTTTAATACATCTCTCTGGATGTTAATTATAGCAAAATCTTTAGGTTTTGAGAGAATATTAGTTTAGTATAGTGTTGAACTTCTAAAAATGATTGTTACCTTGCCATTAACTATATACCCAAAGAAAGTTGACAAATAGCCTTGCAATTAGAACAGCAGTATGGGAGACAGGATAGGGTAATCATAAAGAATTTGGGCAATAGAGTCAGTTGCTTGTATCTGTATCCCAGATCTATGAGCTTTGTGGCTTTGGGCAGGTTAACTAGCTTCTCTTAGTTTCCTCAGCTGTGAAGTAGAGATAATAATAGACTTATTTATAAGAATTAAATTAAATGACATATCCACTTAAAGCATTTAACCAGTGCCTAGCACTTAATAAATACTTAAGTACTTAAAAAAAAAAGAAAAAGAAAAAAAAAGATGATGTATTGGGGAAATTTCATCTGACTGCCCAAAATTTTTTTTAGATGCTTAAAATTTTTAAAAAGTCAGACAAACTATTATTTGCTTTCTATTTACAGAGAATAGTTTGAGGAATGTAGATCTTGAAAGATGATAACTTTAAGAGATTCTACTGAGAAAGGAGATCTAGTTCATCTTCTCTTTCTCTCTTGTTTAAAGTGTTCAGAAGGTATTTGATAGAATAGTTGAGCATTTAGATTGGCTCTTAGATAGAACAAGTTTGCCTTGGGGATCCTGGATCAAACAAGCTGATTGGGGATGAAGATGGAAGGAGTTAAAAGATATTATGTTATTGCTTACTTTCTCATTTTATCCCACCGTCTGGTTATTTTTATGCAAAACAGTATGCTATTCTGTTACCACAGTTATTTTGTCATTTTTTTTTCACAAGTCAAAATTGATTGCAAAAATAATACTTATTTATAAAATATTGGACTAAATGAAGAGACAAGTAATTTATGGTCTCATCACTGATTTATTCTATTGACTTCCTGGCATATTTTATTTCAAGCTGCTACCCATTTAGAATTATACATATAATTCATATCTTGACTGGTTTATTTGTCATAAACATTTTCCCATGTTGTAAACAATACTTTAAAAATGTAATTTATATATATACCATAAGCTTGATTATGGCAGTAAATAAAACAAAACATTGTATCTCTAAGCCAAATTTTCAGAAGAATTACTAAATCAGAGTATGGCTCTCGATACATAAGTCCAAAAGCTTTCCAAAAAAGTTTTATCAGTTACATATCCAGACTCATGGTATCTTTCACAGAATCTTACTTAGCACAGCATTTGATATTCTTTCTTTCTTTTTTTTTTCTTTGCTAATATGATAGACAAAAACGATTTACAGTTTAACTTTTGTTTTTTGGCAAATCATATATAACACCTCTTGTTCTTAAATTATGATCAGGTTTACTTAGAAGTATTTAATTCTTCCTCTCTAAGTATTTGGCTTAAGTTGCTTAGTAGTAACACTTAGCAAACCTAGGAATTAACTTACTGTTTTCATGCAATCATGATTATCGTGATTAAATGATAATTTGGATAAGAGATACTATACTTTTAAAATGTTGCCATATCATATTTAAAAAGCATTTTGATGTATCAGATACTTCTGGTACTTAGATGGTTTTATATTATGGAGTCTAAAACGATAACTACGATGTTACAGAATATTTGTCTAACAATTTATTTTATGGATTCAAGTCACAGATATAGTATAAACATTGCCTAGATTTAACTTTTTTTGTCCATAATTGGTTTAAATATAAACTGAATGGTTTCTTAAACTTCAATCTACACTTAAGGTCAAATAGAAATTCTTGGACAGATAATATTATGGTTGTTTTTAAAAACCTATTTTGATCAGTTACACATCCAAACTGATTGCAATTTTTATGAGAAAAGTAACAGTTACAGAAAATCTTAATTAGCAAAAATGATATAAGATTTTTTTCCTCTATAGTCTGCTTGTAGTTTTGAAGTTCTGACAGTGAATTCAAATAGTATTAACATTTAAAAATTATTTTTGTTTCAGGATTGTGGAACTGAAGGAAATGGTTTCTGATGTCAATCTCAGTTTTAATAAGCTTTCCTTTATATCCTTGGAATTATGTATGCTTCAAAAATTAACTTTTTTAGATCTGAGGTATTTATTGATACTATTGCTTCCCTTTTTAAAAAATTATTTATTTATTATTTATTTATTTTATTTATTTATTTTTGGCTGCGTTGGGTCTTCATTGCTGTGTGTGGGTTTTCTCTAGTTGTGGCGAGTGGGGGCTACTCTTCGTTGTGGTGTGTGGGCTTCTCATTGCCTTGGCTTCTCTTGTTGCGGAGCACAGGCACGTGGGCTTCAGTAGTTGTGGCACTCGGGCTCTGGAGTGCAGGCTCAGTAGTTGTGGCCCACGGGCTTAGTTGCTCTGCGGCATGTGGGATCTTCCTGGACCTGGGCTTGAACCTGTGTCCCCTGCACTGGCAGGCAGATTCTTAACCACTGCACCACCAGGGAAGCCTTGCTTCCCTTTTTTAATAATAACTTATCTTTGTGTTTTACCTAACTTTTGCCCTTCCCCTCATGTTTTTCTAAGAAAAGAAATTGGTCTTTAGTTTATTAATAACATTTTAGGAGAAATCTGTAATTAAGCATTTAGGAAATATTTTAATCAGATGTCATTTGAAGGTAATTTACAAGTTATGTGACAAGACAAAATTACTTAAAATATTAGAAAATATTAATACATTCTTTAGATTCATGCTTAGGCAAAATTACAGATAGCACATGGAAAGTGTTTGCTTCACATTGTTTCTTTTTTAGCATAAAACTGTCAAAACCCTATGCTGGCACAACAGCTAGCATGACTTCTCTCAAAAAGAACCTGTTTGGTTTCAAAATATTATATTAACCATGCAAGGCAAGAAATAAAGAAAAAGAACACTATGAGTGGCAATAAAAAGAAAAGAAGCTATTCAAGGCTCTACAGAGGTAATAGGAAGTTTAGTTTAAATATGTCCTAAATTGAAGTGACAGGATCAGAAGTATCACAGTTTTTTGAGGGTAATAATAGGTATTTCAGGGTTAGACAGTCATTTATTTTCTTGGGCTTTAAAACTTAATTTGTAAAATATGTTTCTATTACCTGGGCTTCTTACTGCTCATATGTTGTTATTTTTAGCTGCTCTTGCTTTGCTCAAACAATAGTTAAATTACAGTAAGCTATTTATATCTGTTTGAAGATTTATTCTTCCTGTACAGACAAAATTTTTTTTTATGGGATTAAAGCAAATATACTAATAACTCTGCTCCTGCTAAATGTGGAATTGCTTCTGTTTTCCAGGGGCAGTTACACTGGCAAAACAGTTTAAAACCTCATTTTAGTTCAGTATTAATGGAACAGTGAGAATAAATTCCTGCCCCCATTGCTGCTGACTTTATTTTTCATCCCATTCTCCTGTGTGTGTGTGTGTGTACACGTGCATGCCTCTGTCTATAACTATACCTGGAAATTTCTAATTAAGTGACTAAAATACGCTTTTATGTTTGCTGTCAGTAGGTATAAGACTCCAGGAAACTATAGAAACCATCATTGTGTTATTCAGCACAAATTAATAAAGACAATAACTGGAGAAAAGTACAGAGAAAAGAAAAAAGAACATATGTTAAGTTGAGAAAGTATGACTCATATATTAGGCTTGACTTCTGAATGCAAAGATATAGGTTAGAGAAAATTATTCAATTGTGATAGATAGCCATCTAGTTGGATATAACTTTTTCACAAATATTTTCTATTATTAGTACTTATACGGCCTCTAGAGTGCTTCTACCTTCTTGTTAACCTTTCTTCTAAAATTGCTCCCAGATCTTTTCAGTAGTAAATGAGATTCCCTTTACTGCTGTGTTTTATTGTAAGATCTTAAAAAATTACACATTGTGCAAATTGAAATTCTAAACTTAGAGTAGAAATGGACTTACTTAATACTTATGTAGTAGAAAGCTCCAAGTTTCTAAATATATAGAATCTCTTTATTTTCCTGTTTCATCTTTTTCATGTAATTTTTCAGTTGTTTTTGGAGTAGAATTTAATGTCTATATGTGAAATATTTCTATTCACCAAATACTTATAATACTTGTGATATCAAATAATGTAGTATTTATAAGCATAACCGAAAGGCCTCTGGCTGTGGAAAGTATTGTTGATTGCAGTTTGAAAGAGATAAGGGATTAGTTTACAGTGTTTACCCTGTTAAATCTATTACTAAAGAGTTAATTGCAGTATCAGTTGGTTGCACATTGCTATTAGGATTTGGTACATTAATCAAATACTTGAAGCAGCTGACCGATTCAGAATTCTCAGGACACAGCCTTAATGAAATCAAGAATTGACAAACTGAGCTGCGTAAATTTTTGTCTGGTCAACATTTTAATTAATTAATTAATTAATTATTTTTTGGCTGTGTTGGGTCTTTGTTTCTGTGCGAGGGCTTTCTCTAGTTGTGGCAAGCGGGGGCCACTCCTCATCGCGGTGCGTGGGCCTCTCACTATTGCGGCCTCTCTTGTTGCGGAGCACAGGCTCCAGACGCTCAGGCTCAGTAGTTGTGGCTCACGGGCCTAGTTGCTCCGCGGCATGTGGGATCTTCCCAGACCAGGGCTCGAACCCGTGCCCCCTGCATTAGCAGGCAGATTCTCAACCACTGCGCCACTAGGGAAGCCCCTTGGTCAACATTTTAATTATGAACTAAAGTTGTACAAATTTTCAAACTTTGTAAATCATCTTTTTTCTCTCTATTTTAGGAATAATTTTTTAAATTCTTTGCCTGAAGAAATGGAATCATTGTTAAGACTACAAACAATCAACCTTTCCTTTAATAGGTAAGAAACAGAACAGACAAATCTGAATAACAATTTTCTGTGGAAAATTTGTAGGTCTTACTAGAGAATACAACTAAAAGAGCCAAATAAACAAAAAGGCCCTATATGTTTTCTTTATTTAAATATCCAGGTTTATTTTCAGTTAGTTCTACTTAGAATTAAAAGTGATGTTGCTTTTTTAGAATTTTCACAACTGATGTCTAGTAGATTTTTTGTTTCTTTTACCCATTTTAAGAAACCTGTAAGCTAGTAGGAAGACAAATATGCAAATAAATAATTCTAATCGCTGTAGTGGAAGCACAGTGCATAGACATAGGTGTTTCCAGAGATTACTTGAAGGTAGAGGAGGTAGCTCTGAAACTGAGGCTTGGAAAATAGACATTTTCCAGACACACAGGGATATGGCATCCCATGTAGAGCAAATAGCATGTACTAAGGCACAAGGATGTGAGAAAATGATGGGACACGTCAAGAAGTTCAATATGGCTCGGACCATAAAGTGGGGAAGTAGAAGAGTGGAAGTCACAGATGAAGTTGGGTGTGTAAGCAGTAGCCAGCCCTTTAAGAGCTTTTTATGCCTAGTGAAATTTAGATTTTATTCTGTAAACAGTATGAAGATACTACTAATAATTAAGAATAGCTAATATTTATTGGGAGCTTATTTATTAATATTTATTATCTGCTGACACTGGACTAAGTACTTTACATGTATTACCTCATTTAATCCTCACAGAAGCCCTACATGGTAGGTTCTGTTATTATGTCCATTTAGAAATCGAGGATTAGGAATTAAGTAACTCACTTAAGGTTCACATAGATTATAGAGCTGGGGTTTGAGCCCAGGTGGTTTGACTCTAGAAGTTGGGCTCTTTAACAGCTATGTCATATTGTTTCCTATGGTGAAAGTTGATTCTGGTAACAAGTTAATGTAAATATTAGTAGCTATCATTTAATATATTACAGATACTATACCGAGGTCTTCATATGCATTCATTTAATCCTTATAACAAGTATATAAGTTTAGTACTATTATTATTCCTCATTTACAGATGAGGAATCTAAGGCGCAGTGATGTTAAAATATTGCCTGTTTAAGTTTTTGTTCCGTCTACTCTATTATTTGTGTTTTCTCATGTGTAGGTTATACCACTGTTGTCATTATTTAAAAATATATGCACTTCTCAGGTTTCTTCTAATTTTTATTTGTGAATTGAACTGTCGGTTCTCTATTGAGCTATCAATTGCATTGTTAATTAATGTCTTTTGGGGAGCTGGCAAAACCTAACCCTAACTTCTCTGTTAACTGGTGAGCTATGTCTTTTTTAATTACCTTGTTTATGGGTTGTGCGGGAAAAAGAGGAGGTACTACTTAGGGTGGTTTGGTCCATCTGTACTCCTTGTTATTGATTCTCTGATCCCTCTGTAACTTCAGAGGTGCCTTGAGTTTACCCTTCATTATTGCTTTTTTTTTTAAACATCAAGGCAGCAAAGGAAGGACAGTATGGGGAAGTGAAAAGGCAACTATAAAGCTTTCTTTCAGCTCATCCTTGTCTTTTCTAGTTGAGGCAGCAGTTTGCCTCACACTAAAACCAAACTAGCTTCTGTCCCCCAAGAGATCCTCAGGGATTTTGTGTTAATTACTGAGAATTGCTCTGAGAGCCATAAGCTTTCCCATCTTTCTTGTGGCATCTTCAGGGTTGCTTTGGGTGAGAAAACCAGCAGCCTATAGGAGTTTTGTCATTTTTTCAAAAACCAAAATGAGTGTATTTATGGTTGTTGAAGAAATGACAAAACTAGTCAGTTTTGAAGCTTAAGTCAAAGCAAAGTATAAATCTCTAACTTAAGATATTGGCAGTGATTCTCTTTCATAAGAAGTAAAAGTGAACTAAGGAAGAATACCTACATGGAGACATTATACAGAGAGCATTTCAGGAAGATTTCCTTGTCTCCTGAATGAGAAAAGAAAAACATAGGAGAATTTACTCCAAACTTTTGTTTGATTTTATACATTAAATAGAAACTGTTACAAGTCTGTCCACTTAACATATATTTCAAGGTTTCCAGAATTAATCCAGTTTAAAAAAATTTTCTGAAAAATTTGAATGCAGAACTTATACCAAATATTAAAAACTTACATTAAGAAAACTTAATCTCATGATATCAAACTTAAGACCATCTATTTGAAGGAATGATTTTGCTTCTGATTCTAATATATTTAGGTGTTCTGTTCATGTTCTAATAGGTTCAAAATACTACCTGAAGTTCTGTATCGAATTCCCACACTTGAAACAATTTTGATTAGTAACAATCAGGTTGGATCTGTGGACCCTCAGAAAATGAAGACAATGGAAAATCTGATTACATTGGACCTTCAAAATAATGACCTCCTACAAATTCCACCAGAGCTCGGTAATTGTGTGAACTTAAGGTAAATGCACCATTCTACTAAGTTTTTCCATTTAATTTGTTGAAGCGTTGTTTTTTTTGTTTTGTTTTTGTTTTTGTTTTTTGAGGTACTCTTGCAGGCAAGTTGAAATAAAACGTTTAATGTCCCGTTAAAAATAACAGGTAACAATACTCCGAATCCCAATTCTGTTTTTCAAATGTTACCAAATATATTTTTTAGTTTTGTTTATACAGTATGTATATGTGTAAATATAGCAATTGATTGTTTCTAGTGATACTTTTCTCATCACTATGTATGTGTATAATCTGAAACTCTACTGCATAAAAATGTCAAGGAAATATAAATTCCTTAGCTGTGCATATAAGTTTTTTCAATATCTGATTACAGACTACTACCATTTTTTCAAGGCCAGTATGGTCTTTCTTACTCTGTGTTTGCTGTTACCTCAGCCTCAAGTGCCTTTACCCTGCTTTTATCAGTAATCAACCTAATTATCACCTTTGAAAACCTTTCCGATATTCCAGGCAGAGTTAGTCCCTCCTCTGATTTCCCATCCTGCTTTGTTTGGACTCATTTATACCATTTCTTTGTCCTCCTTTGGAAAAGAGTTACCCCAGTGCCTAGACCATAGTAAGCACCTAATAAGTGCTTGTTAAGTGAATATAAAGGGAATTTGAGACATGAACAGAAAGCCCAGTAGTTAACAGAATGTGTCAGAAAAATTTAAATATTGAAAACTACATATGATGGTTTAGCATATTTTACTTTACTAGAGCAGCACTGGTATCTTTCTCTGGTACCTCATAATACTGAATTATAGAAGACAAGTAAGTTGATTCTTGTTATGTGCAATAGTTGTATTCTATAAAGTCTCCGTGAACACCAAATTAGTGAATACTAAACCATTACTCCCTAGGGAAAATAACAGAGTTAGGCTCTTTCAAGCCTCTGGTCACGTTTTCATCAGCCAATCAACATATAACCTTGTGTTATGTGTGTTTCTGTATTATGACGCCTTATTTAATATTGTTGATTCATTAATATTGAGCTATGGCCAAACAGCACTGTGACTTATGCCTGAATGAAGCTTATCTAACATACGTATCTTCTGTGTAAGATACATGACATCCTTGTGCTTAGAAAAACTAGAAGACACTTCAGCATTACGCTTGCAGGCCATATTAAACAGTGAAATCACCAAGAAAAAGTACAATAATACAAAAAATGTTGCACTAAATAGACCATGGAAGGAACATTTGTTTATAGTATGGGAGCTGAAACAAAAAAGGCAGAGTGTCACCTTGTTTGAGCTCAGTTGGGAATGTACCTGTCAAGTGACTCAAATTTTTTGCTGCTCTGTGCATGTCCAAAATGACCTTCAAAATGCCACATGTATTGATTTGGGGGTTACTGGTAAATTTTAGTGAATAGGCAAATTAGCAAAGTCTGTTTGAGTAATGAAGATTGACTGTAATTAACCTTTTTTCTATAAATTAAGAAAATCATTCTTTAAAATAACTCCCAAGGCACATAGGAATATTTGAAGATATAATTTAGATCTACGGTATAATATGTTGTGAATCCTTTGACTTTTATTTACATAAACACTTAAGTTATTGAAAATTAATATAAAAGTCTCTATCTTATAATTTAAGATATTTCATTAATTAAATAAAGAAACAAATCAACCAGACCTTAGATCTTAAACTGAACCTCATTTCAGAACATTTAAAATAGATTTTATATATGTGTCTGGTCAAGGGAAGGAGTATGAAGGCAGACGTGTTAATGTTCCCAGTGTGGAAAAGGATATATCGACTGTGTTATAGTCTTTGGTATGAGTGTCAGTTTGCTCATTCTAACACTTGTATAAATATAACTCAACCATTTAGTATATGGTCATTATAGGATTGAGAAGGTGATGGGTAAAATGATGGTTCGTATCGCAGCTCTTCTGTTTAATAGCTGTGTGATCTTGGACAAGCCTTTCTTACCTTCCTGAACTTGTGTTTCCTTATCTATAAAATAGAAATATTAATGGTGCCTACATCACAGGGTTGTTAAGATAATTAAGAGAATCAGTGAATGTAAGTTACTTAGAACAATACCTTTCACATAATAAGTATTCATTTAATGTTGTTTCAGTCATTATTGTAGTTACAATTCCAATTGTTTTAATGCTTAGATTTGAAAACGGACAAATTTTTAAAAACACACAAATTTTACTTATAAAATAGCAAATGAAATTAGAAGAAAAGCCTCCCTAATGGAAAATGTTTTAAATTCTTAATTTCTCTCCTTTGTTTAGGACATTGCTACTAGATGGAAATCCGTTCCGTGTTCCTCGAGCAGCCATATTAATGAAAGGAACAGCTGCTATTCTGGAATATTTGAGAGACCGGATTCCTACTTAAATTGGAGTTGTTACATAATCTTGGTCATGTTAGTTCTTAGAGTTCTTAAATTGATAACTAACATATTTCTAAGGTATCACGTACATTTATAATGGTGTAACCACATATAGTGTTCATACATTTGCTCTGAATGTTTTGCATAAGATTTATCCTCACTTTCATTCCCTTATAACACAGCAAACAGTTTCTTCAAAAATGAATTTTTATTTATCATACTTTAATATTTTTATAATGACAAAGCATTGTTGTAGAGATGGGTTTTTTTTTTCCCATTTCTGTTTGTGTCGCGTATATTATGACCAATTGACTTGAATATGACCATCCAATTTCTACCTTTTTATTGGCTATAAAATTGAATTGAATTTTATTTAATACTGTTCTTTGGCATTTAAAAAAGTAAGACTTTTCATTATCCATAATAGAACTTTTATGACGTGTTTGGTTTCAGTATAAGTTTCAAGTTAATATTTACTGTCTTTTTTTTGTTTATGTAGTTGAAATATTTTTTCCTAGCCTTTTTTACATGTTTCATGAAATCATTCTGTCGGGGTTTCTAATGTCACAGAAATGCTACATAAGATATAGTTATTGGTGGAGAAAGTAATAAAAATGTTGTTATAATTGCTCTCACAATTCTGAATTTAAAACTTGACTGGGTTGTTTTTTTTTTTTTTAAGATGTCTTAGTGTTAAGTTTCCATACAGTAATCTAGTACTTCTAGATTCAACAAATTTAAAGAAAGTGGATCTGCATATTTTTCCCTCAGCGCGTGAGCATTTAAAAAATACCTTTTGTTCTTTAAAAAAAAAAGTACTGAAATTTTATTAATTTTTATGGATAACAGCAACAGAAAATAATAGCATATACTACATAGACATCTTGAAATGTATTTTGTTTAAATGCTTACTAAGCAGGTATTTGTATATATAATTACTCTGTTGATGTGTTCTAATCCATCCTTGTGCATTTTTTTTATTTCCAGGGTCTTAAATTTTTAAATATGCTTGTAGTCATTGGTAATTTTCTAAAAGGCAATTTGTTATATTTGATAAAAATCAAATATAAACATTTGTATTTATACCAAAAATATCAGAAGTAGGCTAGTCAGTCATTATAAAACATACTATGTGATTCTATTAAGTAACTAATCAATAGAATGTATATTAGTTTATATAAATAGATGGGTGGATAGGTACGTAGGTAGGTAGATAGACAGGTGGATGGATGGATAGATAGCTTTTGGATGATTGAGACATGCTCATATTATGAAAAAAATCATTGCTAATAAAGATAAATACTACATGTTCATTAAAAAGTTACATTTTTCAAATATTGATTACAATGTTTATGTTTTTGGTTTAAAAGAAACATTCCCTTTTCATACAACAACTCTGTGGCTGCCTAAGAAATCTGCTTCAGTATTAAACAAAAGCCATTTTACAATAAGGTGACATTTTATTATTTATACAATAAAGAGACTTTTATGTTATTCAAAACACTTTTTTAAATACTGAAAAAGTTGAGTACACCAAAGCCGAAAAATGGCTCTGCTATACACTGCACAGCATTACTTTAGTCCCTGTATTTTGTATCTGTACAGAAAGCATCTTCAAAATGCATTCTAATCACATTGTACACCTTTACTGATTAGTGTCAATACGTAAAATAAAACTGGAGAACACAGCTTGCATTTGCAAATTAACTGACCAAGTAATTTCACTGATTCAGTAAATTTAAAATATAGATTCATAGGACTTCTTTGCACATAAAATGAAGCAGCTTTCAAGATTGTCATGGTCTCATACTGCAAAAAAAACATTAACTACATTCACAATCTATGTTAATAAAGTAGTAAATATGTCTTCATTCAGTTTTTATTTACATCAATATGTAATTCAACTAAAAAGTACTGTTAATTGTCATACAGTAATTTCTTTTTTAACACATACAAAAATGACAATTTTTGTATATAATTTGAGCTCAAAATCACGATTATCTCAAAATATTAATTACAATACAGCCATTTCAATTAAACATGTCATGATTTAACTTTTTATAAAATGGTAAAATTTGTTATTAAAGTAAGCAATTTGTTTTGAATTGGCTAGAGTTCACCCACGTAGAAAACCTTAAATGGTAAGAGGTGTTTCCAGCCCCCTCCCACCCGAATTTGTATACAGCCACCTAAGCTAGCAAAGAGACAGAAAAGGCCCCAATTTATAAAAATTAAGCCTCTTTTGCTATACCGCTGTGGCTTGTTGTTTCTTCCATAAAAGCTTTACAAGGGTAGTGTCAATAAACTATGCAGTGAAATGCATGCATTAATATACAGTATGTCTGTAAAATGTTAGTGTTTAGTGCACATTAAAATGTTCAGAAAGACTGCAAAAGAAGTCATAAATAAAGAAGCACTTACAAAGATCTACCAGTTGCAAATTGTAAACTTGAAAATTACTTGATAATATAATGGAATTTCTTTGAAAACAGATCCCAATTCAAGTTCTTTCTCTGGCTAAAGGAGCTCTAGTTACTTGGCCTTAAGATGTCACTGTTTAGCTGCACATATGGTAGAGAAGTCAGATGTCATAAAAGAATATGAGTCTAGAGACTGTCTTCAGTTTACTGAAATAGTGGCCCAATGTTGCATCACTGCTTAGGATTTTTTTTTAAACTTACAGAAGAGTGAAATATTTCACTAACTGAATTATATGACCTCAAATGAAAAATGGAAAATTTGTGTGTGTGTGCATGTGTTTAGCATATGGAAAAATATTAATATAAATAGGTGGAATTAGAGCTTCATTATACAGTAATAAAAGGATTATGCCCCAAAATAACTGAGGTCAAAAGAAATCAGTTATCAAATAGTTTAGGAATGAGAGAATTTTCATGGATACTTAAAAATCCTAAAAACATAGTATCTAGTTTCTTTTTAATTCTTAACAAACCAATTAAAGTTTAATCACTATCTTTGTTTAGAATTGCTGTTGTTAATTTAATATTTCTTCTCTGAATAAAAAGAGACCATGGTTCATATTTATGGTTTACTTATATACAGCTGGGTGGGGTCATGCCCTTGGCTGGTTATAAAGTGGGAAAAATGAAACTACAGTACCTGCAAACCTTACTTTTTGCAAGGTTGTTTTTGATGGTCTTTGAAATTTACAAACAGAATTCAGTAGATTTTTACCTCCGATTTTTCAACTAGGAAAAAATTCCTCTTTCATATGAAGACAGTGTCATTGTCCTTAAGCTTCCTTTAGTCCCTTCTGTACACTGAGTACAGAAAGAAACTTGATTGGCTCTTGACACAGAAATATCTGGTTTATCTGTCTATGAATTATCTTTCTCGTGAATACTAAGGCTTGCATTTTTGAGGAGGAAAACGTAGTTGAGGATGTTAAAGGGAAATGCCTAAACACCATAAAGCAGTATTAAACGTTTATTGCATTCCATTGACACTAGGTGTCATCAAAGCTAAAACCAAATTTTCTAGAGTAAAACTTAACATAAAACATTCCTTTCTGCCCTGAACAGATGCCTTTCCACATTCAAGACCAATAAGAGTCCTCTGAGTGGAAAGACTGCAAGTATTGAAAATAACATTTATTTTAGCAGTACATTCTGAAAATAAATCACCATAGCAAATATGGGAACTGCTTTTATGTTCTATCTGCCTGAGAGTTTCATCTTGGTTTTCCTGTGGACTATTCAAAAAATTACATAAGATCTCCTGACTAAATAATGGAAGGGGATTAGGGAGAGAAAGATACAAAGAAATATAATGTGATTTTTTTTTTTTTCCCATTCATCAAATACTTTCACTAGTCTAGCTATCATAAAGGTCAGTAGACCTGCATACCTGGGCATTATTTCACCTCATTACTTTACATGTGCAAAACAAGTGTGCAAAGAAAAACACCTATGTATGTCTATACAGAGACATAAAACCTGAGTCACAATAAAAAGTTTTTAATATAAGAAAACTTTTCTTAATGTAGGAAAATAATTTCTAAAGGGCCAAAAATACCTTTATACAATATAATCTGCTAACTTTAAAACTCAGTGTGCATAAGCATCACATATTTTTTAAGACCCAACAAAAAAAGGAATCATTTACAGTTTTCTTAACTATAGCTTAGATACCTATATTTTAATTTCTAACATCTATTTTCATTCCCCTGAATTCATTAACTTTTCTAAAAGAAAAAAAGTTAAAAGCACATTCAAATATGAGGACTGTTTAATTTCTGATGAACAGTTCCTGCTTTTTTCTAAATATTGAGGACATAGGAGATTTGGGGTTGCTAGGCATATAACTGAATGTCAAGCCACAAAGGAATTCTAAAATTCAAAAGAAAACAATAATAAACATTACTTGGAAAAATATTTTGTGGATAGAGTTGGGCCAAAGTCTGCATGAAGCCATTCTTATTTGCAGGCTCCCTTTCTGCAGATGATTCACTCTTAAAAACTCCTTTCCCTACACTCCCATTTCCTTAGCTTTCATTTTATTTCATTTCCTTAGATTTCCATACTTGAACCCTGAATTGTGCCGACTGAAGCGCCATGGTTCACATTCAGCCACAAGGTACAATGTCTTCTTCACTTAACTAAATCTTTATCTCTTCCTCTTCAGGAGCCCAGTTTTCTGGGATGACTCCCTGGCCCCCTCTCACGTACCCTTTTACTTATTAGGAAAAAAATCTGTTTAAGTGTCCCTACTGTCTTATCACTAGACACTGATTTAAGGATAATTCAAGACATACTTATCTCCTGGGCTGTATACATCTCAGATGCATACTGAGAAAATTTTATAGAAAAATGAGGGCAAGTTGCTTCTCCATCTGCCCCCAGAAGACATTGTCATTAATTATGCATTTATGTCAGGTAAGTCACTGACAGAACAGGAAGCCATCTGAACCAAAAGGTTCAATCCTTGCCTCTGTAGTTGGATATAGGGCCCTGGCCCTTTCAGTGCTTGTATCGACAGGTGAAGGGGTTCTGGACAGTGTCCTTGAATGCTGACTTTTCTCTCTGCGGTCAGCAGGCCTGGTTTGGGGAATAGGGTGGGAAGTGCGTGTGGTAGCGTAAGGGATTAGAGGCATTAACCTAGGGAACTGTACTCTTGCTGCCTTTTTATATGACACTTGCCTGAGGATCACTGGAAGGATTTTGTATTGTGCAGAAGGCTAAAAGCAGAGTCACACTTTCTCTGCCAACAGACTTGTTACCATGGGAACCAATGCAGAAAAATGAAAAAATGACAAGAAGCTGCGAATTAAATGTGGAGAAAATTGATAGTTGGTTTCAACATGGCAATTTGAGCACCTGAGATTTAAACAGGATGTTCCTTGTGTGGCCAGACCAATGAAAATGGGCAAAATGACGTGCTGGTCTCTGGTCCTGGAGGCTATCTGGGGAATGCAGGAAGAAAGCAGTAAGCGTGCTGTAGTTTGGATAAGGGGGACTGTAAAATTCAGATCCATCTCTGGTGATGTTGAGCTCTTCAGCCCAAATGTTAAATTAACCATATGATCAAAGGTGCCCTTCAAAAGGCATGTCCACGCTTAGCTTGATAAATGAAAGCAGCCTGCTGTAACAATTCTCACCTTTCCAAAGCCAACACACACTACCTGACAAGAGTATTGCATACCTAATATGTTACTGCTTGAAAACCTTCCCGAATATTAAAAAACAAAAACCAAAAAAACACAGCTTTCAAATCTGTGGTCCCTCTCCCCCCTCCCCCCAACAAGGCAGCTAATTAACCTAGAATTTAAATTAGTTTTATTTAGGAAACCATTATTTCACTTTACCTGATACAAGTACTCCTGTGTACCCTCCTTTGTCATTCTGGAGTTGATAATAAACTGAACAAACCAGATGAGCATTCCAAGACAATTTGTAACAAGCACTTGGAGTTTCAGCCTAATCTGAGAAAGCAGACCTACATATTGCACTTTTGGAGGCTCCAGGGAGACACCTGTCCTGTCCTCTAGCTTCCCAAAAGGATACTTTCTGAAATCCTATGATTAATGTCTCATTCCTGTGACCAGCCTTTGGCCCATATTTAAATGTAATTCCCCTGAGGAGATGAGGGAAGGTCACACTATAGAGGACTTGATTTCACCCTTCCTGGAGAGCTAGTTTTCAAGTAGTAGTGAAACCCTTCACCTGATCCACCCTCCTAACAATTAAAAGCTAAAAACAACATCACCCAGGAAGTAGGAGACAAGCCATTATTGTATAGTTGTCTTTGGGGTATGTCTAACTTCAAATGGTCTGAATAAAATATACTGTTTGTGTGGTTTAAAGTCCACTGGCCATAGATTTCACTAGAGATGCTTTTTTCTTTCTCACTAATGACTTGCTGTTCTAGTTGTTAGAATTCCTTACTGAATCCTTTGACAGTCTCAACAATGAGTTCTTGAAATGCCAGAAGCCCATTAAATTTCTGTTTTTCCAAGAGTGCATACAGAGTTCTGAAATGCAATAAAACACCTTATTTTCTACTACTTGCAGAGTTGGGAGGCAAACTTGATAATAAACAGAAATTTGAGTACAGTATTCTTGCTTATGCTAAAATAACTTCTTATATCAATATTTCAGTGAGTTTCAGGATCTGAGACATCTATGTTTTTGCGGGTAGGAAGCCTTAGAATAACCTGATGCAGGACTAGTCTTTAAAGCTACATGAAGCACTAAGGACAGTTCAGCAGATCTCTTTCTGAGATAGGCAAATAAAATATAATAGGGTCTTCACAAGCAGTAATGCCTTTGAATTTGACATATGATAAATAAGAGACTGCTTTTAATTTCTGTTATCTCTAAAATCAGGCAGCAGTTGCTTGGAGGAAGACTAAATGGTCTGCCTTAAACTAAAGAATGATTATCTTTTGCTGTGATTTTTTTTTTAATACTAATTCTCTCACTGGTAGATCATACTTTGGACAAACTTGAGCTCTCCACCAGGCCAAGAGGCCACCTGACACTAATATATTTAATAGTTCTACAACATCCCTTCATTCTTCAGACAAGAATTTGAAACAGTTATAACACATCTCATGATGTATTGAGAATTTAAATTTGATTCCTTCATTTTTTTAAACGATTGATTTCCCTTCTCAATTTTTTTGAGGTTGTGTAAGTGATTCCCTGCTGTATCATGTACCTTAAAGAGTTACAGACATAACTTTTACATAGTTTTCTCTAGTTTATCATACAGTTCAGCATATAGTTCACAAATAGCCAGTCTTGCCAATATTAGGACATTATTAGGACATTTATTGCTTTCAGCTACCACAAGTATTTGGAAATCATAAAAGCTGAGTGGAATGATGATCTCTGCATGGAAGGCATATGATGAATAAGTCTAGAGATCTAATATGCATGATGACTATAGTTAACAATATTGTATTGAATACTGGAAATTTGTTAAAAGAGTAGATTTCAGATGCTCTCACCACACACAAAATGGTAACTATGTAAGGAGATGAGATGTTAAATAGATCGACTGTAATAATCATTTCACTATGTATTTGTATATCAAATCATGTTGTACACCTTAAATATATGTAATTTTTATTAAAAAACTTGAAAGGGGGAGGCATCACACTCGATAGCTGTCCTTTCTGGATTAAGGTGAGGTGTTGACTAAATAAACAGATAGTTCAATTTAACAGGAAAAAAAAAAAAATGGCCTCTCATACTGACCACTGACCATACGTAGATATGTAGATACTGGGCTTTTTCAATACCTTTCAAACTTGATCTTAAGAAATATGCCCAAAATGGTATCTGTAGGTCAGAATCCCTCTGATTAAGAATTTAAGAAACATGATCTCATTTTCAAATTCAAGCGTGCTACACAGTCCATTGCAAATAGTTTTAATAAACTCCCATTTTCTAAGTTGCTGCACAAAGACACTAAATTGCTTCAAGGTTAAACCCACCGCTTCATCGCCAAATGGCAGCTAATTTTCCAGACCATGGTTGAACTCATATACTTTTTGAAACCCCTTTTATTATACAGTTGCTGTCCCACCTTTAGGCTAATCCTAACCTGAGTTTGACAATCCTTGATTTTAACCTCAAAGAGCAAACAAAACCTCAGGGGTTTTGTTGCATATAAAGCCGTATCTGCTATTTCTCTTCAGAATCTCCTTCAGAATAACTTGTGGGAATTTAGATGGCTTCCACTTCTTAGTGCTTAAGAGGTGTTGCCAGGGCACCTGCAACGGTCAGCACTTAGAGAAGTGTGAGGGGATTGGCCGCATAGGTATTTCAGCTGTCCATCTAAACGGTATGTATGTGTGAGAGCTGGTCTGTATCTGCATAGTTCTAGGCACTCTTTAGTTTTCTACTTTCTAGAAAATTTTATCATAGGTACTGCTCAAGTTGCATTTTTTACTGAACTCTAATGGGTCCTGTTCTGTTCTTAAACACAAAGAAAGCATCTTCCTAACATGGGGGTGTTTATTAATAGTCAAGAGTGTGATCTTTTCCTTATATATAGGTACATAAGTATTTAGAATATGCAGGTCCACCAAAAGTATGTACATTTTTTAAGGTGTTTAAAATACAAATTATTTTAAAGCAAAGATTTCAAGAGATGCTAAAGATTAACTGTTCTATTCTCTCCTTTCCTGAGATTGATCTCTTCAAGTGGAACAGTAGGCCTTTGTTATCAGGCTTTGGTGCCCTCCCTCCAGGAAGGAGGAGATGCCCTTGATTTCTGACTTTGACTCCTAAGGGGCAGCCTCTAGGAAGGACAAAGACAAATGAAAGAGGAAAGCGAGAACTAAGCTAGCTTAGTGACCATCCCTCCCAGATATGATTTGTTCTAGACCATACTGCAGAGATTTACATTCTCACTGTCGCCTGAAACTTTGTCCTTTTTGGAAAAGAACATGTATGAGGGAGAGAAGCCTGCCTTCCTAAGGGAATAGAAAAAGATTCCTTATCCACATTAGAAAAACTTAATAAAGCTGAAAGGAAGCATTTGCCATTTTATTACACTGAGACAGAAAGTGATAATACACTGCTCTCCCCTTATATTTTATACCTACACAGTAGCATTTATTAGACTTTTTATGTGTCTGTCTCCCCATTAGACTGTGTTTCTTGAGGGGAGGGACCATGACTTATTTATATTTCCCTCTGTTCTCAAAATCTTTTGCTCATTAAATATGTTTATTAAATTGGATGCACAGGAAGAAAAAGATAAATTGTTTTAATCACTGATAATTTTTCTTAAAGGATAAACACATAGATTGGCTACAGGACAAATCTTAGGATAGTTCAGAGGAAGACTTAGGAGAGAATTACTTAACCACCTCTCCAAGCTATAGATCTATTCAAACTTACATACAGGCCTGGATGAATATTCTAAATATGAGTATATATTGTTGTGGGAGTGTAGGTGAATGTGCTGGGCATATTTATGGAAAGTTTAAAAAGAAAAGAAGACATAGTCCCTTACCCTTCAGTAGTTTATGATGATCTAGGTCCCTAGGTCACCGGGATAGTAACTATCATTTTGGGGAAATATGTGAAAACCTAAAAAAAATAGTACCCGATATTGTGTGTGTGTGTGTGTGTATGAGAGAGAGTCTTGAGTTTGAATTTTTCTGAGAAATTGTCACAAACAGATTTGTAACATTTGCTAGCAACATTCATGGTTTTATAAAGAACACAGAGTGATGGCCTGCTAGAGAATCTGTCTTGATCACAACTTAGCAATAAGTATTTTGCACATCAATTGCAAAATACTTATTGCTAAGTTGAATGACACCACAAGTAAGGCTGAAAATTTATGTCCAAAGACTTGCTATAAAAGATGGATAATTTAAAACAAACAGAAGGACAGCAAGGAAAGTGTTACAAGTCAAGAACATAATGATAAAATAAAGGAAAAATCAAATTTGGAGATTGAGACTTGCCCACGACTTAACAACCTTTTCTTTCACAGGTGATTTCTGGCTTAATGAACATCAGTAGAAGTAAGTGGAGTCTTGAATATGTCCATCATTCACTTATTTTACAGGGAGGTGACACAATTGGATAATCAGCATTCTGTTGGGAGGGGGGAGGCATGCAAGGAGCGTTGCAAAGGGATGCAGGCATTTTAAGCAACGGTTCCTCACAGCTTTCTTCTCTTCCCTCAGCTGCTTAGGGCTCCACACCCCAACCCAACCTTGGTGGTTTTCTCATTTGTTGTACCTAAAAACAGAGCTCCCCAACCTCTTTACCTCATGGCACAGATAGAAAACGATCGTGTTTGTTCTGAATAATGGGGTATAGGTGAGTAAAATAGATAAGGCCTCTCCAAGCCCCAAGTGAAAGCAATAAGTTACAAGTCCCTGTGCTCTGAGGGGATCGATATCTCAGTACTTGTGTGAACTAAGCTGGCTGTTGAATGGAAAGCACTGACCTAGAAATTGCTCCCAGGAATACAAAAGTAAGACTCTCCATACATGATAAAAAATAATACTTTAGGTACTAGTTGATACCCAATATCTAGAGATAGTACAGTACCACAAGCATTAATAAACAAAGAAACAAACAAAAAACCACTATTGGAATACAGAAATAGCTTTCAAGTAACTCTTCTCTCATTCTCAGTACAAATTCTTCCTAATTTACATTCTAATATTTAGTCCCAGATTCTACAACCAAACCTATCATGGAAAGCTTTTGGAAGTCTGAGAAGCGATGAAAAAGATGATGAAATAGAAAATAAGGCAAATAAAACAAGCCAAAAGCTGTATTCAAAAGAATGAAACCATGGTGGACACCTTCTATATTTGCTTTAAAATGTGTGGCCATGTTGTGTACAATTTAAATTGTTTAGGAGATATTTTTCTTTTCTGACAAGAGAAGAAGCGTACTTCGTAAGCAAACCCAAGCTGGTGCACTAAAATTGGCACATTTGAGGTCATAGAGAAGTTATAAAGCACCAACCCCCAAAGAAGTTTGACTGAATTTGCTAAGAACATACTGTATTAGTAGTGGGTGATCATGTGGCCAGAGGAAACTGTTTCCTTTGGAGGAAAACACCAGAGGATTTAAATAGTTTTACCTAGACTTCAGGAAAGAACACTGTGTTTTCTTTCTACTTTTGCTTGGGTTTAAAAGAAGCAAAGATTAAATGATTGGCAGAGAAACACCATGAATAAGTAGGCCTTTGGTGGAATTAGTAAAGGGGAGGCTCAAACAAGGATGGTGGCTAAGCTCTGAGAGTGAGGATATAATTAGCTTAGAAGAAGTAAACAGAAAATTTTGGTTTTTTAAAACAATGCTCTAGACAGTAGAGGCCCTGAAGTTCCAAATGCCTGCGAACCAAAATAGCTTGAGGCCACAGGTCACCAGAGGTGCTCTGGGCTCTGTGCCAATACCCAGACATTCTGACTGAAAGAAGGGAGGTTGGGGGACATTGTAAACTACCCCTTGACTCTGATTGTCACTTTATGAGACATAGTTTGAAATACATTCCATACTCACTTTATAATAAAGTAAAATCTGATTATAATATTAGGCTAATTATTTGTGCACATAGATAAAATGAAAAATTAGGAGTTTATGCTAGATAACTTGTTACTGCCAGATGTCAGCTAGAAATAAAGCTGTATACAGATATACACATATTCAGATGTGGACTAGTTTTGGAATTATATAGTCAAGGCTATATGCTAGGCACACTTAATTCCTGATGTTTTAAGTTTTGGAGAGCTCATTTAAAAATATATATTTTAAATAATTTGTGGCAAGTATCTTCCCACATATTTGGAATGAGCATATTTGAAGGAAACTCGTTAAAATAATGGCAGATAAGGCACAAAATATTTGGAAAAGTGAAGCTAATTAGAGAACGATTAAACTGGCAGATGTCATAATTAAACTGAACAACTGGAACATCAGAATTTTAAATCACACATTCACCTGAGGCTGAGAGAGAGAGAGCAGAGTCTCTTTCTCTCTGTGATTGGGTACTAGGTGGTTGATACAACTGAGAGGTTTAGTCAAAAATTATAGAAACTGCTTAAAATAAACTCAAAGCTTTTGTTTTTCTTGTACTGTTTAAATTTAGAGCATTATTTCAAATTAATTCTCTCAAAAGCCTATGAAAAGGGGTGTTAAAAGTTTTATCAACAGTTTATTAATATTTTTTATGAATAGTTATATCAGTACAACAGGTGTAAAAATGGACTGTCCAGAGCGTGTGGTCATCCAAGCTAGACTTGCTGACTTAGATATATAATATAGATATAAGGGCGCCATCTGGTGGCAGCTCTTCCAAACTGCAGACATGTTCCTAAAAAGTGTGGATCTGTCCTACTACGTATGAGGATACTATTGATATGCTAGACTTGAATCCAGTAATTTAAACAGAGGGTCTTATTGGGATGAAACATATGATTTGTTGCTTTATCAGGGTGGGTTACTGAGGGAAGCGGTAGACTCTTCTCTGGAGGTTTAATTCCCTGAAGGTCAATAGATGAACCAGATCCTCTCAAGGTCCTTTTCTGTCTTATGATAGAACAATAATTTCCCTCATTTTCTCGCAGAACTTTCACCTCCGGCTATATTGTTTGATATTGGCTTTTATTTCAGAAAAGTCCTATGGTAATATTTTTTTTTATGAGCTGAGTTTTAGTGATTTTTTTTCCTTTACTGAGAAGTTACATGACTAAAAAAAAATTACCCACTATATTACAAAAATATTTTCTGGCACAAATAACGATTAAATGAAAGATATTTCTAATATATGCCTTATTTTTCATTTTGAATTCTTCTTTCTACTTCTGGAAGAGTATCAGGGAGGTCAGCTACCAAGCAGAGCTGAAAGATCACTCTTCCTGCCAGGAGGGGAGGGAGAGGAAGGGAATTCTGGGGCCGGCTGAAGAAGGGGTGTGGTCACCGGGAGACCAGAGGGTGTGTCTGAATTTGGGTCTGATCTCTGCCTTCCAGTTTCTTTCATTCCTCTCTACCAGCCTTTTGTCTCCATTCTTTTCCCTTTCTCATTCTTGCCCCCTTAATGACTTAATCATTTCGCCCCTTCATCCAGCCTGTTCTTACTCTTCCTCACTTTTCTAAAATACTCTTACTGAAAATATTTAAAGAACTACTATTCTAAAATACTCTTACCCACTTACTACTCACTTGTTACTCTCTCAATTAATATTACCCTTTTCATTTTCACTTCATTTTTGTTCAAACAGAAATCGGCATTGTTTTCCTCATGTAAATATATAGACACTGGGCTATAAGACCAAGGTGTAGGCTTCTGGGCAGTTCGAGGCACCCTACTATCAAAGAAAATGATGGAAGTTTCCATCAAGATACACTTAACGGCTTCTAGATACAAAATTTCATGAAAAGAAGCCCTAATCATCCTGGTAGCAAGTCCTCCTCATATAAAGAAATTAAAAGGCAGAGGCAGATGGAGTAATTAGTATTTAGTATTATTAGTATAAACAAAACAGTAAATGAGAAATGGATTTAATGTTTGAGACGATTTCACTCAATTCTGTATTCAATTTTCTATGAAACCCAAATAGAAAAATATGGAAAATACCATTGAGAGAAAGCTAAGAAAGAAATGCTTTATTTCCAAGGAAAGCAAGATCCTATGAGGTAATAAAGAAACTCTGGTTAGGAGGTTATCAACCTAGTGTTCTCCTCCCTTAGACACTTTGTTTTTTTTTTTTTTCAGGGGCTGAATTATATTATTTTTGCCTCTAATGAAGGCAATGTATCTAATAAAGCCAATGCCAATGGCAGTATAAATAGTTTTCTTTCTACTTTGAGATCAATAGGCCAGATTTAGACCTCTATAAAAGTTTGGGAGGGGGTGTGCGGTTTTATCAAGGTAACCAGATTTTCTGTGATCTATGTAAATAGTTCATCATGTTAAGTTTAAAGCTTTTGCAGTGGCCTGAGAATTCTGGCTGGAGTGTATGACATTTCCCTGTAAGGATGAATATGGTGGAATCTGTCCATGAAATGATCCAAAATGCAGTGTGAAAGTATTGTTATGCTGAACTATGGCCAAAGGCCTGTGGACAGACTTTTCTTATTCTAGAACAGGCAGCATGAGGCAGTGGTTTCATTAAATTTTAGAGCTAAAATAGGATTGAGGATTCCCTCTTCCCAACTACCTTTCCCTAGCCCCATCCCTATCACAACTTCCTTTACTATTGCCCACATCTCCAAATTTTAAAGATAGCCTTGGCAAAGTAATCTACCAAGTCACAGTGTTCAGGTGGAAGAACCTTAAGTATGGACCTAAAACCAGATCTAACGATGTACTTTGTCTCCTTAGTTCACAGCGTTGCTTCACCTCTCCAGGCCTCGGGCCTCTGGTAAAATGAGGGAACTGGGCTTAATTATCTCTAAAAGGTGCCTGTAAGACCAAGACCATGGCACTAAAAGTTCAACCTTATGCGCTCATTTCTCTGAGAGATTTCTGGCATCAATCTGCATGACTCCTTCGAAGAAAAGAAGACCCAAACAAATCAAAAGGATAGATATGATGTACTCCAATTCAGTGAACAAAAGCCATTTCTTAAACTTTTTGGACAGTGTTAAGGTCCTTAGAACACATAAAAGGGAAATTAAATACAACTGTTGAAACACAGCACAATAACCTAAAAGGTCTTAGAAGAAATGCTGAGGAGGAGAGGAGGATTGGGTTAAAAGGGAGAATTGAAGAAAGAAAAATTAGGAATGAACTGAGAAAATGAAAGTTTCATGGTTTAAGTTTATTATGTAAATTGAACATCAGCTTCCTGTTAATTCAGTATTTATTAAATGTGTTTATGTGCCAGGCCTATCATCCACTTAATCATTGTACAAATATTTATTGAGCATCTACTATGCTTCTGACACTATGACAGGCACTAAGGATACATACTAAAGAAAACCAGATGTGCCCTCTCAAAGCTGTTCTGTCTAGAATGCCTCTTTTAAGTATTGTCTGATCCTCTCAAGGAGCATACAGGTGATAGGAGAGGAAAGAACAAATATATATCAAACCTCTATGACCGTTGATAGAATGTGGTAAGTACTGTAAAACATACAAAAAATAACATGATGGTATTAATATGAGGGAGAGAAATTTCTTCCAATTAAGATTAGGGAAAGTTTCATGGTGGTAATGTTTGAGCTGGACCCTGAAGGCTGCATATAATTTTGATGATGTAGAAAGAGAATGGGGAGAGGAAGACATTCCAGCAGAGGGACCATTATGGGCAGAGGTTGAGATTAGAAAGTACTCAGTGAACGGTAAGGATTTTTAGGTGTCTAAAACACTGAGTATGTATAGATTGGGTGAAGAAAAACAAGCAATTCCTAGATTCAGATAATCAAACTTTCCTTGGAAGAATAAATGTCTGTGATATGTGAATATGTGTGATCCTACCTCACGCAAACAGTATTTTCATGGGCTGGGCTGAACAGCACACAGTGAAAATACTCTTCACCACACTGAAGAAACTGAAGCAAATAAACATGAAGTGCAGCCAGCTGAATGAATATTCAACTCATTGCATTTCCGAGGGGGTCACTCTAATATCGGACCCTATGGACTCACATGCTTCCTGACAGTCTATAAGAGGCAGTGGCCATAGGAGGGACTCTTTGGGGACATTCAACATCGAAGAATCTCTTCAATCAAACATGCCAAGCCTTTTAAAATACTGACTTCTATCTCTTTCCTCCATCATGTCAGAGGCATATAGACACAGTGCTGAGCCAGGTTGAGGGACATCATTTTTTCTAATAGCCTCTCTCTTCTTTGGAGCGAACAATTTGGCAAAATTCTCTTTCGCAGACTCGAAGGATTATAGCTGCTATTTGTCTTGTCCGGTAAGGCATCCACTCTTGCCACTTCTAGCCTGTCAAATATCGTCCTAAGTCTTGGAAAACATTCATATGGCCTCCCAAAGGCCATAGGACCCAGTGGGGAGACCTATCTGTAGCTCCAAATGGAGAAACCATGCTCAAACCCAAAAGAGATTTGACTAGATAAAGCTGCTGCTTCCTTTTGCAATACATGGGCTGAGGGCAGGGACAAAGGGACTCACCACATGGCCTTGCACTGTCTTTGATCTGGAAGTTCTCTCATCTTTCCACTTGATTGTGAGATTCTGTGCAGAGGAGACCATGTTACAGCCCTTGCAGCGCCTGGTATGTAGTAGATGCTCAACGAATATTTATTAACATTGCATTTAATGTTTTTGTTATATTCTTCAATAAAGTGTCCCCAAATGTTTTGAATTTATGAATGACATACCTTAGGCATCTGAGGTTCAGCTACAGTAACTGTTCTCCTATGGAGGAATTGTGGAGATTGGTGATGAAAATAAGTCTCTGTACTAAGATATTTTACTCTAGGTATAGAGATACTTGACTACCTGTGGACTGCTTACTCATCATGCTGTTTTAAAGCAGGAAAAAAACTGGCACAAATAATACAATTGTGCAACAGTGATAGTTTTAAGAAAAAAATATTTGTATTTTCAAAAGTAGAGAAAGGTTAGAAAGGTTGGGTGATTCATTTAACTTTTTTTCCCAACACCCTTTCCTACACACATTGAAAATTATGCTAGCTTAAAGAATGAAACATTTTAAAACCTCCCCACTGCCCCCCCCCCCAAAAAAGGGCGAGGCCTACAACCTCAAGAGTCACAGGATTTCAGTGCTTTCTACATAAACACTGCTTGAATTTCACAATCTTCCACTCTGAGGTGCTGCTATTAACAAAAACAAAATCAGGCAAAAAAAGTGAGTTTTGCAGCCCAGGCTAATTTGGGGAGATATTTGTGTGGCTGCAGAGATACCCTTCTCATCTGTGCCTGCCTTACATCCAGGTCCACTTCTTATCTTGTTCAGTGCTCAACGGGTTGTTACAAAGCATGAGCTGACTGTTACACAGCAAAATCCAACAGGGGAAACACTACCAGATAAAGTAATGCTTATAAAGTTGGAGCCAGTGAATTATTTTCCTTCTCTGTTTTCCTCTCTTTACTTCCCATAGAACTGCTCTCAGGGAAGATTATGATAATCGCATAGTTAAAAGCCCAAAGGCTTCAATATTCCTAGGTTTTCATTTACTCTTTTTAATCAAAACTTAGAGTGGACTTTTCGCCTCCATTTATCAGAAATCTCCAAATTCTCCAAAGTAAAAGTTGTACAATTTATACCCTCACAGGATCGTGTTTCCAAACCATTCTCTTGCAGACAGTGTCAAAGGTGAAGACGATTGCAACCTGTCCCCATAACAATCAGCTGGGAGCCTCAGAGAGAGTCCTCAATACGGTAAAGTTCAACATTTTAAAAACAGAAGTGGAAACAGTTCTATTAAGGCATTGCCACCTTCACCCTTGCATACAAGCTTTGTTTGATGTTGTCAGACACATGATAAGTGCTTTCACCTTTGAGCCTTTGTTAATGCTACTATTCCAAGTTCCTTGATCACCCAAGAAAGTTCCTCCCAAACTGGGAGCTGGAACCATCAGCTGATACTCAGGGGTCCCCAAACAGAACTCTAAGGGGGCCTCTTATTCTTGTGTCAGCAGGATAGAAGCAGGCATTTACTGCCTTTGGAACATCACGGGGCGTTGAAGGAATGGATGTACAGCGGCAACAGCAGTGAGGAAGAGAGGTCAGTTTTGCATACTGGAAACAAAAATGCCGCCCAAGAACGTTCAGAATATAACTAGAAAATTTGATTGTATCTGCCTTAGTTTTATACAGTGGGGTGTTTCAAAAAATATTCTCTGAATAGTTTAGTTCAAATGAAGCTGAAAGATTGCATAGGAGAGCTGATACACAGGATCTCCTATAATATTGCCCTACATGCTTTCTTTGGTGCACGTTTATTTTTCCACAGCCCACATTCTATTTTCTTGCTATAATGTAAGAATGGTTTGGGGAATGGTTTTGCTGAGCGATGGGGAAATACTCTGGGCCAAGTCAGGATGCTTTTCTTAATGGAAGGTGTATTGCTAAGGAAAAAAGTTCACGCAAGTGATCTTGAATCTGAAGATTTCCCGCCAATTCCCAGATGATCAGGTAACTACAACCATAAGAGAGGGCACATCACCAACCCAGTGTTTGAACATTTTATTAAGCCTCAGAATGATCTAGCATTTCTGTGAGAGGAACTTTACTAGACACTCAGCCCTGCTTTTCTTGATACTACATGCAGGACTCATCTTCTTAACTTGTTAGATTTCATTATTTGCATAACTTTTTACTGACCCAGTGTTTCAATAGACCTGCTGTTTGGTCAGTATATCAGGAGTTGTATGATTGAATTTACCAAAGATTTAGAGTGGTGGTCTTATGCCAACGTGGCTTTTTATCTGGTTATGTTGTATTGCCCTTTGATAAGAGGGTATTCGTCAGAATACACCTTCTTGATCTGTGTGCCAGTGAGGGGCAGAAATTTACTGAGGACGGCATTAAAAGCCAATGGAAAGACAAGTTGGCAAACACACTATATTTTCCAAAGCTTTAAATTGTGGTGGAGATATTAAATCAATTTTATGATTAAAAGTAAAATGTTTTTCTGGCTTCCTTCATCAATTATTTTGGCAAATTCAGATACTTTTCACCTAATATTTGAATATGTAAAACTAATTTCTTCAAACCCTTCCTCCCTTTGAATATTCCCTCTCTTTAGCTCTCCCAGTAAAAGGTATTTCAGTCCTGCTTTTAAAAAGTAATTATATTAGTGATATATGTGTAATCATCTTTAAGATTAAGAACTAATTAATGCTCATTTGTCACCCTCTCTTTAAAACTGCTTTCCATCCCAAAAACACAATCCAACATAAGGTCCCAAAACAACCAGGGCTGTTTGACATCTATGTAATTACAATTCTTATTAACTGGAACACATATATTTTATAGATTTCAATGAACAATAAATTAGCATGATATACATATTTGTATATTACATTGACTTTCAATATTCCTTGTCAAAAGTAACCTTATATTTTGAAATTGTTATGTTTGTTTAGGTAGCTTGTGTTGTCTGGCAGGCTGAAATTATCATAATAGAGCTTTTGTGACAATGTAAGATAAGCCATGTAAATAGTTTTAAAAACTGTCCACTAATGCCTATTTGGCTTGCAAAATCTGCAGCAATTCTACTAATAATTTTTAGTGCTTACTCTTTCCACCTCTGAGTTTTCTCATTCCCCTCTGTTAGGTACAAGACAGCTTCCTCAGCAGAAAGATTCCAATAAAAATCAAAGACCAAGGTGCGTCTATTGGAGTCATCATGAATTCCACTCCTTTTTTGTGGTTGTTGGTTTTTCTTCTTTTTAAAGGCACACCCTTAACTTTTGTTTGTTTGTTTTTGTTAACATAAACCAGATTCTAATTTCAGAGAGTAAAGCCAATTATCCAAAAAAGACAATACTCAGAAATCAGTGTATTATTGGTTTTGGTCACCCATGGAATCAATTAGACTTTTTTCCCCTGTAAGTGATCAGTGAATTTTTTCAGTCCACCTAAAAAAAAATACCTCTTTTCAATATTACCTGCCTTTTTTCAGTATGCAGCATGGCAGTACAATTGACAATGAGGTGCTTGGGCACATCAGATTTCTTTTCCAGTTGGTCAGGGTTCCCTTTTCTCTTTTCCTCATTTCCTGAGAATAGGAAGGATTAAAGCATGGCCCAAGACAATGTTGTCACATCAGGAGTGGTAGAGGGGTTTACTAGGATTATGATCCTCTCAGCTTGGCCTCAGAAGCATCTCCTGAAGCCCTGGGTTTGATGTGGAAACCTGACATGAGAAAAAAGACTTGGGAGGTCCTTTATCTGGCTCTTCTCCCGCCTCTCCCATAAAAGATTAAGCAAAACGAATGGGATGATTGGAGGTGCTTCATTGCCACTGAACTACACCCATGGGTTTGTTTTTCCTTTAAGTGATCTTGGGAGGCCAGTGAGGGCCTCTATCTTGATTAATGATGATCATCCTATAACAGTGGCTGGATATGGTGGTTTGGTGTGAGGTTTCGACAAAGAAAAAATTAGGCTCTGAAAGACATTTCTCATCAGAAACTGTCAATATATTAAAATGCATTTAAAAGTTACTTCTGGGAAGCATATTAAAGAGGCCAATCATTTAATCATTTGCTAAATGTCAAAGCCTACAAAATCATAGTATAATGTCACTCTGACATAAAGCAACATCAAAATTAGTGCATCATCTATAAAGTGAAGTATCATTTGCCTTCAAGTGACAAATTCTATTGCCAAAAAAATACCACTGTACTTCTAATAAGTGACACTCATTTTAATAGACCCTACAAAAATACAATATTTTCAATGTCCCCATAAAACAGTTAACTTACAAATATTACTCTCAGAGCTTTGGTGACATCCATATGTGACACTATTGTGAAAATCCTAACAAAATACTTGGAACACTAGCATGTAAAGTAAATCCATTATATATATTTTAAAAAAGAGAGCTATGTGAAAATATGAGAGAGAATGCATATAACCAACTCTGGGAAATTATTCTGGAATTTCAAATTAATATTTTAATCAAATTAATGACTAATATATAAAAGAAATATTTTTAAAGGATTATAAAATGAATTTTGATCATTTATAGAGGGAAACATTTCCAATGTAAATATAACTAATTCTATACTAATTATGCTAATCTTTGTTTCCAGTGAGACAATTTAGAATTGTATATACTTTGAAACTCTGGGGGAAAAAAGGTATTTTCTCTATTTCTGCCCTCAAAAGCAGGCACAGAAATTAATAATACAGGTAGACCATGGCTCTGAGAAGTTATATTTGAAGTTTCATATTTAATTACCAAAGTTTTTTATCACCCACCATAACTTTCTAACAATAGTCTTTCTTAATGATAAATTTTATCAATACCCAAAACTCATTTTAAATGATTTAAAAGTAGCAAATTGGATAAAGCAACACACAAATAAATTCCACATTTACAAGTAAAGAAATCACAGGGGCTACAGTTTATAATCAACATAAACTTGAAAGAAATAAAGCAACACCTTTCCTGCCACCCATCATTCACTGCTTACATTTGGGGTGAAAAAGATTTATCTACAATGACCTTTAGTCTGTTTCTTAACTCTGCATGTTTTGTAATTAGCTAAAGGCATTGAACAAATTAGTTTGTCCTATTTTTATTCAGGTCCCAGAGATAAATGGCTAATTTATGAAATATTTCACTCTGTGTTATGAGAATTTAGCAAATGAATATGGAACCAAATATAAACACTTTATACCATATGTACAGTTGCTTTCATAAGGCATTATCTTGTAATTTTTATTGAAAAAGATTCAATATAGTAAAGTCTTATTTTAAGATATATTTTCTTTCTCAATCCGAGATGTTTAGTTTATGAAAATATTGTTTTTTCTCTATATTCTTTTTGTATATATGCCAACATGTACCTTGTGCTAGAAATATTTTATGGGAATTACAATTCTTTATATTTGTATTTTCTATATAAAGGCATATACAACTTTGAGGCAGTGTTTCTGATGGAGAGCAGAATTCGTAAAGAGCTTGTGTGTGCTTCCGTGCTCCGAAATTATATGAAGTCCACTTCAAGAAGAAACTTATTTGATTGAAAAAAAAAAAAAAAACCAAAACCAAAACTGCACCAATGCACAGCCAGAGGCTGACAGTTAAAATAATACATAACCACATGAACATCATATTTATATAGTTAACATTTTTAAGGATGACCAGTGCTAACATATAGTATTATACATTTGGCACTAATGTTTGCCATTGGTCCAGCAATTGGCAAAATTTGTCTCTATGTATAAATTTATTTTTGAACATTAGGTCTGGCTAGACGTATCTTCACTATTTATAAAAAATATTTAGACAGTAAGCTCACGTTGAATAACTAGGTCTACTGTGTTCTGGAAACTCTTCAGTAGTAATACAGCTTTTTCATGTTCCATATGTACAAAACTATGTCCATTTGCCTGTAAACACACAAATAAAACAGGGCAATCAATGTAAGATACTTGTTTATCACATTATCATTGTTTCTAACAATAAAATTCAAGGGAGTATTGAGCAACCAAAAGCCATGTGTTTTTAAAATTCACAGCAGAATTGCAATTATGGAAACAACTAATTTCACCCAGCTTCAACTCAATTTATTAATTCAACAAATATTTATCAAGTATCTAGTGTATCCTACTTAGGATTGTCCTAGTATAGTCCTGGTCACTGTGCTAATCATAGAGGCATACTGGTCAGTAACAGACAGATACATTTGAAATACGATAGTTATTTTGTTGTTGTTCTGATTTGTTTGCAGGAACTTAGTTGAGATGGTTCGGAAGTGTTCATAGGACCACTGCCTTTTTGTTGCATAATCACTGATATAAACCCATCAACATGGTCAAATGTTTCACTCATGTAAACCATATAGTATAGTTAAATCTTATTTTGATCCACTGAAAAGTTCTTAATTTACACATTTTTATATTAAAAAGATAATTTTTATTTCCCTCATTGTTGAATGCAAATGTATTCATTATTTATACCAGTGGTTCTCAATCCCATCCAGAAATGAATTAATTTCTGTGTGACCTAGATTCATCTTGTTATTTTATAAATGAAAGAGCTACACCTCAGAGAGGCCAAGCAACATGACTAAGGTCACACAGCTAAGCTAGGGCTGAGTCATCTGATACCATAATATTCTTATTATTTCTCTCAATACTTCACTGACATCATAACACTACAATTGTTTCTAGTGATTTGAACTGATATTTCATTGATCATGATAAAATAATCAACATTTTCCCTTTAAAATTGTTGCTATATCACCTCCTACCATAATTTTTTTCTTTACAGTGTTTGCAAAGCTGTAATTCTCATTCAGATTCCTAACAGGTTTAATTTAACTTATTCGAGTACTGGTAAAAATAACATTTAGTCCTAAATTTGGATCTACCAAAATGCTAAATCTCTCATTCTTATAGTTTTAACTCTGGCTTAATTGTGTTGTTGTAGTTACATGTGAACTATCTCAAAAGTAGAAAGACTAAGTCAGACTATCTGCTAGGGCAATGAGACTTGAGAGGAAATAAATTAAAAAGGAGAAAACTTTTAGGGTAGAATCAATAGATTTGGCATCTGATTGGACAAGGGTATAAAAACAAACAAGAATCAAACTGTGATGCCTTTAACAGAAAATGGAAACCTTGGAGGAACAGCAGGCTTAGTTGGGAAGACAACGGAGTTTGTGGTACTGACGACACATGCAAGGAAAATGTTGCACATATATTTAGAAATAAGAGACTGGAGTTCAGGAAGGAGGTCAAGGTGGCAGCATTAGAAACAGAAGTGAGGTTTTACCGCACTCTGGTACTTACCACATGGAATGCTGAGAGAATTATCAGAGAATAAGTTTAAAAGGGAGCATTGTGAAAGAAGGGAAATCTAACTAGGGGAGCAGGATGGAGCCATGGCTTTGGATGTGTAGAATAGAACTTAAAGACAGTGTTTGCCATTGACCTGGACATCTAGGTAAATTTGTCTGAAGTGAGGGAGGGAAAGGTGAAACGGGGCCCAATCCTTCCTGCTAGAGGATGGCAGAAAGCAGCCGCCAGCCTGATGGCTGAACTAAAGAACGAGGATACCAATGCATTGAGGGGAGGGAACAGGAAAACTGGCAGGAGGAGAGCTGGAAAGGGTCATCCTGAAGGCGATCAAGGTAGAGGGCTCATAAAGGTAGCAGGAAATCCAAGAGGATCAGGTATTTCCTAGTGGCTTCAATTAACCCTAGTTTTCTGAGGCACAGAGGAAAGAGCAGAGAAAAAGCATAGCTTGATTAATTCTGTCCTGGAATCTGGGTCTGTTTCCAAGAAACAAGGCTTCAAGGTGTTCAGACCCACAGTCCAGGTTCTGATTCAAGGCTAGGGAGACTCCTTGTATAAATTAGCTTTTCATATTGCTTTAAAGCATTGGCTTTTAGTTTTCATGCTTTGTAAGTACAAATGATAGTTATATAGTTGGAAACACAAAGAGTTGATTTCCCAGAAGGAAATAAGCGGGTTGATAAATTAGACCACTATGTCAAATAAACATTAGGACTCTACCTGTAATTCTAGTCCCCAGAAATGTTTTGGCTCTAAGCCAGAATTTTGGTGAATCTCAAGAGGCTTATTTAAAAGACCACAACTAGGGAGTGCCTGGGAATGGCTTCAAATTACCGAAAGGATTCTGAAAGATCAGAAAGCAAATTATTTTAGAAAGTTTATTAAAGATTAAATGAGTTAATATATGTTAACTGCTTAGGACAAGGCCTGACACACTGTAAACGATCAATAAATGTTAGCTACTACTATTAATATTACTTCACTATTACTTTCTTGAATTTAAGAAATACAATTTTCATTAAGCCATAAGAGTAGAAGGACGAAATGTCAGAGGAAGGAACTGTTTAGTTAACCTTAACTTTTTTTTAAAGATGAAAATGTGAGGATCAGAGAGTTACACGAAATATCCAAGCTCACACAGCTAGTGGCTAGATGGGAATTTATGTCACAACTCTCTGTATCTTGACACAATTCATTTCATTGGTGTTGTGAGGTTGAAACAAATGTTTTAGGTTCATTAAATGAATTCACTTGTTAAGATTAATTGCCTTATTTCTTGATATGGAACATTATGGTAGGCCTGATACCAGGGGAGGTAATGACAGAGGGGTTTGAATGGAAGGAGAAGATAGAATCTCAGTTCTAGAGAACTTTCTTTTATATTCTTAGAACAGAAGGGCCAAGAGAATTTATATCGTATTTGTTCAAATGAATATGGCTATCTGGCTTACATCTTAGGTGGTTCAGACAGGGAATCAGACAATTATGTTACTACATGTGAGCAGGGCTTTTCCAATTAACATGAAGTTCAGAAAAATCACAATATTTCAACTAGAAAGGTTTTGTGGTTGTTTCATATGTGTGAATAGAAGAGCTTAGGAAATAAAGGAGGATACTATTTAATATTAATTGCAGAGTATAAATCTGATGATGCTTTGAAACGTAAATGTGTATAATCTACATTTATGCATTTGACATTTTGAATATGTGTATAATATAAATACAAAAGATGATTTGAAGAACAAATGTTATATTAATAAAGTTTAAAATATGTTGCCACATTTGGCTACATATATGTTTTATATAAACACACAGACTATCATGGATTATAATAAAATGTGTGCAATTTTGAGGAAACTGCAACTTAAGTGAATGGCTTAAGTCAAAATGAAGTTAATAAGAAAACAATCTATGAAAGAAAAGATATTCTAAAAATTTTATGCTTCAAGAATATATAATTAATGGATTTCTGGCTTTAGCTGATTTGAAGTATAAAGGATCATTTTACAATAGTTTTTATGTTTTTTCCAGAAGGTATCCTTCCTTGTTTTAATTCCACTTGACATCTGTGCCACAAAAGGTTTTTTAATTGCCCCTTTGCATGATTTAGACATGACAAGATGGAAGGTTAATGAAAATAACATTTGCAATTCTAACAAAAAGTAGACCTTTGCGATTATAGCTCATCAATTTACTGTAAAACGTAGTCCGTTTCTGGATTTCATCCTCTTATTCCTTCCTGAATTTATCTTTGATTTCCTTCTGCTAAATGTTTTGTCAAGTGGATAAATTATGGATGTTTATATCACAGAAATTCTCCAGAGGATGTTGTAATTCTCCCAGGAATTCTGTTGTATTCTGATTATTCAAAGCTCTAAATTTAAAAACTAGTTTCTGAGAAGGCTTGGCCACAAAATTGGTGGGATTACCCAATAAGAAGGACAGCATGATTCTTTTAAGAATCCGAAAGAGAAATGGGATTAGAGACTTGGTGTATGATTTTAAATTGATTTAAACTAACCCTCAAGGGACAAACATTTAAAGGCCCAGTATACATGTATCTTGTATGTTAGATATACATTAGTACATTAATATGTATCCTTTGAATACCTATAGCTCTTGGGATGAGGGAAAATGAAAATATAGAGCAACCATATTAGAGTTATTGGGCAAGCCTTCATGTTTTCTAATCCTGACAGCCAGACATTATGAGACCAAACAGTGGGAATCTTAGGTAATTATAATTATGTTTCACATTAACCACCTGGAATTTCCCATTGCAGAATTTTAATCTGATAGAGTAGTCTCATTAAATATTACGATATATTTAGGGCTGAGTATACTGTATAAGCAGTACTCCAATAACTGTATGCCAAGTCATTTGAAAAATTTTCCTATCAAAAAATCTGACCTACAGACCTTAAATTCTTAGAGAGTTCCAATGAAAAATTTACACTGCACTTCTTAAATGTGAGGAAGTTTGAAGTCCCAAGTGGCTTTTACTGTAGTATTAAAAAATATTCATGGCAATAGAATTAGAAATGAAAAAGGAGAAGTAACAACTGACACTGCAGAAATACAAAGGATCCTGAGAGATTACTACAAGCAACTATATGCCAATAAAATGGACAACCTGGAAGAAACGGACAAATTCTTAGAAATGCACAACCTTCCGAGACTGAACCAGGAAGAAATAGAAAATATAAACAGACCAATCACAAGCATTGAAATTGAAACTGTGATTAAAAATCTTCCAACAAACAAAAACCCAGGACCAGATGGCTTCACAGGCGAATTCTATCAAACATTTAGAGAAGACCTAACACCTATCCTTCTCAAACTCTTCCAAAATATAGCAGAGGGAGGAACACTCCCAAACTCATTCTATGAGACCACCATCACCCTGATACCAAAACCAGACAAAGATGTCACAAAGAAAGAAAACTACAGGCCAGTATCACTGATGAACATAGCTGTAAAAATCCTCAACAAAATACTAGCAAACAGAATCCAACAGCACATTAAAAGGATCATACACCATGATCAAGTGGGGTTTATCCCAGGAATGCAAGGATTCTTCAATATATGCAAATCAATCAATGTGATACACCATATTAACAAATTGAAGGAGAAAAACCATATGATCATCTCAATAGATGCAGAGAAAGCTTTTGACAAAATTCAACACCCATTTATGATAAAAACTCTCCAGAAAGTAGGCATAGAGGGAACTTACCTCAACATAACAAAGGCCATATATGACAAACCCACAGCCAACATCGTCCTCAATAGTGAAAAACTGAAACCATTTCCACTAAGATCAGGAACAAGACAAGGTTGCCCACTCTCACCACTCTTATTCAACATAGTTTTGAAAGTTTTAGCCACAGCAATCAGAGAAGAAAAAGAAATAAAAGGAATCCAAATCAGAAGAGAAGAAGTAAAGCTGTCACTGTTTGCAGATGACATGATACTATACATAGAGAATCCTAAAGATGCTACCAGAAAACTACAAGAGTTAATCAATGAATTTGGTAAAGTAGCAGGATACAAAATTAATGCACAGAAATCTCTTTCATTCCTATACACTAATAATGAAAAATCTGAAAGTGAAATTAAGAAAACACTCCCATTTACCATTGCAACAAAAAGAATAAAATATCTAGGAATAAACCTACCTAAGGAGACAAAAGACCTGTATGAAGAAAATTATAAGACACTGATGAAAGAAATTAAAGACGATACAAATAGATGGAGAGATATACCATGTTCTTGGATTGGAAGAATCAACATTGTGAAAATGACTCTACTACCCAAAGCAATCTACAGATTCAATGCAATCCCTATCAAACTACCACTGGCATTTTTCACAGAACTAGAAAAAAATATTTCACAATTTGTATGGAAACACAAAAGACCCCGAATAGCCAAAGCAATCTTGACAAAGAAAAATGGAGCTGGAGGAATCAAGCTTCCTGACTTCAGACTATACTACAAAGCTACAGTAATCAAGACAGTATGGTACTGGCACAAAAACAGAAATATAGATCAATGGAACAGGATAGAAAGCCCAGAGATAAACCCATGCACATATGGTCACCTTATCTTTGATAAAGGAGGCAAGAATATACAGTGGAGAAAAGACAGCCTCTTCAATAAGTGGTGCTGGGAAAACTGGACAGCTGCATGTAAAAGAATGAAATTAGAACACTTCCTACCACCATACACAAAAATAAGCTCCAAATGGATTAAAGACCTAAATGTAAGGCCAGACACTATCAAACTCTTAGAGGAAAACATAGGCAGAACACTCTATGACATAAATCACAGCAAGATCCTTTTTGACCCACCTCCTAGAGAAATGGAAATAAAAACAAAAATAAACAAATGGGACCTAATGAAACTTAAAAGCTTTTGCACAGCAAAGGAAACCATAAACAAGACGAAAAGACAACCCTCAGAATGGGAGAAAATAGTTGCAAATGAAGCAACTGACAAAGGATTAATCTGCAAACTTTACAAGCAGCTCATGCAGCTCAATATCAAAAAAACAAACAACCTAATCCAAAAATGGGCAGAAGACCTAAATAGACATTTCTCCAAAGAAGATATACAGATTGCCAACAAACACATGAAAGAATGCTCAACATCATTAATCATTAGAGAAATGCAAATCAAAGCTACAATGAGATATCATCTCACACTGGTCAGAATGGCCATCATCAAAAAATCTACAAACAATAAATGCTGGAGAGGGTGTAGAGAAAAGGGAACCCTCTTGCACTGTTGGTGGGAATGTAAATTGATACAGCCACTATGGAGAACAGTATGGAGGTTCCTTAGAAAACTAAAAATAGAAGTACCATACGACCCAGCAATCCCACTACTGGGCATGTACCCTGAGAAAACCATAATTCAAAAAGAGTCATGTACCAAAATGTTCATTGCAGCTCTATTTACAATAGCCAGGACATGGAAGCAACCTAAGTGTCCATCAACAGATGAATGGATAAAGAAGATATGGCACATATATACAATGGAATATTACTCAGCCATAAAAAGAAATGAAATTGAGTTATTTGTAGTGAGGTGGATGGACCTAGAGTCTGTCATACAAAGTGAAGTAAGTCAGAAAGAGAAAAACAAATACCGTATACTAACACATATATATGGAATCTAAAAAAAAAAAAGGAAAAGAAAAAAAAAAAGGTCATGAAGAACCTAGGGGCAAGATGGGAATAAAGACACAGACCTACTAGAGAATGGACTTGATGATATGGCGAGGGGGAAGGGTAAGTTGGGACAAAGTGAGAGAGTGGCATGGACATATATACACAACCAAACATAAAATAGATAGCTAGTGGGAAGCAGCCGCATAGCACAGGGAGATCAGCTCGGTGCTTTGTGACCACCTAGAGGGGTGGGATAGGGAGGGTGGGAGGTAGGGAGACGCAAGAGGGAGGAGATATGGGGACATATGTATATGTATAACTGATTCACTTTGTTATAAAGCAGAAACTAGCACACTATTGTAAAGCAATTATACTCCAATAAAGATGTTAAAGAAATATTCATGGAATAAAACGTAAATAAGAATTTCTCTTCTGTCTTAAGTGCACACCTGTAATGCAGCTTGAATGTTTCATGAATTCAGGCTCAAAAAAAGACATGGCAAAATAGAAGAGACTCAACTGAAGACTTTGTCCATTATTTGTATAGAAAGTCAGGCATGGAACTGGTAATAAATAGTAATCCTGAGGATATTTACTTATTTATCTGCTTTGACTTTATAATGCCTGTTTTCTTCTAAACGACCATGTGGAGTGAGCATCTCTAAAAAATGACTTCCCTATCTTGGTTTGCAAGCAGTTCCCCAACAAGCTGCACTTTATTTCTGTACTTTACCACAAAAGGAACTGCAAAATCAGCCTCTCACTTTCAGGGAACTCTTTGTAGCCAGGTTGGTCTCTGTTTTGGTGGAGAGCTTGCTGTTAAGAGAAAACAGACTGGGAGTTGATTTTGTTGCGTGTTTGAAGTCAGCTTTTTCCTGTTCTCTTCCTCCATTTTCTGCTCTGTGTAATTTTGGGCATGTCTACTTCCTGGGCTAGGTGTGTAAAGGTAGAACCTTAGTTCTATTTCCTTGTTGCAGTGTTCACGCGGCTTGGCATAACACTTTGTACATTGTGGGCATTTAATGCATATTTGCCAAATCAGGAAATGGAAAATGTGATGCAATCAGTAAAATTTGCTCCAGGAGAATCAGTGTTGTATAATGGAAGAAGCTCAAATGAACTATTTAACCTCTGTCAACAACAGATACCTTGCAGGGTTGTTGTGTGTTCTAAATGACACAAGATGGGTACTTAATTGATGTTATTTTTATTTCAGCCAAATTATGGAAGTTAGAGCCAGCTTAATGAACTTAATTTGTCTTTATTGTTTTTCATGTTTCACTTAGTACCTAAATATTATTTTTTTGATTTGCAAAAAGTATTTACTCCGTCTCTAATAGTTATCTGTGCTGAACTTTATACACTACGAACAAACCAAATGGATAAAGGTATGCAGTGAAACTGGCATATAAAATCATACACGTTTTAAAAATTATTTTTGGTTATCTTCTAACCAAATGCTATTTAAAAATATTTGCACATGTATTTTATCATTATAAGCAATAATTTCTCTGAACACTAAGAGTTACATGATGCTGAACCCACCCCCCTACCCTCCCACCCACCTTTCCCCAAACCTCTCCGATGTTTTTGATTTTCAACCAGCAAATAAGATCAACAATAGAAAAGTGTTAACTTATTTAGCCTTGTTGGGAAATGCTTTAGTGAAATTTCCAAATACTTTATTTCTTTAAGGGCCCCACACTTCATTTTAACCATAACAAAAATTTCTCCTCTTTACTTTTTGTAGTCTTTTTGGGGGAGAAATTTTAAAGAATTCAGAGAAATAAACATACTCTAACCCATTCTTAGTGACTCATAATAATAACTATGAACATGAACACTCTCTGAATGAAGCCGTGGACCCAGTTAGTTGCTTCTACTAGAGATATTCCCCCAAGTGTGTTCTGTGGAAGTGGCTAATTGATGTTGTTGGTCAAGAGGGCTGCACGGTTAAATATGTTGGGATATATCATTTTGTACAATTTTTCAGGTTCTTAATATGCTTACAACGTTGTGAAATTCTGAAACAAAGGATTGAATCTGAGGTGGCTCTGAACTTATTTGAGTAAGGAACTCTTTTTAAAAAAGATATTTTAAAAGATTCCATTAGGAAACACTATTCTATACTGAATGACTCTGTTGTACTTTTTGAATTTCTTTTCTTTCTTTTAAAAGATGTTTCTCTCTCTTCCTGGACAGTGAAACTGTCAGCTATGACTTCTTGCTTCTGGCAATGTGCCTGGATCCAGAGGCTTTCCCCTCGGTGGTCTGAAAAACTAGGTAAAAGACTACATGTATGAAATAAAGTCTCTCTTATGAGTAAAAGCCATGAGATTTAGTGCATGGAATTTGTGACACTTATTATGGCTTCTCAGTAGCACTTTGTTTGTTTAAAGTTGTTGAATAAATAAACTTTAGCTAAGTAAGATAATACCGTTAGCAGCTAACCACACGTACTTGTCATTAAAAGAGGTACAAAACTTCCATTCAGATAAGGAAGGTTTGATTTAGTAATTGTATACAGATATAGCACCGTGTATCAGTATACAACTGACCCAGCCATCCATTGACATTTACTTTGTTTAGACTTCTGAGAAGTTAAACTTTTTCTTCCCATTCTGGACCTGGACAGCTTGTAACTCACTATCTCCTTCTCACCTCCGTCCCCGCTCCAGGCCATATCTATATTGAATTCTCTAACTCAGTGAGAAACTTTAAAATCTTAGGGTTTTCTTTCTTCACACCTGGGGTCCCTCTCCCCTCTCACTGTACTCCACACTCACCCGTTCTGGCATAAGGCTCTCACCTCTGCTCCTGAAGACAGATGCCAGTCTAGCCCATGGGTATTCTTCCTCCTACTCATCCTCTTTTTCTCCTCTCTGTTAAGCCTGGAGTAATTCCTGCTCCATCAAGAGTAAACTGTCTTGGTAGCATGCTCTGACCCAAACAACCTACCAACAATTAACTGAAACTTGACAGACATATTTGTTGAGAGAGATTTCTCGACTTGTCTCTGTGAATTGGAGGACCAAGGTGTTTCAAGACTAAAAAAAAAAAGTGGGCTTCCCTGGTGACGCAGTGGTTAAGAATCCACCTGCCAATGCAGGGGACACGGGTTCGAGTCCTGGTCTGGGAAGATCCCACATGCCGCGGAGCAGCTAAGCCGGTGTACCACAACTACTGAGTCTGCACTCTAGAGCCCATGAGCCACAACTACTGGAGCCCGTGCTCTGCAACAAGAGAAGCCACCGCAATGAGAAGCCCGTGCGCCACAACGAAGAGTAGCTCCCATTCATTGCAACTAGAGAAAAGTCCGTGCCCAGCAACAAAAACCCAACTCAGCCAAAAATAAATAAATAAAATAAATAAATTTATTTTAAAAAAAAGCGACATATCAGGTTTGTTCGAATTATCATCTCTTTGATTATTCTATTTTGGTATCTTCGAGATATAGCCATAGACCAGGAATATACTTTGGATTACAAATTCCAAACTCTTAAAATTATTGCAAAGTAGAACTGGATGTCATAAACTAATTATGAATAATATAATTTCTCTTCTGTCAAAGTTAGGCTCTTGTCTTGGGAAGGGGTGGGGGCAGGTAAATGAAGAGGATAGGGATTGACTACCATGATAAACTAGAATACAATATACTTACAAGTGAGCTGTAGGCTACAACTGTGAGTCATGTTAACTATCAAGTACAATATAATCTTTTTTTCCAGTCTATTCATCTTTTCAACAGAGTAACTATAATTAATAGATATTCTATATTTAAATATATTTTAAATTGTAAAATGTATAATGAATTAGACTGAATTTTTTAACTGCAAAGAACATTAGAAAAAAGAAACTATGATGTTAAATCAACAAAACTGCCACTTCAAAAATGGTCAGATATGGGCAAATTCACACGGCTCAATTGAATAACATTTTTTATGCTCCATGTGCTTTCCCTGGTTCTCTCTCACTCTTCTGTAACTCGACTTTACAGAAGGTAAGGCTTTGAGGAGTCAGTTGCCCTAGCACAGTGCTCTTTCCTCATGCCACACTGTCTTAAACCAAAATGACTTCCTAAGCACAGCAAGTCATTTGAATATGCACATGAATTACAGTATCTATTCTAGGAAAATGAATAGTAAAATGACAGAATAATCATGTGAATATGTTTTAATTAACATCATCCCTTAATACACACATCTTCATGTAACTCAAATAACATGCTCATAATACCATAGCAGAATAAGAAGAGAATAGTGGGTAAAAAGATTTACAGAAAAAAAAAAAGAGATAGCTCTTATGTAACAAATTATGGGTTTGGGGGAAATTTGGGAAAGGTATATCTCTTGCTATTTTATATCTCTTTTGCTACTTGCTATTGGGTTGGATCAAACCCAGTAACTGCCATCACTTAAAGGGGAGCTCATTCATTGTTTTTGTTTTTTCCTTTTACCTTGATTTTCCAGGTTGTATGCTTTCATAAAGATTTGTAAATAAATTTGCTCCAGTGAGGATATATTCTAATGATCTTGTAAGTAACAGATAACTCAATGTTATAAACTCATTTTTTCCAGTGTTCTTTAAACTAAGAGCCACAGTATTATAAAGAGACAAAAATATAATTTGCTCTCTTAGCATCTGATGTTGGCAATGATTTCAGTTTAGAATTAGCCATTTTTATTTCCTTCAGAAAATATAATTGGCCACTTGTGCTTTTTAACTAGTATGAATGAAACTGTAAATACAGCAATTTGTTTGATTAAGGTCTATGGGCATTTTTCTTTTACTGAAAATTGACTTTGATTTTATTGTACTAGATACAAATAACTTCTATAGCAAAAATAAAATGTTACATCCTTGATAGTCATTTGTGGAGAGAAGAGAAAACCCAGGTGCAGCTCTTCTGCAGTTTTTGTGACTTTTAACTGATTTGGCTTATAATTCCTTCCTACTTCTTGCATTGGGAATTCATTTCTCTGTGCACTTTGCTGTTTCTGTATACATCTCAGGGACTAGAAATACTAAACCCTCATTTCCCCACATATAACCCTTTTAGAATTTCACAGCCAGAAGTGTATTCTAACCCTGCAACTAGATATTACCTTAATTCTCATTTCCTTTTGCAGGATGTCTATATCTATATCTGTATCTGTAGCTCTCTATCTATATAACATTTTTATACCCATTTAAATATTTCTGAATTTGGAAGGAAAAGTCTTTCTTTTGCTCCCTCTGTCATGGATGAAGGCAAAGTCCCCACACTTGTTTCAAGCTATGGAAGGCTTCTCTACCCAGCTTGGCATTCTAATAGATCAGAGATCTCAGATGAACTGGCTTCATTTTTTACAGACTCTGAGATTCAAAATAATTTCTTTGAAATTCAGTAGAGAAAAAAACTAGCCATTTCCTTTCCTAAACAGCAGCATGTACCAATTGTTAGGGAGTTACGTTGTCAGTTTATTCTTAGCCGTTTTTCGTGGAAATTGATAAAATTATTGAACAGTTGAATTTTTGAGCTGGGGGACCTTAGCTGTAGTATAAACTCATTTTACATATAATGAATGTGAGTTCTCTAGACATGATATAAAATGCTTAAGATCAAAGGGCTAGCTAGGCAATTAAAAAATATAGAACTTCAATAATAAAGTGGTAAAGAAAATATTTAGATTTTATGTGTCTTTTTTTTGTTTCAATGTTTTAACTCAAAAGACCAGCTGCTGGTTTGGTCTTCTGCTTGCATGGAATTGACTTGGACCTTTTGGATGGTATTTCTCCTGTGACATTGCCAAAGGTTGGAGCAACCCACAGTCTTTTCAGATAATTATCATTTTTGAAAACTTGAGTTTTCATGATCTTGCTAGTTAGTTTAAAATATGTGTGAGAATAAAATGCTAAGACAATTTATCTATATAGGGTTTCTACATTTCTGGGATCTTTGAGAGAGTTCAATAAATAGAAGGTAGAAGATCTCCTCAGAGCTGAGTTGAGTGGGGCCCTTGCATTCTGGTAACTATCTGCATAGCCAGTCTGACCAGAAGGCACCTGCGTTCTCAGTGTCCCTAAATCTTCAATTTATTATGTTGAACCATTTTATAATTTCTCCAAATGATCGAATCTCTGTAATGTCAGATAGTTCCATGCAGTTACACAGTGGAAAATTTCTGGGGTCATAACTCAAAATATTGAATCTTAAATAAATTGATGATACTTAAGAGCCTTGTGCTGTGATGTAGGAAATTATTAAGTGGAAGTGAATTAAGAGAGAAGGACAAAGAAAGCAAAATGGATGAGGTTATACCAAGCATGTACTTAACTGTTTACTGGAGGGATCCTTTTTTGATATGCAGAGCCTTAAGTTAGGGAAATGTCTTTTTCCATCACACAATACATTTAAAAAAGTCACCTTGTATACAGCTAAACTTTTGTTCAAACATCTCAGCAGGGAGAGTAGAGAGATATAACCAGGTGTTTCGCATTATTCAAACAGTAATAAGCTTACTGTTGAGAAATCAAACATGGACAGTCTCTTCTCCCTCATCTAAAGTCACATAGATACCCTATTTGGGTACTTCATTATTCTTACTTACACTTGATACTTATGCATAGATTCCTGTATGTATCAATTCTTCTTTCATTCCCAAAATAACACCATTCATTTAAACAAAAATATTCAGAACACCTGCCATGTGCCAGGTAATGGGGATGTTCTAATGTTCTATAGGTCTGAAATGGTTTCTGACCTGCCTCTCAACCCCAAAACAATAAAGACAAATAAGAAATGTAAGAAGAACTTATGTTCAATCACTTAATTCAAGTCATTCAGCTTAAAAACTTGGGTACATATCTGTTTCAGTGTTGGCCTTAGAAAGCATTGCTTTTTATGTCTTACCTGAAGGATCTTATCACCAGGCTGCAGCAGGTTGGATGCTGGTCCATCAGGCTGAACCCTAGTAACAAAGATACCCTATAAGTCAGAAGTAACAGAGGTTAGGATTCTATTTTCAAGAACTAGATCTACTTAAAAACTTTTTCATTCACATAGAAAACAGTGAAAACAGATTAAAAACAGTTTACACATGTGAGGTTAAAATATTATTATAGTATTTTAAGCAAGGCACCACCCTCTAAATCAAGTTTAAGAAAAGCAACATTTTTACTTGCACAAAAATGCTCATATTGTTTTTAAAGTGCACTTATGATTTATAAATTAATTTCATGGCATAGTCTTGATTTCTTTCTTAAATAATTTGATATATGGTTCTAAACCATCTTTTGTGTAATTTTGTATAACTTCTGAAGTTGTCTTAAGTTATTCCTCATTGAAAATGTCTCCTATCTGATAGGTTGTAAATTCAACATACACTTTAAAAACCTTACTAGAATTACATATAAGACTGGTTTATTTTAATGAGTATTACTTTATATGTTACTGAGAATTTTAAAGTAAAATGAACAAGTTAAACATAAGAAAATTCCAACGTATAAAGTTTGCATCTACATAGTTACAAAATTCCTAAATTGATTTAGTTTATAAAAAAGTCAAATTAATTTTACTGATCATGTACACAAAGCAAACACTTATTGAATGTCTACCATATGCTAGGCCTTGATTGTTGGTGTTATAGAGATATACAGAATATATTTTTTGTCTTCAGTGAGCTCACTATATAGTAGAAGAAAAGTCAAGAAAACCGACTATAAGACAGTGTGAGAAGTGTTATGATAGAGGTAATCAATATAATAGATTATTTAAAATGTTGCATCCAGCTTAACCTTAATGTGTTGGAGCTTCTAAGAAGAGGAGATATCTGACACGGAATCATAAAGGACAAGTAAAAGGTATCCACACAGAAAAGGAAAGATATTCTACACGGAAGGGATAGCACATACAAAAGTGAGAGTGCCTGTTACATTCAGGAAGCTGCAAGTAGTTCTATTATGACTGCAGTGGTTGTGGAAGGGTTCGAATGGATGTGGTTGGGAACATGGGAGAATGAACTGATGAGTGGATAAACAAAATGTGTATATCTATTCAGTGGAATATTATTTGGCAATAGAAAAGAATGAAGTACTGACAACATTGATGAACCTTGAAAACATTATGCTAAATGAAAGAAGCTAGTCACAAAAAACCACATATTGTATGATTCCATTTATATGAAATGTCAAGAAGAGGCAAATGCATAAAAATGGAAAGCAGATTAGTGTTTGCCAGGGGCTGGGAAGCAAGGGGAGTGACTGTTAATGTGTACAGATTTCTTTTTAAGGTAATAAAAGGGTTCTGGAATTAGATAGTGGTGACGGTTGCACAACTCTGTGAATATACTAAAAACCACCTAACTGTAGACTTTAAAAGGATGAATTTTATGGTATGTGAATTATATATCAATATGGCTCTTATTGTTTTTAATTCTTGAGTATTAATAGAAGATAATATTTTAATGACTTTGCCTGTTATTTAGAAAATTATCTCATTTACTGATCTGTAAACTTAATAACTCTCACTTAAACCCAATACTTTGTGTGTGTATGTCTTTGTAAATGGTTTAACAAACAGACCCTAATTAAAATATTTCTATGTGTTTTAATTTAGCATTTTAGATCTTTATGAAACATTAACTTAAGGATTTTGAATGATTTTTATCTTTCTGATTTTAACCTGTTATCTTTCCCATTCAAAGATGAAACTACAGTAGGTGTTAAAATGTTAGAAAACTGCATAACATTAACCAGTAATTTGACTTCTAGAACTTATGTTAGGGAAATAACTGGATAAGTATGCAACATGTATTTACTAATATGTTCATCACGGTATTATTTGTAATAATAAAAATTACAAATCACATGTAAATGTCTAATAACAGGGGATTGATTAAATAAATAAATTATGGTAAATGTATACAATAGAACGATATGTGGTCATTAAAAATGAAGTCCTAGATGACAGCTATAGAAGGACACTAGTGCTTAGAGAAACAAGCAAGTTATAAAACATTATGTGCGGCATAATACTATTTTTGCTGAAACATGTTTAAATGTATATTTGTGTGGGAAAATATCTGGAAGAATATACTCCTAAACATTAGCAGTGGTTGTACTGGGTAATGAGACATCATATATATGTATATTTTTTTCTTTCTTTTTGCTTTTCTGTTTTCTAATTTTTCTACAATGATTAGGCACTAATAGCATTAAGAAAATAGTAATAAAAACTTAAGAAACCTTTTAGGTTAATGGTGTCACAATTTGGTGTGATGTTCAAACAGCTAGTTACTTTGGTCAGTTCAGTTGTACAAATGGTCAGTTCAGAAGGAAAAAGAAAACTGGTTGTTTGAAAGGGACAGTTAAATAAGGCACAATGACTAATCCACCAGACCAGTGAATGGCACTGGTTGTGAAAACACATATAATCCTTACAGTCCTTTTCATACTGGGCACATAACTCTCATACTCCATCCATCCAGGAGACTGTATGAGTACTCAGTTCCCCTGGTGGTCCCCCTCTTTTGCTGTTGCAGTCTCTGTACAACAGGCAGAATGACACTGCATCTCTGGATGATGAAGGCGAAGTTGTTTTGACTATTATTTTATCCCATCAGTCAAAGTCTGTGCTACCTAGTTAATTTTGATTGCCTTTCTTCAGCTTATTGTACAGGAACAGTTTTAATAATCTTTGTATGAATCCAGACCATAGGAACTGAATTGTGGCCATCATATTGCAATGCTGAGAGGAACTAGCAACACTCCACAAACTGACTGCTGAAAGAATACCAAAGTCATGTCTCTAGCAGGTTTAATTTCAATCATCACAAAGCTCTGCAGGGTTCAACCACTGTTCTGGAGACTTGCTTTGAAGCTTTCTCTTATGGTGGCCTGAGTCTTCCTAAGCATTTATTGCTGTTTTCTAAAGCGTTAATATTTCTTTTCAATCAATAAATTTTACCAACTAAGAAATTGCTACTGCTCATTGGCATAGTTTCTCTTTCTCTCTGTCTCTTTCTCTCTCTCTCTATATATATCCTATCAGCCAGCATATTGCCACATTAGTCAAAACAGATAGCAATGAGTGTTATGTTTGATAATGGTCTGTAGCATTCATTAGTTTTGGAGGTGGAATGTTTCCCCAAAGACTGCCTGAAAAGGCCAGTGCCCTGATTTTTCACTGTATTTATGTATTGACATATAAACACTGTCATATGAAAGAGACCAAATAACTCTGAACCCATTTTTGTGGTCTCTGTTATGATGAATATTGATGAGAAATATGAAAACTTTGACACTGTTTTCAAAAAGTTCATTGTAGCAGTGTGTCACCCTTTCAACAAATTCATTTTCTTTTGAGACTTCAAAGAACACTTTGACACTGATGACAGACTTTGGTGAGGAATCATCTGACTATTTGTATTCTGAAAATTCAAACAATAACTTCCCACTGATTGGTAAAAAGCCATCTTCTAACTTCCAAGCATCAGTAAGCCATCTTGTATGTATCAAAGATCCAAATCATGGCATATGACCAATTTTATAACTCTTCGGGCAAGATCTAAATTTCTTGTAACATTTGCGGAGTGCTAAATGTGAGACAAACTATCATGCAATACATTCAAACTAGTGAAATAATCTGTATACCTAAAGTGATATAGCAAATCCATTTTGCCCAAATAAGGAAAATACCTCAGTAACTGTTTTTCAATGAGTAGTGTATATTAAGTTTTTTGCTGCTGCTATAATAAGTTACCACAAACTTAGTGGCTTAAAACACCACAGATTTATTATCTGACAGTTCTGTAGGTTAGACATTCAACTCAGGTCTCACTGGGCTACAACAAAGGTGTTGGCAGGGCTGCATTATTTCCTGGAATCTCTAGGGGAGAATGTTTCCTTGCCTTTTCGGAAAAGCTTTTAGGAAAAGTCCACATTCCTAGGCTCGTGGTCCCTTTTTTCCATTTTCAAAGCCAGCAACTGTGCATCTCTCTGACTATTCTCCTACATTCACATCTCCCTCTGACCACGGTCAAGAAAGATTCTCTGTTTTTAAGGACCTATGTGATTAGATTAGGCCTACCTGGATCCAGGATAACTTCCTCATCTCAAATTCCATAATTTAATCTCAACTGCAAAGTCCCTTTTGCCTTGTAATGTAACATATTCACAGGTTCTAGGAATTAGGATGTGGCAATCTTTGGGAGGCCATTTTTTTCTGCCTACCATATAGTGAAAGAAGTGAATAAGAGCATAGTTCTGGAGTTAGCCTGTCTGTGTTCACCATTTATAAATTGGTGACCTTGGGCAAGTTAATTAACTTTTGTGTACTTAATTTTTCCTCATCAGTAAACTGATTATAATAGTGGTTTATACCTCATAGTTATTAGATTAAGTGAGTGAACACATACAAAATACTTAGAACAGTAGATGGCACTCAGTATAGGGTCTATAAATGTTATTATAATTATTGAAAGCCTGAAGGTTGAGCTACAATCCAGGATCTTTCTTTCCAGCAAAGCCTGCAATAAGAGATTTCTGAGTCTCCCAACTGCACCAGATTTACTGTCAGAAAATTCTTCATTATTCTTAGTCTTAGAGTACATTGAAAGGCCGACATTTGTTATCTTTACCTTGAATTCCCAACAGATAAGAGGATTTGCATCTTTGATTTAGGGAAGGGGATGGGAAGAGGGCTGGAAAGTCTCTCCTGTATCATCTGTGGTTTCCTAGTGGTGGCTGTCAGTGATAATGGCTCCAATTATTGTTTACTCTGAATAATGGACATGGGTCCCAACAAGAGGGCTTTCTGATGGTTCTTAATAACTTTTAGAGGCTACTTCCTTTGGTAGCTCCAAGCCAACATCAGCTCTGTAACAATGGCTACTAGAGTCTAGTTACTGGCTAATGGCATTTCTGAGTGTGTTTCTCTAATGTTTTGCACCTCATCACCAGCTCTCATGTTCCTTAGTGGCTTGATAGCACAGTGGTTTTCCCTTAGCACCACCTCTAGAGGGCATCTCACAACAGAGCAACAAGATAAGTATTGCAGTCCTTTCCAAAGAATGCAAGTCTTTTCTCCTATCAGACACCAATATCTGGGTGTGCTTGAGACAGACACAGACACAACAGACTCATGCATCACAGAGGGACCCCCATAGGTTTGAACCAAAGCTAATCTGGAGAGCACTGGCCGGATGCTACAAATAGGCTTGATCTTTTGCCATTTCATGTTTCTTCCCCAGTTTTTAAACCAGTCTTCATATAAGTCATAAATGAAGTTTTTCCAAAAGTACCCATAATGGGTTTTTAAAAAGTTTTACTTTTCACAAGTAATTTTGTAAATGGATGAGTATGGAAGGTTTTACACAGTGTTAAAATCTGACCTTGTCTTACTGGTTACCTAGTCTCTGCACCTCTGGACGTAAACCTTGAAGGACTCAAGGTTCCTTGAAAGTTAGTCTACAAGGCCAACATTTAACATTCTAACTTTAGAGGAGAAAGGAATTTTATATGGCTTTTTAATGATGAAGGTGAATGACTGTGACAGTCTCAGCTATTGTAAATGTAGACACCAATATAGAACTTGTCTTAAGGGAATTACAACTTCAATTTGTGAAATACGCTTTTCTTTAAAATTCTGAAAAAACTTGGCTCTAGCTGATGCTAAGAAATTGGTTTCTAGGAAGGCCATATCTCAGATAAAAATTGCATACAATTACAATTACAATTCAGAACACATTGGTTATATATTATAGAATATGGTATCATGTGCTTTCATATAATTATAAAAGTTCAAAGAGCGTTTCTGGAGAAAAAACTGACCCATAAAAATAGCAAACACAGACATAGATTCAATAGCTTGCAAGGGGAAACTTTTTTTTTTTTGGCCAAATATTGGCAAATAATTTCTTTTCATGAATTGAGCAAGGTTAATATTAAGCTATGATGCAGCTCATAGAAGCAGCATTACACATACACAGTAGACTGTGTTTACTTAATCCCTGTGATTATTAGAAGACACATCAAGAATAAAGGTGTTTCAATAGCTTTACTCTCTGTGAGTCAAAGTGTGAAAACAAAATATTTTAAGGTTAATTGCTGAGAGACAAATCTTGAGCTTTGAACAATTTGCTACCTTAACAACTGAGGAATTTATATGCAGCAAGTGAAGAGATTTATCCCATGACCATTAGAAACTAAAGGAGAGGGGAGAGGGAGGAAAGGAGAGATGGAAGGAAAGGAGAGAAAGAGAAAAAAAGGAGGGCATTGGCACCTGCATATGATGATTCAGTGTATGACTGAACTTTAGCTGACAAAACAATGAAATGTAAAATCCATAAAAAATGAACAGAAAGAATTGCTTTAGAAACCTAAAAAATTTGAGCCTCAAAAGACAGAGATACAAATTATACAACTGACCAAAGTCCTCTAAAAATTTCACAAAAATCTTATGCACAGATGTTTAAAGGAATTCAAAACTCTCTTTCATTAATTTTTAAATAAAGAAATATTGAAATAAAAATCACTTGGTTACATTTGTAAAAAATAGAACTACCATATGACCCAGCAATCTCACTACTGGGCATATACCCTGAGAAAACCATAATTCAAAAAGAGACGTATCACAGTGTTCATTGCGGCACTATTTACGACAGTCAGGACATGGAAGCAATCTAAATGTCCATCAACAGATGAATGGATAAAGAAGATGTGGCACATATATACAATGGAATATTACTCAGCCATAAAAAGAAACGAAATTGAGTTATTTGTAGTGAGGTGGATGGTCCTAGAGTTTGTCATACAGAGTAAGTCAGAAAGAGAAAAACAAATAACGTATGCTAACACATATATATGGAATCTTAAAAAAAAAAAAAAGGTACTGATGAACCTAGTGGCAGGGCAGGAATAAAGACATAGACATAGAGAACAGACTTGAGGACATGGCGAGGGGGGGAGGGGGAAGCTGGGGTGAAGTGAGAGTAGCATTGACTTATATACACTACCTAATGTAAAATAGTTAGCTAGTGGGAAGCAGCAGCATAGCACAGGGAGATCAGCTCGGTGCTTTGCGATGACCTAGAGGGGTGGCATAAGGAGGATGGGAGAGAGGCTCAAGGGGGAGGGGATATGGGGATATATGTATGAATATGACTGATTCACTTTGTTGTACAACAGAAACTAACACAGTATTGTGAAGCAATTATACTCCAATAAAGATCTATTAAAAAAAATAATGCATTGGAGCAACAGGAGACTATTTAAACCCATAGAAATTGGCTATGTGATTACAAATATCTTAGTAACAACCTAATGGAGTGATCCTAACAGAAAAAATACACTTGCACCATTCTTTCATGTCATTGTAAAGATTTGTTTAGTAGCCAAAAAGAAAAATGTATATAAACATATAGTTTTCAAGATACTGCCCTTATGACTTGATAAAAACAACCAAGAAGTAAGCAGTTTATTTCCTTTTATCTGAGATTCCTGTTAGAAATGACAAATTGAATACTAAAAAATCGATTTTTTTTTTTTTAATAGTTTGATGCTGATCACCAGGCACTATTCTCTTTTGGGGAATTTGAATATAAGAGTTGAAATTATGTTTGGCTTTGATTACTTTATACAGGCGTACCTTGTTTCACTGTGCTTCACTTTATTGCACTTTGCAGACAATGCAGTTTTAAAATTGAAGGTTTATGGCAACTTTCTGTCAAGCAAGTCTATCAGCACCGTTTTTCCAACAACGTTTGCTCACTTCATGTTTCCGTGTCACATTTTGGTGAATCTTGCAATATTTCAAACTTTTTCATTATTATTCTATTTGTTATGGTGGTCTGTGATCAGTGATCTTTGATGTTATTACTACGACTTGCTGAAGAGTTAGATGATGGTTAGCATTTTTAGCAATAAAGTATTTTTTTTTTTTTTAAACATCTTTATTGAAGTATAATTGCCTTACAATAGTGTGTTAGCTTCTGCTTTATAACAAAGTGAATCAGTTATACATATACAATATGTTCCCATTTCTCTTCCCTCTTGCATCTCCCTCCCTCCCACCCTCCCCATCCCACCCCTCTAGGTGGTCACAAAGCACCGAGCTGATCTCCCTGTGCTATGTGGCTGCTTCCCACTAGCTATCTATTTTACATTTGGTAGTGTATATATGTCCATGACACTCTCTTACCCTGTCCCATCTCACCCCACCCCCTCCCCATATCCTCAAGTCCATTCTCTAGTAGGTCTGTGTCTTTATTCCCGTCTTGCCACTAGGTTCTTCATGGCCTTTTTTTTTTTTTTCCTTAGATTCCGTATATATGTGTTAGCATACTGTATTTGTTTTTCTCTTTCTGACTTACTTCACTCTGTATGACAGACTCTAACTCCATCCACCTCATTACAAATACCTCCATTTCATTTCTTTTTATGGCTGAGTAATATTCCATTGTATATATGTGCCACATCTTCTTTATCCATTCATCTGTCGATGGACATTTAGGTTGCTTCCAGGTCCTGGCTATTGTAAATAGAGCTGCAATGAACATTGTGGTACATGACACTTTTTGACCTATGGTTTTCTCAGGGTATATACCCAGTAGTGGGATTGCTGGGTCGTATGGTAGTTCTATTTGTAGTTTTTTAAGGAACCTCCATACTGTTCTCCATAGTGGCTGTATCAATTTACATTCCCACCAACAGTGCAAGAGTGTTCCCTTTCCTCCACACCCTCTCCAGCATTTATTGTTTCTAGATTTTTTGATGATGGCCATTCTGACCGGTGTGAGATGATATCTCATTGTAGTTTTGATTTGCATTTCTCTAATGATTAATGATGTTGAGCATTCTTTCATGTGTCTGTAGGCCATCTGTATATCTTCTTTGGAGAAATGTCTATTTAGGTCTTCTGCCCATTTTTGGATTGGGTTGTTCGTTTTTTTGTTATTGAGCTGCATGAGCTGCTTGTAAATCTTGGAGATTAATCCTTTGTCAGTTGCTTCATTTGCAAATATTTTCTCCCATTCTGAGGGTTGTCTTTTGGTCTTGTTTATGGTTTCCTTTGCTGTGCAAAAGCTTTTAAGTTTCATTAGGTCCCATTTGTTTATTTGTGTTCTTATTTCCATTTCTCTGGGAGCTGGGTCAAAAAGAATCTTGCTGTGATGTATGTCATAGAGTGTTCTGCCTATGTTTTCCTCTAAGAGTTTGATAGTGTCTGGCCTTACACTTAGGTCTTTAATCCATTTGGAGTTTATTTTTGTGCATGGTGTCAGGGAGTGTTCTAATTTCATACTTTTACATGTAGCTGTCCAATTTTCCCAGCACCACTTATTGAAGAGGCTGTCTTTTCTCCACTGTATATGCTTGCCTCCTTTATCAAAGATAAGGTGACCATATGTGTGTGTGTTTATCTCTGGGCTTTCTATCCTGTTCCATTGATCTATATTTCTGTTTTTGTGCCAGTACCAAACTGTCTTGATTACTGAAGCTTTGTAGTATAGTCTGAAGTCAGGGAGCCTGATTCCCCCAGCTCCATTTTTCGTTCTCAAGATTGCTTTGGCTATTCGGGGTCTTTTGTGTTTCCATACAAATTGTGAAATTTTTTGTTCTAGTTCTGTGAAAAATGCCAGTGGTAGTTTGATAGGGATTGCATTGAATCTGTAGATTGCTTTGGGTAGTAGAGTCATTTTCACAATGTTGATTCTTCCAATCCAGGAACATGGTATATCTCTCCATCTATTTGTATCGTCTTTAATTTCTTTCATCAGTGTCTTATAATTTTCTGCATACAGGTCTTTTGTCTCCTTAGGTAGGTTTATTCCTAGATATCTTATTCTTTTTGTTGCAATGGTTAACGGGAGTGTTTTCTTAATTTCACTTTCAGATTTTTCGTCATTAGTGTATAGAAATGCAAGCGATTTCTGTGCATTAATAATAAAGTATTTTTGAATTAAGGTATCTACATTGTTTTAGACATAATGCTATTGCACACTTAATAGATTACAATATAGTGTAAACATAACTTTTAAATGCACTGGGAAACCAAAAATTTCGAGGGACTTGCTTTATTGCAATATTCATCTTATTGCAGTGGTCTGGAAACAAACCCCAATATCTCTGAGGTATTCCTGTTAGGAATTATAATTGTAATTTTCCTTTTATTGATTGCTCCAGTATTGTAATTATTCCATAACAGTTAAAAATCTCTGGGAGTCTGTGTATTGTTGACTGAACGTACATTTTCTTCCTGTTTATTTCTTGGTAAAATTCTTAAGCTTAAAAAAATAATTTTCTTTCATTTGATTTTCATATTTTCATTTAAAAGTAAATGATCTCACTCTTCCACATAATTGTCTTTCCAGATTTCTTGCCTCTTTGGGAAAAAGAGGTGAAATATTTTTCATTTCTTTTATTTTATGAATTCTTTAAAGCCTGTATTTAATATGAGACCTCAACTGGTGGTGAATATATGGATTGCTGAGCTTCATACAGTTTACTGATTCGATCAGAGTTCCTACTGGCTTTTTGTCTCGGCGTTTTTTTCTTCTTTTAAATTAATTAATTAATTAATTTTTGGCTGCATTGGGTCTTTGTTGCTGTGTGCAGGCTTTTCTCTAGTTGCGGTGCGCAGGCTTCTAATTACGGTGGCTTCTCTTGTTGTGGAGCATGGGCTCTAGGTACGCGGGCTCAGTAGTTATGGCTCGCGGGCTCTAGAGCACAGGCTCAGTAGTTGTGTTGCACGGGCTTAGTTGCTCCATGGCATGTGGAATCTTCCCAGACCAGGGATTGAACCCGTGTTCCCTGCATTGGCAGGCAGATTCTTAACCACTGTGCCACCAGGGAAGTCCTCTTCTCAGCTTTATACATAGCATAAAATAGTAGAAGCCATTAAAAATGAGAGTGGGTAACTGTAGGTGGCTGTGGTGTCTCCTTCCTAGGTACTACTAAAATAGTATCAGTAATCAGCTTTCTGATTATCATTCCTGCAGTCTTCCTCAAAGCCCCTTCAGTTGTCAAATTTTTTGACACTGTCTACACCACTTCAAAATAATGGATCGAAAAGTGAAGAATTCAGTCAAAGCTTTTTTGTCACTATGCTAAAATAAGGTTTTTAAAGTGAAAAATTATTGTATTGTAAACTACATTCAGTCAAACTATGATTCTTTTAGATAAAATATGGTTTTATGTAGAGTAGACCATACTAGAAGTATTGCTTAGAGCTGGCGGTGAAATCAGGAGGTCAAAAAGGCCAGTGACAAATGTCCAGAGGACACTCTAGTTGTGGATTCCTGATACATTGACTGACAAAGTGGCTCTCAGGCCACAGCTGTGCATTGGCAGTGTGGGGTAGAGTGAAAAGGGAGGGTTTTTTTTTTTCTCACTTTTTAGTCTCTGTATTTCTACATTATTTGAATTTTTATAGTGAGAGTGTTTTCATTTCTTACCTATACAATTTTTTTAAGAGATATAAGTTAAAGAAAAAAGACATTGCAGTTGTACACATCTGAGACTAAGAACATATTATGATTTTAAAGGATGATTATGTCGATTATGTTGAGAATGCCCTAGTTCACAATCAGTAGGAGGTACCTAAGTAAAAGTGGTTCTCGATTCTCTGTCTCTTTCACCACTCTCACATTATGGCTCAGAGATGGACACCTTCAGAGAACTGAAGCCGCCCCAGCTGGTGTGTGCAACTCATACAAAACCCAACATATCGTAGGGTCTTCTTGCAGTATAGGAATAAGCAAATCTTGTACCTTAGTCTACGTATCCTACTAAATTAGTCACAGAGTCAAGGGGGAAGCAATTTTTTTAAAGTAGAGGATAGGATGAATGTATGATTTTTCTCTCTCAGTAAACACACAGACCTTGGTATACCTCAATAAACAAAGAGAAACACGAATTTAAGATATGATTTTTCTTTAATCACTTTAATGTTTACTCCAACACTTCCTATTTTCTATTAATAAATGTTCTTGGAGGTTAAATGATAGTGCCTTGTTATGGGAATGTGGTTTGTGTATGGTAATGGGGTTTGATCCAGTAGTTTTCAAAAATGGGAAATAATTTCTACTCCATTACACTTAAAAAATAGAATTGGTTACTAAGATCATGTATAGCTTTATTAATTATATTGTAAGGATGATTGCAATTAAACAAATGCATATTTGTAATTTTGTACCTTATACAGTAATCATAAACTGTTACTACTCATTTACTGTTTAATGTAACTCTGAATTTATTAACAATATATATTTTAAAGAAATATATACACATATATATATATATATACATATATATACATTTTAAAATAACACAGTCTAAATTCTGATCTAGTAGTCCAACTTTCCAGCATAGTTCTAGCACCTTCAAGTTAACTTGGTGTCTGGAAATCTATTCTCATCTGTTTATGGTTTTCCTTCAACTCATTCAAAGGATCTTAGGGAGGATTTAAGGATTTAAGTTGGAACTTACAGAACTTAAGAATCAACTCTTTGAGTTCTCATGATTTTCTTCACACACCCAAAAGACAAAAATGACACAATAAAAGTGTTTTGCAGTTACTTGGGTTTCTTTCTCCGTTGTCTTCATTTCTCTGATCTTACCTATTGTTACCTAAAAATTTTTCCCATCTAAGTGTGTTCACTCCAAACTTCCCTGCTCCTCCTGATCAACATCATTTTGTAAACCACTTTCTTTAGCTGCCAAAGAACATAGATTTGGCTCAATTAGTGATTACTATCTCTTAGAGAGACTAAGACTATATTTGTAGAATATAGCAGTCTTTATTTTTAAGAAAAAAATTAATCAGAAAAATTACAAGTATTTAAAAGCAGATTTAATGGGTCTCATTGAAAAAACTATGACACAGCAAATTTCAGGATCCACACTGAAGTATCAGTTGCTTTGGCAATCCCTCTCAGTTATGTGCCATGGTTGAAAGCACTCAGGCAGTACTTTTCATAGATGAGCATATCAGAATTGCTGGTACTAAAGTGCTTTTAGTTTGAAAGATGAAGAACATCCATTGTTTTCATAGTTGCATAATGGACACTTTTGGGGACCTGCCCAGATTCCCTTTATCAGATTGGTGCTCTCATCCTGCAGGTGCTGCTGACAGCTCACATCTAACCCTTCTTTTGAAAATTACCCTCAGCCTGGAGCCTCCTTACTGGGAAATGCTGGGAAGGTTATGCTCCTTCTCATGTAGTTAATGACTGATACCAGGGTACAAAAAGCCGTTTCCCTCTTCAAGGTGAGACAACTCTGTGGTACCGTTGATGCTCCAGAGCGCCCTGTACCCTGTACCATCCGGTTTCCACTAAATCCACATCTTTGTGGAGTTCTACTTTCTTCACCTGCCCTATCCTGCATCCCTTATTCTCATATAGATTTCGCTGGACAGCAAATCTTCAATTAACTACTTGCACAAAAGTCTTCATCTCTGGTTCTGCATCTTGGGGAGCTGGCTTTAGACAAATATAAACTACAAAAATTAAAGCTCTGCAGTATCTTCTAGCCTGGAAGGGATACGTAGATTCTATATTTTGCTTACTAGTGATTCTTTGGAACCCAGTACCAGGAGATAAAATGCACCTCTGCTCCCCAAGCATAGAGCAACTTTGGGGGTAGATTGGAGGAAAAATGGATAATATTGTTATTAAATACATATTATTGAGATACATCTCAAATGTTATATAGGTAAATTAAAAAAAGCTAAACAATACTGCTACAGGCAGAGACATGGAAGTTATTACTTTTTAATTTATTTTTGTTTTATTTCTATTAATCTGGATTCACAATATTTTCAAGAATTCTAGTTGGTTATAACATTTTCAAGCAGAAACTAGAAAAGAAATACTACGGAGGTCCCTACAATACCACTTAAAACTTGTGGTAGTAACTTTATAAATGGAATATGAAAGATTTCACAGGTTTCCCAAAGATCTTTTGGACCCTCAGTAATTAACTTTCTCTCATTGTTGGACCTGTCAATTCTTGTTAGTTATTACATAAAATATTATTTATGAACTAATTTTAAGTGCTTTCATATTTTGATTGAGAAGTCTCTGACATTTTTCCATCAAATAGCAACAAACTTAAAAAGTCTCAAATCCTTTCCCACACCATATTCTGTCTCCTTATTTAGCTTATTTTGTTCCATGCTAAATGGCTGAAATGATGCAGCAGACAGAACATAGATAATATTTAACTCTAGCAACTAATACAGCTGGCTATGTATTTGGACTTTAATTTTATTGAAAATTATTTTACTGATTGTTAAAGAATATCACAAAGTGATAGCAGTCTCAATTCTAGTGACTTTCTGAATATATTGTTGAATTAAAATGTCCCAATCAATGTTCTTATTTAAAATGGTACTTTTAAATCACCTTATTTTTTCATATGTATGATGGAATGATATTTTCTTAAAGAACCAAGTCTGTGTTGAGTTATATTTTATTATATCTTTTCACAAGCTGAAATCTTATGTCTTCTTTATAATATAATGTCTTGATGTTGAAATTATCCAATTGGCTAAAGCACACTGCCATGCCTTCTTAAAAGGCCTCATATAGGTGGTCATACTTATAGGAATCCTATTAACAGGAGATTGCAAAGACTGCATTTCTATCAATATTTCTGAATAGATTCAGGGTTTTTTCAACATATAAGGCAGAACAGAACAGGCAAAAATGCATTTTTTATTTAAAAAATTCTTGCTTTTAAAGTCCTCAAACAACCAAGTGGCATTCTGAACCTCAAACTGCAGTGTGACTAAGATGCAGCTGAAGTAATTGTGTTGTAAAATAATTTGTTTGTTATTTATTTTTAAAAATTCAGTTTTATATATAAATTATATATATTTATATTATATCTATTCCTTGCTCCTGAATGTTACTTTCACATAACTAATGGATTCTCCAAATTTGCATTACATAATCGCTTGAAGTAGAATTAAAGATGGGACAGATATATAAATTATATTATAAAATTAATTTAGAAATATATAAAATAAATCACCTTTGTCTAAGAGTTGTACAAAATGAAGGAAATATTATATGTAGTTTAATGTTTATGTAGTAAATATAAGTCATATGCTGTGTGGAGTTCTAGACAAATGTGTTTGCTATTCCTGATTTTTATATCCATGGAGAAAACATGACAAGGTGTAGACATAGGGTATGCATTTTTATTTATGAATCACCCAGTGTCATGAGGCTGAACAAACCCAGAAAATTATTCTTGTGCATTTTCGAATTTGCTACTGCCAAGCATGCCTCTGGGTATTGTTATCCCCAGGTAAAGATGTCAAATAAATGCTGTGGATCTGCACATCTAACTTTTCTTCTCTTCGTAATATTAATCATATAAAAACTTTTATTTGATGCAATACTCATCTCCACACAAATTTTCTTCTAGGGGTGGAAGGTGGGATGTAAATAGGAGGGAGGCTGTTTGGCATCTGGAATCAATTTTTTAGAATTTATGTAGAATTAGATATAGTAATTTATTCTGAAATTCCAGAACATTTATTTAGAGTTTATTGGTGATTATAGTATTTTACATTTGCCATGCCTATAATATTCTTCCTTGGCTTGGGATTTTACCTGTACCATGGGCAAATTAAGGCATTAAAAAAAAAAAAAAAGGATTGTTTCTTCTATCATTTATGTGTCTACATGGCAATTGCCCAAATCATTGGAAATATGGGTAGGCTCTCTGGCATCTGCTCAGCATGAGTGTTTATGATAAAACTGTGGAGAATAAGTGATTCTTTGGTTCCAATGTCATAGTATGTATATTTCCTGCTATCAAGTGATTTGAGGATATTCATAATACAGCTTCCATTTTGATCCTGTGACTAGGTGATTGTTCATGGCATTGTTCAGTGCTGTACCTTTACAGTATATAGAGAAAGAGGCTATGAGTTCTTGTTAATATCTTTAAACTCCAGAAGCTGAGTCCTTCCTTCTAAAATGAGGCAAGGAGGGATATCAGTCCCTGAATGATGAACTGTGTGAATACATCATTAAAAATTCATTTATTTTCAGAGTCTCGGGCTGCCTTATGAAGTCACACAACAACATGATATCAGTCATCCATTAATCCAGTCTCTTCTTCCTAACAACATCTCGTGGAAACTGTATTGGTATATTACTTAAATTTTGTAATCATGAATTATTATTTTATGAACATTTAAATATAGGGAAAGATTATTGTGGTTTGTTCCATTGGCAGGATCTCCACTGTAATAATACCTTAGTCCAAAAGTTATATAAATGCTTAGCAATCTAATGTATACAGTATGCTTCTAATTATCTAAGTTCAATAGAGAATACATGCTGACTTCCAAGGACTTGAAGCAAATATCTAGACTATAACTAATTACAGTGTTCTGTAACACTTTCAATATTAGATTATTATGTTAGTCTCAATTCTACAGGGTATAAATTTGTCATGTGGCTCTTCTGCTAAGTGGTATTTGCAGATAGAGGTAGTATCATAGTGCTTGTTAAGAGAAAAGGATTTGGAATCAGATCCATTTGGGTTCAAATCTTATCTGCCACAGGTCAGCTAAATGACCTTGGGCAAGTTAATTAACCCCTCTGGGCCTCAACAAAATGGGGAATAATAATACTCAACTAACACAAGTTGCTAAGAAGATCAGATAAGTTCATGTATATAAAGAGCCTAATACAGTGACTAGCACATTGCAGATACTCAGTAAAAGTCTATACTTTTATTATTATCATCAGATTTGTTGGATCAGAATCTTTTATCTCTCTGGAGCATCGTGCCATCTTGACAGCAATGTTTCTCTATAATAATAAACCAGATAATGGCTCCATCCACTTCACAGGGAGGGCAAAAGCAAGCATTATATGAAGGCTTTTTCACCTGGTTTTCTACAGTTTTCTCTTTCCAAATATGTAAAAGCAGTTTTCACCTGGCAGTGAACCCAAAATAATGAACTCCACGATGAGTGAGTTGGGTTGTTCAACTACTAAACACGGTTCTGACAATGATATGAACTGCAGGACTAATCGTGCTCCATCCGTTTAACCTAAGGAGACCATAATCAGACTACCTTGGCGTCTTCGAGAAGAGTTAAATTTGCAAGACCAGATGCTGTTCTAAGCTCTCAAAGTCTGGTACAAAACAGTCTTCATATCTTAATCCTCAATTCTCCCTAAAGCCTCAGTTAACTTTTGGGCTGTACCAAGGGTTTTTCTGCAGTAGTCTCACACTACCACAGAACCTAAATTGGAACTTCTGCCAGACTGAACAACACAACTCACTTTTGTCCCAGTTTCATACTCTCAGCCCTTAGGGATGACTGCTTCATGCTTTTCCTATCTGGCTGTAAACTAGGTAATCAGTTTGGATGCTATTTCACTTTAGTCCTTGGCATTTGGCTGAAACAGCGGTTCCTAGCAATCATAATGAAGAGAAGGGAACAAATCTATTGGCTACTTTAGTACAGAAAGTCTTCAATGACTCTAAGACATTCAGATATCTTGGATACTTAAAATTTTGAGTGTCATTACAAAACACTTAAACATTAATGAACAGTAAGTAAAATAATATAGTATGCTCGAAAGACTGCTTCTAACCCATGACTTGTTTATTGGAAGGGGGTATGTACCATATTAAAGTTTAGGCTTTTGCATGACTAGAACTCCTTATAAAGAAAGCATCAACCTCTGACCCAGGTTGAATTAAAACACCTGTTTATTTTGGTTCTCCTCACCCCTCCTCACAGCTGTAAATTAGCCAATTTATGATAAAATTGTCCTTCAACATTGGAGAGAAGAGTATTTTTAAAGTTCCTTTTCATTTTCTTACTGTTTGATATTTTTAGGTTGATATAGGCACTGGATTCTACTCTAAATTTTATGCAACCTCTACAGGAATGGGGCACTGGGGATTAAAAAATGCAACTGAATTTCCTGGAGATTAATCCCTTTCTTTGTGAGTGGATTAAATTCTTATAGAAATTGTCAGAGCCAGTGTCTTTAGATCGCCTCAACACTTTAAACTAAGTATCTACCATATGTTTTGGTGTGGTCAATAAATTAAGAGCAGTCTGAGTCTTCTGTAGATTTGGAACTTTTAATTACTCTGATCAGTTTTGCTGTAATAGAGATTCACTTTTCAGATTTTAAGTGTTTTAGAAAGTAATCAGGCAAAGAAAAGTGCTTTTGAGGGGAATCTTTCAATGGATAGATTATATAATTCAAGCTCTGTATCTGTTGCATTTAACCAAAAGAGAAATTATAAGATCATAGAAATAGTTCAGTCTCACTAGAGTCATCAAAATGTTACAATGAAAAATTAAATTAATAGTTATAAAGTGTTCATATTTCATCACAGTGGAAGAATCACAGGCAATGATTTGAAAGCCTCACACCTGCTATCCCCTTCAGTTGAAAATAAAAGCAGAAAAGTAACAGCATTCAGACATCTTGACTATTTAGAAACTTGTGCATCTTTAATTGAAAAATATCTATTACCCTGTGCCTTCCAAAAATATAGTGAAAAGATATATCTGCTGGTGAGATAGGAGAGGAAAACATGTCTTTTGAATTTCAACTATCTTATGAATGATAAGGTTGTTACCTTTTCATTGAAAGAACTTATGGAAGAGATGTAAAACCAGAGACAAAAAGAGGGGTCAAGATGAATAAGACAATGATTTGAGGCTTTTAAAAATACCATATGTTTCTGATAATTTTGACTTTTCATGCTTTTTGTCTTAAGATATATTAATAATTTATTAGAATTCAGTAAACACTTGGTCCTACTAAGCCATGAATATTTAAATTCTACTAAATCAATGATTATCCTCAACATCATTTCAAAAAGGAAATGTAGTAGTTACTTATACACGGACATTTCTAACTGGAATTTCCCTAATTATATAGGGCTGCTTCATATACATTCCTTATATGTGAATACCTGCTCCAATCAGTTAAGCAAAGAAACTCTTATCTATGGCCACTGGGGATTTCTTTCTACTCCTTTCCATCCAAATAGTCCAACCTCTTTCTTTCTTCTTCTCCAGAAAGGAAAGGAAGAGGGCATAACTAATGGTAGGAAACAAAAAGACTGGGAAGAAGTAGAGGAAAATAAGGTATTAAAGGCTATGGAAATCTCCAAAGTAGGGGCATCCAAATTTTTTCAGAAATAGGTCTTTAATCAGAAACTGATATGTGGGTTATTTTTACAATAGTGGTAAGTTGAAAGGATCCGGACCACCTTGTGACTCAAAGGTTAAGTCGAGAGCCTGAGGAGGTTTTATTCATATCTAATTTCTGACTTTCTTCATCATCCCAAAGTTTTATGATGTCACTTAATGCAATTAAATTTGATGAGGTCAAAAGCAGACAGTTTCAATGATCATCAAATTATAATCACTAATTGTTTAAAAGCTGAGAGTATTAAACCCTGATGGCAGAAGGCAGGTTATATAGCTCAGGGTAAATTTTTTTGCTTCAAAAAGTCAAGTGGTCCACAATGGGATCAGACAGGCCAAATGTGAACATGTGCAGCATGGCGGATATTCAGCAACGTTTGAGGTTAGAGTTGGGAGTGGTGGTGAACCTTTACCCATGATTTGACAGACAGGGGTGAGCATAAGAGGAGGACCTGATTCCTCTGCCATGGCTAACAATGATTTTCTCACAGAATATTTGTTTCCCATGGTCTCTCAGTTCTACAATTCTATTAGTGAAATACTTTACAAACATGATGGATTAAAGAGATGGCAATCAGATGGCCCTGGCGTTGAATCATTATTTATTCATTCTGTTACTATGAGAAAACTTTTTCCCAAATCAGTGATCCACAAATAAACTTCTGGAAAAAACTTGTTAGAAATTGCCTATATAGCTTCCTTTACAAATATATACAACTGTGAACAAAACAAAAAGCAAAAAACAAGCAACTTCCTTTTCAAAGAGAATGCTTAAATTTATTTTTTCTCATTCATAGGATTTGTCAAGCACTGCAGTGAATTCTTTTTTCCCTTTGCTGAAAAAGTTTCTAATTGGCTTCATAGTTAGCTAGCTTATTAAAGCACAGTAAAACCAAAAAATTGAAAAAAGTTTTTTTACTGCAGTAGAATATAGTGTTTTTCTAATTAAAATTGCCAATAAGAAATTCAATTCTTACCTTGTCAGAAGGTTTAAATGGATTTCCTTGTCCACTAATTCCACCACTGATACTAAATCCAAGGCCAGGATTCTTTTCTATTCTCACACAAAACTATGCAAAAAAGATATAAAAAGGTAATCAAATACATATAAAAGCTAAATATCTTCAAATAACTGTATCCCAATAGAAAATATTCACATTTCACTTAAGTTCTCAGGGTTAGCCTATGTTAACTTGGTATATAAAAGACAGTATAAACTCTGACAAAATAGTGTTTCTATAAGCATCAGTTATAATTGGAACTAACTTAAAATTACCTGAACAAGCAGACATGAGTAAATATTTATTCGTTACCTGTGCAGGACTAAATTTTAATTAGCAGTTTTTAAAACTTAGAAAACCACTTAAAAAAAAGATTGTACATTATTTTAATTATCTACTTTAAACGTACATATAGTCTGACTAATTAGAAAGGACTGTATGAATAAGTGAAAGAAAATTTGCAAATGTACAGTGAGGGAAAAGATGGCTATTTGATTAATTAGTTGATTAATTATTTACACATCTTTATTGGAGTATAATTGCTTTACAATGTTGTGTTAGTTTCTGCTGTATAACACAGTGAATCAGCTATATGTATACATATATCCACATATTCCCTCCCTCTTCCGTCTCCCTCCCACTCTCCCTAGCCCACTCCTCTAGGGGGTCACAAAGCACTGAGATGATCTCCCTGTGCTATGCAGTTGCTTCCCATTAGCTAACTATTTTACATATGGTAGTGTATATATGTCAATTCTACTCTCTCACTTCGCTCCAGCTTACCCTTCCCCCTCCCTGTGTCCTCAAGTCCATTGTCTATGTCTGCATCTTTATTTCTGTCCTGCCCCTAGGTTCGTCAGAACCAATTTTTTTTTTTTTAGATTCCATATGTATGTGTCAGCATACGGTATTTGTTTTTCTCTTTCTAACTTACTTCACTCTGTATGCCAGACTCTAGGTCCATCCACCTCACTACAAATAACTCAATTTCGTTTCTTTTTATGGCTAATATTCCATTGAATATATGTGCCACATCTTCTTTATCCATTCATCTGTTGATGGACACTTAGGTTTCTTCCATGTCCTGGCTATTGTAAATAGTGCTGCAATGAACATTGTGGTACATATGGTTTTCTCTGGGTATATGCCCAGTAGTGGGATTGCTGGGTCGTTTGGTAGTTCTATTTTTAGTTTTGTAAGGAACCTCCATACTGTTGTTCATAGTGGCTGTATCGATTTACATTCCCACCAATAGTGCAAGAGGGTTCCCTTTTCTCTACACCCTCTCCAGCATTTACTGTTTGTAGATTTTTTGATGATGGCCATTCTGACTGGTGTGAGGTGATACCTCATTGTAGTTTTGACTTGCATTTCTCTAATGATTAGTGATGTTGAGCATCCATTAATGTGTTTGTTGGTGATCTGTATATCTTCTTTGGAGAAATGTCTATTTAGGTCTTCCGTTCATTTTTGGATTAGGTTGTTTGTTTTTTTGATATTGAGCTGCATGAGCTGCTTGTAAATTTTGGAGATTAATCCTTTGTCAGTTGCTTCATTTGCAAATATTTTCTCCCATTCTGAGGGTTGTCTTTTCATCTTGTTTATGGTTTCCTTTGCTGTGCAAAAGCTTTTAAGTTTCATTAGGTCTCATTGTTTATTTTTGTTTTTATTTCCATTTCTCTAGGAGGTGGGTCAAAAAGGATCTTGCTGGTCATAGAGTGTTCTGCCTATGTTTTCCTCTAAGAGTTTGATAGTGTCTGGCCTTACATTTAGGTCTTTAATCCATTTGGAATTTATTTTTTTTGTATGGTGTTAGGAAGTGTTCTAATTTCATTCTTTTACATGTAGCTGTCCAGTTTTCCCAGCACCACTTATTGAAGAGACTGTCTTTTCTCCACTGTATATTCTTGCCTCCTTTATCAAAGATAAGGTGACCATATGTGCGTGGGTTTATCTCTGGGCTTTCTATCCTGTTCCATTGATCTATATTTCTGTTTTTGTGCCAGTGCCATAGTGTCTTGATTACTGTAGCTTTGCAGTATAGTCTGAAGTCTGGGAGCCTGATTCCTCCAGCTCCATTTTTCTTTCCCAAGATTGCTTTGGCTATTTGGGGTCTTTTGTGTCTCCACACAAAGTGTGAAATTTTTTGCTCTAGTTCTGTGAAAAATGCCAGTGGTAGTTTGATAGGGATTGCATTGAACCTGTAGATTGCTTTGGGTAGTATAGTCATTTTCACAATATTATTCTCCCAATCCAAGAACATGGTTTGTATCGTCTTTAATTTCTTTCATCAGTGTCTTATAGTTTTCTGCATACAGGTCTTTTGCCTCCTTAGGTAGGTTTATTCCTAGGTATTTTATTCTTTTTGTTGCAGTGGTAAATGGGAGTGTTTCCTTAGTTTCTCTTTCAGATTTTTCGTCATTAGTGTATAGGAATGCAAGAGATTTCTTTTTTTTTAAATAAATTTATTTATTTATTTAAAAATTTTTGGCTGTGTTGGGTCTTTGTTGCTGTGTGCGGGCTTTCTCTAGTTGTGGTGAGCAGGGCTACTCTTTGTTGCGGTGCACGGGCTTTGCATTGTTGTGGCTTCTCTTGTTGTGGAGCATGGGCTCTAGGCACACAGGCTTCAATAGCTGTGGCACATGGGCTCAGTAGTTGTGGCTTGTGGGCCCTAGAGCTCAAGCTCAGTAGTTGTGGCACACGGGTTTATTTGCTCATGGCATGTGGGAATTCCCGGGCCAGGGCTCGAACCCGTGTCCCGTGCATTGGTAGGCAGATTCTTAACCACTGCGCCACCAGGGAAGCCCAAATGTAAGAGATTTCTGTGCATTAATTTTGTATCCTGCTGCTTTACCAAATTCATTGATTAGCTCTGTAGTTTTCTGGTAGCATCTTTAGGATTCTCTATGTATAGTATCATATCATTTGCAAACAGTGACAGCTTTACTTCTTCTTTTCCTATTTGGATTCCTTTTATTTTTCTTCTTCTCTGATTGCCATGGCTAAAACCTCCGAAACTATGTTGAATAATAGTGGTGAGAGTGGGCAACCTTGTCTTGTTCCTTGTCGTAGAGGAATTGGTTTCAGTTTTTCACCATTGAGAACGATGTTGACTGTGGGTTTGTCATATATGGCCTTTACTATGTTGAGGTAAATTCCCTCTATGCCTATTTTCTGGAGACTTTTTATCATAAATGGGTGTTGAATTTTGTCGAAAGCTTTCTCTGCATCTGTTGAGATTATCCTATGGTTTTTACCCTTCAGTTTGTTAATATGGTGTATCACATTGACTGATTTGCATATATTGAAGAATCCTTGCATTCCTGGGATAAACCCCGATTGATCATAGTGTATGATCCTTTTAATGTGCTGTTGGATTCTGTTTGCTAGTATTTTGTTGAGGAGTTTTGCATCTATGTTCATCAGTGTTATTGGCCTGTAGTTTTCTTTTTTTGTGACATCTTTGTCTGGTTTTGGCATCAGGGTGACAGTGGCTTCGTAGAATGAGTTTGGGAGTGTTCCTCCCTCTGCTATATTTTGGAAGAGCTTGAGAAGGATAGGTGTTAGCTCTTCTCTAAATGTTTGATAGAATTCGCCTGTGAAACCATCTGGTCCTGGGCTTTTGTTTGTTGGAAGATTTTTAATCACAGTTTCAATTTCAGTGCTTGTGATTAGTCTGTTTATATTTTCTATTTCTTCCTGGCTCAGTCTTGGGAGGTTGTTTTTTTCTAAGAATTTGTCCATTTCTTCCAGGTTGTCCATTTTATTGGCATATAGTTGCTTGTACTAATCTCTCATGATCCTTTGTATTTCTGCAGTGCCAGTTGTTACTTCTCCATTTTTATTTCTAATTCTGTTGATTTGAGTCTTCTCCCTTATTTTCTTGATGAGTCTGGCTAATGGTTTATCAATTTTCTTTATCTTCTCAAAGAACCAGCTATTAGTTTTATTGATCTTTGTTATCATTTCTTTCTTTTCTTTTTCATTTATTTCTGACCTGATCTTTATGATTTCTTTCCTTCTGCTAACTTTGGGGTTTTTTGGTTCTTCTTTCTCTAATTGCTTTAGGTGTAAGTTAGGTTGTTTATTTGAGATGTTTCTTGTTTCTTGAGGTAGGAATGTATTGCTATAAACTTCCCTCTTAGAACTGCTTTTGCTGCATCCTATAGGTTTTGGGTAGTCGTGTTTTCATTGTCATTTGTTTCTAGGTATTTTTTGATTTCCTCTTTGATTTCTTCAGTGATTTCTTGGTTTTTTAGTAGCATATTAGTGTTTGCATTTTTTACAGTTTTTTTCCTGTAGTTAGTATCTAGTCTCATAGTGCTGTGGTCGGAAAAGATACTTTATACGATTTCAATTTTAGTAAATTTACCAAGGCTTGATTTGTGACCCAAGATATGATCTATCCTGGAGAATGCTCCATGAGCACTTGAGATGAAAGTGTATTCTGTTTTTTTTTTTTATGGAATGTCCTATAAATATCAATTAATTCCATCTTGTCTAATGTGTCATTTAAAGCTTGTGTTTCCTTATTTATTTTCATTTTGGATGATCCGTCCATTGGTGAAAGTAGGGTGTTAAAGTCCCCTACTATGATTGTGTTACTGTCGATTTCCCCTTTTATGGCTGTTAGAATTTGACTTATGTATTGAGATGATTCTATGTTGGGTGCATATTTACAATTGTTATATCTTTTTGGATTGATCCCTTGGTCATTATGTAGTGTAGTTCTTTGTCTCTTGTAAGAGTCTTTATTTTAAAGTCTATTTTGTCTGATATGAGAATTGCTACTCCAGTTTTCTTTTGATTTCCATTTTCATGGAATATTTTTTCCATCCCCTCATTTTCAGTCTGTATGTGTCCCTAGGTCTGAAGTGGGTCTCTTGTACACAGCATATATATGGGTCTTGTTTTTGTATCCATTCAGCCAGTCTATGTCTTTTGGTTGGAGCATTTAATCCATTTACATTTAAGGTGATTGTTGATATGTATGTTCCTATTACCATTTTCTTAATTGTTTTGGGTTTGTTATTGTAGGTTTTTTCCTTCTCTTGTGTTTCCTGCTTAGAGAAGTTCCTTTAGCATTTGTTGTAAAGCTGGTTTGGTGGTGCTGAATTCTCTTAGCTTTTGCTTGTCTGTAAAGCTTTTAATTTCTCTCTTGAATCTGAATGAGATCCTTGCTGGGTAGAGTAATCTTGGTTGTAGGTTTTTGCCTTTCATCACTTTAAATATGTCCTGCCACTCCCTTCTGGCTTGCAGAGTTTCTACTGAAAGATCAGCTGTTAACCTTATGGGGATTCCCTTCTATGTTATTTGTTGCTTTTCCCTTGCTGCTTTTAATATTTTTTCTTTGTTTTTAATTTTTGATAGTTTGATTAATATGTGTCTTGGCGTGTTTCTCCTTGTTTTTATCCTGTATGGGACTCTGCGCTTCCTGGACTTGATTGACTATTTCCTTTCCCATGTTAGGGAAGTTTTCAACTATAATCTCCTCAAATATTTTCTCAGAAACTTTCTTTCCCTCTTCTTCTTCTGGGACCTCTATAATTCAAATGTTGGTGCATTTATGGTAGTTATTTCCACTGTTTTTTCTTTCAGGTCACTTATCCTTTCTTCTGCTTTAGTTATTCTGCTATTGATTCCTTCTAGAGAGTTTTTAATTTCATTTATTGTGTTGTTCATCATTGTTTGTTTGCTCTTTAGTTCTTCTAGGTCCTTCTTAATCATTTCTTGTATTTTCTCCATTCTATTTCCAAGACTTTGGATCGTCTTTACTATCATTAATCTGAATTTTTTTTCAGGTAGACTGTTTATTTTCTCTTCATTTGTTTGGTCTGGTGGGGTTTTACCTTGTTCCTTCATCTGCTGCATGTTTCTCTGTCTTCTCATTTTGTTTAACTTACTGTGTTTGGGATCTCCTTTTTGCAGGCTGCAGGTTCGTAATTCCCATTGTTTTTGGTGTCTGCCCCCAGTGGGTGAGGTTTGGTTCAGTGACTTGTGTGGGCTTCCTGGTGTAGGGGACTGGTGCCTGTGTTCAGGTGGGGGGGGGGGCTGGATCATGTCTTTCTGGTGGGTAGGGCTGCATCTAGTGGTGTGTTTTGGGGTGTCTGTGAACTTAGTATCATTTTAGGCAACCTTTTCTGCTAATGGGTGGGGTTGTGTTCCTGTCTTGCCAGTTGTTTGGCATGGGGCATCCAGCACTGTAGCTTGCTGGCCATTGGGTGGAGCTGGGTCTTAACGTTGAGACAGAGATCTCTGGGAGAGCTCTCACCAATTGATATTACATGGGGCTGGGAGGTCTCTGGTGGTCCAATGTTCTGAACTTGGCTCTCCCACCTTAGAGGCTCAGGCCTGACATCCAGCCAGAGCACCAAGACCCTGTCAGCCACATGGCCAGGTACGTGGGGATTTTCTTGCCTTTTGAGGTCTGAGGTCTTCTGCCAGTGTTCAGTAGGTGTTCTGTAGGAGTGGTTCCACATGTGGTTGTATTTTTGATGTATTTGTGGGAAGGAAGGTGATCTCCACCTCTTACTCCTCTGACATCTTGAAGGTCCCCCGATGGCTATTTAATTTAAATCAGTTGTTACTGCTTTCTAGGAGAGCAGAATATTTCATCTTCTCGGTAGATAATTCTATTGTTTAGACATAGCAGGGGTTTTATTGGGTTGGCCAAAAAGTTCATTTGGTTTTTCCATAAGATCTTAACAGAAAAACCCAAATGAACTTTTTGGCCAGCCCAATAGTTTGAGAAAGGGGAGAAGTATTATCCACAGTTAGAGTGAAGGTGAAACAAAAGAAGAAATACTCAGTAAAAAGAGTTTTGGGTTTTGGCAGCAGCTCCTGAAGAGGCAGTTACAAGTGTTAGAGGAAAGAGGAAAACACTATGAGAAAGAGAGAGGTCAAAAATATGGAGAAATTGTGACAGGGAAGAGTCAATAAATATTTAGGACTGTGAAGGCTAATATTCCAGTATTCTGTGCTCTATTACCTCCCCAAACCCCAAATCATCAATGAGATCTGTTAAACATCAGAGCCTTATGCTTTGCAGTACTGTTGGGAAATGATGGCATTAGGAGTAGGTCCACCTTGGGGTAAGGTTGGAGTAAAGATAACAGCTATTATAAGAATTGATACAGGGACTTCCCTGGCAGTCCAGTGGTTGGGACTCTGTGCTTCCACTTCAGGGGGCACGAGTTGGATCCCTGGTTGGGGAACTAGGATCCTGCATGCCACATGGCGTGGCCAAAAAAGAATTGATACAAGGAACGTAGATCAAGAATTCAGCAGAAGGGAAATCAGTGTCAGGAATGACCTAGAGAAACTATAATAAACCTAGGAGTTCTTGATGATCCTGAGCTGGGGATGTGTATGTGTGGGCTGTGGGGAAAATGCTAGTTTTCCATGTAAAGTGGGACGGGGTGACCCCAGATAACTGAAAGACTTGGCACCCCAGAGGTAGCATACACTTCGGTTACACAGAGGGAAAAAAGACAACTTTTATAACTTTTACGCACAGAATGAGTACTGGAACTAGGGTGAACCAAGTATTACCAGAGATTAGCAGGCAAAAGATTATCAGTAAAGAGTTAAGAAAAAAATCGAAAGAAATACATTAGCATACATTTTGTATTTATATAAATATATATTGGAAATGTTCTTAAAGATGATTGGAAACATTTGCTTTTTTAAGTAGCTCAATGTTTTCCCCAGCAACATTGCTTAGCCTATTAATTTCCTTATGGGAAAATGCAAATGCCCCAAATGTTCTCTACATCTTTATTTTTAAGGTACCTTCAATACTTACCTCTTAGATAGTTCAAGGCAAACTTGAGTCCTATTCCTGACTTAATTAGCATATATTGTGAGTCGATGGGAGCTGGATCAGTTAGGTTTGGCCATTTAATAGGATTATCCTTAATTCAGTCATATTCTTTAATAGTAAATATAATGTTTATTACATAGTTCACTTGCAACACAAGGACAAAAAACTATCCACTAATGTGATTTTTATGGTAGAGTCATTAATGAACAGTTTCTAAATGATGAGTAACTGCAATTACCATAAATACGCTCCTATATTTTTGTCTTAAAGATTGGTTTAATTACAACTTTTCCTTTAATTGATCTAGATTTGTTAAAACTAGTTATCATAGGGTGGTAGAAACTACAGTTTCTAATAGTTTTTTAGTTATATGGCTTACAGTCTGTGGATCTGAACATATAATAGCTTGATTAGCTCGAAGGAATACTTTAGCTTTATTCATCACACCAGTTCACCTTGTAGTCCTTTTTTTGTTATTAGTGGTTAATTAGAAAATGAGAAGAAAGGAACTAATACTATTTAAACATTTTACCTTTGCATTTTCCCATATATCTGTGCATTTCCAATTAAATTATTTAAAATTTGGGTTGTATCTTTCTAATGTGAAAATTTTATATTGTATAACATAATATATGGAAGGTGTACACACTTTGGGCTTTCTCCAGGCCACTATAAAAACTGAAAGGAAAACATATGCAACAGATTTTATTTACAAAGTAAATTGCTGAGGGTACTTTCTAGTCATTCTCTTTCAAGGTAGTGACTATATTTTATATTATTGTCAATCTGGAAGGCACTAAAAAATCTAAGGAAAACAAATTTCATATGTGCCAAGTATCTGAAGAACTGCTTCAATATATTTTTTAATAATAGAAATAATAAAGATGACACTGTGGTTTTATAAATGTGACGAACAACCACAAATTCTGATCTGAAGCTAGACTCCCCTTGGGCACGCTATGGTGTGGCTAATAGGTTGTGTTGGGACTGCTGTGTTCCATAAAGCATGTCAGACAGAGTATTCATCTCCCATAGAAGGAGTTCCACCTGTCTGCTAAGGCCCAAAGGGGTCATAAAATGTAAGAGCAGGGAATGCCTCACAGCCAAGAAACAGTCTGAAACTAAAGGGGTTTACCAAAGAGGAAATGCAGTGTTCTAGAAAAAGGTCAGATCTAGGAGGCTGATAAATAGCTTATTCAATGAAAATCAGCTTTTCTATTTTTTATTAAGTTATTGATATCAATGAGTGAAATTGCTGGCTGAAGATAACAGCAACAGTTTGGCAGTAAATGGTGCATTTGCTTCTTTCAGAGTCCACTTCCATCATTTGACTACTTGATATTTCCGGTTTGTGTTAATCTTGCTCTAATTAAAATACTGGGTCATAACTTGGAGAGGCCCATGACAAAATGGATTGTAATGTAGCACTGAGGCTCTGTGAAGTCATAATGTATAATCTCTGCAAGGCAGTGATCTCATTTGGTCTTGCAATGCTCTAAAACCTAGTAGCGAGAACAAAGGAAATAGGTGTGTGTGTGTGTGTGTGTGTGTGTGTGTGTGCACGTGTGCGTGAGGTGTAACTCAGGATTAGAGAACTGCATTGCAGAAAGATACCTGGTGATGCTGTAATTAACGTGCTTCCTATGCTTTGTTCTAGTGACCATTCTCTTTCCTAGCAGTACGTGTTATGAAGCTGTTAGTGGATACCTGCTGTTTTTGCTGCTCAAGATCCATTCATTCTTTGTCTGGCAGTTATAACCTCAAATTCTCTTTGAAAACCACCCACTTCTTTATTCTCAGCCTGTATGCTTTCAGTGAATCATGTTATCTAGACCTAAAACAAAGCACTGGATCCCCTAAAAATATGATTTATTATAGGATGAGCAGGTCACCTGATCAAATAGGAGTAATGAGATGTCTATTAGGATTTTCAGGAAAGAGAATCTTGCTCTTTCTTGCTTGTTTTACGTCTGAGAGAGTCTGGAGCTCTTGAGCTATCTTTCTATCACGAGGGGAAAGCCTTTTTGGCACAGGAACCAGCTCACAGAGAGAGAAGTCATGATTTCCTCTGAGCCTAGCATTAATCCTTATCTGGATCTTCCCCCATCCCTGGAGTTCCAGCTGATATAAGTTTAAACATTCTTCTTTGGCTTAAGTCTTATTAGGTTGAGTCACTCATAATCAAGAGGCATAGTTGACTAAAAAAAATTGAGAAGAAACTTCCTTATTTGTAGATATAAAAGAATTGATTTATCTTTTATTTTAAAAAGAAAACAAACTATACACTTGTTAGAAAATTCTTTTGGGAAATGAAGTGAGCAGAACTTCAAATATTCTGTACTGTAAGAAATTCAAGGTAAATTTTTGATCTATTTAAGGACTGTTAATTGCTGAAGCATCAAGAAAGGACCTTGTAACTAAAAATGTTTCACCTCTGAGGCTATTTCCAGGTTTGAACCCTGAGAGTATTAACATAGAGAAGGTCTGGTGAAGAGACATCCACATTCCGCATGGAGTTTTAATCAAGTAGGACATCTGAATCACCTCTGAAGGTCTATTATGTTATCTCTTCATTGACTATCTAGAACAGTGGCTGGCACATAGTTAGCACTCAATTAACTTTTGGTTGAATAAATAAATCGGTAATATGCATGTGTGACAAAAGATACCCTCAATTATTCACTGTCAGAAGTGTATGATGACTCTTTCTTAAAACATGTGATGAGCTTTTCGAAGATATGCCAGTTATTCAAAGAAGTGCTCCAATTATATAATTAACTGCTTGGAAAAACCGCTGTAACTTTGAAAATGAAAATGGTTGTAGAAATCATGATTCATGCCTTTATGCCACAAATATTTATTGATTTTCTACTAAGTGCTAGGCACCTTATCAGACAGACAAAAAATCCTTGCCCTCATGGAACTTACACTTTAATGGGGAAGACAGATAGTAAACATGTGAACAGGAAATAATTTCAGATAGTGATATGAGCTGTGAAAAAAAATAAAGCAGGAAAGTAAGTACAGTTTGATGGAACAGGAGTGAGGAGCTATTTTAGTTGGAGTAGCTAAGAAAGGCCTCTCTGAGGATGTGACATTTGAGCAGAAATGTGAATGAGGTAAAGGATCAAGCAACAGACAATAAGAAAAATGGGAAAACTATTCCAGGCAGGGAGAACAGCAATTTTAAATGCCCTGAAGACAGATGGATCTTTGTAAAGTCAAAGAACAACAAGACGGCATATGGACAGACATATAGATCAGTGAAATAGAATGGAGAATCAAGATATAAACCCTAACATTTGTGGTCATTTGATTTTCAACAAAAGGTCTAAGATGATTCAATGAGGAAAGAATAATTTTTTAAACAAATGGTATAGGGACAACTGGATATCTACATGAAAAATAATGATTTTTACCTCTACCTCACACCATACACAAGAATTAATGCAAAATAAATCAGGGACTGAAGTGCAAGAGCTAAAACTATAAACCTTTAGGAAGAAAATACAAGTAAATCTCCGTCATCTTGAGTTAAGCAATGATTTCTTCGATATGAAACCAAATGTTATAAAGGAGATGACTGACTTTATCAAAATTAAAAACTTTGGTGCCTTAAAGAGACCATCAAGAAAATGAAAAGACAATCCACAGAATAGGAGAAAATATTTTGTATCTGGAATATATGAACGACAGTTACAGTTCAAATAACCTAATTAAAAAATGGGCAAAGAATTTTAATAGACATTTACTCAAAGAAGATATATGAATGACAAATAAACACATGAAAAGATACTCAACATCATTAGTTATTAGAGAAATGTAGATTAAAAACACAGTGAGATACTATCAATACTTCACAAGATGGCTGTACTAAAAAAGAAAGACAATAACAAATATTGGTGAGGATGTGGAGAAATTAGAACACTCATTCATTGCTGGTGGGAGTAAAACATGACAGACACTTTAGAAAAGAGTTTAGAAGCTCCTTAAAATTGATAAACATAATTACCATATAACCCAGCAAGTTCATTCCTAGGTAACTACCCAAGCACAATAAAAATGTACCTTCACACACAAATTTGTACATGAATGTTCAAAAAGTGGAAAGAACATAAATGTCTATCACCTGATGAATGCATAAGCAATATATGGTATAGCCATATAATGGAATATTATTTGGCAGTAAAAAGGAATGAATTACTGATACGTGCTACACTAAGCACATTATGCTAATTAAAATTAGCCAGTCACAAAAAACTTCATATGTCATATGATCTCATTTATATGAAATGTCCAGAATAGACAAATGTATAGAGATACAATGTAGATGAATGATTGTCTAGGGCTGGGGGCAGAATAGAGGTCAGGGAGTATGGAAGATGACCGCTAATGGGTACAAGATTTCTTTTTGCAATTATGAAAATGTTTAAAAATTAGATTATGGTGATGGTGGTACAACTGTATAAATATACTAAAACCCACTGAATTGTTCACTTTAAACAGGTGAACTTTACTGTGTGTAAATTATATCAATAAAGCTGTTAAAATCAGCAACAACAACATGATCAGCATGACAAGAGAGAAAATGGCTACGGAGAGAGTAGAAGGAGAGGAGGCAGGGCCCAGGTCTGTAGGGACTTCATGCCATAGTGAGGATTTATAAGGGTTCAGAAATTTCCAAGCCACTAGGGATTTTTAAGCAGAAGACTGACATGATCTGATTCATGTTTTAAAGAGATCACTCTGGCAGTGGAAAACAGACTGGAGAGAAGCAACCGGCAAAAGAGAAAACAATTAGGGAGCTACTGAAGTAGATAGGAGTGAGGTGATGGCCGATAAGGTGGTAACAGTGCAGGTGATGAAAAGTGGTGAATTCAGAATATATTTTAATGGAATTGCTGTTTATTGTACGTGGGCTGTGAGAAAGGGGAGTCGAGGATCTTTGGCCATAGCAACAAGATGAATAGAAGAGCCATTAACTGAAATGGGGAAATCTAGAAGAGAAGCAGGTTTGGTAGGGGCAGGGCCAGGAAACAAGAGTTTCTTTTGACTATGCTAAGTTTAAGAAATTCATTGGACATCCAGGTTGAGATATCAACAAGTGGGTAATTGAATATAAACATCTGGAGTACAGGGGAGAGGCCAGAGCTGGAGATATATAAATCTTGGACTCATCCATCCTGGAAGTGAATGAAATCATATAGGTGTGAGTATGGATACAAACGAGAAAGGGGTCAAGGTTTGAGCACTGGATCACTCTATCATTTGAAGGTCAGGAACAGAAAAGGAGCCAATAAAGAAATCAGGAAAGAATGGCTAGTGTGGGGGCTTCCCTGGCGGCGCAGTGGTTGAGAATCTGCCTGCCAATGCAGGGAACACGGGTTCGAGCCCTGATCTGGGAAGATCCCACATGCCGCGGAGCAACTGGGCCCGTGAGCCACAACTACTGAGCCTGCGCGTCTGGAGCCTGTGCTCCGCAGCAAGAGAGGCCGTGATAGTGAGAGGTCCGCGCACCGCGATGAAGAGTGGACCCCGCTCGCCGCAACTAGAGAAAGCCCTCGCACAGAAACGAAGACCCAACACAGCTAAAAATAAATAAATAAATTAGTTAATTAATAAATAAATAAATAAACATATATTTAAAAAAAAAAAAAAAGAATGGCTAGTGTGGAAAGAGGGAAAGCGGTAGAATAGTGATAGCCAAGTGAAGAAAATTTAAAGAAAGAGTTCAGTCAAGCCACTTGCTGAGAGATCAAATGAGATGATGATGGAGATTTGATTATAGGACTTGACAGAAGTAGAGAGAATGCTTCATGGTACTGAAATTAAACTGGAAATTAAATTTGCTGCTACTTTCACTTTTAGTTCCTGGTCTTATAGGTTATTATATAACAGTGCTTGTACAATAAAGAGTGCTATGCAATTATAAGGTATTATAATTTTTGTTGTGATTTACACTATGTGTATTGCACAGCCATACAAAGTCTACATAAAACTTCTCTGCATTCCCAAAATTTCTAATGAGCCTGTGTCATAGACTAAAAAAGGTAATAATTATAAAAATATATAAATGTTAATATTAAAAAATATCTTTTGATCCTTCTATTTTCATATCTTTTTCTGCTGTGTATCAGAGATGCAAGTCCAACTAAAAGTGCTAATTAAATCTTTTGAAGAAACATACTAATAGATTGATGAATAAAATCCTTTGAGTAGCATTTTCTAGATCTTTCAGAAAAAAATAGCCAACTCTGTATGTATCTAGAAAGTAGAAACTCAAATGTTTTTTAGTCTGTAAATGCATTTTAAAGGTTATTCACTTCACTTCCTTCATTTTAAAGCTGAGGAAACCAAGAAGACCATACATATATTTAGTGGAACACTGAAAGAGGCCTTCTGATTTCTACTGTAGTGTTTACTGAATCCTACTATTTGAGTGCACATAATTCATAAAGTCAGTTTGTAGTGTTGAGTTAGACATTGTTTGTGTCAAACTATGAATTTAGAGTTTCAGTATTACTTTGGTTATTGAAGAATAAAATTCTATGGGGAAAATATGCATAAATAGCAGTACTTTAAGTAGAGCAGGATGAGGTATGGGATGTCCCTGAAATCATTTGAATAAATAATATACATTAAAACCATCTTAATATCTATTTTCTAACCATCTTTATTAAATTATTGCCTTTTAATTTTAAAATTCATAATTAAAAAACCCAAATATTTCCAAGTTTTTCTTCTTATATCACTCAGGATAATGTATGTTTCTTCACTTGGTTCCGAGTGAACCTCACCTGGAACCTCACCTGGATGAGGTGAGGTTAGATGAAGCCTCACCTGGAACCCTTGTAAGCCCTTCAGGCAACTGATCAGAGCATCTAAAGAGATGTCTGAAATCATGTCTTAGCCAAAAGTTTCATGTACTCCACATATTATTAAGTATCAAAATGATTTCTTCCAGGGTACACTATAGCATCTCCTTCAAGGAGGGTTTCAGAGCTTTGTTTTTATTTCCCCTTGAATATGATGGGTGTGAGCTGCTTTGTATAACTCACAAGGCTTATTCTAATGTAATGTTACAAGTTCTCTTTTAGGCACAAACTTTAGTTCAACTGTATACTCACAGGAACTGGCAGGAAACAGCTATGGATCTCTGGCCCTCCTGATATGTTAGGTTCATTAGCGGGTATGTCCTCTTGTCTGGGGCAGACATGGACTTGAGGGTGCACTCTTCTATTTTTATTCTTCCAGTGTGGACTTACTCTTGACCTCTATGTTTGGCTATAGTGCAGCAGGCTGTAGCATATTATGTGGTAGACTCATGAAATTGGATTTTAATTCTAGCTTGACTTCTCTGAATCTTAGATTTTTAGTCAGTAAAACAGGAAATGCTCTATCCACCACAACATTATTGGTTAGATTAAATCAGTTAATATATGAAAGGATTTTGAGACATTTGAAGCATCATGCTGATGTTTTTCCTTCCCAGTTCTGTTTTGGAGTCTATATGTTCCACATATACAGATATGCTTTACCTTGGATTATACATTTGCAAAACAGAAAAACCAAGTTGATGTTAGTTTCTTTAAAAATATTCAACAAGTTATGGATGACTTATGTATACTTCTAAATAGTGTTAACAACAATATGTTATTCAGCTGGCAAATTGCTGAGTTATAGAATATCTCGGTATCAGTTCTCAACCTTGGCTACACAATAGAATCACCTGGGGAGTTTCAAATATTCCCATTACCCAGCTCACATCCAGGCTAATGAAATCAGCTTCTTTGGGGATGAGGCCAGGGCATGAGTGTTTTTCAAAGCTCCTGAGCAACCTCCATCGGGCATCATGGAAGTTCCTCAAAAAACTAAAATAAAACTACCATATGATCCGGCAATTCGACTCCTGGGTATATATCCAGAAAAAATGAAAACACTAGTTCAAAAAGATATACGCACCCCAATGTTCATAGAAGCACTGTTTACAATATCCAAGACATGGAAATAACCCAAGTGCCCATAAATAGACAAATGGATAAAGAAGATGTAGTATATATACACAATAGAATATTACTCAGCCATAAAAAAGGATGAAATTTTGCCATTTGCAACAGCATGGATGAACTTGGAGGGTATTATGCTAAATGAAATAAGTCAGACAGAGAAAGACAAATACTGTATGATATCACTTATATGTGGAATCTAAAAAATAGTACAAATGAATATATGCAACACAGAAACAGACTCATAGACATAGAAAACAACCTTGTGGTTACCAAAGGGAAAGGGTTGGGGGAGGGACAAATTAGGGATATGGGATTAACAGATACAAACCATTATGTATAAAATAGACAAACAACAAGGATATATTGTATAGCACAGGGAATTACAGCCATTATCTTGTAGTAACTTATAATGGAATATAATCTGCAAAAATACTGAATCACTATGCTGTATACCTAAGACTAATATGATATTGTTAATCAACCATACTTCAATTAAAAAAAAGGCTGAGCAGATTCTAATGTACAGCTGAGGTTGAGAACATCTGATATAAAGTATTATTTTATTGTGAAGGGGAGGATAAGATGAATAGTCACTTGGACTGGGAAACAAAGGGAAGAGCTAAGAGAATGGATATGATGGCTAAGAGTTCTCACGTGGAATGGGAAGGAGTCAAATCTTACTTTCTGGCTTTCTTCAGCTCACTGTTTAGTACAACCCTATTATTCTCTATTATGTTCATCAATAATCAAAATGGTTTATGCATTATAATCCCTTTTCTACGTAAAGTTCCCTGATAATGAACTTCAAGTGACATGCACATGGTTTCGTTGTAGATAATTTGTTAAAAAGAATATCCATTATTACACATCAGATTTCTAGTCTATGGAAATTAATACCTTGAATCCGGGTAGCACGTTATGGTTTAAAAATCACTTCCATATATTTTATGACATTTAATCCTAGAGTTGAAAACAGATGATACTTAATGTCTATGAAAAATAGATATGTAAAAGTAAGTGTATTAAGTTAGAATTCCTAGATATTTTGCCTTGTTTTATTGTGATGGGTAGTTTGAAAGTTGAGATGGTTTCATCATTCAGGTGGAACATCAAAGTTTACTAAGTACTTCTTTATGGCTAAAAAAGGCTAAGTGTGCTGGTTAGGTAAAATACGACATTCATTTAAATTCATTCAACGTCATTAGTGGTAGCATTTATTATGTATGTTCATTGCTATATGGAACTTATTTTAATCAGATTAGAAACTCATTAGTTCTTTAGGTCACATTAAGAGATACAGAGGTATATTTTTGCTAATAATAAAACTTTCCATTTGTTGAGTATTTTTGCTTTTCAAAGCATTGGAAGTGTTCATGTGAGTTCCAGTCAGCATACCATCTGTATAAGGCAGTTCTATAACTCTGAATTGTAGCTGAAACAAGTTTAACTAATATTATTTGACAGAAGGGGACACTGAGGCCACAGCAAGCGTCTGGATCATGTGGTTAATTTAATGGTAAGATTGGTACACAGAACTTGGGTTCTGGGTTAGACAGACCTGGATTGAAATTCCAGCTTGACCAATTATACCTCTCACAAGTAGCTTGACCAATTATACCTCTTACAAGTTACTTATTTTCTCTGTGCCTTGGTTTCTTCATTTATAAAAAGGAAATAAGATTATTGTGAGGACTAAATGAAATAGTGTATGTAAGCAGGACCAGCTATGTAATTAGTGGGGCCTGATGCAAAATGAAAATGTGAGGCTCCTTGTTTAATGATTGTTAAGAATTACAAGCTGGTGACAGCAGAGCATTAAACCAAGTGTGGGGCACGTCCAAGTGCAGGACTTTGTGCATCTGTACAGTTCACACACCATGAAGCCAGGCCTGTGTGTAAGATACATGGCATTTATAGCATAAATACACTATATATAGTATAAATAGCATAGTAGGCACTCAATGTATGCCAACTGTTGTCTTTTCTTTTCCTACTTTCATTCAGACTTCTCTTCCCTGAATTAAATAAATGTAGATTCACTGTAATCGGTTGTTTTTCACCTGTAGCATTCCAATAAGTGATTACTTTTTTAAAGTAAAATCTCCAAGCTTTAGTAGAAATTATTGTGCTTTATCATGCTGCACACAGCATGTTTATTTGTACTGTTTATTTTTTATTTACTTATTTTTTAACATCTTTATTGGAGTATAATTGCTTTACAATGTTGTGTTAGTTTCTGATGTATAACAAAGTGAATCAGCTATATGTATACATATGTCCCCATATCCCCTCCCTCTTGCGTCTCCCTCCCATCCTCCCTATCCCACCCCTTTAGGTGGTCACAAAGCACAGAGCTGATCTCCCTGCGCTATGCGGCTGCTTCTCACTAGCTATCTGTTTTACATTTGGTAGTGTATATATATCAATGCTACTCTCTCACTTCATCCCAGCTTACCCTTCTGTACTATGTTTATGATGTCTCCTTGCACTTAAAAATTATGAATGACTTAGATTTTTTCCATATTGTACTTGACCAAATTTAACATTGTTTTTGTAGTAATCATTTAAGAAAACTCTGTTTTCTCTTAATGGCCCTTTTAATGCACCACTAGAAATGCCTTATGAAAATAGAGTATCTTGATTTATATGCCTGAAACCCATATTAGAATTTTCAGTTACCTCCTTGGTCTTTGCACTTCAATCGTTACTCTATAATTTTAGTGTGAAACTGTACAGTTCTTAAATATTTTCCTCCTTTTTTTTCTTGTTAAATATGGAAAAAGTCTTGCTTTAAAGCGCACACACACATATTAGAGAGGTCTGAGTTTTCGAAAGAAAAATGAGTTAGGAAGGTAAAAAATACATAAAATATTTTTATTATGAGAGTGAATTACATAACCTCCTTCAGCCTCTTTCTGTTTGTTTGTTTGTTTTCTATCTATAGACTAAGGAGGTTGGACTGATATTCATTAAGTGCCCTCCAGTATTTTAATTCTTAAAATCTTGTATTTCTATTTCTTCTGTTTCCTCTTTCTTTACTCTCAGTGCCAGGCTTACTTTGTGTGCGTGTGTGTGTGTGTAGAATTGTATCATTTGACTCTCTCAAAAACTTTTTGAATGTTGGTGGTGGGTGGTAATGTTCTCCTTTTATAAGGAGAAAAATAGAACCTCAGGAAAGAGTTAATGATTTGTCCAGATTCACACACTTTAATAAAAGTTAACATGAAACTCGAACTCCACATTCTGAGACCTATTCTTAGTATTTTCTTTCCTGAATGCTATAGAGCTAAACAAAGAAGTGGAGAGGTTAGAAAAAGAGATGAAAGAAAACAGTGTAGTAGTTGTGGTGTGCTGGAAAATGTTTAAAGAGCTGGCTGAGGGAAGGGGAGGGTCCTGGTTTGTAGTGTTTGCTCATTTCCCTGGTGTAATTATCCCCACAATTTCAACTTATCAATCAGCGTGGTGTCGCTGAAGGTAGAGTTGGGAAGATATGCGCACGGTAACGAGCCAGGATGAATATGCTCCAGCATGCCACTGGTAGTGGATAAATATTACACTGAATCATGAAAAAGGTTTTGAGAAACTGTCTCCAGATTTATAACTCAGGGGAGGGGGGAGCATAGTTTGGGGACTAGTACTATTGGTTTAAATGCTCCTTAGGCTTTCTCGCGGTCACTCCAAAGTTTTCATCTCAGCATTCCAAACCATTTCAGCCTGAAACCAAGGCAGAAAAAAGCAGGAATTCAAAAGGAATTACACTTAAGTACTTTCCTTAATATAACCATTGAATGTTTAAGTTTTTATCTCTCAGTTTGAAAGACACCTGATGTTGTTAGAGTTACAAATCAAAACACTTACAATGACTATAAATACATTCTTTGAAAGAATCATGATATTTTAAGTTTGATAAGCATGTAAACTAAAACTTAGTAATCCTCTCATTAAGTCAAGCTATATAATTTGTGTATTTTTTGAGAAATAATGTAAAAAAGGTCTTTAAATTTAGAGTGTTCAGAATAACTGTATGCTAATACTAACCCTACTATTCAAAGTAGGGGAAACAGAGGGCATTGATCTCAGTGGATTTTAAATGCGCTGATTCTGGGAGAAAAAAATTTTGTAATAACTTATTAATTATTCCTGTTAACAGGAATCATTAAATCAGAGAACTGGATTGAAGTTATGATATTTGTGGAGGAGAGGATATATGAACAATTTTTAACCTAAGATGCCTGTGGTAAAGCATAATTTAAAACTTTATTAACTTTTTAGAATCTCTGGAGAATTAAAAACCTCACCTCATTACCTGATTAAAGACACCTGTCTGGTTTATTTTACCTTAAATCCAACATTTGGCCTAGATCAAGGCAGGATAGGAAGAAGATTATCTTAAAAAACCCTATCTCAGCTTCAAGAAGGGTATTAAGAAACACAGGAGATGTCTAGAGCAGCTGGGATCCAAATAATAAATGACTCTTAACAGCATAAAGGAAAAAACTGGAGAATGAAGATAATCTTGTCTGATATGTTTAGAAAATAAGGACGGTGATACGTGAAGCTTTGAATAAGCAATAGTAAAGTGAAACCTTTATAACCCATATTAAGGGGTTAGAGAAGTCAGTGGGACTTTGTCTAATTATCTGAAGAATGAAATAAGAGAAACTAATTTTAATTAAATTAATTAAATTTAATTAATTTCTCTTATTAATAAGAGAAATTAATTTTCTGAGAGTATTAATATCTTGATGTCTTACTTTCTAACCTTAATATGACTCAACAGATGAGATCTTATTCAGTGTTCTGGCCTTAAGAAAGAAAAACAGATTCTACAATGGAAAACCAGATCCTAATTTAAATAGGTCAGAGGAGCAGCAATTTTTTTTTTTTTTTACTACATGGCATTTATCAATAGCTTTTGGAGCATTTCATAAATATTTCCTTCCTAACTGCTCTTTATCATTTTGTTCATAGCAAAGCTTTATCTCTGTATTACTCAAAAATCAGAAGATAAAACTTTAAAAAAATGTTCCCACAAATCGAGGGGAATATACAGTTTAGTTTTTACACTGTCAATTTCACAAAAGGCCTTGGTAAATATACCTAATCCACTGAAGCTCTTTGTAACTTTCAAAAGCTGTGCTGTGGAGCTAAATTGGAGTTGGGAGTGGGCAGAAGGAGGTGCAGGATAAACCAGAAAAAACTATTCCAATTCATCAAGTTTTCTTTATGTGAAATGGGCATTTTACCAACCATCAATTACTATATGTTGTAGTTCTTAACCAATGAAAATAGTGATAAAATCCCTACAAAGAGCGCCCTACTCCATTCGACATGGTGACAGCATTAATGTGTCCCAAACTACATGAATGAGGGAAGGCAAACGACGGATTGATGGGACTTTCCCCAAACACTGCCTGAAAATGTATCAATTATAGAAACTCCACTCACCTGCTCTGGATAACCATCCATACTCCTTTGCCCTTTAGTTTGAATTAAGCACCGTCCAGGCTGAGGTCCCCGGGTGGCCTGTGAAGAGGGGATCTGAATAGGCAATGGTGACTGAAACTGCTGGATGGTCACTTTGTTTATGTTTCCCTCATACGGCTGCTGCTCCCGGCTACGATGCTGAAGGCTCTGGGACCCCATCAAGGTCTGGATGTGGCTGCCTGCCTGTGGAGAAGATAATCTGTCAGAAGATTTGTGGTGTTGAAAGGATGTGATTAAAGTAGAAAAACAAAACCGTACAGAATACCTCTCCAGTAAGTAAAGTGGCATCAGTTGGGCTTTCAGCCATGGCTAGGAAGGATAATGGAAAAGCAGTAAGGGTCTGCCTGCTGTGGTTTGTGAAAATGCTAACATCGGAGCAAGGTCACGTTAAATACACTTGTCCTCATCTGATGGCTTGCCAAAGATTATTTTAACCCCCATTTTAAGGAAACAAAGTTCAGTCTGAAAAATCTCAAGAAGAAAAAAAAGTCAGAACTTAAAAAATAAAGTGGAGTTCTATCTGGCATTTCATTTAGAATAATAGCAGGGAGAGAGATGTAATATATGAAACATCAGGGAGAAAATTATAGAAACTACTTTCTGATTCTGGAGCAAAAGAATTGAATTGTATATTTGCCTTTATGCCACACACATGTATAGCAAGCTTGTTCAGGTGAGTATAATCAATATTTATTAATTTTCTGCAATATTAAATCAAGAGTATGGTTTTTGCAATCTTTAAGTTCCATTAAAAATTAATCATGTGATAAATTCCTGCGAGTATCTGTAGCCTATAGAGGCACTAGATATGGAAAGGTCTTTAAAGTGAACACTGCATGCAGATTATCTTCACATGAGCTTTCAGAGAGACTCATCAGTACCTCATTTAAAGCAACAACGATCATTTATCAGCCCTTGAGGGTGGTTGCTAGAGGAGAAAGGGCATGCTTACTTTGGTCCCCATCTTTAAATGACTGGTGCCTAATCCTGTTTCTCGTTCATTCCGATTTTCTTACCTTCATTCTAGCATGGGCTCCTTGAGTCATTCTACCTGATATCTTCTCTGTCAAGCAAGCAGTTCTGTTTGTGAGCTGGTAACCTAGAACATGCCATTTGTTTATTTATTTAGCTTGTGGGGCTCTTAATTCCCTGACCAGGGATCAAACCCATGCCCCCTGCAATGGAAGGGCGGAGTCCTAACCACTGGACTGCCAGGGAAGTCCCCTAGAACATGCCTTTTAAAATTAAGTATGGTTTAACATGGAGGTCTAACATGGGAAGTGAATGCTTATCTTTAATACTTTTAAACTTACGTTTTAATGCTGTGCTTGGTACTTCACCCATTATTATGGAAGGATCTGAGGAATTACTTCCTGAATTCATTGTCTTTCTTGTTGACTTTTTAAGGGTAGGCAATTTGGAATTTAAAAGTAAATTTCACCTTAGAATTCATTAGTTAGGAAAGTTTGTGAATTTTCCTGACTAATCAAGATTTTTAATTACTATGAAAAAGTCAGATTGGTGGAATAAAGGAAAAATTATTAAACAAGTATTCAGGGAAAAGATGAATTTTAATTATTTTAAAGTTCTTAAAGAAGAACAACATAAGAGAAATAGGAGATGACAGTGATCATGCAAAATCATTTGGAGAGGGAAGGCATATTGTTTGATTCCAAACAAGAGGTAATTTCAGTGAAGAAAATATTCAAAATTATTATTTAGCAATATGCAAGGCAAAGAAAAAAATCATTTGACTATATTTTAGATATCCAACTGATTGTCTTATCATGTACAACTTTTTACATTCAAAAACAGTAAAGATATTTCAGTCATGAGAAACTGGAGGAAAAGATGCCAAAAAAAAGTTTCAGCCTATAACAGCACAATAACAAAACAATTATCAATCCAATACCGTCTAATGCAACCAGGGATCAGAAAATTACAACATCATAAACACAACTAAGATAACCTCATAAAGGGCAAATGTGTATTTCTCTAATGTATCTATTTCCTTCTCAGAAATCTAAATGAAAGATGCACAACTTTCTCAGCCATTCTAGAAGACTGAACACCCTTCTGGTCGAGTTTTTCCTTGCTGCAAATTCAATGCTCTCCTACCTCCTTGGAATTTCACGTTCTCTTGTTTGGTAGGCAAGGAAAGCCATGATAAACCCAGTATCACATTTGGAACTGCTGTACTCTGAATGAAGTCACTGGCCTGATGAGTTATTTAGTTAGAGAAAATGATTTCCTGGAGTTAGAGGAGCTGGGGATGTAGGCCGACTAAGGCTGACTGGCCTGGCTACTGAACAAGCAATTGATTTTACATTTATTTCTGCTTTTCACATCCACTGGTATAATACTCATGGGTCTTCAGTTAGTCCTTGAGCCAATGGGAAAGAGGAAGACTGTTGTTTAATTGAAAGTGACAGACAAGCAAAGAATTTTTACACCCAGAAAAACTTAGAGAGCTCCAGAACATAGCTTTAGTCCCACAATGCATAATTCATTAGAAAGTCAATAATGACTGCTTGATAATAATTTCAGTGATTAGAATATTCTGGTAATGGTCTATCTAAGGGTAAAAAACCATAGATATTATAGAACTATAATAGCCTTTAGACATATTTTTATGGTTTATTTTTTCCTTCTGATGGGACAGTTTAAACTTTAATTATGCTTTGATTTGAACTCTTTGAGGGCAAGCACCACATCCTACTTACCATCTTTAATAACCGGCACAGTAGCTGGCACTTAAAAAGCAATGGCTACTATTCAAATACTAGGTGCTAGATAATATACTAAAACTTACCTTATACATATTGCCTCCTTTAATCCTTACAATAGCATTAAGGGATAATTATTATTAGTTATTATTATTTAATTTTACTGAGGAGGAAACTATGGCTTGGAGAGGTTAAGTAACTTTCCCCAGTAATTTGCACAACTGGTAAACTGGACGGACTGGGATTTGAACCAAGGCTGTCGGGCAATCAGAGTTCATGCTCTTAAACACAAAATTACATTGCAACCACCATTCCCCAAAATTGTCTCTCTTCCTACAATAGTTGAACTATGAAATGAAAATAAACCACAGAAAGGAACAAAAGGATCGGATTGTTAAGGAAGGATATATTAAATTTCTTTAGCAGCTCTTCAATTTGCCAAAGGGCCATTCCTACTTATTGAATTAGGTCTATTATCTATTTTAGATCCTACGTATGTGACTTAGAACTTTATACTTGAGCAATTAGGAGGATACTCTGTGTATTTAGTAATCTTTCCATGATTATGAAATGACACTCATGTTCACAGATGGCTTGGCAAAGCATAAAGTGGGCATTCTGTAAAATGATTCTGTTCACATCAGTAGCAGTTTTTTCACTCTTTATTGGGGCTACCGGGTGCAATAAATGAGGATGGGGAATGACAGCTATAGAAAGCAAAGAATTAACACTAAATTCTGTGTGAAGGTAAGCAAATATAAATGACACAAGACATCTAAAGGGACAATTATGGTGTGGAGGGACTGTAAAGAGGAAGTTATTTTGACTGGCACAGAGGCTTAAGAAAGGTATTAAGGATGCTCATGATGAAGTACAAAGGACTGATGAAAATGTAGAAAATATCAAGAGACTGGATTCATTCAGCTAGAGGGTTAGCTATGAGAACACTGACTCATACTGAAGGAGAATTTGAACATGATGGTTTCTATAAAGGCTGAGGTACACATTTTGAATGATAAAAAGAAATAGAGAAGATTTGACATTTGTTTCGAACTTTCAAGGGGAGGTTGGACAAAATAACGTGTATTTGAGAATGGTGATGGAATATGATGTTTTCAAGTTGACCCAAAACCATACTGTCAAGTTTTATGGGGAAAACTTCAATATCCATAGGACCCATGGAAATATTTATGTCAAAGCCACAGAAAAGAAATGTGATTTGATACCAAATGGCACTGTTCATACTCAATTCATCTCACAGCTCATCAGGCTTATTATGTGGAAATCTGAAGTGTTTGGGAGGTTTTGTATGGTATAAAATAAATGACTTTTTCACTACAACAAAGTTTTGGTTCACACTATTTTCTTAGAAAAGAGTGTTAGACTGAGAAGCATATTACTCAATTTGGTTATCAGTTTTACTACCCATCTTGGCTCTTGGACCACTTGTGGTGCTCCCAAAAATCAAACACAGCCTCAAAGGATGACAGTTTATGCCCCTGAGAATATTCAAATGGGTACAATTCATTCTCTACAATTAAGTTCAAAAGAGTTCTAAAGATGTTTGGGATCAGCGTCAACAAAACAGAATTACATACAAAGGATAATTAAGTAACTGATTTCAAGGAAACATCAGCGCTCGTTTAAATGAGTCAGTTTCAGTAATTTTGTAAAACAGCAACAAAACAGTCCTATCACTTTCTATCTGCACCATGTACTCTGCAGTGTTTCTCCTTCCTTTGTTTTTTTTAACATGCACTTTAGGTTTTAGAACTCGAGACAGTAGGATTTCTGCTTCCGGTATATGGAGTAGATATACTGTTCCCTATTCCCTCCATTAAGAACAACGAAAAACTCTGGACATTGTACATAAACAAATATAGGAAAACTCTGGGAAGTAGACTGAGGAAGCTAAGGACCAAGTAACAAAATGGTGGTAAATTTCTCAGGTTTTATTTTTGTGTCATATATCCCGGACTAGGAGTTGAAAAAGTGGGCATCCCCTAAAATGCCAACCGGTGCAGACAAGAAAAGCCCCAACAAAAGCCTACTCTCTCTAGCCAAAGAACCAGGAAAAAGGGGCATCCTAGCAAGACAGAAAACTTTTAGATTGCTCTACTACAGCCAAACAACATGGAAAGAACTGTGGTCCCATCCCAGCAATGCCAGCAAAGGCCAAGTGGGAAGCTGATACTTCTACCCTTATAAGGATTTAACAAGGCACAACACTCCTGCTGGGGTGGTGTCAGAGAAGGCCAAGTAAGGTGTCACTGCATTCATCCCCACTGGCCAGTAGTAAGCCACTCCTCACCCAATGGTGTCAATGGAGACCACACAAGGAGCATGAACTTACACTCCGACCTAGCAGTAATGAGGCACTCCTCTACCTTCCCATTAGGGTGGTTAGAGAAGGTCTTAGTAGAGAGTCAGGATTTTCTCCATCACCCAATTATAATGAGGCTACTCCCACTGAGGTATCAGTGGGGCCATCTGGGAGCTGGAACTTCAATCCCCACCTAGCAATAATGAGGAGACTTTGCCTCAAGTGTCACTGGATGCTAAATGGAAAAATTGGACTTATACCTCCACTTGGCCAAAATGAGGTGCTCCACCCTTCCCCAACTGGAGTGGTGTCAGAGAAGGCCAGCTGCAACAGATGGTTAAATACAATCCAGAGTTTTATAACATAATATGAAAATGTCTAGGTTTTAATCATACCAAGAACCAGGAAGATCTCAAATAATGAAAAAAGACAACCAATAGAGGCCAACATTGAGAAGACAGAAATTAGAATTACCTGACAAAGATTTTTAAGACAACAATTAAAAAAGTGCTTCAATGACCAATTACACACATGCTTGAAAAAAATTAAAAAATAGAAAACTTCTGAAGAAATATAATGTCTTAGCAAAGAAACAGAAGATGTAAAGAAGAAACAAATAGAAATTTTAGAGCTGGAAAATACAATAACTGAAAAGCTCTGTGAGTAGACTTAACATCAGAATGTAGGGAACAGAGGAAAGAAACAATAAACTGAAAGATAAGACAGTAGAAATTATCTAATCTGTAATGGAGAGAAAACACATTGAAAAAAAATGAACAGTCTCAGAGACTCTGTTCAAAAGTTCCAACAGTAATATTATCAAAAAAGAGGAGAAACAAAGTGGAGCTGAAAAATTAAAAGAAGAAATAATGGCTGAAAAATTCTGAAATTTGGCAAATCTTATAGATTTAAGAAGCAGAGAGAATCTCACACAGGGTAAACCCAAAGAAATCCATGCACAAACACATGATAATCAAACTTCTGAAAACTAAAGACAAAGGAAAAATCTTAAAAGCAGCTGGAGAAAAATGACGTCTTACCTATAGAGGAAAAACAATTTGAATGACAGTGGATATCTCATCAAAAACCATGGAGGACAGAAGGAAGTGACACAATGTTTTTCATGTGCTGAAGGAAAAGAACTGTCACCCGGACATCCTATACTTGTGAAAATATTCTTCAGTAATCAAAGGGAAATTGAAACATTCTCAGCTGAGGGAAAATGAAGAGAATCTGTCACCACTAGACTTATCTTAAAATAATAGCTAAAGGAATTTCTCTAAACCAAAAGAAAATGATAAAAGAAGAAAATTTGGAACATTAGGAAAGGAGAAAGAACATGGCAAGCAAATATATGGGTAAAAAAAAATAAGCTTTCTTTTTCCTCTTGAATTTTCAAAATTATGTTTGATGATTGAAGTAAAATTATGTTACCGTCTAAGGTGATTCTAAATGTATATAGAGGAAATATTTAAGACAATTATACACTGAGGAGGGTGAAGGGACATAAAAGAAGGTAAGGTTTCTATACTTCAGTTGAAATGCTAAGTGATGATGCTAGTAGACTCTAAGTTATGTATATATAATGCAATACCAGGAACAATAACTAAAAAAACTACACAAAAAGATATACTAAAAACACTGTAGATAAATCAAAATTAAATTCTAAAAAAAATTCAAACAACTCAGAAGAAGCAGGAAAAAGAAATTAGAGAAGCAAAGAAAGAGAACAAACAGAAAACAAAAACTTTAAGACTTAAACCTTAATGTGTCAAATTAAATTAAATGCATAGAGATTAAATACACAAATTAAAAGACATCTTGGCAGGCTGGATTAAAGAACATTACTCAACTATATGCAGACTATAAGAAGTCACTTCAACTAAAATGAGATAGGCAGGTAGATATTAAAATAATCAAAAATAAATATCATGCAAATATGAATTAAAGGAAATGAGAGGTGGCTACATTAATACCAGATAAAGTGGATTTCAGAGCAAAGAAAATGTACTAGGAATAGAGAGGAATTTTATAGGATGAAGAAGAGTCAATCCACCAAGAAGTCATAGTAATCCTAAATGTATACACAACAAACAACAGAGGTGCAAATGTGTAAAGCAAAATTGATAGAACTAAGAAAAAAATAGACAAATTCATTATTGTTATAGTTGGAGATTTCAACACCCTTCTCTCAACAACTGATAGAAGAACTAGACTGAGAATTAGCAAGAAAAAGAAGAATTCAACAATACCATCAACCCACCAGATCTAATTATCACTTACAGAACATTCTATCTGACAGCAGCAGTATACACATTCTCTTCAAGTTCCTACAGAATATTTACTAAGATAGATTATATCCTGATTTGGAAAACAAATCTCAACAAATTTAAAAGAACTGAAATCACACAGAATGTGTTATCCAACCACAATAAATCAAACTAGGAATGAATGATAGAAAGATAAAAGGAAAATATTCAAACACTTGGGATCTAAACAATGTAATTCTAAATAATTCATGGATCAGAGAGGAAGTCTCAAGGGAAATAAAACAATACATTGAACTGAATGTAAATGCAAATTTGCAAAATACAGCTAAAGTAGTGCATATACTAGAAAAGAAGACACCTCAAATCAATAATTAAGATACTACGTCAATAGCTTAGAAAAATAGGAGTCAAATAAACCAAAAGCAAGTGAAGGTAGGAAATAATAAAAAAGTTCAGAAATTGATGAAACTTAAAATGAATCACAGATAAAATGAATAAAACAAAGAGCTGGTTCTTTGAAAAGATCAATAAAATTGACATACTTCTAGCAAGACTGAACAAGAAAAAAAGGACACAAATTACCAAAATCAAGAATGAAGGGGATATCACTAAAGGCCCTGCAGACATCATAAGGATAATAAGGTATAATACTACAAATAACGCTACATAAGTAAATTTGACAACTCATATGAAATGGATCACTTCCTCAAAAAACACAAACTACTATAACTCACACAATATGAACTAGATAATTTGACTAGTCCTGAAACTATCAAGTTGGATATAATTTAAAAACTTCCAGGAAAAAAATCTCTGGACCCAGATGGTTATACTGGAGAATTCTATCAAACGTTTAAATAAGAGTCAACAGTAATTCTACACATACTTTTCCAGATAATAGATGAGGCGGAAAAGCTTCCCAATTTGTGAATAAAACCACATAAGGACAGTACAAAAAAAAAAAAAGAAAGAAAGAAAAAGAAAACTGACTAATATCCTTTAGAATACAGATGCTAAAGTCCTTAACAAAATATTGGCAAATAGAATTCAGCAATATATAAAAAGAAACATCATGGCTGAGTGGGGGTTACTTGAATAATACAAAGCTTTTTCAATATTTGAAAATCAACCAATGCAATGCCTTGTATTAATGGGCTACAGAAAAAAAATCATGTGATCATATCAAATGAAGCAGAATGATGTTGTCGTGAAGAGTGTATTTATGTCAAGCACCTTAGTACAATGCCTAATATGTATTGTAGATACTGCTTTATGATTATGACAACCAAATTGTTAAGCTTTATTTTTTTCTTCTTGTGTTGTTTGTATTCAGCTAGGGCAATTTTGATGCCAAAAATCTATGTTCTCCCATTTGGACATTAGAGGACAAACTTTTACAAATACATGAAAGGGAGCTCTGAAGCTTGAAGGAGAGTGGGTATAAGTTGCTGTTTCTCTTGCCCTAGGGACTTGGTGACAGTGCATTCTGCTGGCACAGTGCAGTACTGGGGTGGGGGGGATTCAAATTATTTGCTGATCTTAAATTTTTTAGAGCCAAATGCTGGTGATATACTCCAGTGCTTCAAATGACAGATAAAAAAGTGAGGCAATAGGGCCTTTCCCTTCAGTGCATATGCCTTAGGATGGCAGCTGGCTGATATGTGCAGGCAGTCATTTGTGGCTTAGTGTATCTCTAGAAGCACATTTTTCTGTGATTAAATGTCAACTTATAAAACATAGCTCTGGAATTGGAAATTATTAATCAAAATGAAAAAAAACAACAAAGGATCCATAATAGAAAAAATGGTGAAATTAGAGCTAAATCTACACATTCCACCTACAGTTTGCTGTGTGATGATGCTGACTTTTACATTCCTGAAATAAAATGAAAAGGAAGATGTTAGCACTAACAATAAAAGTTTGACAATCACTTATTTTGCCCTTAAGGTTTCTAGGAACCTAAAGGTAGTGGAGTAAGTCAGATAAAAATCAAGTGTCAAGAAATGGCACCTTATCATTTTGGCATCCTCTATTTGGCAGCAATCCTTGATCATCTGCCAGTTGTCATGTGGTTTAGGTCTTCAAATTACATACTCAATCACAGACATTTTCATTACAATGGATTAATTTCACATTTTATTTTTGCTTTTATATTTCTTCTGAAATGAAGATAGCATAAATGTTATTGAGTTAGCTCCATTTTCTGAAGTAGAATAGTCGTTTGTTTTAAGCAACACCTATGTTAAGAATTGATGAAGTAAGTAGTTTTAATCTGCCACTGTTTTCTATTGCTTTAATCTGTGGCAAGATTTTTTTTCCCCTCTCACTTAATAGCCATTTGATAGACACTCTTTGGGTTTGCACTTTTATTAAGGAAATAATTTAGAGTCAGTCTGGATAAGAACAATCTCCTGATTTTATGACAGTAATGTCCCACACTACTGGAGATAGCTATATTGTTGCACTGGTATTAAGAGATAAAGTAATGTGCTTTGTGAATTAAAGAATTAATGTTGTATTAAGTAAGAAAATCCAATACAAAAGCGACTGGGAAACTAAACAATACTTTATTCAGCTGTCATTCTTGCTGTAAGTTAGAGAAGAATTTTCCATTCACATTTCTGCAACTTCCTACCTGCACTATTTTTTAGAACAAATTTAATTACATAATAGGACTAGAGTAAGTTTTAAAAATACCTATGAATTAAATAATACTAAAATCACCTGATTAAGATATATCATCCTGGCTGTTCAGATTAACAAAAGGAATATTTGAAATGGATCATTAAATAGAGAAAATTATTTCATTGATTTTTTTCAAAAGCTTCTTCCTGATTTAGCCACTAAGTGTATGGAACTGCCTCTGAAGGATCCCATTTTCATGAAATTTTTGACTTCCTACTGGCCATGTACTCTTGCTTTGGCAATTAATTCTTGTTTAACAAGCAAGTCTTTACATATTTTCAGCCTTCTCTCTCTTATATAAATAATTTCCAATTATAGGGAGATATGAATCTAATTGGATGTATTCATTCTTATTTCTCTAGTATAGCAAAAGACATGGCTTCATGGGCACACTGGAAAAGGCAACACAATCACCAATCAATAAGCTTTTTTTAAAAGAGTACATTTAGTTCATCTGAATAACAGTTCTGATATTGGTAAACCCAAAAGAAGTGCAATATGAAATTCTCAAGACTAGATTTGAACCCTTAGCTTACAATTCCTGTAATTGTTCTTTGGATTGTTCTATATATTTTAACTTGTACAACCCCAAACAGTGCATTTTTATTCTGTTCTAGAACAATAACATATTTATTCCATAAAGACCATGCTGAGGCTAGTGTGGTAGAGACAGAGGCGTGTATTTGTTAGGGAGGGAAATTAGTGGATGTCTTAATATAGACACTAAATATAAGCATCAAAAATTTCAATGAGCCTTCGATACGTGTTTGATAGATGCCTAAAAATGTCATCAATAGTTGATCCTTAATCACAGAAGTCCCATAAGATATAATTTTCACCTACTTACTTTATTCCTAACCCTTCCTAACCTGGAGTGATATTTATGACAGTGGGTATGTTCACCTCTCAGGCCAACTGGTGTGATTGGAACTGTTGCTTAAAACTCCCTTTTCAACCTACGGGTGAAATTAAGGTGTGGATACTTACTATTCACACAAATATTCAGTTCCAGATTATTTCTGAATACCAAAACTCAAAGGAAAGTGGAATTGCATTATCATCGATCTAGAGAGTCAACGTTCTGCTAGGGTTAGAGGTTCTTTTTCATTTGGACACATTTGGTATTTTCCCACAGTTCTGCTTTCCTTTTTAAACTTACGTCCCTTGAAAAAAGTGGCTTTTGGTCAAGAGAAAAACTCAATATATTTGTGTAAGAAATGTCTCTCTGGGGGCAACAGATAGTGCTAAAAGTTTTTGTTTATTTGTTTTTGATAATTAAAAAATCTATAATTGTATGACTTCATCAATCTACCCTTTCACTGACTCACTTCTCATTTTGGGGGCAAAGCTCACTGATAGCAAATGCATTTGACTACTATTTCTTCTTGAAGTCCAGCAGCCTCAGTAGAAGTGATACCAACATGAGTGAGGGTGGTAGGAAGAGGATGGTTGAGGGAAGCAAGGAGAATCTCAACCTACCAACTGACTCAAAAAGATCTCTTTTCCTAATGTTTATAAAAATGTTTGGAGTTCAAAATGACTCTATATGCAGGATTCCAGTCTGTTTTTGAGTTTCAGTGATGACCCAGTCTACCAGAAGGAAAATTTACTGCAACCAGTGCAAAATGTGCTCCTATCGGAGGAGAAAAATGAGGCTTGGGAAAGAGAATCAGAAAAGAGGGAGCCAGGATTGTGCTTGGCATTACTCACAGTAATAGAGAATATTGGTTTTGTTTGCTTATGGACTGATGAAGTCAAGGCATTACTCCTGGGCATTCTTCCCTGTTAATAATGCATATTGCTTTAGGAGGGAAAAAAATACAAAGCCTCAGGTGAAACTTACACTACTTGACATATTTCTTTCTGTACAAAAGGAGAGTTTTAGCTACGGCATTGACATTCACTAAAGTTTCAGAAGCATTTTTTAAAAATTTCAATATTACTTTAAACTAGAACAGATATGCTTGACTTTTATGTTATTGATGGAAATAGGAAACATTTCTATTTCCCTGTCTCTTATCTCTCATATGTTAAGGTTTACCCAGTTGATTTTCATATCTGCTTCATCCACACCTTGACTTGCTCTCTTATAGCCTCAGGATTTGTTCTACTTGTTGCCATTCCTATGTTTTCTAATATTTAAATCTTCACCTATCTTTCTTGTCTATTCCAGACTTTCCTCTATTTCTGTGTGAGTTACATCCGCCTTCCACCCCTGCCCCACCTCCCGTCCCCTGCCTTTGACATAAGGGATTCCAACAGCAATAATGTCCGTTCTCAGTTAAATACAAAAGCCAATAATTGTAGTTACATTTATTTCAGTTCCACATATATAGAGTACTGATAGCAATATTTGTTTTTAAAGGCAGTAATTTTGGAGAAAATTACTTTTCAATGACTACAACTTAAAGATTATACATTTTAGATAAGATTTTTTATAGTATAATAAAATGATTTTATTTAAATTACTAAATGTATAGCTTGATTTTTCTTAAGTTGAGTTTCTTTTAAACATCTACTTATTTAAAAATGACGTAAATTTATTCTTATCCTGTGAAAAATTCTACAACAGACTGATTTTTGTTACCAAGTGAAAAATCAATCCCAGTAGTAGTTTGATTCAGTTGTTTTAAACACAAATGATGGTGTGGTTGTATAGTCAATAGCAAAACAGTTTAAGATTTTCAAAAGATATTTTAGACTTGATCTTTCTATATATGTATAAAAAGAAACAATGAAATGCATTATACTAAGAAACATGACAAATGGCAAAATTATAATAAGGAATGAATGTTAATACATTAAAAAAAAATTTAATATGTCATATGGTCTGAAAAAGCAAAAATTTCAATTTGGGGGCCTGTGAAAGAAAGAATTAAAAGAACATAAAAATGACCAAACCCCACATAATTTCTTTTAGTTTCTGCTAATGAGTTCCTGGCCATGCCTCAGAGATGACGAGCATCTGGAAATCCTGAAGCTCTTAATGGCTGAACTTGCAATGGCTGGCATTATAGATGTGAGAAAATCATGGGCAAGTTCAGCATAAGGGGCATGTCTGTGAGCCAAGACTAAATTAGCTACATTTTTATACCTTTTTCTTCAACTATGTACATCCTGATGTTGACCCTTGATACCCACCTTTATTATTCTAACTGCCAAGTCATTATGCACTTAACCTAGAATAACAGACACTGAGGAGGGAAGAGTCACTAATGCTGAAAGAGACCTTTGAATGTCTAGTCTTTACATATTAAAGAATTTTCAGATTTAATATCACTGGAATTTTAAAGTTTCTTGGTTACCCTTTCAAGAAGAGAAATGTTTTAAATTTCATTTGTTTTAATATGTCACTTCAGCCTTTTTGCTGCAATGATTTCCTGCTCCAGCATTTTAACATACCCTTACAGGTATTATCCTTCAATTTTAAATCTTCTCAGGGATATTCAACCTTTTTAAGACTCTCTATACTTTTAACAGAGTTTGTCATTTCAGATTTAGAGAAAAACAGCCTTGTCATCCTTATGGAGAATTCTACCAAATCAGAGTACAATGTCTGACTTTAAAATGAAAATGGTTTTCATTTATATTTTACATTATGACCTACGTACCATATTCAGTTACATTTAGGAGAGTGATCTAAAATATTTAGTCACCCATGTAATCTTGGCAAGTAACCTAACCTCAACTCCAAGTCTCTAACTGAGAAAGTCTAAATTCAGTTTCTTCTTTCATTAAAGTGGACAAAAATAAAAGTGTTTACCTCATATGATTGTTGTGAAGATAAGACAAACAAATACATGAAAGCATTTAGCACAATGCCTGACACAGGGTAGTATTTAATGCATGGTACCTCATAGTTCTTACCATGGTGACTGTGACTTAATCCAATAGACTGAAGCAGTAAAATCAATGATGTGATACGACTCTAAAATGCAAATACTCCTTCTGAGAGCACTTTTGTTAAAAGTTAAAGTTTTTAACAGCAGTTCTCAAAGTGCTCAAGTGGTACTGTCTGGAATTTGAGGGTGTGGGGCTGGATTTACCTTACTGTGACATGTTCTTCTAGCAGTGATTCCCAGACTTTTTGAATTAATGGACACCAGAATTTGAGATTTTGGAGACTGACATAGCAAGAGAGAATTTAAAAACTACCTCCTACTATTATGCCACTGAAAAAAAAGAGGCTAGGATTTAACACCCTCAACACTTTGCCATATATTAGCCACTCTCAGGTACATAGAACAATGATGGTAGATACAGGAGCAAAATTCTTTCTGATAGATGAACACATTTTGTTTATTTTATATATCTAAACCTCTGGATCCACAGCTTGGAGGGTACCCACATTTGTTCTCCTGTAATGCTTGGAGTACTGCTAGGCATAGCCATAGGTATTATCAATATTAGTTCAAAAGATACAATAACTAGAACAGAGAGCCACAAGTTCAATCATAGTCTTTCTGAAATGGATTTCCCACTGAATCTCCGCAGCATCACAGTACTTTCTGATCACAGTAGTATCACAGTATTAGTACTACACAGTAGTATTATCCTAGTAGTAGCATCATAGTAGTATCTCTTGGCATAGAGATAAGATTTAAAAAATCTTCTGCAGAGACTTTGAGAAGCAGACTCAAATGGGGTACTGACTAAGACTTCTTCACCACTTATTATCCTTGATTCCCCATTCCATTTGTAGTTTAATTTCTGATTTTTCATTCTCATCCTATCTAGCTTAATGACTACTTACTTCAGGACAATGGCAAAACCAACACTGACTTAAAAAAAAATTGATTGTAGAATAAAATATAAACTCAAAGAATAATAGTACAATGTTCACACCTATTTTGGTAAATCCAGCAGCCCAGGCTAATAATCCCATTACCATTTTCATTTCCTTAGGTTGATTCTCACTAGAATTTTAACTTGGTATCCTCAATTAATATATAATAAAAAACTAAAATTGAATATTTAAAGCATTCTTTATTCTCTTTACTCTGTGACGTAATAGGTAAACATATCCATTATTAGGTTCTAAAGTCTCAGATTTTAGGCAAAAGTGTTATAACGTAGGGTAGTCAGAAAATGCTTATGATAGTAGGAAGAAGCTATAAGTGAGTTTACACATGAAGGACATGGTAAAATTTTAAATACATATTACATTATTTTACATTTGACAAGACATATAAAAGGCTACTGAAATTTTCAGATAGGTTAAACAATTATTTTAGCCGTTAACAAGAATAACTAGCTCACAAATATTTAATCAATACAGAATTGCATGGGGTTCTCAAAGCAAGTAGAGAAGCAAGCAAATGATCATCATGATTTGTATTGATGATATGATTAAACATAATATTATGGACTTTGAAAATAGATTTTATGTAAAATGGATGTATGAATGGATAATGTAAACACCTGTTAATTCCATTTAGAGTAATAAATGAATAAGGCTTTTCCTTTTATGGGAAAATTATAGTATCCCTTTGCAACTAAGTACGTGATTATGGTTCTCTCCTCTCTTGGTCAGGTTATGTAAGGGTCCCTTGGCTCTGATAGGTACTTCTTCAATTTCCTACCATCACATTCACAATCTCCTCTTTTTTCATAAAGAAGCAGATTTCCCTACTTTCCTGAGATTTCCAACTTCCTCTTCACCAATCACTTCTCATCAGCCTTTAAATATAATCAGGTGTTTGCCATCTTAAATATTCCTTCTGTCTTCCTCATATCCCCTTCCAGATTCTACCGTAATTCTCTTTCCTTTTAAAAGGAAACTCTTTTCTTGAGTTTTTTTTAAAGTTTCTCTATTTCTTAATGTAGGTTCCTATGGATTCTGCCCCGTCAGTTAATTAAATTACTTTTGCCAAGACCACCAATAACCTTTTTGTCACTAAAACCAAGGAGCCTTTACTCATACTTACCTTGTTTGACTTTTTTTGCACCATGTGATACTGTTGACCCTTCCCTCCTTTAAACATTTTTTTCTACTTGATTTCTAAGGTGCCACTTTTCCTTGTTTTTCCTTCTACAGTTTTTTAGTGGTCATAGGAGTTGAAAGCGCATCTATTCTATTCCAACTGATTAGTCAAGGCCAATCATATAATTCCATTCATCTTGCTAGGGGTGAGAAGTCCTTAGCTATTTTGTATCAATGAGATGTAAAAAGAGGCTTGTGGGGGGATTTAGGGAAGAAAGGTTTTGCTTGTAAGAGACAGCTATGGGAAACTTGGTTCTCTCTCCTGATGGACTGGAAGGAGGAAGCTTGTTATCTTCAATTGCCATAGGTAGCCATCTGATAATTATGAAAGGAACCAATTTTAGGATAAAGCCAACAATATGAATGGAAGAGTGGAGAGGGAAAAAAACCTAAGTATTTAAAATTATCTAACTGAAGACTAATCTGAGCCTTACCCTAGATCTTTTCTACTTCTAATGTTAGCTAAATATTTTAGTGTTCAAGGCTGGAATTTTCTATAACTTGTGGTAGAAAGAAACTTATTGACAAAATCTTTGGTCATTCCTTCTCTGCTCGTTTCTAAGAACATGCCTTAAATGTTGGTGTTCTGTGGAGTTCTGTATAGTCTACCTGTCTCACTCACAACTCAATTATGACTTACGTTTTAATGATTGCTAAATTTGAGATTTCTCTCCTGAACTTCAGAAGAATATATATAAATATCCACTAAAAATTTCCACTCAGATTTCCTAAAGTTACCTCAAATCTACATCTTAAAATTTAAACTCCCCTCCCCTCCTCCACTTACACCTATTACTCTTTTGCTTTCCCATCTCAGTGAATGGCACATCATGGCTCATACAAATTAGAAACCTGGGGATTAGTCTTGGAACTCTTAGCTGTCTCTTATGCCCTATGTCCAGTCAATCACAAGATCACGTTGGCTGTACCTTTTAAGAATATATTGGATCTTTGCATTTTCTCTCTACCACCCATTGCTTCCATCTACTCTCCCTTGGATTACAAGAGAAGCTTTGTAACTCATTCCATGGCCTCTAGTTTTTCTGCTCCCCAATTCGTTCTCTGAAAATCTGTCAGAGTGCTCTTTAGATGAAAATTTAATGATGTCTCTCCCCTGTTTAAAACACTTCTTCCCATTTCTTTCAGGATAAAGCCCAGCATAATCTGGTTTATGCTTATCCTCCTAGCTTTATTTTATGCCACCCTTCTCTCTTAACTTTCTTTAATTTCTTTACTAAACTGGTGTCCTCTCCAGGTGCTCTCCTAGCCATCTTCACAGGGCTATATCTGCAATGCTGGATATTGCTCAATAGGCAGATTAATAACGTGTATAACACCTGCAAATCAGAATATTAACAATTATTTTGGGTAAAATAATTTGATATTTAATATATCTTTTTAAAAAAGCACTGAAGTATTTATCAAAGGAAAAATCACCACTTAAGTTACAAAGAAAGTATGGGATTATGTAGTGTATATGTTATGAAGCACAATTATAAAATGAACATTTATGAGCTTAAGAACTAGAGTGTAAGAATCACAATTCAGCTTAAGAAACAGAACAGTACTAAAACTAACATCAGCTTCCTCCCTGATTCTACCCCCAGCCTCCCTTTTAGAGATAACCATAATCCTAAATTTATGTTAACCATTCCCTTATAAAAAGTTTTTTATAAGTATTTTTAGTTTTGCTTGTTTTTGAGATTTATAAATATGGAACTCTTGATGTGTGCCATATTCTGAAACTTGTTTTTCACTAAAAGTATGCTTCTGAAGTTTATACACATTATCCTAATTATAGCTAACAAATGTTCATTGCTGTAAAATATTCCCTTGTGTGAATATTTTTTATCATGTTTCTTGTGATAGACATTTAGGCTTATCCAGTATTCTACCATTGTAAGTGTTGGTATCTTGAATGACATACACAAGAGTTCTTCTAGGATAATATCTTAGGAGGGCAATTATTGGAATGTTGGGTATATGCATATTCAGCTTTATAAGATAATTTGTTGCCAATGTGATTGTGCTTTATACTCCCACAAGAAGTATAGAGTTTACATTGCTCTTATACTTGCAAAGAACTTATATTTTCATACTTCTTAATTTTTGTTAGTCCAGTAGGTATAAAATAGCATTTTTTCTGTATTTCCCTGATTGATAAAAAGGTTCAGTTTTATTTTAAGGTTAATTTACTCTCTTGATGCCCTTGTATTTTACCATACTTTTGGTACTGTGTTATATGTCTTTTCATATTGATTTGTAGGAGTTATAAAAAATATATTCTGGAATATCAATCCCTTGTCTCTCATATATGTTGCAATTATCTTCTCGGTTATAGCTTTCTTTTTGCTCCCTTTATGGTGATTTAACATGAAGTATTACAATTACCTACTTATCTCTGAACCTACCTCACCAGACTAATAGGTTCTAGAGGTAAGACACCATACCATATCTTATTCATTTTTGTTCCCTAACATCTAGCAAGTACTCAACACATAGTAGTGCTGCTTAGCACATACACTTGCTCACTAAGTGTCTGATGAATGAATGACAGGATGAATGAGTTGCTATGACTTTAGAAATGGTGAATCAATCTTTTGTGGTCAAATTTCATTTGTGGTCAAATTACACCATGCTGCTGAATCCAACAGAGTCAGAAAGTATACATTACACAATTTCCTGTAGTTGCACTTCAAAGGTGGGTGTCAGACATGAATAAGAGGTGACAGATCTTCAGAGAGGTGGCAGGATGTTGTTTATAAAAATTCATTACTAGCTCTGAGCATTTGGCAATGTTCACTTTTCATTCTTTTCAATGCACTTACAGTTAACCAGACTCCCTATTGTGGGATAGTATTTAGACTAAATTTATCACAAAGTTAGAAATGATGTTAAGACGCAAGATATGGATTACATATTACAATGGATATGCAAGATTCATGGTTTGTGTCATTAATTTGAAATTGGTTACCTTTTTAGTAATGGTGTCCGGAGGTACATCCCGCCTCCCAAGAGGATAAGGATTCCACTGGCCACTAGGAGATACATCTTCTTGTCCATTGTCTAAAATGTTGCTTTGCTGGGACGGGGTCTATTGCAAAAATGGTATGGCATCCTTTAGTGATGTAATAGAAGTTTATCATAGTTTTCTGAAAAGAGTCCCTCATGATTATGGTAAAATTAATTTTGTTTAATCACAGAAAAACATATATCCTAAACTGGAGGTATTATTATACACTATTTACGTGGTAAGAATTGTAAATTAATAGCTTTTTGGAAGCAGTGAGAAATTCAATTAAAATAACCATCTTATAGTTATTTACTGAATTTTAAAGAGAAGTTTAAATTTACAGTACTGGAATAAAAATAATCAGGATAAAATTAACCAATTGTTAAAAACTACAACATTTAAAAGTTGCTTCACTTGTTTCTTTAGTGTGATCTTACCATTTAGAATATAAACTGAAACCATATAATACATAGTATGTAACTTCCAATATTCCAAACCATAACCTAAAACAAATTTTATGAGGCTGTATTGATTCTGGGAGAATGTGTCTTGCACTAATCCAAAATGGTATTAACACTAGCATAGTGCGAGATTCATAGCACTGTGACATTATCTACAGATCGCTTAGAGGAAAGATTAACACATCAAAAACTATTGTGCTGTTAGAATTTCAGTGTAAATAAATCATAATTGTTTTGATTCCAAATTTATTTATATAGATCATTTATGCATTAAAGTTTACACTCTTCATATATATTTTATTTTTGGCTGATTTACTGCTTATTATTTTTAACAAATAATAATACTCCTGTCTTTATTATTATTACTACTAGATATTTTGGGAGGCTTCTGTAGTCTGACCTGAGTAACAGAAAATAATCATACATCATCAGAAAGATGGCCTCCCGTGGAAGGATACAGTAATGGGGTATTTTTCCTGTCGAAGCCGATTAACTTTTTCCATAGGCTTTCTCCTCCTCTAACCTACGGGATATACAAGTACTGCTTGATTTCCTGGGGAATTCTTATGTGGTGAGATATTATACTCAATGTTTCCTATGCCATTTTCTCCACATGTTTTGGAGGATCCCTATGGATAAAGAAGTCCTGGTTAGAGAGTGTATGTGCAGCTCTTTGTGTGAAGAATGGTCTTCCAACCCTGGAATGAGGGAACTGGGCCACTCTCTTCATAACATGGCACAGATGGACTGCTTGCCAGGCTTCATCCAGTTATACGGAGTGCTCCTAATTGTTCTCCTTTAGAAAACAATTATATAACCACCCTATCTGCATTTTGACTACATGCATTTTTAAAAAGCATTGCTTGGAACTATTAAAAAATAATATTCATTACAAGATTAATTAAACAAAATTAGATGAAATTTTCCCGGGGTCTAGTGGATATAGTGAAAAGTAAGGAAATTCAATTTTCTTCTTTGACTTTGGCCATGTGAATTCCTTTTTCATGAGCATATCAGAAAGTATGAAAAAAGAGAAAAAAGGTACTGAATTGAGGCTCCTGGGTTAGTTAGGAATGAATTTTCATGTGTTTGTTTGAAAATCAAATAGAGGTAACATATTTAAAATATATATTACTTGAAAATAACCAGACAGCTATTCAATGACCAGCTGTCTGATTTCAAGCATTAATTTTTTAGTCTTTACCTTTTGGAGATTAATGTTTGCATATGCCCACATACGATTTTTCTAGCTATTAATATGACAAATACAACTGTTAAAATTAAGCAGTTAAAATATAATTATGCAGGGCAGGCACTACTGGACAGTTTTCTTTTTGAATTTTTAGTACTCATGTCTTTTCTGGTTTGGTTTCTTTGCCAATGAAGTGGGATAATAAATATATTCAACTAGCTGGGTCTGTGGAACACAGATTTTTGAGAAGTGGTCAGAATTCAACACATATAATCTTTTTTTCCTCCATATCATCTTCATCTTCATCTCTATTTCCTCCACTAAACTCCCTTCAGCTGCCCAGACATGACTCCTAGTCACAGAGAGCAACTGAGAATTGCACGATTCTTTTCAACGTAAAAGAAGGCTAAAACACTTAGTCAAAATCCTAATATCATGATGATGAGATTCTTCATTAATTTAGCAATTAATCTCTCTCTTTTTAAAATTAGAATTAACAACCGCACCAATTCCTTTATGTTACAGGGCCCAAAGAGAACATAAACATGCAGACACGTGAAAAAAATACTTTGACTAGACAGCAAAATTAAAGGAATTTCCTGAAAGCAATTTCCTTTATTAATTTCAAGAATGCTCTGGCCTCTTCGTTTTTCTGAAGTGAGACACCCTAAGGGTGACTTAAGTTTGCAAAAAATAGACCGTGAAAACAGTTTATTAATGTTTGGGAGGGAGGAACCCAAAAGAGAATTATGTAGAGGGTTCACATTCTTTCTCAAAAGGAGTGAGTATAGCTATTTACAAAAAAATGTACTTCTGATAAAGTGCTCCTGAACTTTACATAAATGCAGTTACTTAGTTGTTAAAATTCTATGAAAAGTTACAAGGAGCAACTGTCACTAATGAATTTTATTATTTCAAAGAAAATAAGCAAATTGAGGTTCAATTATCTTTAGTACCACATTCTAGTTATTTTCTATAGATACTTCAAAAGATTAAGAATTAGTCTTTTCCTCACCACATATGACCAATTTAATATAAAATACGTGGAAAATCCTCACAATATACCATATCTTCAGCTTCTAAATTCTGTAGTTCCTTAATATTTCAAAATAAGAGAAAAACTCGTCAATGTGATTTAGTGAAAAGTCAGAAATTATATTTTTAAAGAAATTCGGTAATGCTAGTAGAAGTTTTGCTGAACAGATGCTAATCCCAAAGACGACTGTGGACATTTGTAGATTTAACGTTTATGATTTTGACTACTGTGAGTGATCACAAGCATCTATTGGAAGGAAGAAGTAATTTCTAATTTTGCTGAGACATAAATGTGCATGAATATGTGTGTCTCTATATATCTGTGTATGCATGAGCATGTATATGAGTGTATGCATGCAGCTATGCATATGTGTGCCCATATGTGAGGATATGTGTATGTAGAGGATTCACATGTATGAATAAATGAGCTCAGCTGATCCAGTAGCTTTGCTCTTGACAAAGAGCAAATTGATGGGTGCACTGAAAGCTTCGGAAATTCACTTATGGCATTTAGTTGGAGGAATTATATGAGAGTGGTATTAGAATTTGGCACTGTGCAAAGGTCTTGGGATATATTCCTTAAGAACTCAAGGATCTATTTTGCTTAGTAATTGGCACATCGTTCACAGAGGGCATTACCACAGCTTCAAAAAAATGTGTGAAAACAACTTTCCCCAAAGTATTTTCAGTGAAATTATTGTTATATTATTCTTTTTCTGCATAGTTTTTGAAAAAAGTAGGTTATAAAGACAAATATACACCAAGTTTGGATCTTAATTATTATGCTTTCACAGGGTTCGATCTGAAGATGGTAATGTAATATCCAGATGATTTTAAAGCTAGTATTTCATTATAGTGGTGGGGAAGCATCTGTACGAGTACTAAGCTTATTTTGGTAATTTTAGTCACTGTCTATGAGAATTTATGTGGATTTACAGGCTGAAGGCTTTTTTCATAATTAGAAAGATAAGTGAATCCTTCTTGAGCAATAGGTAGCCAATAATAAATGCAGCAAAATCAGTAGAAACTATAGGCATAAGTTACCCCAAGGTGCTGCAGAAATATTGCTTTGCTTTCAGCAAACAAAACAAAACAAAACAAAACAAAACAAAACAAAACAAAACAAAACTGGAATTAAGTAAGTAACCCTTGGAACTAGGGTGAACGAATGCATATCAGATATTGTTACTATTTGATCCTGAGTCACTTGAATGGTCTATAAGAAAGGACATTAGAAATTTGAAAAGAATTTAGGTGCAAACATTGCTATCGAAACTCTAATTCAAAAGATGGTGGAATAAGTATCAACTAATAAAACAGATACTGAGGCCATCTTCTTCCAGGCAAAATTATATGAAAAGATCATTGAATACATATATTTCCATAATTTCAACTTCCCTTCCTCTGAAATTGTAATTTATATTAGTGTCTGTTTCAATACGCCAATAAGCAGTAGGTACTATGGTGTAATATTATGTTGGTAAAAGTTAAAAAAAAAAAAGAACAAGAAAAAAATTATCAATTTCTCCAGTGTAGAAGAGACCACACTATTTATATTGGCAGCTGGACACCTGCAGATGGGGAGTTAGAAAAGGCCAGGGATTTCTTTCCCAGCCTTGCATGTCTCTGGAGCAGGAGTATTATGGATGATTAAGTTGTGATTTTCTTAAGTTCAAAACCTTTGGTCTTTTCCTGCTACCAAACATATTTCTTGGTGATACTGAGTGCTCAGGAAATGCAAGTGGATCTTAAAGAGGGCAAGGTAACTACTAGCATTTATTAAGCTCAGCTAAATAAGAGAGCACTGTATCTGTAGCACATAGGGGATAATCATCCCCTATGGGTCATGATATATTTTAGATTAGTTATTATGTTCTACTTGTGTATTCTTTTCTCCGTCCCATAATATCTACTTTTCTGATTGTTGTGAAGATAATATAATCATGTATATGAAAGAGTTTTATCAACTATTATGAATTACAGCCTATGAAAATGTCCGATTTTATAAACATTTGAGAAGGCATCATCATATACAAGAAATAGCAGGGACTTGGGTGCTAAGCAGAGTCGGATTCAAATTCTACTACCATGCTAGGTGTAGGGGTTACAACAGTAAAACAGTGAAAATATAGTTGAGTTCTTTTATGTAACACATGAGTCTCAGTTTCTTCTTCTATACAATGGTGAGAAATAATTCCATTCAGGGTTTTTGTGAGGGTTGTGCAAAAAAAAAAAAAAAAAAATTAAAGTATCTCATGGTACTATGTACATAGTAGATTTCCAATAAATCCTAGTCTTTATTTTTCTCCTATCAAAATATTTATTTTTTTCTACCATTAATCTGGATAATAAAAATGACAGTTTGAACTGACATTTTACAATATTATATTTCTCTTTGATAACATAAAATTTCAAGACATTAGCTAAGCTCAATTACAACAGAACACATCCAAAGAAGCACATTGAACCATCAGTAACGTCATAGAAAGTTGTCTTAAATGCTTTTTGGAGAGGCAGTGAATAAATGATAAATGAATAAATGAATAAATGAATGAATGAGTAAGTAAATAGATAATACTAATAATTAATAATTTAATAGCTGACATATGTCTTAGATGTTCTGGTTATAAATACTATTAAATTTTTTATTAAATTAGAGTAAGCATCAAAAGATGAAAATATTAAAGGAAATTAAATTTATTAAACTAATTTTGTGGTTTTCTTTATTTGCATTCTGTTAATATCAAAACAGGTTCTATAAAATTACCATAGAAAATGTAATTTACTATCTATAATACAGAAAGACTATATTTAGCCTGTAGTCCATGAAAAATGTACAGTACTCGACCTGGAATATAATAAATATGAAAAAATAGAAATATTCAAAACACATAGCAAAATCTGGGAGAGTCTTTTCTTTTTATCCACGTAAATATTCGCTCTGTAAATACTTCAAGTTCAGAGTTCTTCAATCTTTATTCAAAAATAGTTATATCTTTTAAGTAGTTTATTACAAATTTGTTTAAAAGAAAATTGAGAAAAAATTATTAGATATGTTTTGGTAGCCTAAAAAAAGAAAAATCCAAACCGAAAAACAAATAATTTGCTCAGTCAGGACCTCAGGTAGTGCCCTTTTGTCAATTACCATAATGGAGGGATGGGGAGGTAGGAATCACAAAAAGGTGCCCTCTCTGGGTACATAACTTGCAAGAAGACAATCTCAGTGTAACAGAGAAAATACAAAAAGGTGCTCCTTTCTTTTAATTACAAGAGGTTAAGCCTTGCCAGCAGAGAGTGTGGGGAAAGGGTCTGGATTTCAGCCCCTGAATGTTCCCTGGGGAGGGCACCGCCTATACAAAAGTATTCTGCAACTCCATACCCAGTTCTTAACTGGTAATACGTGAAAACATTCATTTAGATTCCTTAGGACACTTCATTCATTCTTTCTAGGACACCCCAAAGTCATTTACCACAGTACCTAACTAGAGATAGCCAGTGTTATCATTCAGGAATTTTATGAATAAAAAGATAGCTCCAGGATTTTCACAGGAGAATGAACAGTTTTTGTCAATTAAATAGCTGATACTAATTTTTATTATCTTAAGTGGCAAGATGAAAGTGCTGTAATAGGTTTTTATGTATTTGTAAATCAAAGGAAAATAATTTTTGCCTCTCTCCTCTCCTGGTGAGAGGGGTTCCAGGAAACTGAGCCTCAATCATAGGACCGGCTATTAACGGTTCGTGGAGCCAAGAAGGGAGAATCTGAAAGGCTGCCCCTTAAGAGAGGTTGACCCTAAAGTTTGGCAGAAAAACCAAACAAGTTTTCAAATTAAGAAGCTCTGCAGAAGAGATGTACCTGAGCACAAAGGCAAAAGGGCAGAGACTTAGACTGGAATCCATGAAAGGAAGTAGAGCATGGAGTAGTCTTGAAAGTGATTAAACATCCAGTAACCACACCTGATAATGTTCCTGCACTAGCAGCAAGGTAGCAAAGTTGTCCAGACGCTTAAATGTCTACAGTTCACGGGGCTTAAACTCATCATTTGGGCCATAAAATCTTTAGGGGGCAATGGAGTAGTTGCCCTGACTGTTTATTTCCATCCCTTGCTTTCTTTCTTCTCCCTTTTATTTATTTATTTTTTGGTGTGTATAATAAAGTATTGATGACAATTCATTTTGAGATAGACTATTTCAATACTTGAATTACTCTTTTTTTGGGGGGCCTGGATGGCAGCTTATTTATTTATTTGTTTATATTGAAGTATACTTGATTTACAATATTGTGTTAGTTTCAGTTGTATGCAAAGTGATTCAGTTCTGTATATATGTGTGTGTATATATATACTGAAATATATATATATATATTTTTATATATATTCTTTTTCAGATTCTTTTCCATACTTGAATTATTCTTAGTTTGCAATTTAAGGTAGTTTCCAAAAAGAATTCCTTTAGGTCATCTCTGTGCCCAACTGAGTAAGGTTGCAATGTTTCCAAATATAACTCTGCAATATTTCTGTTACAGATCATCTTAGAGCTATAGTAATAGTTAATGAATCCATTCTATAGGGTACCCCCCAAAACATCAGAAAATTAATATAGCAACACAGAGGTACCTAATTTATATCTGGAGAATAATTTATACATTGAGAAACAGTGCTTCAAGTGTATTACCATTTTTCAGACACTGAATGTATCTATATTATCCTATAGATTGATGAGAAAATAGGGCTAAAAACTAAGCAAAATAAGGGGTTATCCATATGATATAATTTCAAGGGGTTCAAACAATAGCTTCTTTCATACCAAGATCTCGCTAATCTGCTCACTGTATTTTGAAATTCTATGATTGTAGTTTAAGGGTTTGATTTCTATTTAATTACCAAGCCCTCCAGGAAAGGTGTCTATTTAAGTTGTGATAGCTTGTCTGTTCCTTAGCGCAAATAAGTTTCAAGACCTTTTTGAACACTGGTTTTGTTAGGGCAGAAGATGAAAGCCCTGGGCATCTAAGAGGACATGAAGAACAGACTAGAGGCTCCAGTGAAAAGGGTCTCACTGATGGTAGTGTGCTGGAGCCGACTTGTACTAGCTCATGAGGGCTGACTATTCTCAGTCCCAATTCTGAGTTCAGTGACGTCAAGTTACTACTTTGAAATTGGCCAGAGAGGGAGTGTTTTATCACTGACATAGGTAAACACCATAAATCAGTCATTTCTCTCCCTGGAGAGAGTTACCTACACAATACTGGTCCTGTAACAGGAGACTGAGGACAAGGAAAATAATTTTCAAAAGTTCTCAATTAAGTTAGCTTTTTTTTTTTTCCCCAGAGTGATCATGGGTGATAAAAAAGCTGTGAATTTAAATGTCTCTTTAATTTTATTACTCTCCTCAGAGTAGGAAGCAAACTATACAGAGTTAGGGGCTGTTACTAAGGCTAATTTGACAATAAAACATGAGTTTGTGGTCTTATAACACTCATTTTCCTGGGATGGGAGTTTGCTCCATATGTTCATTAATTTGATTAAGAGAAGAGTGTTTGGAGGCTACCATCATTTTGTTATCCTTACTTTTGCATTGCTTTTTTTTTGTAAAAACTTACTAGGTTAATGACTACATTAATAATGTAGTCATAATGACATATTGCGTGAAAATAACTCATTAGTTTCCATCGAAATGTAACTAAGAGTGCATTAGTCAATTTAAACAGGTAAAATGTGTATTCTCTGTTTTGCCTGAATAAAACAAGCAGAAACGGTCCTTTGACAATGGAAATGTTTCCTCTTACAGTATATTGCCTTTCAAATAAGCCTACATTTTCATTTAAAATCATGTGAACTTTCCACTTTTCCATTAACCCAGGATCAGTAAAAATTTGCTAGCTAAGCTACAAATTTGTTTCTCATGTTTTACTTCTGCATAATATTTCCTACAAAAAAAAATGGGCTAAAGAAGTATTTAGAAGTGCCAACCACTTAATTTTCATTCTAATTTGGGACTCTTATGTCTTTTCCAAAGGAATCAACTGAATCCAATAATAATTTCTTTTTGTGTGTGTGCGTGTCTCTTTGTTTTGTTATTTTATTTTTATTATTTCTTTCACTTCATGAGGATTAAAACTGTAGTTCACATCCATTCTCAATGTCAGGTCTTGTACTCAACCAGCATTTATTTAATCTTTTCTTCTGAGAATTCCTTATTTATAGCTAGTTCATTGGTACTAATTTAAGACTTAGATTAATTGGCCATAACTGTGTGGGTTTATTTCTCAGCTGTCTATTGTGTTCCATTGATCTATGTGTCTGTTTTTATGCCAGTGCCATCCAGTAATAATTTCTAGTTCTGTTCTCAGAATGCATCAGCAAGAGAATATAGGGTGGTCTCCAAAAAAGTAAAAAAAAAAAAAAAAAGGTATATATCAATACATACATATACACACACAAAAGAAAGAGAAGCAAAGAATAAAAGAAAAAGAAAGTGAATAATAAGAAAAAACGAGTCTTAAAGCAACACAAAAAGCCATGTACCTGCTCAATCCAAAAAGCAAAGCTGTTAAGCAGGAACCTGATAATCAATCTAGCTATATTCATTTAGCAGCTAAGAGTTTGGGCTCTACATTGTTTGCCCTTGTGCTTTTTGGACTCCTGAGAGTCTATAAGCAGGGCTGTATGTACAGCCTAAACACATTACGTGAACAAACAACATTAATTGGCTTTGGTATGCTGACACATGTAGGGCAGTCCATACTTACTTTCTGAAGAGGTAGTTCTTGTAGATCAAATTTAGACTTAGTCTGCAAGTTTAAAGTCATGCTTCTGCCTGCATGCATTGCTGAAATACCTCCATAGGGCAGCATGCCAAGGTTAACTGTGTTGTGTTTGTAAGCAGCATTCTGAGTAGAGGAAATAATCATGTGACAGGATGTGAACACATGCTCAACAAACTGATTATTACATGAACATGTTTAAATTTATAACATTTAACTTTAAGCAGGCAAACAGTAACTTTCTTTTTTAAACATGCACTTGATCAGACAGAAGCATACAGTAAACAGTGTTAGTTATGCACATAATGAGTACCATCCAAAACTACAGAAAAGACAAAAAGCAAAGATAACATTCGTTTTACATTTGCTGCTAACTCAAAGGCATAAAACCTATCTCTTATATATCATGATTGTAGTGACTCTGGACAAATGTTCATCAGTGGCGGTCTATTAATTCAAAAATTTCAAACAGCGAGGTCTTAATCAAATTTTGTCAGCTGCAAATCTCATGGTCTCTTTCACATTGTGAGATTAGCACATACAAATTAGCTTAGCTTATAATTCTGCCTTAAAACTAATACACTGAAAAGTTAAAGCCAAAATCAGTCGCTTTTATTTCTCTGTCTATAGGCATAATTATGGCAACTCAGAAAAAAGAGCTGGTCAAAAAATCATTCAATCTGACCAGTGGATGATTGAATTTGCTGATTAGTTTAGTTAAACCAGTCAACTTGTATGTGAATCCAAATATTCTAACTTTTTTGTTGTTTCTTAAAAATTACATTTTAAACTGGAAAAATTTCATAATGAAACTAAAGGAACTATGATTTGAACTATTAATGCTATTTATCTGATATACCTAAATACCTATAGAACATTCTAGTGATATTTGCATTGTAGCTACCCTTCAGTAGGTGCGTCTAAAGTTATTCCAAGTGTCTGATAGGTAGTTTGTTTTTTTCTACAGAACTTCATTTAAAAATTAAAACATTTTGTATACCCTGGCATCAAATAGTTTCCATCAGTACAATCTCTACTTTCCACCTATCATGGACATGTAATAATTGACAGCATTTGGCCCTTTTAAGTAATTCTCTTAATTTGGAAAAAAAAATCTACAGAAGTTAACTTAGTACACTTTCTAAAACTGAATATTATTGAACATTAACAGCAGGCAGCTATTCTATTCTGAGGGCATTATTTGCAAAGAAATGACTTTTAGCACCAGAATTCCATCAACTGAAAGACTATTGTACTCCTGATGGTGTGCTGTCTACTAATCATATTTGTTATGGATCCCTGATTATTTCATCCAGAGATTTTTTTCCATTGTCACCATGCCAAAACTGAAAAGGACACTGAACATTTCAATCTAGCACTTGAATGCCTCCTTAAGGGTTAAAATGACTCCAGTCTAGTGCTCTCTCAGCTCTTATGGAAGAGTAGCAATCTTAGACATACGGGTTCATGTTTTCATTTCTCTCAGTCAAATGGGGCTCTATAGTGGAAGCATGAGCCTTGAGATAAAACCAAAGCAGAAAACAAGCATCTTTAATCTAGGGTAGTACTTGGAGCTGCCTCTCCAAGGTCAACACCGAGCAAGATCTTTAACCAACATTATGTAGAACACTTAAGCTTATCCAATGTCCAGGCTTCTAGGCAGTTCTCTTTTATAAGGAATGGACAAAGATCTTGTAGTTTCTAGTGTAACTATTTGATTTCCAGGGTTCAGATCACTCAACTAAATTTCGCTGGAAGGAAGCACACTGTGTCTGGGGCAATCTGACTTTGGGCAGAATGTTAAGAACAACAGTACAGAACCATTTTTACATAACAACTCTGTGTTCCAGCACCCTGAATTTATCTTGTTTTAAGTTTTAAGTAAGATACAGCCTGAATAGCTCAGTAACTCAATTTAGAGAGGGAAAGAAAAGTTACTTGGAGAAAAGAGGAAGAGCTTTCAGGATTTGATAGCCTGAAGCAATACTCTAAGGTAATTTAATTTCATGGAATTAAGTGAGAAACTATTGAATATACATTGAAATTGCTCTGAAAAATGAAAGACAGACTGAGGGAATTATAAAGACAGAGGATATGTGAAGGCTAATTAAAAAGGGAGGTATTGTCACAGTAATGGAAAAATACATACAAATTTACTTTTAGTTATCTGGATCTGGGACAGGCAGGGCCTCCAGACTTCTGCTCATCCAAATCCCCCTTCCCCAGTCCTATTTTCCTCCCTCCAAATTCCTGCTCCAACTAGAGGAGTCACCTACTTTTCAGTAGCTCTGATCAAAGGAAAGGAACCATTTATTTGGGAAACCAGTAAATAAATGATGGTACCAAGTGCTTAAAATTTTGTCTTTTCTTTTTCATGCTTTGTTTTCACTCACTCCTCTGTTGCCTCAAATTACTAGTCATTGTATATATGCTCCAAAAAGCTTCTTATAACCTTTCTTGGCTAGTTCATCTTACCCTGTTACGTATGGTCGTGTCTACACGAGGCCAGAGTTCCCAAACTGTACTGTTTTATTTGGCCCCAAATATTTTCGCCCTCCAAGTTATCTGTCTACATGGAGGGTATAACTTGAGGTAAGGCATGGTGACAACCGACCAGGTGTCTCCCACTGACAGCCAGTCATGAGGCTTTGATGAGGTTCCCTTCAATGGGACTGAGCACACCTATTTGAAACAGACATTCTGATGAAATATTTTGCAAGGCAGAACCAGTTTCCACATTGAGAAACTAACACCCGCACCCACATTTATTAGTTCACTCTTTCCCTATAAATAATCGTTTTCTTGTCATGTAGACACGACCGACAAACAATATAATTATTTTAAAAGAGTACACCTGAAAACATAAAATTCAGCATTAAGAAAATATATAATAAATGCAGTGACCTGTGCTTTTAGCAGGACACCAAATAAAATAAAACTACTGAGTGAAACATTCTAATGGTATATTATTACCCAGACCCCCAATTTACACTGAGCATTTAAATCTAGAAAACGAGAACAAAAGGCCCTATTTTCACAAAAAGGACTTTTAAGATTCTAAGGTCAATGCAGAGTACACAAAGCCCTCTACACCAAAGCCGCAAAGTATCAATACACTCAATGGTGATGGTCAATTGATCATAGTTCTAGAAAATGCAGACTTCTCTTAGAGAGATACAAACAACAACAAAAAGTAATTCTAGGCCTTATACAAATTTTTTTTTTTTGCTCTCCTCAATTGCTATGCATTTCATGATTTGTTGTGATTCAATTTTTAACTGCATTGGGATTAATTTCCCCCCCTTTTTTGCTGCAATATACACACTAATTTGTACGTTTGTAGTCTTTATAAAGACATCATCTATTTTTGTTGTCTGTAGTATGCTTTGAATTTAACCATTTCTTTCTATATGAAAAGCAACATTCTAAATGGCAGGATTTTCACTGAATAAAATAATGTGTAGGAGGGCATTCAATCTCTGCTTATTTTATTTTTCTGTTTCTTGCTGAGAAGATTATTGCTCATTAGAAGTAATAACTTTAGTAGTCCCGTAGCAGTAACTATATGCAAATTGTATAAACAAATTAGGTCTGATTTTAATATAAGTGAGTCTGTGCAGAAAGGGGTAGAATACTCACTTTTTATAGATTCAATAAAAATCATACTCTTTAGGTCACTAGAGAACAGTTTTGTGTCCTAGGAGAGGCATTTTGCCTTAATGGCTAGAAAGCAATTGAAGCACTATCCCATATAACAGAGTCGTCGAATTCTTTCTTACTAACCGTATTTAGGATAGTTTTGATAAATAATTCACCTATACATTATGAACTCTCAAAGAGCATCAAACAATATCCATGAAAAACTATTATGATCAATTTCCCCACAATATAAAGATAAGTAAAATGCTGATCATCTATTCATTCATGTAGTTCATGCTTCACTACATGTGCTTAGAAATGCCAATAAAGTAAAACTAAAGGCAGGAGGGATATTCTTACAGAGAAATGCCAAACATACCCTGTCTAACCTTCTAGCTTCTATATGTCTAAGCAGCTGTTGTCTCCAGTCTGCAGGCATTTTACCACAGCTCTCCTCTCCCTTCACAGGAGTAGGCCTCGTCTTTATATCACTGTTATCTGATGGCTTGTCACCATAGTTACCCAAGTTATAGTCAGATGGTATTTTTTCCAAAAGAGCTGCCATAGTAGGCCTAGCTGAAACTGGCCTGGTTTGGGAGGCACCATAACTCTCTGTACTGTAGCTTCTTGCAGACAATGGCCTCCTTTGGGTAAGGTTTTTAACTGGAAAACTTCCCGCCTGAGCTTTCACTTCTTGATATGAAGGGTGTTCATCTTCATACCTGCCATTTCTTTTCAGGAACTGGGACTCAGTCACTGAAACGCTGCTTTGGCGATCCAGACCTCCCCTATACGGAGGTCTGCCGTACCTATCATTCGGAGGCAGCTCATGAGGTTCACTGACCCTTCTAAACATGGCCATTTCTGTGGAACTCGCCAGGGAGTCAGCTCTTCTCAAGAAGCCTGGCCTGGCACCTTGGCTTGCAAACTGGGCATTTACCACAGCATCCTCATTAACAGATGGCTGAGAAAATGAAAATATTTGCTCCATCGGTGGGTATCCTCTGTAAGCTCTAGGACTAACCAAATCCTTGGTGATGTTTTTTCCCGGCTGTTGCACGTACTCAGCATTGTGTTGAAATGGGGGCGGTATCCTCTTTTCAGCTTTAACTTCCACTGCTCCTTGGGGATTGAAGCTTTGGTCAAATTGATAGACTTTTTTTGTCATGGAAGCTTTTTGTTGTTGTGGCCCTTTACTACTTCCATAAGTGAGCATCTCGTCATCCAGCATCGGGACTGACTGGCTTCGGGACATACTGGACATACCATGCTCTGGTCCTAACATTTTGTCAGGTCGTTCGTGACTTCCTAAGTGATCACTCCCAGAGGCATAATTTTCTAATGGTATATTATAAACCTTGTATGTACCAATGTCAATCTCATCGATACTCTGTGACTTCTTGAATTTATTGGACTTGATGTCTTTCATGAGTGGGGAAAGCCTCTCTGTGCTTTTGCTAATTGAAATAACACCTTTAGAAGATTCTGGGCGGCAGTGGATTTGAGAAAAGACATTACTGAGACTCCTGTTGGGATTAGAATCATGATACTCCCACGGTACTCCTGGAGAAAAAGGACTAGGTATTTCAGCAGATTCTTTTATATGTTCTTTCCTTTCAGGCAATGGGCTGGTGGTAGGGGTTGTCTCTAATTTGGAAGGGAAAGCAGTCCTGTCTTCAAAAGGACTAGGGGTTCTGGTCCAATTCTGCCAAGGATTGGAAGGAGGCACTTCTGTTTCTGGTGTGTGTCTGTGTGTAGACTGCTCAAGTTCCAGGGGAACACCAACAATCCTATCCTGCCTAATCAAAGGCCTGCGTCCATGAGAAGATGTGCTTCTAGATTTTGAACTCAGGAGAGGATTATTGTTGGCATTCTCGCCTGTGGTTTCCTCTGCAACAAACCCTGTGTTATCATAATGTGAGCCATCAGTCCAGTTGTCAGTGAAAGTGTCACTCAATGGCAGCCGGTCAGGACGCTGTGGTAGATTCCCTGGGGGGACAGCCTCCCTCTGGCTGAGCAATGGCTTTGCATCAAGAGGCTGTGGGAAAGATTGTGCAATCCTGTGAACACAATGGGAAGAAGAAACATGAAAACGAGGAAGATCTGAGTCTTTGCCAGAAGGAACAAGCAGGCAAGAATACCACCATCCTTTGTTCAACTGATCATTCATCCACACCTCAATTATGATTACGATAGCATTATTATTCCATGTCCAAAAAAAGTCACCCCTTTACCCTGCTCTAACTTTTATTTCTTCTCAGTTATCATTACCTTCTAATATACACAGTTTACTTACCTATTATACGTCTTGTGTCCTCTGCTAGAATGTAAACTCATGAGGGCAGAGGTTTTTTCTCTTCAGGCCTAGCATAGTGCTTGGCACATAGTAGGTACTAAGTACATATTTGTTGAATGAATGAATGAATGAATAAACGAGTGAATGAAAGAAATATAGATATTTTTAGTAATGGTCCTGAAACCTGTCTGATAATTAGAACTACCTGATTCCTGGTCCCCATCTCTGGAATTTCTGATTCAGTACATTTCCAAACTATTAGTTGAGAGTACATTTCTTATCAATGCTTCTTATATCTAATGAACCCAAGTTGTCTTCAAATAACATATTTGAGGGCCAGGTATTGGAAGACATTAAATCCATTGTATAGTGAATGCATTCACATATCTTTTTCTAGAATGTAAATTAAATTAAATTAAATTAAATTAAATTAAATTAAATTAAATTAAATTAAATTATGAGTTCTGGTCATTGGCATGTTTATTCTGGAGACCACAGTATCTCTACAAGATGCTCATTTTTCTAAGTTTATTCTAAACCGTTTGCACACTAATGATATTGAATTATATATCTTTTATTAAAGACTTTTAAGTGCTTTTGCTAATTGAAAAAAAGTACATTTAGAAGGCATCTTCCAAAAGTACCTAAATCAGTCTCAGCTTGTATAACAAATAATTTACAAACTGAAAGAGTTAAGATTTTTATCATGGGCATCAATGAGTAGAAATAGTTATTCATCAATTACCAAAGAATATATTGTTAACAGTATTGACATTATCAGTAAAATCTGAGTGAAAGTCATTGACTACCTATATCATATGACAATTTTTATTTGCTATTTGTACTGTGAAACAAAGCAACATGTTACAAAACAAGGGAATCAGCACTGGGTAAATGCTACTTCATTGAGTCACTTTATTGACCTCCATGGCTTTTGATTTTAATATAGCTGTAAAATGGAAGTAATATAGAGTAGGTGCCATTTTGGAAGGATTAAATACTTTTACTTACATTCTAACTTTTCCAGGTGGTGATCAAATGATGATGATGAAGATGCTGATGAAAAATTTATTGAATGTTTACTCTGTACTTGGCACATTAGTGCTTTCCATGCATCTTTCTTTAATTCATAACACCATTTTGGATGGTGAATGCCCAAATGTGTCACAATTATGTACTGAGGCAAACACAATTTTTGATTAAAAATTTTTTTGGTTCTATCATCTCAACCTGTTAATGTCCTACCCTCACTCCCGTAAACAATGGTATTGCTGTGTAAAATGGATTTATCCACGCTTGGAAATCCCAGGGGGACTACATTTGCTTACCTGCCCCTCTGTCTTCTATGCCACTCACGTGCTGAATACAATTCCAAAATTAAGAAGATTCCATTTTTTAAAAATGTTGCTGAAAATAAGCATTTGGGGACAGAAAAGAGGGAATTCTAAACACACCTGTTACCCCACAAAGAATTATGTACTGCCTCTTTAGCTGTTGTCTGCAAGGACCCCACTTTAACCCGGGTGTTAGAGGATCCTGAGGAAGCCTGGGAAGGCGAGTAGTCTGAGTAAGTGCCTGAGGAAACACTGTTATTCAGACAGTGAGTTTTGTCAACTTCAGACTCATCGGTTGATTCTGAAATGTAAACAGGAAAATATTATAATGCTGTGAACATTGACAAGTATAAACACAGAAAGGCAAGTATGAAAAACAGCATACCAATGAATGTTAGAGATACATATTTATAAAATATTTCTATAGACTATGGTGTATCATAATTTACAACTGGTGATTCATCATGCACATGCATTTGTGGCATATTTTCCACATCAGGTTCACAATGTTACCTTTTTTGTCCTTCCCTAGCAGAACAAGTTTGGGTGGGTACAGAGGGGTCTCAGCTAATGAAGGGTGAAGTTCCCCAATCCTCATTTCATTAGCTGGATGAACAAAAGAATCCTGAGAGATATAATAATACAGGACAAGGAAAGTAAACATTTAAACATTGGTTAACCAAGATGGCAATATCTTCATTTGGCTCAGATACAATATGGGACTCCAGAATTTAATTCACCGTGGCGCATTAGGAGAAGTGAATCATATGTATCTCTGAGGTAAGCACTAAAATGTTTTGTTTTTCTAATTTAAATGAGTCCATTTATTCATCAGACATTTTTTGAAAGCTGTTTATATGCCTGGCACTGTGCAAAGAACTGTGGAGTTTCCAAAGAAAGACAAAATGTCACCCATGCCCTGTGGGAGTTTACAGTCTAGTTAGGGAGATAGATATAACTCATAACAGGACTGAATTATAATGTCATATATAAGTAATACAATGCATAATCTATAACATATAAACATGTAAGAGTTCTAAGGGGTGAACTCTTTTAAGAGTTCTAAGAGGGATATATCACTGACCAACTAGTTTTTTTTTTTCAAATATTAACTAAGTTAACGCACAATTGGGCCCTATAAATACTGCTTTTACTGCCAATCTCCCTCTTAATTCCTACTGTTTCCCAAGTGATCTTCTCAGTTTTACCATGCCTTCTTCCTAAGGTTTCTAGTTTTCTCATGATCAATCTAGCCTTCTAAATCTTCACTCTACATCCTTTCACTCAGTATAATGAGCAACATTGGTATAAGAATTTAACTTTATGACAAATAAACATATTTTAAAAAAATGATGAATTTTAAACTTCTGTAATTCAAATTATTATTCCCAGTTAACCAGTTAGTGGGAGGACATTAGGAAAAGCAAAATTCTCACTTCCTTCTAGATATAAAAATGGCTTGTTTATGCTCATGAGTAAGTAGTGATATAAATTTATGCACAGCAGTTATCTTTCTGTTTTTTCCCCTTAAACTCAATTTGAATTCAAAGAAAAATTTTCAGTTTTTTCATTCATTAGTACTTGTTTGTTTGAACATTAATGTAATACATTTAGAAGTATTTTGTTAAATTGGAGAAAGAATGTACTTGAGGACAAAATATAATAATGAAATGGTTCCTGCCTTATAACTAATTGGTTGGTAATATCAGATAGAAACTCTTACTATACATTTTGCCTATCCCCGCCCGCCACCGCAAGCCTGGGTATATCTGACACTTTAAAAAAAAATAATATTTCAGAGGAAGAAGACTGGAAGATCATCTAGTTCAATCCTTTCATTTCCTAGAGGTGGATTCTGAGACTCAGTGAGGCCCAGGCTTACATAGATAAGTAGACAAAGATCCAGCATGGAGGTAGGATTCCTTTGGGCTCTAGTCCGATGATTATCCCTTACATTGCTGCCTCCTGGTTAGCTCAGCTTGAGCATATTAGAGACTTAACATGCAGTTTTGTATATATTTGAAGAGGAACGGAAAAGAGAATGGGATTGATGGAAATTCTGGAGATGAATAGGAAAATCTGTGTTTTCATGGATTTTGAAAATTATTTCAAAAGTTTAGCATAAGAAACTTTGGATAAAGTTTTGAGTTGAGAGAATAGAGAGTAAAAACCTTCACACATCTTTAGAGACATTTATAAGTAGAAGCAGATGCAAGCTTGAGAAATGGTACTATGAAAGGCATAAAATATGTTAAGACTTTCAAAAAGTTTTCAGTTACAAAGTGGCATATTTCTGTTTTATTCCTGTTTTACCACTTATTAATCAGGTTGCCTCAAGCAAGTCGCTGTAACTCTCTGGATCTTATTCAATTTATCAATAAAATGAGGGTAATAGATAATAAGAATTAGTGCAAATTTCTGTCTAATACTAACATTCTATAAATATCAATATAACTTATTTGTTGAAATAATATTTTAAAAAGGCAATATTCTTATGACATTTTAATATAGAAGTATAAGCATTTTGTTTTAGTCAAAAACAAACAAATAAACAAAATTGTTGTATAAGCACAGAAATGTAAATATAGTTAAGGGTTTCACTACTTTTTTTTCCCCTTATGCCTTACACATTTGGTACTCAAGTTATCTTTTATGTATAGATCAAACATTTACACTTGTATCTCACAATTGTGACTGGAGCTCTGCATGGCAGCTATAGTTTGACTTAAATTCTAGTCTCTGGCCCTGCTCAAGAATTTCTATTTTGAATCAAAAAAGAGCCCTCATGACTGGGAAGAATGATATCAGCCAATCATGAACTTGCATCTGTTCTCTAGAATTCTGTGGCCCTCCACCTAGGTAGAGGACTACTACTGAAGCAAGAGTAATGGATTTACACCGACCCAGTTAGACTCTCTTATCTTTATGAGCAAAATAATGATGATGATGATGATGATGGTGGTCATCAGTTAAGAAGAATCTATTACCTGTCTACTATTGTGTTACTATGCTAAACACTTTATTTTATCCCTGTTGATTATTTAAACGATAATCCTATTTTTATGGTTATTTATTATTTTAAGTTGTTTATTATTATCATCTTTGTTTTACAAGTAAAGAAATGGAAGTTCAGAGAGGTAAGCTAATAATTCCAAGTCACAATCTTAATAGGTGGTAGAGCTGGGATTTGAACTGGAATCTGTTCTTCTTGAAGGTCTTCTATGGGATACTGTATATGCTATATTGTCTATCCTAAGAAAAGCTCACTTCTCAAATGGGCTTCACATAACAAAGTTAACTATGCAACAAAGGAAATTAATAATTGGCTTTGCCTCTATAAAATCTTTTATAAATAGCTGGAAGAATCAAGTTCATGTTGGAAAAGTGGGTGAAGCTTTTGGGACTACTTCTATGGGTGAAGACAGTGGAAGTTACTAGTAGGGAATCAAACTTAGTGGAGGTCCCATTATAAGTAAATTGAGCCATATTTTTTTCTGGTGAGGGGACAGAGAATGAGGGGAAAGAAAAGGTAAAATATTTTTAATTTTTTTTTAACCCCATTGCCCTTCCACTGGTCAAACTAAATCTTGGCTGATACTGCTGTAGTGAAAGGGAGCCTAAAGCCTAAGGTAGAAGTCAAAGGGGGAAAAAAAGCTTATGCCTGAGCTTTCGAGTCAAAATAAATAAAAGCATTAATAAAAGCATTTAAGGAAACTTTCAAGGGTAATTGACTATTCTCTTTTTCCTGGAGAAAGATGTGATTCCTCTACAGAGAGAAATTGGACTGAGTCTCCTAACAAATGGAAAAGTGCATTCCTTTATGAAAGTGGTTAATGCAAGCTAGTGACTCACAGAAGTATTAAAGGAGAACGTGGCAGGGTCTCCCTCTCTTGTGGATGGGAAAGGAATGGTCATTTACTGCAGCTTTCCTCTGTGCCATGAACTGTGCTCATAACTGTTATAAATATTTGTTTTCATCTGATTTCACCTCCACAAAAACTCTGAAAGACTGTTATTATTATCTGTATTTTTAAAGATAAGAAACCAATGCTCAGAAAGGTTTCAGTGACTTGTCAAGGTCATACAATTGGTAACAAGATGGAGTCAAACTTTGAATTCATGTCTTCTAGACTCAAGTCCTTTCCCCTGTTCTGAAAACTGTGCTCTTGAGGCACTCACAGTGCTGTTGCTAATTCACAGGGACACATGGGTTATTTTAAATATTTGAGGGGAAAAAAGCAATACTTGACATCAGTCAGATACTGTGAGAACTGCTACCTTGAGGTAGCTCTCAGTTTCAACATTAGATTGCACACTTCTTTTGATTAATAGTCTTTGTGAATCTGGGTTTTTGGTGGTTGCTGTGATAAAAAATAATCAAGTGCCACTCGAAAGTCAATGTGAAACAGAAATTAGAGTTGTAGTACCCAATATGATTCCAAGGTTGGAGAAGGTAGGTGGTGTCCAACAGGAGCACACATTCCATGAGTAAGTAGTTTTGGTTATTTAAGAATGAACTAAAACTATTATTTTCTCTTTCAATTTATGTGTATTGTTTTTCAAATAACCAATAAGTGGGGCATAAATATTTACTAAGTTGTTCAGACCTAACAATAATAATTGGAACTGTTAGGTATTTCTTGGCTATCACTGTATATTAACCCCTGATACTTTTGAGCCTTTGAAATTTTGATTTTAAGTCTCATAGGCTTTCATTTTTACATATAAATAAAATCTGGCTCCTTAAAAACTGTTTCTAAGTCACCCAGTCTATGGTTTTCTGTTATAGCCATCCAAACGGACTAAGATACTGGGGGAAAAACAAATGTAATCTCCACAAGGCATGTATGAAGGAAAATGGGGGCAGAGGAGAACCTTCATATCTCTCTGACCTCCTTGTTCTTATGGCTCTCTTGGCCATATTCTCTATGTTAAAACTCTTGGCATAGGGTTGCAAATAGAAAGTGATCAATAAATGATATATCTTTCCTTTTCCCTCTTTCTCTGCTGCATTTGTAACCTATTTACCTTGCTTCTTCTTTCTGTTTTCTGCTTTTGCTTCTGCCTACCTCTGTTTGTATTTTCTTGGTTTTCCATATTTAACAACATGGATAAATATGTCATACAGTGTGTGACATCCTCTTCCACTTTCTTGGTAGTATGATCTAAATAATGATGACCCAAAAATGGCAGGCACAGGTAAAACATATAATAAAAATGCATAGTATACACTGATCAGCTAGACACTTGGTTATTTGTATTTATTATATCTGGAAGTAGAATAGAATTAGGGCCCCTTAATTTGGATGCAGTAATTTGAGAAGGGAGGATGATACAGAAAGGGACATCTCCTAGCCCTAAGATGGCTAAAAGTTGGGGACAGAGGATCTAAAATCTCAATTTTAGAAAAAATATTGATATTATCAGTGAAATTTCTATTCAAGAGGAAAAGGCTAGTAGATGAAGAAAACTAAGAAAGAGTGGGGTGAATCATAGAAATAAATATAAAGCTGAAAGTTGAGCTTCAATCTTATTTAGCTTGGCTACTTTAGCGAATTAAGAAGCTTAGATAGACAATACAAAGTCACTATAGTGTTTTTTTTAAGGAGGGCAAGATTAGATGTGTGTTTTGAAAAGATCATTAGCAAGGCAATGAGGGGGCTTGGGACAAGGTAAGCCAAGAAATTGACAGTTTTTACAGAAATGCAGGACAGAGTTGAGGACCTGAAGAGATAGAGGAGACACACTTAGATGAATATGTATAGGAGTTGGTGATTGGAAGGGGCAGGGAGTGGGGAGAAAAAAGGAAAAAGAAATCAAGATACCTCCCAAATTTCTAGCTTGAGTGAACCGGGAGATAATGGTGCCAGCTGAGATCAAGACCAATTATACTGAAGCAGAAGCAAGTTTGAGGATGAAACATTAAAATTAATTTGGATTTGTTAAGTTTGAAGTGCTTGTGGGACAATTTCAAGATTTTTTTCCACTATTGGGATATTATTAAATTCATGACCAAAGTCATCTTTTCTTTGTCTCATCTCTCCCATCCCTGTATTAAGCAATTTTAGGATCTACGTATTTTGCAGTAGTTATTCAGTTTATGGGTTATCATGACCTTACAGTTATTTTGATGTTAAACTGTGATGACATGAGATCTAAATATAAAGTGTATGTGTATTTAGGGTGTACCCACTAAATGTTAGTTTTCCTCCTTTTTATATTATTGCAGTATCTTAGAGATAAAAGAAAAGTATGTTGCTTTGCTATAGTATATCTGTAATGTTTTAGAGATGAAAAAGTACAATAATGTGGGTTTTATAAACAAAATGAAAAAAGCAATGAAAATAAATATTTACTTAAATTTTCTTCCCTAGATATCCAGCTATATTCCTCTCTTTTGGGTCAGGCTTGTACTTCCACTGGCAGATATGCACACCATGCTTATTTTTGCTTAAACTTTCTTTTCTCTTTGCCTAGAATGCCTTCTTCTCTTTTTGACTTTAAAAGAATCACCTAATCTTTAACATGCAGTTCAACCTTAAGCATTTCACATAACTTTTAAAGGGATTGGCAGTGATTGCTTATCACTCCAGTTTCTTAGATTATTATATTCTCCATCACACAACCAACGATGTTATCATGTTTTATATAATACGTTCTCTAATCGCTTCATCTGTGTTAAGTTTACCTGGCTAGGCTTTAAATTATTTGGGGACTATTCACACATTTCATATTTCTTTTCTCTCTCTCACAGTGTCTAGCACAGTGCTAAATATACAGTTGGTGTTTAATCAGTGCAAAAAGCTGATGCTTTGAACGCAGATTTGTAAAAGAGTTTTGTCAACCTAGATTTTTGAGCAGGAGGTATAGGAACTTCTAGATGTACTCATATCAATTATGTTTCTAATGAAGATAAAAAGATGATAACCAAATTAGTTGAAGAGTAGATGAAATAGTACAGAGGTGGCATAAATGTAGTTGAATTCTTTTCAGACCACACAAATTGATAAGGATGAATATCTAATTCATTCTAAAAGATAGGAACTAAGCTTCATATTAGATTCCATAAAGCTAAATTTCAAAGTTATTGCCCCTTTTTATATAGTAGTGTTTCCTATAAAGGGTGTAACCCAAACACAAAAACACTTTAAAAAATTGGCTCTAAATCTGATCAAGAATTTTACTGAGATTTGCAGAATAATAATAATAAAAAAAACTTCATTTAGGTTTTTCTAATGACTCCTACAATAAAAGTTTGGGGTAGTCAAAGGAATATCATGAAAATGATTTAATGCACTTACTGGCCAGGCCTAGCTGGGTGAGCGAATTATTCCTTCTGTGTGTATTGGAACTTTTGGAGCTGTATTAATGATTTTAGGCCATGAAGGTGCATTTATTAAATGCAACCCTCATAGTTTGGAAGAGCAGAGAGACTCATTTATATATTAGGAAAAAATGCACTTATCAAGGAAGATCTGTTCAGTTAAAAAAAACATATCATTTAGTAATTCCAAAAAATCCAAACCACACTGGCAATTACCAATAACCTTGAAATACCTCCACTGTAATCTCCTTTGGGGCTACAGGCCACTTGTGTTCGTATTTTTCTTTCACAGTTTGCTCCGTGTTAGCAGTTGGATTTGAATTCTCAACACGTACTCCATGGCTTGGCTTACCCACCAGATTTTGAACAGATTTTACCATATTCTTTAAATCCTCTGGGTAAGGAGTTGGATATCGTTTTAGGTTTATTTCAACCTAGAAGTTTATAAAAAGAAATTTAACATAAAAATACCTTCAGCAAGCATGTTCACAAAACTACTCCATTTTATGTGCAGTAGTATAACCAAATGCAATATAGTGAGTGCTGAGCTGGCTGAAAAACTGTGTTGTAGAGTAGAACACACAGTGTTCTTTTCACATTCTGCCTCCTGGGACTTCTCCCCACCCCTGGCCACCTTTCTAGAGTAAAAACAATTTTTGGATTATATCTTATGTTTAGGTCTACGTTATAGATGGTTGAAATAGCAGTAGGTCAAACACTTAAGTGATTGGTAATCTCTGAAAAATTTAATCAAGTTACTATCAGCTGCTTTTATACTTTAGAGGCTGTTCCCTTACCTATCTTAATTATTTAAAAATAATCATTTTGACATTAAAAATATCCTTGGAATATCAATGCAGGTGATGGGAGGAGACCCCAAAAGATTTACAAGTAGAGTTCTCATGTATTAAAAAATGGGGAGTTGACAGTATCTGCCATCACATATGCACCAGCTCTGTGTTAATTAGCATGTTACATCAAAAGATGGGGTAGCTAATTCTTGTTAATAAGTAAAAAAAAAAAAATCCTTCAAGGAGGCTTTTATATTTAGTTTTTACCATAATAAAGTAACATGCTTTATAGGTTACACCTTACAATAAAGAGAAATAAAAAATTGAGAACATTGTCTAGGATATTCTAAGTAAATATGTAAATTTTGACTTATACTTATCCAGAGACTTATTTCTATTCTTGAATTCATTTTTGGTGTATCAATCTGACTTTAGGGACTATATATATTAATTATTATTCTTCACATTTAATTCAGAGAGAGAAAATATGAGACATTCCATACAGACTATCCCACCTTCAGAGTACTTAAAATATACTTAAAATGGAATAGATACAAATTATCCAGGCTGATTAAAATGCAGTGGGAGGAAAAATAAGGGGCATATTTACTTGGCTTGGTTTATTCGAATTGTCATGTCTTTTTGAATCTGAGTAGAACCAACTTTACAAAATGGAATGATTTATGTGATTGTGGTGAGTATGTGTTGGGGAAAGTGTGTGTGAGGGTGCGTTGGGGGAGGGCAGAGGTGGAAGAGAAGCTGAAAGGAAGAAGAAAGAGGGGAATGAGAGATAAAAAGAGAAAGAGGGTGGGGCACACACATACCCACCCCCTCCACACCTATGTAACACATGGGATGTAAGAAACTATGATAGTGGTATAGATCTGAGGATTATAAATATGAATTCAAACACTTTTGCTCATCTGCAGTTTTAGCAAATCCACCAACTTTGTTATTCTAGTATTTCATCTTCCTGTGGCTCACTGCCCAGGTCAAATACTGGGATTGGACTTCACTAGATGATTTTTAACATTCCTTTCAGAACTAAAGTTACAAAATTATTTTTCCAATAAATGTTTGGAAAGCTGGTGAAAAACCAGATAAACTTGTTAGTGTAAATCTCATTGAAATGTAATTTAATCTTTAATACGCTGAAACAAGTAGGATGAAGTACAATAACATATAGAAACAAAGCTACAAAAATATAACCCAAGAAAAAAAGTCAGACTTTACCAAAAAGCAAAAGTATAAGTTGTTAGAGTGTAATACAAGTATATCTCAGGGTACTTTATAATGCATTCTTAAATAAACATAAAAAGAATGATAGCCATGCTAGACAAAGTCCATTGGGATGAGTGCATTCTTGGATCTGCTGTTTAAATTGGTATTAGAAATATTAATCACAAATTTGACCTAAGTTTAAAAATAATCTTGCTGAACTTGTTTAAAAGTCCTTGATATCAAAGGACTTAAAAGTCAAAAAACTACATTTAAAAAATGTAAATTGTAGAATGGTGTGACTATTATGCCAATTAAGAACATCTTTTAATTTTTAATATGAATGAAAAATAACTTTCAAATAGGTCCTTAAATTAAAATTCTACACACCTTAAACAATCCTCAATATTAAAACTACACTTCTAAATTGAATCAAAGGCAAAAAATGGGACATGTTCTTTTTTTTATTTTTATAAATTTATTTATTTATTTTTCGCTGTGTTGGGTCTTGGTTGCTGCACATGAGCTTTCTCTAGTTGCTGTGAGCCGGGGCTACTCTTCGCTGCGGTGTGCGGGCTTCTCATTGTGGTGGCTTCTCTCGTGGTAGAGCACGGGCTCTAGGTGCGCGGGCTTCAGTAGTTGTGGCTCGCGGGCTCTAGAGCACAGGCCCAGTAGTTGTGGCACACGGGCTTAGTTGCTCCGCGGCATGTGGGATCTTCCTGGACCAGGGCTCGAACCCATGTCCCCTGCATTGGCAGGCGGATTCTTAACCACTGCACCACCAGGGAAGCCCCCTGGGATGTGTTCCTTCTTAACTGAATTAAATACATCATTGAGTAATGTAATCTAATTTTCGTAGATGCTGTGTCTCTTCTGACACAGAGGACTATTTGCTAATGGCCATGGTACTGATATTTTCTGGTTATTTTATAAGCAAGTTAATGTTATATTTTGGTCACATCACCAGAATATATTTGGGTACTTTATCTCTGTAAAAATATTTAAATGTAGAAATAAAAGTGGATTTGCCATTAAGCTAGTGAAGCTTAAGCTGTAGGGTCACCTGCATGGGCTCTTTCCAAAGCCTTGTGAGGGGCCCTACTTATGTATTTACATGGTTATTTTATATTCTTTTCCTTAAAGAGGCTCCTCTCCAAATTGTGGAAGCTTCAGGTCTCATAAAACCTGGATTTGTTCCACCTATACTATAAGCTACTTGGTTCCCATTTACTAGTCTACTAGCAGAATTTACTGGACTTAGAGTCAGAAGACCTAAATTAAAGCCACAGATTTACCCCCAACTAGCTATCAGCCACAATCTTTCTGTCCAGTTTCTACTCATGTAAAATGGGAATGATAATATCTTGGGTTAATCTAGAGCTCGAATGAGATAATAAATGTGAAGTCCCTTGAAAATGTATAATTTCTATGCAGAGATTAGATACTATTTCTAATATCAGATTCTTATGTATTTTTTAAATCTGGAGTCTTTTGGCAATCTAGTTTTATTATATATATGTCTAACCATAATACCTGTAACTGGATTTTTTTCAGGTTGTATGCAGTAATAACTATCATTTACTCATTATCTGCCATGTGATAGGCACCATGCAAAGTGTTTTATAGGAATATATAAAACTAATTATTATTAGTTATTTATATAATAAACAATACTTATTTTATTATTTACCATATGATTTATTTACAAATAGTTATAATTAATAATATTAATTAAAATCTATAATTAATTATAATTAAATCTCATTTAAATTTCACAACCCATTGTAGCATCTGCTACCATTTTACAGAAGGAAAACAGGGGCTCAGATGGTGTAAGTTACTCGAAGGTCATACAGCTACAGGAATCAGTGTCCATATTCAACCTCAGGTCTAACTCCAAAGCTTATGCTTCACAAGTGTTACCTGGCTCAGAGCTATTCTCTGGTATAGGTGCAGCATATATTTGTACAATCTTGTGGAAGAAATAGCGTAAATCTAAAGTGTGAATTTTATTAAGTAAGATAATTTCAATTTTTAAGACATGAAGTTAACATAATATTTTATAATTAAAAATATGAAAGCATAGTATTTTATAATTCTATTATGTTCATAAGCTCTCTAAAAGCATATTTTATACACTTTTACAGATTGTTTTGCCTCTCTATTTTTCAATGCATGTGTGAAGTGCTTCAGAAGTGAATAACCATGATCATAAACACAATTATATTAATAGTTCAGTAATGCCCAAATACAAAGTTAGTTTCTTTATATTGCTAAATATATAGGCTATAAATATTCCCTTACTAATACAGGATATATGTAATAGGTGGGAAAAATTTGTCAATTATGTTCTTACCAAAATGTTGTGTTTATCACTCACCATAAAGTATTTGCTCATTTTACAGGTACATTTTATTAAAATGCAAGATTTTTACTGAAATGTTATTTTATTTTAGAAAATAGAAGTGTTTCACAACATTCTATATATCTCAGATCTTAAGAAAGTGCAGTAAATGCAAATAGTAGCTGCAAGATGTTGGAGACTCCCAAGGATTTAGCAATGAAGAAAGAAATAATGTTAATAGCTAGGGCATTTAGAAGTGATACCTTGAATTCACAAAGAACTATGCTTTTCTTATATAATTATTAAATTATAATTTGATTGTAAATTCCAGTAAGAGAAATAATAGTTAATGCTTTGGTTATTAATTGTTAAATATCTTATTCTAGGAATTAATTGGAACATTTTACATAGAAAGGAAACCTATAGCAGTTTTAGTTAGGATTCTCAGCTTGCCATATATTGCAGAAAGAATATAAGACACAGAATAAGAATTTAGTCCATTACATGTGGATAAGGTTTACAAAAAATGTAGTGTTCTTCCATATCCCATTAAGATTTTTTTCATTAAACTCTTCAACACCCACCCACTGAGATAAGGAAGCCTTATCTGCCAGAATTCCCAGGCCAATCTTCTCTTACAGGAATTCTCATCATCTGTGCCTTCAAATTAAAGGGAAATTGATGCTTTTCAACAGATGTCCATCTTTGTGCTCAAAGTCCACTCTCAGCAAATTTCAATTCAAATCTCATGCTGTTTTAGAATCAAGTTTTAGTTATTTAATCTCCCCCAGAATTGATATTACAAAAAAATGCGTGTATGTCTGGGGACAATTTAGATTGCATCAGTAGTGTCATCAACATTCTGCCCAACTATTGGTATTCCCACACTTTAAATAAAAATCTTGAAAAATAAAAACATAAATAAAAATGAAGCACCCAACTTAAAAACCATGCCAGATATCCCACCAGTAGGCACATCATATCAATGTTCCCTCCCCCTATGACTCAGTTCTCCCCACCCCATTGCCAATGTCAATGAATAAAAAATTAAACTGGGATCAAACACTGGCAATTGAAAGGTTTCTATATGATCAACATTTCTTACCCCAAATCATGCAGAACATACCCCATAAACCACTGTTCCAAGGTTGCCTCTACGTAAGGGATTCTCCTACCCCAAACACCTAGGCCTACCTGTCTGCCACTTAGAGAGGGAAGAGTGGTGGATTGTGCTGCAACTGGCAATGGAGTACACATGCTCCTTTCCTGCTGGAGGCCACTTATACAACCCCATGCCAGCTGTGGGTCATTCTGGGGGACGGGCATATCTTGGATCTGCTGATCACACCTGGCCCATGGTGTGCAGCAATCGCCAGACAGTCTGGCAGGTTGGAGAGTAATCCCACGCTGGCCCCTTTCCCAGGGGGCTTGGCAGGAGTGATCCTGTGGGAGAAGGAATCTCCATTTTCTGGGAGAAAGAGGAGCACTGTAGCAAAACTTTCACTTTATCATTTTTCTATTCTTGATTTTTTTTTTTCATTCTGGGTAATGCATTTAAAACAACCATCAGAAAATTAGTTTTAATTCTATGTAATAAAACAGTACCAATATCATATGAAGCTAAAGGGTCACAATTTCTTCACACAATGCAGCTTTCATACTAAACTAAACTAAACTAAATTTTCATACTTTCATACACTAAACACATTATAAGTAGGGCATTATACTCTAGTCTATTTGGAAGTTGATGCCATAGGTCAGTGGTTCCCTTTAAAATTTTATGTAAATTAAAGGTAAAATGGTGCTAAATTTAATGTACATGTAATGAGCCAGAAAAGTATAATTAATTTAGTGCAAGATTTCAGCATATTCCATTCATCATACTTCCATGATGATTTATTTAGACATTTGTTTGTGTTCTAATTTGTCCAATAGCCAATGGCATTGGAAATACACAAATTGGTCAAAACCAAGTAGTTTGAGATTTTGGAAACACATATTATTTCACCAATATATAAAATAAATCAAATATAAATAAACATAGAGAAAATGTACTCTAAAGTATAATGAACCTACTCTAATTAAAATCAAACTTGATCACATAACACACAAACAGGGCTTCTAAATGTCTGTTTGCATTTGCTATATTTTATGTTTTCAGTGACACATATACCAGTATTAAATGCACTCTTTTCTTCTTGGAGCCTTTGAATATAGGTTTCTTTTTAGGAAGAAATATGTAGTTTTTGACATTCAGTGAAGTAAAAGAATGAATCAGAGGTCCAGTATAGAATGCATCATCCATTGGTTCTGGATTTAACATATAAAATCCTTACAAGAAGAACTGAAATGTTCTAAAGATCTTTTTTTGTTTATTTTTAGTTAAAAAATGTCTCTTTGGTTATTAGATAGCACTAATCAACCATTCAGAAACATTTTTTTAAAGCCCAAATCTTTAACAAAATTGTCATTTTGATTTGGGAATCCATTTTGGTTTCTCCACAATGATATAGGTAGGCTTTGTCAATTACCTTACTGACTAATTCCAGTAAGGTTCTAGAGTATGCTGGTTTAAGAAAAAAGTTTAGAAAATGTGGGAATGGGGGGATAGAAAAGAACACATCATACAGTCCAGATCTATTAATAGGATGCATATACAATTACTTAGGTAATTAGTCGCTAAGGGTGAGAGCTGTTAGTATCCATGATGGAAAAAGTGCAAAAATAATACCATAAAAAATTGATGAGAGATTCAAGATGTTGCCATGATGATAACATGAAGATCTGATGTTGATATAATCCATATAAATTCTGTTATTTTCAAATGTATATAATGTAAAAATACAGATTTTAAAATTCCAACCTTGTTACTTGACTTAGATTAGTGCTAGTAAAGCATTTTTTAAAATATGCTTTAAGGTGAAAAATTTTAAGTAATTTTCCCTAAGGGACTTCACCTACTACTGGGCACTCACCTCCATTAAAACTTGTCCTCACACTTAAGAAAACTCATAAAGTCTTCTCAAATATTCCAGAGGCATAGAATCTTTCCAAGATTTTAATGCCAATGTAATATATTAATCCACTGGTTCTTTCATAAATGTGTAATTTGGCTTCACACAGTCTGCATGATGCCTTGCCTTGATCAGTGATTAAAAAAAAAACACATTTCAGTGTTTCAAAGAGGTAATAAGGTGAAGCCCATCACCCAGACTTTTTTGTTTGATTTTTAGTTTTTTTTTTTTGGCTTTCTCTCAGCTTGAATCTCTTTCATGTTGCTCTTCTGTAAGATGGTGTGGCATATGAAATTTGCCCAGTCAGGATGTTAGTCTCATTCCGAAGCACAAAAGTGCTTCCAAAATCATCATTCTGCTATAATGAAAGGTATCACCATGAGACTTTAAGATGTATCTGACCTTCTAGCAGAGGTCAGTCAATTAGTCCCAAAGGCTATTTGAATAATAACAATGAACAAATAAAAATAATGAGAAGAAAGAGGAAACAAAAATTAAAAGGTTCACCTTAACTTTCCCAGCATTTTCGTCATCTTCCTTTTTTTCTTCAAATTCAAAGGCAACAGTCATGCGTTGTTGTCTCTGTTCTTCCCACAGTGTAGGGTTAAAGCTGTCACTGTCTGACTGGAAATCTACAGTTAGATTCCAAAGTGTTATTGCTTTTTTTAAAAAACATAAATTGTTATTTAACAGAGCTTAGTACGCTATGCAAAAAATGGTGATAGGTACTAAAAACAAATACAAAAATAAAAAAAGAAAAGGAAAAATAAAGAAACAGAAAGAAAGAAAGAAGAGGGAAAGAAAGAAAGAAAAGGAAAGAAAGAAGGAAAGAAAGAAAAAGAGGGAAAATATTCCCCGCATATTTGTTACATAGTCTTTTAATATCTTAACTCATATTCAGCTTTCTTAAGTATACATTAATTATATACTGGGGTTGAGAAGTTTTCCAGTGTAGAGAATGGGCTCTCCATAGCATAATTATAATAGAGCTGAATTAAGTATTTTAAACCATTATCTCTTTTAATCTTCAAAACAGCACAATGGTAGAAGTAATATAATCCTCAATTTAATAATGAGAAAACTATAGCTGAGTTTTAAGAAACTTGTTCAAAGCCATGCAGCTTCTCCATGGACAATGCAGGATTCTATACCATGACTGTGTGATTATAGAGTCCATAACTGTAACCACTAAATGCTATTAGGATGTTATAAAAGGTACTACATAACTTTGGTTTTGCAATAAACTGTCCAAGATTGCAACCTTTCTTGTCATTGTTCTTTTGTGTGTCTGGTAGGGGGCAATGTAGTGGTGCTTGGTTTTATGGTAAAAAAGCATTTGGAAAATAGTCTTTAACATTCAGGTCTCAATTAATCTAAATGTGTCTCAAATTAACAGGGAAAAGAAATGGCTTATCAATCTTTAATTTACATGGTGGTTAATGGTAATATCTTCTTTGTAACAATCCTGTGAAGATCACATGAAAATGCAATAAAAGCACTTCCCAAAGGATAACCTTTATTATATAAAACTTTGTATGTTGCAAGGAATTCTGAAAATTCACTCATTACACTTCTGCTTGAAAAACCAAAGGGTGACTTGCTTAAAGTTCAAGAAAACTCTTCTGTTACCAACTCTGCTTTCCTCAAAGGAAAACAAAATGAAACAAACTAGGCTAATTCCTTAACATCACATCTTACCTAACTAGATCTACCTCATTCCCTGGAACAATTTAGGGATTTAATCTGTCAGACTAGATCTCAGAAATGGCCAGAAAATATGAGACACTTTTCATTTTCCCCTATATCCTTTCAAAATGAAATATTTTGTTAATCTAGGGATATTAAAATGAAAATGTAAGTAAAGTTGCATGAATAAAACATAATCCTTATTTAAGACTCTTATTATACCCTATGTAAACACAGTGGCTTTTCTTTCATAAATTCAAAAGATCAATTTTACTGAAGCCTGAACAATACATATGAAACAATCTTTCCTTTTTCTACTTCTGTAAGTCAAAATTTGAATAAAAATATCCTAAAATATCTCAAAATGATTCATTTCCCCTTTTAAGTAAAAAAAACTAAAGACATTTATTATAATTATCCTGAAAATAAGAACTACATAAGCAAATAGTTTCTTTTAAAAGTTGGTCTCTTTTAAATGGGTTGGGTGGATTTAAGCCATGGGTGGATTAAAGTGGGTTTACTCTTTCAAGAGTTACTATCACTGTTAGACTGTGGTAAACGTGCATGACAGCCTGTGCTGGCTTGGGCTAAGGGCCTGTGCTGAGTTCCAAATGGTAAAGGATAAAGCTCCCTTAAAAATTTTATGAGTAATGTGATCATAGGAGGGAAAATTTTATTATTGGAAAAGGTTTAAGTTTTTCAAAAATTATTCCTATCATAATTGCTGACATTGTTTAGGAAAACTCAACTTGAAAAATTAGTCGTTTGCAAGTCACCTCTTTATGTCTGACTCTTAACATGAAATAATTCGGGGCCTGAGATCAGGACTAAATGTTTAAATTGTGTTCATAAAATTAGTGAATGCAGGAAATAAACCAACTTATCTTCCTTAAGATCTGACCCTTCTTAGCTCATTTCAACTGGCTAGGTATCACATTCGGTTAACTAGTCCTGCGTTTTGCAATCCACCAAGAGAAGATGTTGCTCCTAAAAGTCAACATTATTTTCATGAAAGATATAAAGAGGAAGAGTTATGTTTTTGAAATCTTACTTAAAATATTATAGCATGGAAGATAAGATATCTGCTTAGAGTTAATCCCCAAATGATTTATGTGTGTCATGTAATTATGTGTCTTGCCCATGTGCCAGTATTGGCCAGAGATTAGAATAAAATTAATTCCTTTTATTCCTAATCATACAAGCATAGGAGAAATTTCTACTGACTGTTTACCTTCATCACCACGAGGTTGCTGTGGAAACATGTAGTTAGTCAATACTCTTTGCTTTGTTTCTGGATGGGCTTCAGTTTGTAAAGGGATAAGGGCTTTGGACTGGAAGCAAAGGACATAAATTAGGTTAATAAGATTGGAAATAGAAAGAATATTTCTTTTATATAACATAAAGGTCAATAGTCTGGCCTCACTGTGCTGAATGAACAGTTAAAGAAAAGTAAGGAAAAAGGTAATGAAATAAGAAAGTATAACATAAAATAAGACTATTGTAGAGGAATATTTTAAAATTCTAAGGTTTTCATAATAAGATTTTCTTTTTCTTTAGTATATTCTTGTACAAGACCTATTCATCTTCATTGAGTAATGTCAGTTTTGATCTTGAAGAGACCAAAATGTGTCAAACTGTTTCAACTAAGTAAACTTTTGGTATAGTCCTATATTTTCATGAACTGTTGCCCTAAAAAATAAATGGAATTTGCTATCAAATTTATACTATACAAGATCATCTATGAATTTAATTAGGTTAAAACATAAGCATTTATTTTTAAGAGATTTTTGTAACCAAAGACAGGGTCCACATACACATAAGCAACAATCCTTGTATTTGATATATCACAATATATTTACCTATGGATGGTAACATTTAATTTTCTATTATTAATTTTATTTCAGAAATACTATTTATGAAGGTATTTTTTAGAACTTTGATATTATAGACTATTTTTATATAAACATATTGAAAATAATCATATTATTTAATGTTTTAAAATACACTTATTTCATGACATTTATTAATAAGAGTGAAGCACAAAGGGGATTTGGGATACCAAGTTGTCTCATGAAACTAAGCCAGAAACATTAAATCGCTGTTCTAAATAAAAGTTAAATGGTGCAGCCACTGTTCTGTTCATTCTCCCACAAGAATAATAAATCATGACATTAGGGGATTTTTTTTACAATGCAAGACTGTAGAAAAGACTGTTCCATTAGCATAGTTCACGTTGATTCCAGAAATGATTTATTTATAATGATATATTTATGACTTGAAAAATCTACAGTCCATTGGTAAGATTTGAATTTGAATGACAATCTAATTTTTTACTTAGTGGATGGAAGAAAGTGCTGTAATGACTGTAGGAATACAAACATTATTCTCACACTTTGTAGAGGTTCATTTTAATTTTTTACAAAAGTAGCCCAATACCTATGTCTGAACAATTCATTTACCAGTAATGCTGTTTTTATGCTCAGAAAATAATCATAACAAACTAAATCCAAGATGATTTGTTTTCACTTGGTAATTCATATTTTGGGATAGGATGTTTTAAAATTTTAGGATTACAAGAAAAAAGTAAAAAGAAGAAAAATAAACTATGTCAAAATCGTCTATCACGTTTTTCTGGTGGCAAATCAGATGTCTTCAACTATTTCTTTTTATTTTCCAGTTAATAAAATTATTCATTAACACTCGATTACTAATTCAATTATAATCTATTTTCATAAGTATAAGAATTAATATCAAAGCAATTTCACAGAAGATACTGGTAATAGCAACAAAAGACATCACAAATTTTTTGAATAAAGTTTTAGAATTAAGTTGATTATAATTAAAAGCACACACACACACACAAAAGGAACATGGAGGATAATAATTCCCTCTTGTGGGAATTGTGGTAATGATTTCTTATTCTTTACCTTCAGAGGTATAATTAAAGTACATCCTCTGAGGACATGTATGTACCATCTAGAAAAATGATCATTTTGTGTATTAGATCTCTGAGAATGAAGTGGAAGCTAGACTGAAGCATTTAAAAGGGGTGAGAACTATAGTACTGTTTGTCCACAGCAATGAAATACTTATTTGAATTATTACCTTTACAAAAATCTCTCCTCCAGGGGATAAAGAATCTATATTTTGCAGTGATTGTCAAAGGTACCTATTGGGAATAAGTTAGTAATTCAAAGTTTCAACTGTAGTTCATTTGAACAAACAAAATAAATCAGGTAATAAACATTTTTACCTGATTGTCAGAAAGCCACAAAGCTGCAAGCTCCTTAAGTTTGGTAAATGAGAATGGTAAATTCTTCAATCTGCAAAAACAAGAAAAGTCTAATAGCATAGGTGAAGATGGATAAATTTCATTTTTATGAAGATTTTTTAAAAATACTATGACTTATTTGTTTCATTCTTCTCTCTACTTCTTTCTCCATTGAGTAGCCTGAGCAATCTTTTAAAAGTGAAAATCTCAAGTTTACAACTCTGCAAATGCTAGGATAAAATTGAAAATTGTTAACATGCCTTGTCAGACCTTATAAGATCTGGTCCTCCACAACCTCTCCAGAGCTTCTTTGTTACTCTTTTCCTGACAGTCCCATTAGTTCCACTGGCCTTCTATCAGCCTACTCTGAGGATTAGCCAAGCTCTTTTCTTCTGTCTGGAATATTCTTTCTCCCATACTTCACTTAACTAAAATTCCACGTATTCTTTAGCTCTCAGCTTAAATGTCAGTTCCTCAAAGAGGCTCTTCTTGACTCCTCATTTAAATTTCTTTCCCCAGTTTAGTCTCAAAGCACTTTCATGGAACATATCACAGTTTGTAATTTTTTGTTTAGTTTTGTGGTTATTTTTTTACTGTCTGTTATCCCCATAAAATTGTAGGCTCTATGAGGGCAAGAGGCCATTTCCACCTTACCTCAAAAGGAATTTACAGCTCCTGAAAGTGTGTCCTTTTGTTCTTTCACCCTTCATATATTGTGTAATAGATATTCAAAGAGGGAATCTTTAAAAATAGCATTTTGAGATAAGTGAAGTTGGCATCAGCCTTGGTATTCAATCAAAATTTTCTATTTAGCTTTGGCTTCAGCCTGTGGAGGGCCAAATCACCAACTGCCTGCTTCAACATACTGTATGATATCCCTGAAGTTGTGTATGATCAATATATTGTCATTACATGGGTTACCACCATAGTAGTCAACAGAGTAAATAATGCAAACAAGGCACACCAATGAATTTATTGTTACTTTCTGCATGTTTACTTTCGAATACAAACATTTTAGATATGACTTGGAATGAAAATTTCCTTAAAAGTCTTTAATATGTTGGAATTCTATCAGCCAAATGATGAATAAATATATTTTGATAACAGAAGTGGAAAATGTTACAATAATTAATAAGGATTGTGGAAGCAGTTAATTGTATATGCAAAAGCAATTAAGCACTATCAAATAATTTAATAAATATGAAAAGATATTGACAAGCCAAGAAACATATCAACAGAGTGTGCATTAGCTAGGTAACTTTAGGAAGGATATAATAACCTTCCTGAGTTAACAGATACTTGTAAAACATAAATAAGTATATAAAGAAAAACAGAGATTAAATTATATCACAATTATTTTTAATAGAATTATTTATTATACTAGCATTTATAACATTAAACCAAACTGCCCACTAAAGTTTTCTAATTTTTAGTTATTTAATTTAAGTCAGAAATTATGAAGTAATGTGTTATGAGGAGAAGTTTTTACATCATGTGGAGATGAATTAAAAGTAGAATATCAATTCTTCCACATAAAAATTACATGAGAGGAAAACTCTCCAAAATCATATTCAATATCCATGATAAATCATCAGTCAAATCATAAATGTAGAGTATGGAAAGAAACTGTCAGAAAAGGATTTACCCTCATTTTTCCTTGCTCTTCCAGTGACCATCATTGAAAGTGAGCATTTATTTAGTATCGTAACTGTATGGTAAATTGATCACAGGAGCAATCTTACAGTTGAAAGTGTAAAAGAATCATTGTTCCTGAACTATAATGACAAACTTCTAAAATTTATTATATTTTAAATATAAAATTGGAATAATCATGACTTTTGGATAACATTTAATATTTAATCTTTTATCCAAGCAGTTTATTCTCCGACAGTGATGTTCAACTTTAGCCTCAGCTTTGACTGAATGTTGATTTTAATCTCAGGTTAAGATTCATTGATTAATTCATCAATTTAAAAATATTAATTTGGCTCTATACTATGTTCCAATCACTGTATTAGAAGACAAACTAGCTTATATTTCTGTCCAGATGAAGTATTTTAAACTCCTACTATTATGAGATTCTCAATGTCTTATTAAAATCTTTTGCATTGGCATTTAGCAATGGGCTGTCCTATGGTACATACTCACATGTGCTATATTTGTTGGATGAATAACTCCATTAGTAGCCCTAACTATGGGTCATTTAAAAATATTTTATAAGCATATTTTCCATATCATCATGTAAATTATTAATGTACAAAATTTGAGCAGGCCAAGTATTTAGGAGAGACTTCCAGCTCACCATGAAAACCCTCCCTCCAGGTTGACAATAATGGAGCTTGGTTCCACTGGGGACTGTAATTGAATCCACTGGAATCCATCTTCCTATGGTATCTCTATGACGATGTTTCTAATCTTATTCACAAGAATATAATTAGAAAATTCTGAAAAATGTCTTACTGAAGGTTGGGCACAACATTTAATGCATTTGCTTCATTATCTTGTCTGTTAAGAGTCAAAACAAAAAATGGGGTTGATTTGACATGAATTACTCTTGATGCACCAAGCTATGAAGCTTCCGTGTCACCTTGATTTAAAAAAAAAATTCCAAAGCCTTCTAAAAAATATTTTATTTCTTACATGGAATATTTTAAGCTACTAAGTGAATGATTTTTGAAATTCACATTAGTAGTTTTTTCTTAGACAAACTAACAAACAAATGACTACTCCCACACTTAGTGAAACCTTAGAATCTGAACATTCTCCGTGATTCCATAAAAGCTAATCTTTGTTAGTTTTGTTGCAGTCTCTTAGCTTCTCATATTATCGTTTATCTGACTGAAACTTAATGAAAACAAAGAGTTCAAGTATTCTATTCTAATTCACAATCACTTCATCTTCTTAGAAGTTATTTTTAGTCAGTATTGATTTTTATCCTTTCCTATTTGAGGACAACTGTGGTAGAAATAATGATGAACTGCATTTTCACCCATTCACCAATATAACAACTTTGTCACAAGAAGAGGACCTATCTTTTCTTTGTTCATCCTTTTCTGACCATGACTAAATAACCATTTGGTTGTCTTTACTATAATGTGCAAACCTTATGACTTTTGAGTACTAGCTTCTTGGCAATATTCTCACCAGTGTTCTGGTGGTGTGGACAGTATATACATAGCTCAGTTAATTTACTGGAGACATAAATATATACATGAAAACATATATGTATGCATACATACATAACTGTGTACATATTTTTATTAATAAATTTTGTAGATTTTCACTACAATTATTTTTCCATGTTTTCATAATATTATGCTTTCTGCATATGGGAGGGTTTTGGTATATAAATTTGGGTGTATAAATTTTACATAATTTTAATATACAATATATGTTTCTATATAATCAAACAATAAAATTTTGAAATATCAGTTTAAAAACAATTTAGCTTCTGCCATTTTCTAAATGGATATTTGCATACTTATATAAATATTTGTATTCCATATACTTCATAAGACACAGAAAAATTTTTCAAAATTATTGATAAGAAACAATAATTTGCTTTTAGAAAATAATATGTGATTGTGAAATATTGCAGAAATACCTGTTGTCACTCAAATTTAAGACTCTTAGTTTCTGCATCTGTCCAATTTCTTCAGGAAGAAATTCCAGTTTATTGGAGCGTAGAGACATAACTGTTACATTCTTACAGCTTCCAATCTATGGGTAACAAAAGAAAAAAAAAGTAAAGAATCACAGTGTAAACTATTTTTATACTAACATTTATAATTTATAAAGTAATTTAATTTATAAATTTCTTTATCACTTTTAAGACTCTCAATATGTGTATTGTTTTATTTTTTATAATCTCACTCTAAAATATGTCTATAATACATATATTCCTTTAGATATTAAGACTGTGTATCTCATATTTTTTTACATATTATGATCTTCTTAATTTTATGATTAGAATACTTGTTAGCTTCATTGTTTTCATAAATCACATTGTTTTTGTCTATCCAAGTAAGTACTAATAATCTATGTTTATAATAGATCATATATGCTCAAAAATGAAATGTTGTTGATATTTCCTTTGCAAAGTTAGTTTTATTTCATGTTACAATGGTATTTTTATTTTTATTCATAACTTTTGTCTCTAAATAATGATATATGAATTATTCCTCCTGTATTATGAAAGCATTTAATAGAAAATGTTAAATTGAAACTTCACAGTGTTTTCTTGACATGAATACATGAAAGTCCCATTTAGAGATGAATGCTAATGGACCATTTTGGTGGATCCTGAAGTTAAAACAATATTATGCAACATGATACTTTAAAAAACTTATTTATATTAAAAACTTTCACTTAGAACTGGAAGTATAGTTATCTCAAAATTTATTGATTGCTTTTAAAAGCAAAATATGTAAGTTGGATTAGTTAAAATTGCATTCCTTAGCATGAACTAATTTATAATATTTTATTACTATTTTTGGAAGCAGTGTTTAAATCAAATGTATTTCCTGGGTCAAATATAAGAACTTATAACTTGTCATTTAAAAAAGAATGATTAACAAATAAATAATTCCTGTATACATTCACAGCTCAGCTCGTAAGCTACATTGCTACTGCACCTGTTAAGATTTAATCCCAAAACAGATTCATTAAAAGAAATTAATAGAAACAAGTTTATTCCTCACTTCTCTGGGTAATTCTGGAAGGAAATTCTCATCGACTGCTAATGTTCGAAGACTGTGAAGGTAGCCAATAGTAGAAGGTAGTGACTCCAGTTCATTACAGCTACAGTCAAATTCTTCTAATAAAGATAAACTGAAAATTAAATACATTAGTTAGACATATTAAAAGGTCAAGTGACACAAAATTTTTGGAAAAGCCATATATTCAAATTCACCAACCAAATTATTTAGCTAGTGACTGCGTAATATTATATAAGTTAATTTATCAGTTCAGCCAAATGGTTCAATACCATTTAATAAGTTGTTCAATTTGCTGAAATAAATGTAGTTCATTTTTATCCTTTCTTAATTCACCTGTCATTTAAATGAGCCATTGAGAATGACAAAAGGTTTTGTTTGTTTGTTTTTATACAACTTAGGTGTCACATATAGTCAGAGGCTCACAATGTATATCCTTGGAATGAGTGCATATAACTGGCATGGGCAGGTAGAAGGGTATAGAGGGCAGGTCCAAGAAAGGGAAGATAAGGGGGGCAAAATATTAACAACAAAAACACTGATTAAATGCTAGGTATTTTACTAAGCATTTTAGAGATAAAAATAACTACTCTTTTCTTTATAATAACTCTAGCAGATATCTATTATTTTAAACCCATTTTACACATAAGTAAATTGAGGCGTAAAGAGGCTAAGTAACTTGCCCAAGGCCACACAAAGTAGGAAAACTAGTACCTAAATGCAGACAATATGGTTCCACTCTATTTTCTTGCCTCTCAGCCTGTGCATCAGTAGCAGAGGCTACGGACAGGACTCATTTCAGCCTGCAGATGTGTTTTGGTTGGTTTACATAGTATTTTAAAAAGTGGTAAACTCAACATAATGACCCAGACTTTTGGTGCCTTTTGAAAAAGAAGATGATCTGCAAATACTGGGCCTTTATTCTTGCATGACAATAATGGAAACAGAGTAATGGCTGCTGTCTTCAAATGAGCACAGTTCTCCAGTTTGCCACAATCTCCACCACTCCAAACTCAGCCTGCTTTACCCCAAATCTATAGAAAGGAATTGTATGTGTATACTTTCAAGCTATCACAAGGGAACAAGACATTTCATTGTCTGGTTTGAGATAGGTGGGAAAGAAAGAGGGCCTGGCACAGAGTAAGCACTAGCTATATTTAAGTTGTCATTGATGTTAATATTATTACACTGTTATTACCATTCATTTCATTGTTTTACTGTAATAGGAAGGAACCCTCAAGGATGATGATCTCACCATTGTAAAGGGAAGAATGAATTAGAATTAGCTGGAGTAATATTGTAGAATCAACTTCCCTTTTTTTATATCTTGGAACTAGCTGGCTTGAATGCAATTTATTCCCATAATTTAGTTAACAAGTGAACACAGAAATTAAGCATTTGGGATTTAAGTTAGTCAGAATGGATTTGTGTCCCAGTCTTGTCACTTATTAGACATATTATCTTGGGTATCAAAAAATAAAACAAGGATCAGAGCTCAAAAATCAAAGCTGATTTTATTTACTGCCAGGCAAGGGAACACTCCCTGTTCACACTCAGAAGAAATTCACTTAGTAGTGCACTGCGGGGGGGAAAAAAATCAGTGCCAAAAGGGGGTGGTGACAGGAGGTCATGATGATCATGCTCATTAAAGGTGAAAAATTTGCATTATGGAGAGGTTGGAATAAGTTCACAGGTCTGTGTACAAGTAGGTAAATCAAGTCCCATCATTCATGGGTCAGGGAAGAATCTAATTCAGTCAAGTTCAGTCCGACCCTGATCCGGGTAACTCATGATTTATGATCCTTAACAGCTTCAACTGGTTAGAATCCAGAAGTGGTGAAACACAGTATCCAGCTGTGAATAATAGCTCTTAGGCAAAAGCTTTTCCTTTTGCATAGACAAGTCATATCACTTTTCCACAGGCCTTAGTTTCTTTGTATTTGTAGTGAGGATACTAGTAATTCCTGCCTCATGCAGTTTCTCTGAGTATTTCATGAAATACTGTAAGTAAAGAACTTAGCACAATACCTGCCATAAAATACACACTCAGGAAATATTTTCTCTTTTTATTAGTGAACTCTGAGAAATTAATTTCTAAATCCTTTGAGGCCCGCACATGCAGGGGTGGTCTTGTCAATGGGTACCAGACATACATGGCTGTGTGACTCTGTATGTATGCATTGGTGGTGGCAGAAATCAATGTATGTGGAAAACCCAGTAACAGATTATTTGTTTCTTAAAAAAAGTCTAGCACAGTGTCATACACATATAATACACTAAGAAAATTTGGTAGAATTGAATGAAAGAGGTTTCTATCTATGGTTTGTGGTCATGTACTCAGCAAGTGGTCATGAAAGTACGAGTGATTTTTAAAAATAAAAACTAGTGAGAGAGTGGCATGGACATATATACACTACCAAATGTAAAATAGATGGCTAGTGGGAAGCAGCCGCATAGCACAGGGAGATCAGCTCGGTGGTTTGTGACCACCTAGAAGGGTGGGATAGGGAGGGTGGGAGGGAGACGCAAGAGGGAAGGGATATGGGGACATATGTATATGTATAGCTGATTCACTTTGTTATAAAGCAGAAACTAACACACCATTGTAAAGCAATTATACTCCAATAAAGATGTTAAAAAAATAAAACTTCAGATGTATGTTCAGAGGTAGAAGTCAAAGAACTAAACAATTAAATAATATAATTAAGGTTTCTTATTTTTCTTTCTTTTATAAAAACATTTTTGAAGTTAGTCTTGAATCATAGTAAGGCACTCCTTACTTTGCACAGATTTCAGTTACCATGGTTTCCTTAAATAACATTTGTGCCCCAACAACATGGCTCAAATTTCAATTACCTCAGTATATTAACTGTGAGTAACTGCATAAAGTACAAACTTTGCTGCTAACTCTTCAGTCCACAAATCGCTGTGTAAATAACAGATGTACATCATGATCAGTGACTAGTCATATTACTTTTTTGAGTCTGTCAGTGATCAGCCTCTGCACATCCACTATTCAGTTCATACACGGATAGTAAGCCTTGTAGTTATGTTGCCTTCTTGTCAATCGGCTATAGAGAGATACTATAGGCACCATAATTTAACATTTAGAGCACTACTCCTGTTGGATAATGCTCTTCGTCATCCTAATTCTCTTGGGGATTTAGATGAAAATGTGAAAATTTGCTTTTTATCACCAAGAACAACTTCATTAATCCAACTAGTGGACCAAGGAGTTATTTCAACTTTGAAGGCCTGTTATCTTACACAGACTTTTGAATAGGCTATTGATGCTACAACTGGAGATCGTACAGTTTCTTTAGCTGAGTTTTGGAAGAAATATGACATAAAGCAGTCAATTGAAAATATTCAAACATCATGGCAGGAAGTAACAGCAAGTAATACTCATGCAGTGTAGCAGAAACATTTAGCACACTGTGCAAATAACTTGGCAGGATTTGAACTGAACATACATGGGATTATAGAAGAAACAGCTGACTGTGGGAATGCTGCCTGCCACTATTTGAGAGCCTGTAGATCTGCTGCCAGAGGAAATTAGTAAAGGAAAACTTGTTGACATCAATGAGGAAAGTGGTTGTAATGAAAAGGATGAAGATGCCTCAGAGGAAGTGACCCTGGCAATAAACTTTACATTAAAGGAACTCTCAGAGATATTTCATGATATTGAAAGCACAAAGGATAAAAGCTTGGAAGCTGATCCAAGCTTAAAAGGAGGATGACAATTCACTGACTCATAGAAAAGATGTTCACTCTGAATTACAACTTACACAATGAAAAGAAGGCAAGCACTGTTCAAACTAATTTTGATAAGCTTTTTTTAAAAAAAAACCCACTTTAATTCTTGATGTTCCTAATGTTTACAATGACTATGTATTAAATCTATGTTGATTTATTATTTTTCCATTTCTCTATACATTTATAACCAACAGCAACAGTATTTAATGTTTGAAAAGGTTTAAAGATCTTTTGTCAGAACAATCATAATTTCCCCCATTGATTCTTAAGACTACTTTGCATAGTTTCAGTGTGCATGGTTGTTTTCATAGTCCCCACTACTGTGCAAAGTGAGGACTTCCTACAATAAAAAGACAACATTTTTACTGCACCATGGGATATACTGAATTAATAATTTATAGCCTGAAAGTATTTTACATTTTTGGGTTACAAAGAAAATCTATTACGTGCAAAACACACATTCTTCAATGATCTCTGAATTCAAAGGATTCAAACTCAAAATCTAACATTCCAGCTGACTTTATTGATGGTTATCTTGTTATAAATCACCTAAGGTATTTTGATACAGGATCCTATATGAATACAGTTGTACCACATTTACTCAAATTATCACTGGCATTCAAAAGATAGACCAAAATAAGTGAAATAAATCTGACAGAGAAAGACAAACACCATACAATCTCACTTATATGTGGAATCTAAAAACAAAAATACAAAAAAGTAAGAAAAAAAACCCCACAACCAAGCTCATATATACAGTGAACAGTTTGGTGGTTGCCAGGAGTAGGGGATAGGGGGTAGGAAAAAATGGGTGAAAGTGACTAAAAGGGACCAACTCCCCGTTATAAAATAAATAAGTCACGGGGATGTAATGTACAGCATTGTATAGTTAGCAATACTGTATTGTATATTTGAAAGTTGCTAAGAGAGTAGATCTTAAAAGTTCTCATCACAAGAAAAAGGTAACTATGTATGGTGAAAAATGTTAACTAGATTTATTGTGGTGATCATTTTGCAATACATACAAATATGGAATCATCCTGCTGTACATCTGAAACCACATTACCCTTTGTACAAAAAAAAAGATAGACCAAAAGCTACCTTTTTTAGAAGTTTTCTCTATAGTCTATAATAGTACACATTAAAAGTGAAAACAAGCTGCAAAGCAAGTATAAAGTACTTTAAAGCACTGCTTCCCAAACTTTAGCGTGCATATGAATAACCAGCAGAACTCGCTAAAATGCAGATTCAGATTCAGTGATTTGGGGTGGGGCCCAGATTCTGCATTTGAAACAAGCTAGTGGGTGATGTAGAAGCTTCTGGTCCTGGGACCACACATTCTTAAATAAAGTACTTGCAGATATGTCAAGAGTAACATTAAAACACACACACACACAGATGGAGAGATATACCATGTTCTTGGATTGGAAGAGTCAACATTGTGAAAATGACTATACTACCCAAAGCAATCTACAGAATCAATGCAATCCCTATCAAACTACCAATGGCATTTTCCACAGAACTAGAATAAAAAATTTCACAATTTGTATGGAAAGACAGAAGACCCTGAATAGCCAAAGCAATCTTGAGAAAGAAATACAGAGCTGGAGGAATCAAGCTCCTGGACTTCAGACTATACTACAAAGTTACAGTAATCAAGACAGTATGGTACTGGCACAAAAACAGAAATATAGATCAGTGGAAAAGGATAGAAAGCCCAGAGATAAACCCATGCACATATGGTCACCTTATTTGTGATAAAGGAGGCAAGAATATACAGTGGAGAAAAGACAGCCTCTTCAATAAGTGGTGCTGGGAAAACTGGACAGCTACATGTAAAAGAATGAAATTAGAACACTCCCTAACACCATACATGAAAATAAACTCAAAATGGATTACAGGCTTAAATGTAAGGCCAGACAATATAAAACTCTTAGAGGAAAACATAGGCAGAACACTCTATGACATATACCACAGCAAGGTCTTTTTTGACCCACCTCCTAGAGAAATGGAAATAAAAATAAAAATAAACAAATGGGACCTAATGAAACTTAAAAGCTTTTGCACAGCAAAGGAAACCATAAACAAGATGAAAAGACAACCCTCAGAATGGGAGAAAATATTTGCAAACGAAGCAACTGACAAAGTATTAATCTCCAAAATATACAAGCAGCTCATGCACCTCAATATCAAAAAAACAAACAACCCAATCCAAAAATGGGCAGAAGACCTAAATCAACATTTCTCCAAAGAAGATATACAGATTGCCAACAAACACATGAAAGAATCTCAACATCATTAATCATTAGAGAAATGCAAATCAAAATTACAATGAGGTATCACTTCACACCAGTCAGAATGGCTGTCATCAAAAAATCTACAAACAATAAATGCTGGAGTGTGTGGAGAAAAGGGGACTCTCTTGCACTGTTGGTGGGAATATAAATTGATACAGCCACTATGGAGAACAGTATGGAGGTTCCTAAAAAACTAAAAATAGAACTACCATACGACCCAGCAATCCCACTACTGGGCATATACCCAGAGAAAACCATAATTCAAAAAGAGTCATGTACCACAATGTTCATTGCAGCACTATTTACAATAGCCAGGACATGGAAGCAACTTAAGTGTCTATTGATAGATGAATGGATAAAGAAGATGTGGCACATATATACAATGGGATATTACTCAGCCATAAAAAGAAACGAAATTGAGTTATTTGCAGTGAGGTGGATGGACCTAGAGTCTATCATACGAATGAAGTAAGTCAGAAAGAGAAAAACAAATACCGTATGCTAACACACATATATGGAATCTAAAAAAATAAAATAAAATAAATGGTTCTGAACAACCTAGGGGCAGGACAGGAATAAAGACACAGACGTAGAGAATGGACTTGAGGACACAGGGAGGGGGAAGGGTAAGCTGGGACAAAGTGAGAGAGTGGCATAGACATATATACACTACCAAATGTAAACTAGATAGTTAGTGGGAAGCAGCTGCATAGCACAGGGAGACCTATGCTTTTTGACCACCTAGGGGGCGGGATAGGGAGGGTGGGAGGGAGACGCAAGAGGGAGGAGATATGGGGATATATGTATACGTATAGCTGATTCACTTTGCTTCAAAGCAGAAACTAAGACACCATTGTAAAGCAATTATACTCCAATAAAGATGTTAAAAAACAAAAAGATAAATAAGAGACATATAAGAAATGGAAAAATATCACGCTAGAGTGTTCCCTAATTTGTATAAAGAGTTCACAAAACTTATTTGTCCATGAAACTTATCTTTATGTCATACCTATTAAAATCTCAAGTAATGATTATTTTGAGGAATATAATTTAGGAAATGCTGGTTTAGTTAGTAGGTGTACTGAGCTTTTAACTTAAAGGAGGAAGCTGCAGTGGTCTGGGTGGACAGAGGGAAAAGATTTAAGTCGTAAAAACAAGTAAGCATATTTTTGAATCCAAGTACCCCCAATTTGATTTAAGTCAATAACTCTTTACCTTATTGGACTTCATTTTTATAAAACATTTATTAAATGTGTGAGCACTTTCCATGTATTAACACATTTAATCCTCACAACATTCTTATGAGGTAGGCATTATTATGATTTCCATTTTACTGAGGAGGAATCTAAGGCTCTACCCAATAGCACATCGAAGAGCCAGGTTTCGGACCCAGAAGGTCTGGCTCCAAAGCCAAAGCAACCAACTGTTTGGTAAACTTCTCTAAGGGAGCTTCGTTTTAAACCAGAATCACAGGTAATTCTGATGCAGGCACAATGGAATAGGGTTCGAGAAGACAGTTATCTGATAGCTGTATAAGTAAGCTGAATCCAGTTAGTGGTTCTTAAACTTTAGCATGCGTCAGAATCCCTGGAAGGGCTTGTTAATAATACACAGTTGCTGGTCCAATGCCCAGAGTTTCTGATTCAGTAAACCCGGGATTGTCTCTGAGAATTTGCACTTCGAACAAGTTCCCAGTTGAAGCTGATGCTGCTGATCAGGGGACCACGTGTTGAGAACCACCAGTCTAGACTAGATTATGGAAAAAGTTGAATATTAGTGTGAAGATATTTGGGTTTTATCCAATGAAGGGTGTGTGTGTGTGTGTGTGTGCGTGCACGCACACACTTTGTTTTTAATTTTTTGACTCGAATAACATTACATGATACGAAATTCAAAAAGTACAAAAGGTATACAATAAAAGCAAATCTCCCTATTTACTCTACTGTCCAGCCCCCAAATTCTCCTCCCCAAAGCCGTGTACGTTTCCAGTTTCTTGTGTATCCTTCCATGCTTAGGGAATAGAGGGAAGCACAGTTTTTAGCATTCAGATACCTAGAATGCTTATTTTCTTGTTATTATAGCAATCTAGTAAGTAGACTACTGGAATTTACCATCTAGGGTATTGATATCATATAAACTAAACATCTGGATCAAAGAATTAGAATTTTAGACATAGGTGGAAATTACAAATGAAGAAACTAAGCCACTGAGAGTTTAAATAATTTGTCCAAGTTCACACAGTAAGTGGCGTAGCCAGGGTTCACACCCATGCCATTTGACTCCAAAGCCAGTGCTCCTTGCATTATTCCTCAGGAGTTTGAGGTCCATAGGAAAGAAGGGATTTACCCAGCTTTGCATAGTTACTTAGACTTTCTGATTCTAGTTAGTGGTCTTTCTCATTGACCATACTCTATGATGGAATGATTTTTAAAATATCCATTCAAATTTTTGAGATTTTATTGCTTTTCTCCAAAACTACAAAGCTAAGAGAGAGTAGGTTTAGCGTACGGTTTCTCTTTTTATGGGAGATCTTTTGCCTTTAGAGCAATGGGGCTCTTAAATGACCTAATATTACAAAATGTGTGACTCAACTATAACATATATTAAGAAGCATCATAGGACCCAGCAATCCCACTACTGGGCATACACCCTGAGAAAACCATAATTCAAAAAGACACATGCACCCCAGTGTTCATTGCAGCAGTATTTACAATAGCCAGGTCATGGAAGTAACCTAAATGCCCATCAACAGACGAATGGATAAAGAAGATGTGGTAGATATATACAATGGAATATTACTCAGCCATAAAAAGGAACGAAATTGGGTCATTTGTAGAGACGTGGATGGACCTAGAGACTGTCATACAGAGTGAAGTAAGTCAGAAAGAGAAAAACAAATACCGTATATTAGCGCATATATCTGGAATCCAGAAAAATGGTACACATGAACCAGTTTGCAAGGCAGAAATAAAGACACAGATGTAGAGAACAAATGTATGGACACCAAGGCGGGAAAGTGGGGATGGGGCGTGGTGGTGGTGGGATGAATTGGGAGATTGGGATTGACATGTATATACTAATAGGTATAAAACAGATAACTAATAAGAACCTGCTGTATAATAAATAAATAAATTAATTAAATTAAATTAAAAAAAAAGAAGCATCATAGGTCAATTAGCAGCTTAGCTTTGAAATATGATAACTTCTCTCAGCCTCTGTTTCTGCATCTGTTGATGGGGAGATAATAATACACATTGAATAGTGTTGATGGGGCCTTTAAATAAGAATACATGTAAAGCACCAAACATGGTATCTGGCACAATATGAACACACACAAAAAGTTGTTTGTTACTATTTTCATTGCACATTCAATTATTAGAGTGGCTGGAACTCCTAGGCACAACTTAAGATTCAACAACAAAAATAACCAATTTTACAAGTTATTTGGTACAAAAGTCATGGAATCCATTTCAACTGTGAAAGATGTTGAAAAATGAATTCTTTCAGCAATTTTTACTAGTTGGACTATTAAAAATTACCAAAGATAAGTCTAACCTATTGAAACATTCGCTGTGCAGAATGAGAATATTTTTGGTCACTGCAGCTGATCTGAACATTTTGGTGCGCAGAGTTCTAGGTAGAATGTCTCATAATAAAATAAAGACTATTTCACTACTTCCAGAACAATTTCTGCGTGTGATCTGGGGTGCCATTAAATGGGATTCTAATCAAATTTTATCTCTAACCTTGAACTAAATCTCTGATCTATCAGTTCTGAATTCCCTAAAGAAAGCAAAGCCATTATATCATTATTATTATTTTTACTTCATACAGATTGTTTATTAAGGTATACTATACAATTTTAGAAATTTAGTTTATTTTTTGCCACAAGTGCTACCTTGAAGTGAGAACATGTTAGACAATGGCTGTCACAATTTTACCATCCAAGACATGATGTATTATAGAACTGAAATCTTCAAACTTTTTTATTTTAGGACCTATTTACACTCTTAAAAAATCATTGGTAATCCTAAAGTACTTTTTTAAATATGGTTTATATCTATTGGTATCTACAATATTATAAATTAAAAGAGGCATTTAAAAATAATTATTTATTATTCATTCTTAAATAACAATAATAAACCCATGACATGTTAATGTAGGTAACACATTTTTATAAAAGTAAGCATACTTTCCAAAACAAAAACCTTTAGTGAGAAGAATGACATTTTTATTTTTGTGAATCTCTTCAATGTTTAGCTTAATAGAAGGCAACTGGATTCTCATATCTGCTTTGTATTCAATTTGTTGTGGTATGTTGTTTTGATTAAGTTACACATAAAAACGTCCAAACTCACACAGATAGGTAGTTGGAAAAGGGAGGAGTATTTTCATGGTCTTTTTGGATAATTGTGATTATTCTTTGATACTACACCCAAACTCAACAAGTGGCAGTCTTTTTAGGGGATACAGTAATTGCAATGTAGAATCTGAAATACATCAATGAACTTTTCTTACTTTTCATACCAATACATTAAAATCAACTAATCTTTTTGCACTTTGAATGGGTCTATTTCTCATGTGTGATTTTGTAGCTCATGCATTGGTCATTTGGAAAGTGTTGCTTCACTGAGTTGAACAGATTTTCCAAATGTTGACACATTTCATATTACAATATCAACAAATCACATTCATTATTACACCAGTGATATCACACCAGTCTTATCAGAAAAGGCTTTAAATATTGGGAAGCTGTCAAACTCACAGTGGCAGATACAAATTTTCCAAAATTCTAATTTCTACTTGATAGCTCAAATTTCACTGTTGGCAACAAATTCTGTCAGTTGTTTCCCTTGAAGTGACAAGCTCACTTTGTTCATTTTTGACAAAATGTCTACCAAATACTCAAGTCTGAGTAACCACAGTTTGTCAGTCATTCTTCCTCTTTTTAAAATAGACTTTATTTTTATAGCTGTTTTAGGTTCACAGCAAAACTGAGCAGGAGGTAGAGATTTCTCATATACTTCCTACTGTTTTTTTATTCTGCCGTTTTTTATTGTAATAAAATATAGTCATATAGTCCATTTCTTTAACACTTCCCTTCATGGCTTTATATGAATGTCAGAACATCAAATTGTAGACTTTAAATATATGCAGTTTATTGTACATCAATTATAGTTAATAAATCTGTTTTTAAAAAAAAGCTAGGCTTTCTCCCCACCACCCCAAGTACACCCAAATCTGTTAAATTATGGATTTATATAATGCTTCACATGAAATGTGGGGCAAGATTCCTATAAAATGGCCTTACATAATGTTAGAATAAAGACAGCTTATTGATTTCTCACTTTACACAAGTTGTAAACAAAAGAATTTCAGTGAAACACTGATAGTAACATACATATGTTCCTTAAAGAGCTGTAAATCAAACATTAATGGCAACATAAAATTAGAAATAAACCGCTCTCAAATAAATGGAATATATTTTGTCCTTAAAAGGCAATGATGGCCTTCCACCTTGAAGCTTTTTAAAATGCAAGCTAAAACAGATGCTTATCTCCTTAAAGTCTAAAAATACATTAAGTTTCCACAAATATCAAATTTTACTAACAGTGTAATGGTGACGTATACATAATGCAGATCTTATAAAAATTGATTTGATTTTGTAAGACATAAGTGAATTTAGAGCTGCTACTCAGTCAAAAACATCAAATTAATAGTATCTGGAAAATTACAGGCAATGGTATAATTGAAGGTCTGGGTAATCACTTTGCTTATGAAAGAGTGATGGTTAAGTATTTCTTATGATATTATCAATATATAGTTGGGTGTCAATGCAGCATCTAAATATAAAACTAAATTAAGATAAATTATATACAAATATATAACTAAATAAAATGCGGTCTAAAATGAGTTTACATATGAACAAAATTATTGATATCTCTAGCAGAAAATGTGTGAAAATAGAAAACTCAATATATTCTTTTGTTTCTGGCTTTAGAGAGACTGGTATGAAACTTTGTCACTTACTTTCCGATTGTATTGGGTAGCATTGTAAGTTGATTGTCATCTACTTTTAGAGTAGTTAGTTTTTTCAACAAACCTAAAACAGAGAAGAAGGTGTATTAATATAGAAGAATAGATTTCTGACAGAAAATACAATGTAAAAGGAATTTTTATGAGCTGTAGCCCTGATCAAACTACTGCCCCTGCCCACCAGTGGAACCAGAGGAGGGCTGACAGTCTCAACATCACTTGATTGGGTGATGAGGGTTTGTCATGCTAATTGGCTGCACTCTGCTTATATCAACCTACAAACTGATATTCGTGTGTCTAGTTTTAACTTTCCAGTTACAAAAAATTTACTTACATCAATGAGAGTTCAAGTACATTGATGGAGACAATAAACAAAACATAGGGCTCCATAGAAACCTGAGTTGGCAGTACTACTACCACATTTCCCTTTTCTATTATGCAGCAAATGGACCAGATGAAACTTTTCAAGCCAGCTGTGTTCGGTATTTAATTAACTCATAAGCACTAATAACTAACATTCCTGTTGTGATACAAATTGAAAACAAATCTGAATTAAGCCTAATAATCAACAAATGGGTACTGAAGTACTGCAGTGTATTGGTTATGATTATCGACTTGGAAAATTACAACATAGGACTTCATACCCTTTCTGTTACCATAAATCCTTGACTTGGATCAGCAGTAAGCACAAAAACTTGTAGTTTTTAATCTATCAAGTAGAACTGGTCAAGAATTGAAGTTCCAACTACTTATATTTCACTGTCTGATTTATGCCCTCCATACCCTTACTGCTTGATCTACTCCTACTCCCAGGGTTTTAATGAGCAAAAACCACAGAGTAATTGAAGAACAGCTTCCTTTACCCAGCCGTAACAGAGCCCATAGTATCAATATGGCTTAAATAGCTAAAATCCAAGAAAAGCATTAACAGTGGCTAATTTTTGTTTTACATTGGAACTATAGATATACGCTATAGACGACTTGTTTTGCAGAAAACTTGTTCTGATGGATATAGTAGGTTCCATGGTTGAATGCGTTTGGGAAATGCTAAATTAAACAAAATCAACCAGATTTCTTTAATGAAGTTTTTCAAGGACTTTTTAATATGCTAATGTAACAGGGTGACGCTTAAGTTATTGGGCAACTTGTGTGTGTGCACAGAGTATCTTGTATAGTGGTGTTTTGAGAACCTGCTCTCAGAAGCACTGCTATAGCTCACGCCTACCCACCTCAAGTATTTTGAGCATACCTTAAAGGCAAAAAATAAGTCACAAGAAGTCTGAAATAAAGCCATCGTTGCACTTTAAGTTTCAGTATGCTCAGTTACGTATTCCGCAGAAGCACTCAGAATTTCTGCTCTAGTGGAGAGAAATGTTATCACTATCAGACTGCTGTGAGAAAATACCTACAATATTTGGAGATTAATACATCAGCTTGTGCTGTTAGGATACATGGCTGAAAACAGTAGCACCTGAGAAAGAAGACAATTCTCACTGGGGTAATTTATCTCTGAAATTTGAATACCCACTGCCATATTCATCTATGCTCAAAGGGTGACTGAATCACTTTAGCTTCTCTGGTGCATGTGTAAAAAACTATAGACCTTGGAAATATAAAAGAACTCCTGAGCTTGTTCATCAACTGTGAAAAGACAACGGGGGGCTATGCATTACAGCTAACTGTGTTGATGTCTCAACATCACTTGATTGGGTCGCGAGAAATTTTGGGCTGGGTTACAGATGGCTCTGCAAACATGAAACCAGGTTGCAAAGCAGTCTTTAAGAGAATCACAGTTCCTAGGTCTGAAGTAGTGGTGAGAAAATTTCGAGGCAGGATAGGGATTAAGGCCAAAAGATTGATGCAACAGATTTTTTTTGAAGAATGGAGTAGTGTGGCTCTGACAATTGACAGAAGCTTCTATAGCTTTAAAGGTTGAAGTGAGTTAGGGCTCCCTTCTTAGTTCCACGTCTGTGGACTTAAGGGGACTTCACTCATTTGTGGTGTGGCTACTGTGTCACTCACATATTCCATACAAGGGTGTGCCCTTTGGACACATTCTGGAGTTTCTGTAGGAATCTGGTTGTCCTTGGAGTGGAAATAGGCCATCAGCCTCAGCTCTGTTGCTCATGACTTCCTCTTGCAGATAAATACTACATAGCTATATCATATCTGCTTGGACTCTCTTCTACCCTCAGGAACCAAAGGTACTTTATCCTATTTCTTCCTCAATTCCCCACCTCTTTATCCTATATTCCCAACTCAGATATACTGAAGAGAAAGAAAAAGGAGGCTTTTTTTGCTATGATTTTAGCTACTTATATATAAATATATAATAAGAAGCAATGTATTAAACATTAATATCAAAAACAGCTAATATTTACATGGCATTTACCCTAGATAATAGAATTTTGAAAGCCAAATGGCTGTGCACTCATCATATCTAAGATTATAATAATTATTATATTATTATAGTACCTAACATTGATTGAACATTTACTATGTGCCAGGTACTGTTCTAAGCAATTTTACTTATATTAATTCATTTATTTCTCAAAATAATCCCCTGATGCAGGTACTATTACTTCCCCACTTAAAAGATGATAAAACTGAGGCACAGAGAGATTAAGTAGCTTGTGTAAAGTCACACAGTTAGTAAGGTAGAAAAGCCAGACTTTGAACTCGGGTAGCTTGACTACAAAACCTGTGTCTTTAACCACTAAGTGAATAAGAGTTATTTTGGAAAGTAAAAAAATTATATTCTCCTTTACTGAGTTTCTCTGCTATCCAAAGAAGCTGATTATTAAAGCTCTATCTAGAAAATGTAAAGAGCCCCCTTCATTTTCCCTGGAACCAGCACAAGGAAAGGGACTCAGCATACAGGGTTCACTGTTGAATATATCACTCCATTCAAATACCCCACAACTGCAGAATTAAAATAGGTGTAAAGGAAGCAAAGATTTTATTTTAGTTGCTATTTCCCTTTATTAATACTGTGACGTTTCTTGTCTTTTATTCTTTTAAATGTTGGTAGTTCAATAGACGATCCATGCTCAAATAAAGAAGAAAAGATGCAATTTGCCATCCAATCAGAATCAACAAATTATTTTAGGACCTTTGAACAGAGTTCCCAGGTATTTCTCTTGACCAAGAAGGAAATTCTTAGAGGAAAGTCAGCCATTCTATGTGTATAATCAGGTACTCTGGCAACTCTGCAGATGTTTAAATGCAATTTTCCCTAAAAGGTCAATAGGGTCCAAAGATAGTTCCAGGAGTAAGCTACTAACAAGTTACTTTCTTAATTTGAGAACCACTCAGATTCTAAGTGAAGATGTTAAATATGTAATACCACCTGCCTATGCTGGTCTGTTTTATCATCCCAGGATCTAATCTGATATTTTCTATCATCTATACATGCTGCCTTCCCCAGACCAGAAGGCTAATTCCCTAGTCTGCTTTCTTAATGGAAGATATTTTAAACAAATAATCATATCATCTTTTATTTCACTATGTGACATTTTCATTTCCAGAATTTCTAATTGGTTCTTTTTTATAACCACCTTTTCTTAGTCATAGCTCCTGTTTTTGTTTTATAAGTTATTTTTATTTTTACAAATGTTATTCTTCCTTTTATCTATTTGAGGATCTGCACATACTTAAAAATTTTTTTTACATTGCTTGATAATTTTGGTTTCCCTTGAGGTAAATTTTCCTATTGTTTGAGTTTTTGGTTGTTGTAACATTAGTTTTCCTTTAAAATTTTTGTTTTCATGCCCATTTGTGAGGGTGAATATTTTTTCCTTACCTATGCTCACCCCTCCCTGTCTGGCACTTTTATGGTTACCTCCACCTGACCCCCAAGTTTCTGGAGTTCAGAACCAGGTCTTATATTAGCAACATGGTACTCTCATTTGATGTGGATATTGCAGATTCAGTCCAAACCAGCTTGTGACGTGCCGTAATTTTCAGCAGTGAATCTGTATCTGTTCTCTCCTTCCACCCTAGCTCTACATATTAGTTGCAGGTTTTTTCAAGTCTCTCTTTGCAGAAAAGGGTTCCTTCCCTGCCTCAGTCCCTGTAAGTCTGTATCCTCCTGGTATGCTTAAGGTCTTTTTTTTTTTTTTTTTTTACTGCAGGAACAATTTATGGCTGCCACTTCTGTTTGTGGTCTAAAGCCCATCAGTCAGGCCTGGGGTCATTTCTGTGTTTCCATTATGTCTCAAATCCGGGTATATGTTCATTCTTCTTAAGCAGGGCAAAATTATTTTATTTACTAAATACTTAAGGAGCACTTACCATATACCAGGCATAATTCTTTGTACAGAGGAGGCAGTAATGAACAAAAATATGTTTTTCTAATATAGTTTTTCCATTCTCATTGTGTCTTTGAAGAGGTATGGAGTGGTGATTGAGTAGGAGAGTAAGATATGTATTTTGACCAGATGGTTATCTTGACCAGATGACCATCACTATCATCTTGACTAGAGGATGCCCTTTTAAACTATTATATTTCCTTACCTTCTACAACACTAAATAGTATTTTCTAAGCTTATCTGGTCATAAGTTTCATCTAGGATATTTAACAAGAATACAGAACAGAGGGCTTATTACACATTTATTGAATCAGAATTTTCACAGAGAGAGCCTGGGAATGTGGAACTGTTTAATAAAGCTCTCAGATAAGTCTTAGGGTGGAGTAAGTTGGAGAAACACTGTTATAAAAATATACAATTATATAAATAAAAAAGTCATCAAATCTACAAAGAAAGAAAAGCCAGCCTGTTCTGCTAAAACTAATATTCTCTATTAGCCTGAAAGAACAGTGAAAATGGAAGCAATAAAATATTGAAGAAAAATTTGGGGAACTGTTTTGTCTTCTAGCTTCCCTTCAATCAGGCTACCTAGGTTGTGACTCAATTTTCAGAAGCATTAATAAGTTCTAGAATATACGATACCTCTAATTCAGAGTGTTAAAAACTACATTCCAAAGTTAAGTAGTTTGATGATTACTCTCCTAGCTGTTTCTTCTCATAAATAATAATAATAAGGTATACATACAAAAGGTTTACTCATATTTAAATTAGATTCTTTCATTATTTTACTCAGAGAAAAATTTATGACAAAAATAGATTGAGTGGTTAATATATACTAACAGACAAAATATCTGGCCTCATGAATCTTAAATATAAAGGTGAGATGTCTTTTTTGAATAATAGAAATATGAAGATATTTCACATTTATTGTGTTATTCCTAATTACAGTGATGTTACAATAATATTAAAAATAGAATATAGCCACACCGTGGATAGAAGCTACTGTAATTCTATAGTAATAAAAGAGACATACATGTTTATCAAAGTACTTAAATCTAAGATATATACTCCTTATAATAACATTTTACAACTTAGGAGATCTAAAATTATTTAAAATATATCAATTTAGTAAGATCATTTTAATAGGAGGGTCTTCTTGAGTTTGACAACTACAGTTACCATTTCATTTTAAGATATTGGTAAAATATTTTATCACCTTGAATAATGATCATGCTAATTTATTAATATCATGCTAAGAGTATATACCCTACATCTGTGAACAAACTATAGAAAACACTATATTTGACATAAACATTCATGATGAAATATTATGTTCTCACCTATAGAGTCAGGCAACTGTTGCAACATATTGGATGACAATAAGAGGTCCTCCAGGGCTTCACATCCAGAAATGTCCATGTCAACCGTTTCTATTCTGTTTTTTGACATATCCAGGTATACCAACGTCTTTAACTTCCCTATAGACTTGATGACATTGCATAAACTCAGGGTTAGTTGAGAAACTTTCAGGAAATATTTTAAAGTTGTAAAAACCACAACAATATAAATTAATTTTAAAAGCAAATGCAACAATAACAAGTTTTGGCGAGAATGTGGAGAAACCATAACTCTCATACATTTCTAGGAGGAATGTAAAGTTATACAGCCACTTTGGAAAACAGTTTGGCCATTCCTCAAAATATTAAACATAGAGTTTCCATATGACCCAGAAATCCCTAGGTACATATTCAAGAATGAAATATATGTCCACAAAGAAACATAAATGTTCAAAGCAGTGTTATTCACAACAGGCAAAAAGTGGAAACAACCCAATGTCCATCAAATGATGAATAGTTAAACAAAATGTGGTATATCCATAAGCTGCAGTATTATTTAGCAATAAAAAGCAATAAAGTAGTGATACATGCTACAAAATGGATGAACCTTGAAACATGCAGTGAAAGATGCCAGTCACGAAAGACCACCTATTGTATGATTCCATTTATATGAATTGTCCAGAATAGGCAAATCTATGGAGTCAGAAAGTAGATAAGGATTGCTAGAGGCTGGAAGGTCAAGAGGAAGGGAGTAACTGCTAATGTTTCTTTCAGTGGTGATGGAAATGTTCAAAATTAGATTGTGGTGATGCCTGTTCAATTATGTGAGTATTTTGAAAACCATTGAACTGTATACTTTAAATGGGTGAATTTTATGATATGTGAAGATATCTCCCAACAGAGATAATATGTTAAAAGATATCAGAAATAATCTCAAAGTTGCTGTAGAATTAAGTAAATTGAAAGAAAGAAAGAAAGAAAGAAACAAACAAACAAACAAAGGAAGGAAGGGAGAAAGAAAGAAAGAAAGAAAGAAAGAAAGAAAGAAAGAAAGAAAGAAAAAGGAAGGAAGGAAAAGAAAGGAAAAAAGTTGCCACCTAAACAACATATGCTGATATTCTGATTCTTACAATTTCAAATGCATAAGAAAGGTATTAAATCGTGATTTGGGCTTCATCCTATTATGCAGAATCAATTTGTTCATTCAACAGTTCTTTTGGAGGATCTACTATGTACCAGGGCTTTTGTTATATCCTGGAGAACAATCATGAATAAGTCAGCTATGTGAGGGAAGAGACTTGTCATGACACAGATAAAGTCTTTAAGGTGCTTATAGCAGTGAAGGAAACTGTCAAATAAATAACTATAATACCCTATGATATGTACAATAAAAAAAGCATGTAGAGAATGCCCTAGAAACAAAGGGATGCAAATTGCCTGGAAGGCACTGCTGTCAAGAAAAGGAGAAACTGTACCGGGAAGAGAGAACAGCACAGAGAAGTGTGAGGAAGCGTGGTGTGTTTGAGGGAGAGTGGGAGATTCAACGTCACTGAATACAGTGATGAAATTAAGCATCATAAGAAGCCAGCTGTTAAACGGCCTTGCCTGTCATGTGAGGATTACGTGATCTCTATCTTATAGGCAAGGAGAGCTATTCAAAGCTTTTAAGATGGTGAATGACATAATCAGATTTGTGTTTTGAAATAATGACTTCAGGGAAGTGTGAAGGGAAGATTCATGACTGGGGTTAGAGTAGATCTGAAAGGATTAGAAGGATTTGGAAGCAGTTTAGCTGAGGAGATGAAAGGGACCTGAGTTAAGGCAGCAGAAGTGAGGATGAAAAGGGGATGGCTCGAGAAAAATTTAGATGTGGAATGACTGGATTAGTAACTGATTACTGAGGACAGGGGAGGAATCAGGTCATACATTGGGCAGGGAGTGAATAGTGATTGTTTAGCTCGGACATGTACTATGGGAATTAGAGCAAGATAAAAATTCTTCATTTTCCTTTTCTTTAAGGGCATGATTTGCAAATAAATGTCCCACATATATCTGTGTTCAGTGGGTCATCTGCTTGTTGGTCTACCTGTATACAATTTACTATCCTGTCTCTACTTATTTGACAGAGTATAAACACATAAATATTACATAAACAAATTTATTACGCAAGCACACACTTGGCACTGTGCTAAGTACTTTATACATATTACTTGACACAATACTTTATATTCTTGCTGCTCAGAACATGTTTTACACAGCAGCAGCATTGGTACAACCTGGGAGTTTGTCAGAAATGTGGAATCCAGACCTATTGAATCAGAATCTGCACTTTGACACACATTAAAGCTTAGAGGTTAAGTAATGTCACATGCTGGTTTCCCTGAGAACTGGAGACAAAGAGAAATTTGTGAGAGAGATTCTTGGGATTAATACCAGGGGAAAGAAAGAGGGAAGGAAGGAAGCAGGATTGGATGGATGAAGGTGGGCTGTGAAGAAGTTGTGAGGAATTCCTCAGCTGACCCTTCAAATAGTATTGAAGTGGGGGGAAGGGACCAGGCCTTCAGAGTCTTATTTGATTGATCATTGGATGCAGGTCTCCTGGAATAGGGGTGTAACCCTGCACGAGAAAGTTCTCTCAGCTGAGGCAATTCCTGAAGAGGGTGGAGAGCTGCACGCAGCATGCCCAGAGGCTGGGGAGTTCATCCAGGAGGACGGTGCATGACAGGATATACTACAAGTAACATTCCAAAGTTGCCCCATTAATAAGGGGTGGAGCTAAAATGCAAACTCGGTTTTTATCGGAATTCAGACTGCAAAGCCTACCGATTACATTAGCACTTTCTGACTGACGCCTTAATTAACGCAGCTCATATCTCTAGCCCTGCTCCTCCAGTTCCCCACGTGGGCAGAGGGTGAACACAGTCTTAGAACAGGTGAATAGTTGCTAGGCTCGGAACTGGGTACTCTGGGTGAGTCAGGCCATGGGACTGAGTTTCTCCTCATGCCTAGAAATATGCTCCTTGGAAAAATACTGTCACTTTACTTATAGCTCTCCACCCCAAGGAACTATTATGTTACCTTAGCTCATCTCTTCTGATGAGCATAGAAAGAATAATATATGTGATTATGTGTCTATGTGTGTGTATATTTCTTTTTTTGTTTCATTACGATGAGAAAAATTTCTTTTCTCTTTGAAGCTTCCTGAATTGCTATCTCCAGCAAACTCAATAAATATTTTGGTGTGAAGTTTCTAAATATCTTTTTTTTTGGAAGCAAAATAACAACTTGGTGTTTATTTTTGTCTTTCTAAACCCTTACTCTCAAACATCTTATAAAAGCAATAGTAGCCTGGAGTGATAAAGGCCTTTGAGGCCCAATGTCTCAGAGTTCTTGAGGATGCTGAATGTTGCTCCAACATCTTTCTGAACATAGAGGGGCCTACAGATGAGTGGTCAAAAACAAATAAAATGTGGAAGCCATCACAAGCAAAAGAACATATTGGAGTTTGCTATTTAGTCATATTTTGATTGATTGATCTTAGAGTGATGGCCACAAGACAGAGCTATGTAGCAAACTAATTTTTGATCATTATCTATTTGCTTCTCTGATTTATGAAAAACAGTGGAAAAATGAAAGCCCAGGATTCCAAAAGTATTTAAAAAGTATATTAGCTTAATGTATTTTGGTACATGAACTAAAAATAAAAAGGAACTTGCTTTTTTCGCTGTGTCTTATGACAGCGGTCCCCAACCTTTTTGGCACCAGGGATTGGTTTCGTGGAAGACAATTTTTCCACAGACCGGGGCGGGGGCGGGGGGATGGTTTTGGGATGATTCAAGAGCGTTACATTTATTGCGCACTTTATTTCTATTATTATTACATTGCAATATATAATGAAATAATTATACAGCTCACCATAATGCAGAATCAGTGGGAGCCCAGAGCTTGTTTTCACTTGCCACTCACTAATACGGTTTTGATATGAGTCTGCAAGCAATTGGTTTATTATGGTCTCTGTGCAGTCAAACCTCTCTGCTAATGATAATCTGTATTTGCACCCACTCCCCAGCGCTAGCATCACTGCCTCAGCTCCACCTCAGATCATCAGGCATTAGATTCTCATAAGGAGCATGCAACCTAGATCCCTCGCATGCGCAGCTCACAGTAGGGTTCGTGCCCCTATGAGAATCTAATGTCGCTGCTGATCTGACAGGAGGCGGAGCTCAGGCGGTAATGCGAGTGATGGGGAGCGGCTGTAAATACAGATGAAGCTTCGCTCGCTCACCCACTGGCTCACCTCCTGCTGTGTGGCTTGTTTCCTAACAGGCCACGGACCGGTACCGGTCCACGGCCCAGGGGTTGGGGACCTCTGTCTTATAACACTAAATACTTAGGATTAATCATTCTGTGAAACTAACAGACATGGGCTGAAGACTGCATTCAAGATTAGCCTTTCAAAGTCAAGCATTTCTAGTTAATTGCATAACAACTAATTGCCAGCACTGGACATTCAGAAAACCATGCCTGTTTAGGGTAGGGAGGCGTGGGGTATTCCCACAAAGAGCATTACAAAATGTGGAATTCAAGTGTACTAACTAAAGTGAGAAATCCACTTAAACTTGGCAGTATATAATAAAAAATCTACTTTTGAAGCAGAAAAAATTAGGCAGCACTGTTTTACAGAAGATTTAACCACTACTTTTCCATTTAAATAATACACTAACTAAGGAATTAGAGGTCTGAGTTGATTTCCAAGGTTGGATTTTGGGAATGGAGTAACTGTGAAAAGTAAGATGAGCCTAATTCTCATTTATACCTTCTATTGAGTCTATAGCAACAGAATTTTGGAGCATCAGAGTGAACAAAAGCCTCTGGAGCTGGTATGAATTACAGATCCACCATTTACTGGCTGTGTGACCTTGGCCCAGTTACTTACTCTTTCTGTTTCAGTTTCCTCATCTATAACATGGGGTTGGTAATAAATCTGCTTCACAGGGTTGCTATGAGAATTTGGTGAGTCATTTGTAAAATATCTAGATAGTGCCTAGCCCATGATAAATGCTATGTAAGTGTTTTTGAATAAATGAATACATTGAAGAAGCAGGTATAAACTTTTCCAACTAGACATACATTCTGATTCCTCAATATTTGCATAAGGGATTGATCACTGTCTTACTTGTTGCCCCAGGGTTTGTACATACCTTGAATATGATACAAATCAGTCTCTGCTATGTGTAGTGGAATACAGATTTGTCTCTCATGTTATATGTGAGCCCCTCAAACAAATATATTCAAGGTCATTGAGTATATTATTTTTGTAACCCTGACATTAGCATGGTTTCTAGTTCATAGAGGTATATTTGTAAATGGTTTTTGAATAAATCAATAAATAGAAAACATGCATGCTTTTCTGTTTTGCATTTGCTATGATAGTAGAAATGTATTCCTTTGGTGAGAGGAGAAAGTATTTTTTACCTAATCTTTTGTCATATTTTCTTCTTTGTGTGGTCCCATGCTTGTTCAAAAGAGAATAAGCTTCCTGTTCTTGTTGCTTTTGCAATCATTTAAAAAAACTTTAAATGTTATTTCAAAGAAGGAATAAGTTTGACTTTGGGAATATACATCTAAATCTCAGTGGCTGAAGAACTATTACACAACCAGCTGCCCTGGCTTCTTAGCCCAATGCAAGGAGTTTAGAGTTGGCTTTCACCAGAGACCCTTGTGGTTGTTGTTGTTGTTGGTGGTGTGTGTGTGTGTGTGTGTATGTACATGCTTATATTCAAGTGCATGTGTTATGAGTGGTAAGAAGCAGTGTTTTATGGAAAGCCATTCTCTCACTGGATGAAAAAGGAATGAATAGTCACACTCAGTGAGTTGACTGATAAACCTACTTTTCAGGAGGTATTATTGGATTTTCTGTTAGCTGAGAAGAAAAATCGATTCTAGTTCAACTTTCTATTTTTAACAATTTATGCTCTTTGCCTTTTTCAAAAACTCAAATAGGTTCTATTGGAAATCACCTGAACCAAGAGAGAGGTATTTATTTTGTGCAAGAGCTCTAACAATATGAGCAGAAACCATTACCTAGTTACCTACAAGAAGAAGGTTGATTTTGTAAAACTAAGACTTGGTATTATGTATAGCATTGTTTTTCATTTAACAATATGAATTTTTCAGCTTTTGAAAAACAGTAAATAAGGAAGGAGATGAAAAATATACTAAGAGAGCAAGAAAAATTTTCATACATTTTACACACCTATAACGCTCATAAAAGTTATATGAAATATTAAAAAAACAAATTAGTGAAAAACACTTGATGACAGAACACTCCTAACAAGTGTTTAACTTTGAAATGAAAACACTGGGATTTAAGATGTAAGATTAATCATTATCAGTTACAATTAATATACAACATAGATGCTAGACAACATGGCATAATAAAAACTTACATACCCCAGGTAGCACTTGCAATGCATTATTATCCATCCACAGCTCCCTTAAATTTTGTATTTGATCCATAACTTCAGGCTAGGAGAGGAGTAGGGAGAAAAGAGAGAGGAGAAGAAAACTAAATTAGTCTTTTCTTGTCACAATATAAGATGTAATTTCTTGGATCTGGAACTTTGATTTGGGAATCTAGTGTTAATCCTCTAAGAAATTCCAAGTTTAACAGACCTCTTCCAGCAAAACTGGTAATCCCTGAGGTAGCCAACCTAGAATTTACGTGGAAACAATCAGAACAACAATAATAAAAGTTAAAATCTATTACTCTCCCTTAACACCTTACAATTATCTTTTGTAGTATTTATTATACTCTACTCTGTCTTCTTCAATAGAGTATAAGTTTTTGAAGGGCAGAGTAATGTTTGGTTTTAAACCACTGTATCCTCATATCCCCATTGTTTGCCATGATACTTGGTAAATAGTAGGTTTTTATCATACGTGTGTATTAACACCATACACACAAACATCTCCCCCCCTCGCCCCGCTCCCAGGCATTACATTACCATGATGTGATAATAGTATAAACCCACTCGTTTCTTATCTTTTCATTTACTCAACAAATAATTAGTTGTTGAATTGTCAGGATGCCTACTATGTGAAACACACAGTGCAGGATCCACAGTTATTCAAACTCAGTTCCTGCCTGGAAGTAGCTGATGATCTAATTGGGGAGACAAATGCATATAAATAACTAAAACACAAGGCATCATATGGGAGAAAAGAATAATGTAGAGAAGTTCAGAGAAAAAAAGAGAGATGATATAATCAAGGTGTAACCTACAGTGCATAATGAAACACTTTAACTCCCTAACTAGAAGCTGTCTCTAACTTCTATATCCTGGGCAGCAGACTATATAGAGAAGATAGAGGTTGCTATTGCTGCCAGCATCATTTCTTGATTTATGATGACCTCTTGCTGTTTTCTTTTCAGAAATCATCCCCTACCTCACTCTAAGGCCACTTGCTTCCCTTGAAGCTGAATCCTTTTTACCACTTCAGGGAACTGACAAAGGCCTAAGCTAATTAGTGCATTATATTCACCTGGCCACAGGGTTGGGCTCAAGGATCCATTCAGAGCAGATAAGAAGAAATGGTTCTCTGACTGGGACTTCTGGGGAAAAGACACTTGCTCTTGCCTGCTGGATTTGAAACTGGAAGGGTACAGCCCTGGGGGCTTCAGGCATGAGGAAAGGGGGAAAGCCAGTTTGAGTTAAAAGATGGATCCTGATGACATCATATAAGCCTAGAATTAAGCCACATCCGAAGTCAGATTTTTTTGTCTCTTCCAACTGAAAAAATTATCACTGAAAGAAGATACAACCATAGTTTAATAAAATTTGAGACCTAATTAGGAAAGCCAATGTATTTGATAGAATACTTGTGGAAAAGAATGGAATTGTATCAATGTTACTATTAGACTACTGATAATTGTGGGTCAGTACAATATACTTCAGAGACTTCCAGGACTACTTTGGCAATAGTCTCTGATGACTTTAGCCTGCAGTTGCAGTGGAACGTGGTACTATTCCTGGGAGAAGTTTCATTTATAACAAACGTCAAAACTTAAAGTTACGACAGGGAAAAAAAGGACTGCATGAGTAAGTGCGGGGGTATACTTTGTGTAGGAAATATTCCGCTGTCACTTAGATCATAGGGAACAGGCAGTGAACTACTCCATCTCTGTACTGGAAAACATCAGTCACATGATGCAGTTTTTCCAAGCCCAGGCATCATGCAGACTTTAGGAGAAGAGAAAGAGTTGCATACCTGATAAGTTCAACACAACTTTTATGTATGTGATAAGATAGAGATTAGTGTATAAACTTGAAACAATGAGCCTTATTCAGGATGGACTAGATTGTGCTGTGGTAACAAATTTATCCTAAAATCTCAGTGTCTTAACACAACAGGATTACTTCTTACTCTCACTATATGTCCCATGTGGTTTTCTGCCCCCATGATCTTGTGTTACCTGCAAATCAAGACTTCCAGAAGAGCCAAAGCAGGAAAGACTATGGAAAACTAGCCACTGCTCTTAAAGATCTCACGCTGGAAGTGACACTTATCACTTCTGCGTATAGCTCATTATCCAGAACTGTTTATATGGCCGGGACCTAAGTTTAGGGAAGGCTGGGAAATGTAGGAGGAATTCATGGAATATTTGGTGAACACTACTGCCCCTGCCACACAGTGACACCATATGAAAAAAGAATGACAAGAAGGAATATATAGTACTTTCATAATTTAGTTATCCCTTCATTCAGTAAGTACTTATTAAACAGCTTCTAAGTTCCAGGCACTGCACTAGAGTCATAATGCATTGAGGGAAACCAGACATGGATTCATGGGGCTGAGATGTGAAGGAGCTTGTCAGAAGAGAGGAGAGGAGAGGAGACACATTTTAGCCAGAAGCAGAGTGGTGAGAAACAGCATGGTGTAGGAATGGTAACAACAGGCAGTTTGCTTTACAGGATTGTCAAGTTTAAAACGGAGTAAGTAACAGAAAATGAGGCTAACAAAAGAAGGTACGGGTCTGTGAAGGCCTCATGTTTTGTTAGGGAGATGGGACTTTATCTTATGTTCTAGAAGCAGAAAAACTTTCTAATGGAAAGTGATTTTGGCAGATCAATGTTTTATATGTATCACTCTATCCTGGTGGAAAAAGGAAACAAAGAAACCAGAAAAGCTTATTAGGACTAGTAATAAAAGAGATAATGAGGAATAAAGAGAAGCTGGATTCAGAAAACGTTTAGAAGATGCATGTCTCCCAGTTCCCCAGTACTTAGTAGTGCCACCAACGGAGGTGCAGAATTTGGAGGTAGGAGCAGATTTATGAAAGAGACTGAATTTAGTTTTGATCATGATTAGCTGTAGGTTCCTGTGAGACACAGGTGGAGATGTCCAGAAATCAGGTGGCTATTAAAATCTGAAGCTTAAGGAATAGGTCTGTGCTAAGTTTGTACAACTTAGGCATTTTGTGGAAATAGAAACCCATGTGGATGAGCTCCCTACGGGGAATGTGAAGGGACTCAGAGGTGCAGGTGACCGAGGAAGGAGCCCTGTGGAATGCTAACACTTGAGAGCTGAAAACAGGAAGTGTTGCTGGCAAAGCCCATTAACAATTCCCAAGAAATAAAAATAGGATCTTGGTAATAAAATAAATGCTAACCTTTTTTTCCTTCGTACTTCGTCTAGCTTCACTTGCTCATAGGGTGCCGGGTGCAGAGGCCTTGCCCCCCGCACTTCAGACCAGAGTTCCTGGTGCAAAACAGCTGCGCCCAACACCTCAGCTCTAGGCTGTGTGCAGAAGTGCTGAGCACGATACCGAAATCCAAGATGGCGGCAGTGGGCCGTGTGCAGAGATGCTGTACCCGGCGCTGCGATCTGGAGTGACCGCCGGGAACAGCACAGCTGCACCAGACCCAGGAGAACTCTGCCCCTGCCCTGCTGAGGAGACCCCTATGAAGCAGCCCAGCCCACAGCCCGTGGGGGAGGACTTGTGCTCTAGGGCACGAGCTCGCACCTCTCCATTCTCTGATCAAAGAATAAAGCTTTCCTTTGCTTCGGAACCGAACTCAGTCTCATTCTATTGGCACAAGCAACACCAAGCAGAAGGACCCTTGTTTGGGGCCAGACTCGAAAGGGTCAGTAACAGAAGGGCAAACTACAGAAGAAGGCAAGAAGAAATGGAGTCCAGAGGAGTAAAGGGTTATTAAAGTCCAATGAACAGAATTGTGTTAAGAATAAGTAAGTGAACAAGAGTATCATACACTAGAGAAGTGTCCAGTAAAATAAGAGATGAAGATGTCCAGTCAATTTTGGAAATAGTAGCATGCTGGTAACCTTACTGATAGCCATTTCATGTGATAGCTGTATTATAGTGGGTTGAAGATAAATGAGGCAAATAAATGGGGACAATACAGATAGAATATTCTTTGTAAAGTTTGGATGAGAGGTGAGGAGAGAAGTTGTGGGGCTAGGTAGAAATTGAGGAAGTTGAGAAAAAAGAAAGCTGATAGGAAGACACTAGCAAAGAGGAACAGATTAAGGACAGACAAAATGGTATAAAATTAATGGAGTAAATTCCAAGAGGTGACAAAAAAGATGGGATTGATAGCACAAAAAGAGGGTCTGCCCTTGAATAGAAGTGAGACACCTCATTTACTGAGACTCAGGGGAAGGTAGTAAGGTTGATGTGGTTGTAGGTGGGCATGGTGGGGGAAGGCTGGAAGTTGAGAGAGCATGTCTGAAGGTCTCAAATTCTCTTAATGAAGTAATGAGCAAGGTAATCTCTTGAGCTGGCAGGGCAAGAATTTTCTATACGAAGAGCACTTGGGGAGAATGGTTCATACTGGAATCGTTGGAGGGGAATCAAAGAGGAAATTAAGGGCAATCAAAAGAGTTCTATCAATGATAACTATTTTAACTTTTTGGGGAGTCAGGTGGGAAACTGACAGTCTAGGAAAAAACAGAAGAAATAGGAGATTTCAGGTTTCCATGAGGTCAAAGAGGAGTATAATAGGAGTGACAGATTGAGAGAAGTAGAAGGATAAAGAATTAGAATGAGAGAGCAAAAGTTCAGAGTTTAAGATTTCTGAAGTAGTTCCAGGCAAAGAAAAAACTCAAGCTGTAACCCTGGGTAGTATGACATCTTGGTGTGGGTGGGCAGGGGAGGAAGCTGTGGGAACATAAGGTCTTGCATGATCTCTAAGGATTTGGGTAACCTTTGGTGGACTGCATAGTTTGCTCCCTTGGCTGTGTTACACAAAGTGGCAGATAAAACTGATCAATTATACCTCTAAAATACCTCTCACACGGGGTTCTACTGGGGACCCTAGGCATCTAAGACAACTAGGAGAGAGATTTCTGATGCTAACCTATATTTCTACTTTATTTCAAAAGTTCTCATTTAATTTATTTAGTAATATAATAAGGTAATAAGAGTCCTACTTTACAGATGAAGAATCTGATAATCATTCTCTGGGGAAAATAAGAATAGTTTGATGAGGGTTGCATAACTGCAGCTGGGATTATTACTCAAGTCTCCTGGCTCCAAAAATGACATCATCCTACAGCTTAAGACTGAAATTCTGAAGTAATGAAGAATGCTGGTGATCACAAACGCCCAATAAAGAAAGTAAAGCATATGCTGGATTTCTAAAAAAAGATACTATTTTTATTACTGGATGTTTAATAAAATGTGTCACAGAGGAAATTTCAGCAACTTTCTAATAAAAACAGAGACAAAATGTACTCAGCAGATCAATACATAACCTTGCTGAAACAACATGAAGATGCAATGACGTCTCATGACCAATAGACAATTTTAAAGTGTATCTTGGAGCTAAACTAAATGGCTTACACCCAACCAAACACATAAATTGCCTTTTTTCATACCGCTTAATTTCATTCTCAAAATCAATTGTTTGCATTAAAAATGAGTGAATTAAATCAAGAATGGCTTGGCATATTCAATGCTGATGAAGGTGCTGTGAGCTGGGCACTCACATAAACTGCTTTGATGATTATAAATTCGTTTGGTCTTTTAGGGAAACATTTTCAAATATGTATCTCAATTCTCAAAAGTGTTCACATTTGCTTTGGGGCAACTATCTTACTGAAATCATCTGAAATATAGAAAAACCTTATTGCAGAAAAATTTCATTGTACAATAATTAATAATATTAAAAAGTTGGTCATGCTTTAAATAAACTACAGCATAAGGAAAGAGATAACCAAATTATGATTAAATATGTTGGTATAGCATAAAAAATGAAAATGAATTATCTATATTTTTATGTAAGATATACCTTGCAAATAATAGCGAATGAAAAACAAGTTTAGAAAATTCGTATAGCACAAATCAATTGAACATAAACTTTAAAAAGTTATATATTTATGAATACATAAACATACAGTAAAAATAGGAATATATAGAATAGATGCACACCAAATTAAAAATAGTAATTGTTCTGGGATTGGAGTAAGAGTAGGAAAGAGAACATAGAAGACTTCTACTTGATCTACAGTGTTTTATTTCTTTACAAAAAAAATCTAACTCAAATACAAAAAATAGTTAACATTTGTTCCTTTTGGTTGGCAGGTGTTTAATATATTACTTTAAAATTTTTATATTTTTATATTTGTTTTCATTTTTAAAACATTAGAAAAAATATGATGGAATAATGATTGATTAATTTTTTTCTTCATTTGTATTTTTTCTGTATTTTCCAAATTTCCTATAGTATATAGGCATTAATTTAATAAAAAATTAGAGAACATTTCAGTGTCTTGTCTTACATTTACACTTACCTAAACCACTGTAGAATTATCTTTGAAGTGATCTTACTTTTATTAGCTGAAATGAGCTAAGAAAAGGGTTACATCAGTTTTAACAAAAATAGAACATATATTTTCCATGACTACAACAAATTCAAATAACTCCTGTCCTGTATATGCAGTTTTATTCTGTTCCCTTGATATGACTTTATGTGTTACTTTTATTCCACTAATTTCGATAATAGAGTTTGCTTATATTTATTTATACACCTATTAAATTTTTTCTTCCAATGAGGTTAAGAGAAATGTTCACTGAAAAACATAACATCTGACATTTATCTAATTTTATCAAAATTAAGCTAGGAAACTTTAAAATTTAAAAAGAGAAATTTACATTTGAAATGTCTTAAAATTGTTGCGATTACCTGGCAGATACTGTAATAACAAAACATTGTTATTCCCAGCAACTACGTAGAACTGGAAGGCAACAGTATGGAACCTGCTTCAAAATGCTGACAAATACACTAGAAAGCGGTTTCTCAAATCAATAAGAGTAAAATAACCAATGCAAATTTAAAAAATTATATTCTCCAATCAAAGTGATCCAATTATGATATTTCATTGAGATGTTTCAGTTATTATATTTTTTCTAAAGTTTGAGATCAATACTTTAAAGTATTATTTTATTTTTTTTTACTTTTACCATTTTTGTTTGATAACGTTAGAGTTTGCAATTTGCCAAGGAAACATGACTACATTTTAAGAAACTTTCCCTCATTTTCCTTCAGTTTTTTATTTAATAATACACTTAGCTTATTAGCAGCTCTATGGCTCTCACAACTGGGAAATCTTTTATTTATGAATTCCACGGTGCACTGTTGAAACTCTTTCTGATACACAAAATAACTAAAACTGTTCAGCTCTTGATGACAAGCCTACTTGTTCATTCTCTCAATTGTTCTGTCCTACATGCCTTTAGACTATTTAACTTATTCAGTTAATTTCTTTGGCGATAAAAAGTTAGCTCCATAGGGTCTGAGCCTATTTCCAGTTTACATTAGTTTCATGTTTCTCAATTTTATTTCAGATGTCACTCCTACTAAAATGTTCATAAATTTTAAAGCTTTGGTTTTGGTTTAATTACTACAATTAGGTAACATGTAGGAAAGTATTTTTATATTTCAGAAATTATTGAATAAATAAATAGGCATTCTTAACAACAATAATAAAAGGCATTGCTGAGAAAACCAGATTAATTTATAATTAATTAAAACACTTTCAGCCATAAACTAATAGGAATATTTTAACATATATGTGAATGTAATACATTCCATTTAAATAATCAAGTGAATATATTGATGACACACAGGAAGTAATCCACAGATGACATGATGTCGAGAGGGAGAGACAATTCATTAAATGACTGAATTAGTATCCAAAGTAATCTGAAAATATTGGAAGACTCATTAATTTTCATTTGTTTATAAATACATTCATTCAATCAAGAAGTACTACGTACTTCATGCAAAGAAGGCACTATAAAGGTCTTTGGGAATTTAATTCAGACTGTAACAGGGTTGTCCCTACATCTTTTCTGTCAATGTCCTGTTCTATATGCAACATATGTGGGCTGTTCCCCTCTAGTTGCCTAAGCATTAAATGTCTTCAACAAACTAGAGTTTATTCAGAATATCTGGAAACCACGCCATAGAAGAAATGGTTAAAATGCCTTAAACTGTTGGGCTGAAAAACGGAAGATGTAGGTGTCAAAGATACCCATCTTTGAGTACCTGAGGGTTGCTGTAAGGAAGAGGGGTTGGGTTTCTTCTCTCTTCACCCCCAGTTCAGAACTAGAATCAATGAGGAAAGTGGCAGGAAAGTGGATGTAAGTAAGTATTACACAGGAGTGACTTTTTCCCAGTTAGATCTCTCTAAAATGAAATAATCTAATTTCCTTTAGGAGACAGTGACTCTTCTCTCAAAGGAACACATACTCCTTAAGAAGATATAAATAAAAAGAACAAAGCAGTAACAACAACAAAAGCTAATTTCTATTGGTCACTTGTGACATTCAGGCACTTTTCCAAATGCGTTTACATAGATTATTCTCTGAATCTTCACAACTATTATTGGACAGGTGGGTACTATTATTGGACAGGCAGTAAGCAGAATGATTAAGAGCATGGTTTCAGGAGCTAGCCTGAGTCCAGATCCAGGTTTTGTCACTTACTTGCTGTCAAATGTTGGCTCAGGTTCCTCTTCTGTAATAGGTAGATAACAGGAGGACTCCCCACATAGGGGGATAATGAGGAATAACTGTGTTACAACATTTAAAGTGCTTAGAACAGTGTCTGATTCTAAGTGTTAGTGCTCAATGCTCAGTGCGTGTTAGCTATTATCCCCATTTTATAGACAAGGAAATTTAGGCACAAAAAAGCGAATTACCATGCCCAGAAATATATGGCTAATATACACAGAAGGCAAGAGCATGATCTTGAAGTTTTGTAAGATATGATGAATAAGGTTCAAAAGGAGATGAGTATTCCAGAGAAAAGGTATGGTTCACATCTAGCATGATGTTACTTGGGCAGGTAGCCTTAGAATGAAGGTGCCAAAAGAGATCAGATGCTAAAGACAGATTTTAATTGACTGAATAATTTTGCTCAGTTAATATTTATTGAGTCTATTATGTACCAGGTACTAGAGAAAGAGTAGTAAACAAAACAACCAAGCCCTCATGGAGATTACATTCTGGTGTTTCACGTTTCCTAGGCTGGGTCTTACAAAATGTTAACAACTGGACAAGGGAAGCAATTCTGGTTTCATGCTTTCCAATTTAATGGACTACCCTCCACCTAGATTGCAAACTTTGATGACCTTGTCTCAATCTAAATTTAAGAGTGAAAACTGTATAACAAATACATTCTTTTCTCATAATTTGAATTGGTCTTCTTGCCTTTCTTCTCCAAAGAACTGCAGCTACTTCCTTCCTCCACCCTCTGCCTACACTGCAGCCAGTAGGCCATTTCATTATGTCCACTCTTGCTTGCAACAGTTTTTCCATTATCCAAAGAATACAAGGCCCACATACCTTGACCATATCAGACAAAATGACCCTCATCTGACCTTTGTTTACTTCTCAGCCTTTTCTTTCACAGCACCCTCAGTTAAACGTGAGCCTCAAGGAAAACCCAACTCTTTGCTGTTCTCGAAGGCATCAAGCTTTATCTTGCAGTCTGGTCTTTGCGAATGTTGTTCTTAAAGCCTGTTCATCTGATCCCTGACTGGGTTAAGAATCCTTCCTTCTGTGTTGGTGTCCCTACTGTAGCACTTTGCAAATTACATTGTAAGATCTTTGAAGCAGGGAACTGAATCTTGTTCACCTCTGTATCTCCAATTCCTTCCATGGTAATTTGTGCATGCTAGTGCTTCAAAATTTCCATCTGAATGGAACAAAACAATCTATATTCATAATCAGTCTTTTCCTCTACACTATCTCAGTAACTCACTCCCAAGTTCCCACTTAAACTTTGTCATCACAAATATGTGTATCACTTTTGAAGTCTCAATTGCAAATATACCACTGGCTGACCATAATCTCCTATACTCCCAGTTCACTTACTCCAGTAACCTAGAACTCCCTAGCAGAAGTTATTGATATGATATATCACTGATTTGCTAAATTTACCTTTATTTGCCTATCTTTCTTTCCTTACCACGCGGAGATTCATGATAAACATTCCATCATTATAAACAGTTTCTCTCAAACATCTCTCAGCAGATGTGTCCTCTTTCCTTCCGTCACATTTGCCTAGATGAACTCAGTGTTTGTTGAATCCAACTTTCCGCCTTTTCTGCTACTGCACCAGGATTAGTTGAGGAAAATCACACTTTGTTTGGCTGGTTTTACTGTAAATTCATGACAAGTACCTGAAATGTGGACTGAATACTGAGAGGCGACCCTATTACTTTTCCCTGAGAAGTTACTTTTCAACTCTCTGAGACTATCTTATGGTTCTTCAATCTTGGATCCTCCTCTTACCCCAGCTCATAACTTAGCCTATAGTTCTCTGAAACAAATGAACAAGCAAACACACAATCTGAGGTGGATTTATTCCAAAGGTAATGAAGCTTAAGTTTCAGGCCTCCCACACGCATGGTTAGAAAACTTTGCAGAGGAATATATTTTAAAAACAATTAGTTAAAATTCCTGTTGTTTGCTATATAGACTTTCCCTCCATCATAGTTCCTTGGGTGTAATGTGGCACAATTGGAATTGTGTTTAGTTGAAGCTGAGTTGGGGATACATTTAGTTTGGATTTAGTGCATTATGTTTATGTGTTTTGTAGTCACTTCTGGAGTTTTCCTTCACTAAGCACCTCTGGCCCTCCCAAATTTGTATCCCCTTTTGCCCATTTGAGCTCTGGATCATCTCTCTTCCATCTTTTCTTGTCTTTGCAGGGATCCAGGCCTGGAGTAATCTTTTTTCCAACACACATCAATCTCTGTCTCTACTAGGTCGCCTCCAGCCACATTCAAACATGCTTTAGTTTGTCTCATTGCCTGTATAGTCTCTTCCAGCTACTTTTCCATTTGTTTGCTGTTCTTCACAGAGACACTTTAGAAAAAGTTTGGCCACTATTTACCTTTGCTTTCTTATCTCCCATTTACCCTTCAAGCCACTCTGATGTGTCCCTGAAAACTGCTCTTGTGCAGTTTTAGGGCTGGGGTCCCTAAAATACGGCTACACGAGTCAGACTTTTAGCTGCTAAAGTCAGACAATAAAGGATAAGTAGCAAATCAGGGGAAAAAAACAATATTAAATGTAAAAATGAAAAACTTATATTAAAGACTAATTGATTAAAGAAAATTTTATAGTTGTAAGTATTTTCAGGATACAGAAAAAAATTTGCAGTTGCCAGTGTAATTTTAAATTCTAGAATTGTTAGGTGATACATGGATATTCATTAGTGCAAATTATAATTATGGTAAACTATAATTTCTATATTATACCTACTTTCTCTATCTCTTATTAACGTTTGAAATGTTGAAAATACAGACATATACTTTTAGATACACCATATTCTATAATTTACACATTCCTATGAGCTAATCTATGAAAATATCTAAAATTGTTTTATTTCCTCTGTATCAGATAAATATTTTTTCCAATATAGTTATTTTACTGAATGAAAAACAAACCTGAGTCACTATTTTTTTATCACTGTTAGTCAAGCCCGCCCCCCAATGTGGATTAATTTACAATAGCAGTGAGAAATATTTTTTAATGAAACTGCTAAGATGTACATAAGAATCTATGTATAGCATTAGTTCTATTTTCTATAGATACTGGGAAAATTCTTTTTATATTACTACTTGATGATAACATTATTGGATTTTACTTATTTAATACAGTGAAAGTTAATTTATCTGGCAAACCAATAACCTGAAATCTCTTTAAACTGTTAGTTCCACACTCATTATTGTAAGCCTCTGGAGCAGGGCTTACATCCCTGAATCCCTAACACTTAGCAGTGAGCTTGTTGCAGAAATGCCAGCAATGACCCTTGAAGGTCAAACAGATGTACTGCAAAACTGATGTACCTTCTGAATCATAAAAGACTACTTCTATTCAGAGCGATTTCAATGTAATTCAGAATTTAAATGCTTTGAAAATAAGTAATCAATATCTGGTGTATAAGTAATTAGTTTCCTATTAAGTATATAATGCCCAATTACTCGAACAGAAAATAATAGAGAAATTATGCCACCAATCTGTTAAACAGTAAGAAATGCAGCAAATAAGAAACTGGATTGTCAAGTGTGCATGCATATCTTTTCTGCTTGAAACCCAGTAAATGATAAGGCAGATCATTATACCTTACATCAGTGGAAGTTAGAACCTATATTAAAAATTGTAAATCTTTCCATGTGAAGACCATTTTGTTAAGGGTTTGGTAGCAAGAGTAGCTCATTAGAGGTAGGTAAGAACAGAGTCAAGACAAGACCCATTCATATTTGGGTTCCAGAGTCATCCTGTCTTCAATTTGTAGCAATTAGGAAATGCTAAAAATGAGTCAACACCATTATATCCCAATAAGTGTGCATATTTTAATTTTATTAGTCCTTAACATATTATAGTTTGTTTTATTTATTACTCCTGAATATGTCATCCTCTACATTTACAATATATTCTAATATTTACTATTCACTTATACATTTATTCTCAATTAAAGATCAGATCAGAACACAAAAGATATAAATATTGCTGCATATTTACTATGTTTGTTTGACCATATCTCACATAAAACAATATGAACTGGTAAAGAAAATTTATATCATTCTACAACATCTATCCCTAAACCTGTTTAGTCTAATACTTATTATCTTAATAATAATAATAAGCCGCTAAATCTAGCAACTTATAATACTTCTCATTATTAGTATTAAAACTTGGAATATTTATATGTAAATATTCTAACTGGCCATTTCTGAACATTTAACAAGTACTTACCGAGCACCAAGCTCATGTCCAGCACTCTGTTATGGGATATAGGTGCATGTGCATGTGGGGAAGGGAAAACTCAAGAGTATTGTGATATGATTTTAACATCTCATTGTTTCTACATTTGCTTTAAAACACTTTAAAAGCCTTGGCTTTATTTTTCTCTGCACAAATTCTATCATGTGAACTACACCAATAAATTTTATATTTTTTAATAGTTTCACATAACAGTTGAATGAGCTGTTCACCAGGGTATATATCTGTCAATAGGGTTCTACATCAATATACCCAAATTATTCTTATGGTACTGTGCTGATTTCTTTATTAATTCCCATTTGAGAGCTAATTGCTGCTATGTAATTTAGTAAAATTATAATATTTATTGGTGCAATCTACAAGGATCAAGGTTATGTAATTTGAAATTACATGCTCAATTGTTTTGCTTGTCACTATAAAAAATATGGTACATTTTATCAGACAAATCTTTCTTTTATATTGCAAATGAGCAATGAGTTTTGAGGTTATAACTCAAATCAATTTGTATTGTATCAACTTTAAATGAGAAATTTCCTTACCTATGTAATCTTGCCTACTATTTATATTCTGGAACTCCCTGAGTTGTCGTCACATACTTACACCTTACCTACCTAGCTTTCCACCCTCACTTTTTCTATATTGCAGTCACTCATCATGTTCCTTTCTACTACCCCTTCTGCCCAAAGTGCTTTTCTTCCTTTTCTTTGCCTGGCTGATTTCCACTCATCCTTCAGATTTCAGTTCAAGATCACTCCTTGAGGAAAGTTTTTGTATGGCCAAATTCCATTAGATGATCCTCAACACTTGTCATGGCTGGAATTTTACATTTCTGAATGCACTTGATTAATATTTGCTTTCTTCACTAGACTATCAACTCCACCAGGGCAGGGACTATCTCTGTTTTCACTTTATTTTAGATACTGGGAGTCTGAATAAATATATTCATCCAACAGATTTGATTGACCACTTAACATACTTCAAGCACTGGTCTTAGTGTGGGGGATATGACAGAGAATAAAACAAAGTCATAGAGCTACATTCATTCATCCAAGAATGAATGAATGAATGAATGAATAACTTGTTGATACTAATTTTTCCATATCAACCTCTCTTCCATGTAAGAATGAACCTTTCAATTTGTGTCATGCACATGGTGCTTTACCATTAACATTTTATGTACAGTGCTTTTCAAGTAGTAGATTTCTAATAACCATTTGCCAATATGAATAAATGATGAATAAACTCATGTGCCACTGGATTAATTACAGATGTATAGGGCAATGCTGGCTATGTCACAGGAACAAAGGAATATATTTTAACTGCAAATTTATTATCTTTTTTGTAACAAGTTATTCTTTTCTTCATGTGTGAACAGAATGATTTCTTAAATTTTTGCCTATCATTATTATGGTTATTTAATGTTCAAATTCATATTAGCAAGTCAATAAGGAATATTGCTAAAATGTGAATTCCTACAAACATGATGTGAAAAAAAGTTTCCCAGGCTTCCACTTGTAACATATGCTATGCTCTATTTTTTTCTTTTTCATATGGAGTTGTGAACAGATGTTCGGGCAGGTTAATTCTGTACTAAATCTTGTACTTCTACATGTGCCGTGCTGGCCAAGTCAGCACTGTAGCTCTCTTGTTGGTCATTAATCACCTCAAAACCACTTATTTTTGCTATCATTAAATTAAAATGAAAATGAGAGTTCTGCTAACAAAAGCTTATTTTATACAGTGGGGAAGCAGCCTCGTCTCTCATTCCTCTGCCATGAGAACCTTTACTCTTGTTACACTAATCTAATAATAAACCCTCAGCACGCTTGTGTTTCCTCATCTCTATCTATTCTTGTGATCATATCAATCTCTTGGCCAGGATGCTCTCGCCCTCCTCACCCATCCAAAACCAGCTCATTCTTCATGGCCCAGCAACTTCTGTGCCTTAGGGAAAGCTAAAATTATATCAGTCATCCCATTAACATACATCAATTCCACAGCGTTTGAGTTTCTATGTTCAAACAGCTAGGCCATATACTTAGGGAAAATAGAAAGATTACGTAGTCACATGTCTTTCCCTTATGATGTTATAGTTTAAGAGAGAAAAAAAAGTTAGCATTCATTCAATACATACTTATTAACTGGTGACCATTTAAAAATTTGCTGTGGATAATAATCATCTGAAGAGTTTGATAAAATGTAGATTCTTGGGCTCCTCATGAAACCCACTGAATTAGAATTTCTGAGAGTATGACCCAGAAGTCAAAAATTTTAACAAGTGTTGATGGTAATTTGAGCATGCTTCTCTAATATACATGGAGGTTACTAAGATGAATGAACAGATTCTCTGCCCTCAAGGAGCTCACATCCTAGTTAGGGCAGGTGGTTAATCACAATGCAAATCAAATATTATGTAATTATTACATTAAAAAATAGAATAGGCTTGTAAGCCAGTTTCAGGGACCATAAGGGATGGAAAGAATCAATAGTACTGGATGCACTGAAACTACAAGTTAGCCTCATTGGGTTCTGAGGAATTAAAATCCCTTTAAGACAATATTCACCAGGAAGTAGAGGAGGTAGAAGGAAAGGTTGTTCTCTGTGACCATGCATCTACATGGATAGGGACAATTATGACATAAGAAAGAAAGTAATGGGTGCAGTGGAGGTCTCCTTAGAGAGGCATTTATAGGAGGGAAAGATTATTTCTAGCTAGTAACATAAGGACATTTTTGAGGAGGTGCTGCATTGGAGCTGGGTCTTGAGGAAGGGTAAGGTTTACAAACTATAATATAGACATGAGCATGAAGGAAAGCAAGGATATTCCAGAAGGAAGAATTAGTACAAGCAGGGACACAGAAGCAGGAAAGCAAGCTGAAGGCAGGAAGAATAGCAAGCAGTTTAATTTGGCTTAGAAAAGGGTATGAGAAGGATAATTTTCTTATAGTTGTGGATTTAGGGAAACACTCTAGGAAGGTAAACCAGACCAGATCTTAGGGTACCTTGAGTACTAGACCTCAGAGTAGCATTTACTCCTTGGACAACTTATTTGACACAATATATGTTACTTTTTATACCTTGTCTCCCCAACAAGCTTATATTTTCCTTGAAGGCATGGGCATGTTTCACGTTTCCTTCGAAATCCCTCAGAATGTAGCACAACATCTAGCATACAGCAGGTGTTCAAAAAATTTCTGTTGACTGATTAGGAGAGATTGTTTTTGTTCTCAGAAGGAGAGCTTTCGTAGCATGCAGGAGGACTATGTACCACTGGGATTTTCATCACTCTGTTGGCACCATGTTAAGCCTATGAGAAGACTGTCAGCGTTGACAATCACAGGGGTCATGCTGTGAGTATGTGGAGGTGTCTAAAAATGAATAATGCAATTTTAGCCCATTGGGAACTTTACTACAGATGCATGCTTCTTTTTCATTTTCTGCGCATTAACTGAAAATATTTTCTTAAATTTGTAAAAATGTGTACCTGGAATGGAAATAAATAGTAATGACTACCCTGTAAAACAACTGCTTGAATATTTAAAAAGTAATGACGGTTGTAGTTTTATTTGGGCTACACATTTAAGGAAGAAACCTTTTACATTGTTTTGTTTTGTTGGGTTTTGTTTTGTTCTTTAGAGTTAAAGAACTGGCTCTCAAATTCTTCATGGACTGTGCAGCTGTTGAAGAGGGTTGTGAGATGTTTCTTCTGGAAAAGTCATGATAGCTAATCCACCCCCATAACAAATCCATATGGCCAAGACATTCAATAAATACATCCAGACAAAACATAAATAATTATTGAAAACCTACTACATGTTTGAAAATGGTCTAGGTTCTGGGATATGCTGGTGAACAAGGGGAACAAATTCCCTAATTCTGTGAAACAAATTCTAATAAGATCTAGTAGTTTGGTGCAATTGTTCCAACAGCAACAATAGCAATAATTAGCTATATTATACAATATTTTAAATTTTGTAAAACTTTTATATATCCGTTGTGTTATTTTTCACAACTCTCTTCCTTTCTGATTTTCCATACAATTTTCTTCTATTTTTATCTATTTCCATAGGGTCTATTATGCCAGTGATTCTCAAATCTCTATTGTTAGCTCAGACACATTTACTAAATTCCAGATCTATATTTCTAACTATGTTTTAGACATTTTCACCTATGTGTTCCAAGGGTTATTCAAACTGAATGTGTTCAGAACTTCCATCTTCTCGTATTCAACCTCCTCTCTTCCTGTGTTCCTCTTATTTCAATTAATAACAGCATTACCCACCAAATAATCCCTATTACAACTAGAAGCAACAGATCTGATTCTTTCTCCCTTTTATCTACCTTTTCCTTTCTGTCATTTCTTTATTTCTTGAATCCATGGATTTTTTTCTTCATTTCTTCTGTCTTCATGTCTCAGTTCTGGCTATATAATTTGTTTCCTAAAGTATTATAGTAATTTTCACTTATCACTGTGCTTAATCTGTTCTTATTAAAGTTCTAGCTCCTATCATGATTTCTAACACAGAGTAGGTTATAAATTTAAAAAAATTGTTGATTTAGTGATTAATTTGCCCTTCAGATCAGGGGTAAAATTTAAAATGTAGGCTTAAACATATTATTCTCCTACATAAAAATTTTCAGGCTGTCATTCATGAGATAATACCAAATTCTTAGCATGACATTCAAAGACTCTAGTGCTTTTACTTCAGTTCATTTTTCTAATCTTGCCTCCTTTTATCCTACAAAAGTACCTGTATGCCAACCATATCTAACCACTTAAAGCTCTCCAAGCCTACTCTTCCGTTTCATCCATCTGTAACTTCCATGAGCTGTTCTCTCTCCCCTACTTACTTTTCAAGTCTTTCTTTACCTTGAACCTCTCTGTCTTTCCCTCTGAAAGTCACTCTTCAGTTCTCCTATCTTATTTTCTATCTATCTATACATCTACCTTTGTCTCTTATTTGTGTTGCTATCGTTTGCATTCCTCTTATTAGGCTTGAATTTCTGAAAGGTAAAGTTTATGTTTTATTCATCTTTGTATCCTCAGTGCTTGCAGAGTACCTGCATAAACATAGTGTAGACGTATGGTGAATGAAAAAACAGCAAGTTGATTCAGATGTCAAAATGGGTTTATCTCTCATCTTTCCTTAAGTTTCACTGAAGCAAAAAAACAGAAACAAAACTGAAAACAAATAAAGGGGAAAAAATGCTGCTGTTAGTAAACAGGAAATGGTAAAACTAAGAAGCCAGAAACGTACAGAATTTTGTAGAAGATACAAAGTAAATCCAATTATGTTTTAAAAATCCAATGCCAATCACCTGTGACTTAATACAAACCAAAAGGAGTCCCTCTGGAAAGTCAGAATTACTTGGTTTCTCTAACAAGTTCTGAAAGTTTGTGTAAATTAGTACTGGTTTTTTGAGAGGGAAAACTTGCAGCATCTATTAAAATGAAATATGCATAGCTAATGATCCAGCATTTCTGCCTCTAAGAAGCCATTTATTGCAAATATTTGCATTTGTATGTGAAGAGTTGGTCACTGCATAATTAAAATAGCAAAATATTGGAAACAATATACATGTCCATCAATGGGTTACAGATTAAATAAATAATGTGACACCCACTGTAGGAAACCACATATAACTTTTAGAGAGGAATAAAAGATGTGCAATGCCCACGATACATTCTTCAAGTGAAAAAAATGCATATGCATGCGCAGGTGCACATTTGTAAATGCATAGAAAAAAAGTGGGATGACAGACATTGAATTGTATCTGCCTTTGGGGAGTGGGACTGGGAGGTTGCTAAGGGGGATTTTTCTCTTTTTCCTTTTTCACTTCTATATTACAATCACTTTTATAACTAAAGAGCAATATAAACAGTTTAACAATTTAAACAAAAAAAATTTCCAGACATGGAATGGGGGGGTGCTGAGAGCAAAACCGGCCATAGTTAGTCCATAAGGAACAATCGAATGACTTCTAGATAGTCAGGATTAGTACTTAGAGTTATTTCACTATCTAGGACTGCTCATTACAGATCTGGCCCATTGTCTTCTAATATGAATAGTAGGGTCAGTTAGAGAAGGAGGCAGTATTCCAGCTAACTCCAGGTTGGCACGACAAAAGCAGCAGTGAATTTCCACTATGTGTTTATCCTCATTAGTAATTCTTCCTCCACATCTGGCCAGCAAGTACAGCTTTAGCCCCTAGGAATCCCCTAACAATGGCTAGAAGAGATGGTGGGTTGAGAGAACTCAACTAGAGCACCTCACAACAGGTAGCTGACCACAGCATTGATTATCCAGGCATGGACTGTGCATTGGACATTTGTGACCTAAAGAAGGGCCCTCTGCTGCCATCCACTCTTCCTGAAGGACCCAAATAATATCTACTTGTTTGTCTACCTGCTTGCTCACTCACCAGAGCCAGTATATAGTATCCTGCTTGAGGAGAGTGAAGTAGGGGAAGGGAAACAGAACCATATGAGACAGAATTGTTTTATAGTTGGAGAGGTTCAGTGCTGTGCTTATCTCTGGGGCTTATAAGTCTGACACTGACTCTTGGCTGAGATAAGGGCAGTGGACTGATTAATGATTTATAATGCACTAAAGTTTGGAACTGCCCTGGTGGTACCCACTGCTGGTTTATTAGGACTTATGCCTGGCATTACAAGTCAGATAGTCTGTCTTGGCTATGTGTACAGAAGGCCATGAAATACACTACTGGAGACTTTTAGGATGCCTCCTGAAACTAAGATTTATCATACAAATCTTGGTGATTTTATCCAGAGAGGCAGCATGTTGTGTGTGAATAATAAGGACTTTGGGAAGCTGTACTTGGAAGGCTCTTGGGCCCCTGATGTTTGCCTGTATTCTGTTTCTACTGCTTTACTGTATAATTTACATTTATTGAAAACCTTACGTGAGACTGCTTTGTGGAGTCTCACAAATCCTTTCAATTATCTGTTGTAATGTTTGCAAGAACCTTGAATAAAATATAGCTGTAGTAGTTTTTTAATGCTGCATAACAAATTACTGAAAATTTAGCAGCTTAAACCAACACTCATTTATTAATTCAAGTAGGTCAGAAATCAGGGCATGATGTAGTTGTGTTCTCTGCTTAGGGTCTCAAAAGGCTAAGATGGTGGTATTGGCTAGACTGCATTATCATCTGGAGCTTGCCATCATCTTGCAAACTCACACAGATGTGGCAGGATTCAGTTCTTTGGGGTTGTATGAAGGAGGTCCCTGTTTCCTTGCTTGCTGTCAGCTACTTTCTTGTTGGGGTCACTCTCAGGCCTAGAGAGGCCTATATTCCTTGACTATGGCTCCTTTCAAGGGCCCTCTCACACTTTCAATCTCTTTAATTAAGAAGAGTCCATTCCCTTTAAGGGATAACCTAATTAGGTCAGATTCATGCAGGATAATCTCTCTATTTAAGGCCATCTGATTTGGTATTTTAATTATATCTGCAAAATCCCAGTAGCACTTATATTAGTGTTTGATTGAATAACTGAGAGAAGACCTCTGTATTCCAGAGGGTGCAGATATTGGGGGCCATCTTAGAATTCTGCCTTCCTCAACTGCTCCCAATTGTTAATTGAGTTTATTAATACAGACCATAGCATTGTGTTCCATGGAGCCACAGGAAGTAGAAGAAGACTCTGGGGTATGAGAGCACTCCCTCATTTTACCAGGGCAATCTTACTTTTATCTACTGTACAAAAATTACAGTCTGTAGAAATTACAGCTATTATATTTTGTTTATATTTTTCTTTTGGTAATCACATCTAGCCTCATAATTTTAAATTGTATATGTATACTTGTATTTCTTTCTTTCTTTCTTTTTTTTTTGGCCTCACTGCACAGCTTGCAGGGTCTTAGTTCCCCAACCAGGGATTGAACCTGGGCCTCAGCAGTGAAAGCACAGAGTCCTAACCACTGGACCTCCAGGGAATTCCCTATACTGGTATTTCTTAAATGTATTGATCTGGCCTGAACTTCTGCCCAGACTCATAGTTAACAGCCTTCCTGACATCTCCATTTGGATACATAATAGGCATATCAAACTTAAGATTTCCAGAATAAAACTGATATTTCCCTCTAAAATTACATCTCTTGTCCTTAGAATATCTAGTGGGCTGACTGGTAAAGGTCCTCCCCTATACGAAGCTAGTCTGTACAAAATGGGAAACGTAGGTGTTTTTCAAATGTGCAGACACCAAAATAAAGTGTCATAGAACATTAAGAAACAGGGAATGGCCCAAAGAAAGGCACAAAATAAATCTCCAAAAACCAACACTAAAGAAATAGAGACACATGGATTACCTGAAAAGGAATTCAAAATACCCATCATAAAAATGTTCAACAAACTTAGGAAAATGATACATGAAAAAACAAGTAGAAAATTAATTAAAAAACCCAGAAAACTTTTGAGCTGAAAAACATGGTAGCCGAACTGGAAAATTCACTAGGATTATTCAACAGCTGACTTGATCAAGCAGAAGAAAAGATGAGACATTTGAAATTATGCAATCAGAGGAGAAAAAGGAAAAATAATAAAAAAGAGTGAAGAAAGCTCAAGGGACTTATAGGATACTGTAAAATGTATCAATATATGCATTATGAAAATTCTAGAAGAAGAAGAGAGAGACAAGGGCAGAAAGCTTATTTAAAGAAATAATGGTTGAAAACTTCCCAAATCTGGGGAAGGAAGTGGACATTCAAATTAAAGAAGCCTATAGTTAAAAATACTGTACTAAATACTTAAAAATTTGTTAAGAGGTTAAATCTCATTTTATGCACTTCTTTTTTGCCACAATCAAACAAGCAAACAAAGAAAACCCCTGCATCTTGTATAGTATTCTACTCAGAAGTAGAAATGTCATCTTTCAGTTGCTTAGTCTCAAATCTTAAACTCATCCTTAACTACTCTCCCTCTCATCCCTGACATCCCATCTGTCAACAAATCCTATTGCTTCTACTGAGAGGCAGGTTTCCTCTAAACTTAATGAAGTTCAAACTTTCAGGCCCCTTACTTGCATGAACTCCTTTCCAGATCCTGGGAGGCAGCCTGGCAAAGTGTTCACATGGCCATATGTTTTTGTGCAATTTGCACAAATCTTTTTTAAGGTTAAAAAATTAAAACATAATTCACATATGATACATTTTACCCTTTTAGAATATAAAACGGAGTGATTTTTAGAATACTTAAAAAGTTGTTCGACTACCATAACTATATAATTCTAGATCATTTTCATCACCCCCCTCTTCCAAAAAAACCCATACTCATTCTTTCCATTCTTCCTTCCTCCCCAGACCCTGCAACTACTAAGCTACTTTCTGTCTCTGTGAATTTGTCTATTCTGAACCGTTCATATAGCTGTAATCATATAACACATGGCTTTTGTTTCTAGCTTCTTTCATCTAGCATGATGTTTTCAAAGTTCATCTATAGCAGTCCTTAATTCTTTGTTACTTCCAAATATTATTCCATTGTATGGATATACTGCATCATGTTTATCCATTTATCAGTTAATGGACATTTGGATTTTCTTTCTACTTTTTGGCTATTATGAATATGCTGCTATGAATATTCATGTACAAGTTTTTGTGTGGATATATGTTTTAAATTCTCTTGGGTAGTGTGGTTGGGTGAATATTGTGTTGGCTCCCCACAGATATGCACATCCTACTCCCCAGGGCCTGTGAATATATTACCGTACATGGACAAAGAGACTTTGAAGATATGATTAATTTAAGGATCTTGAGATGGAGAGATTATCTGAGTGTCCCAGTGTAATCACAAGTGTCCTTATAAGAGGAAGCTAAGGAGTTCAGAGAAGGCAGAGAAGGAGATGTCATGACAGAAGAGAAGTTGAAGTGATGCAAAGAAGGGGCTGTGAGCAGAGGAATGCAAGTGGCTTCTAGAAGCTGAAAAAGGAGAGAAAATGGGTACTTCTCTAGAGCCTCCAGAAAGAACACAGCCCTGATGACACCTACAGAACTTTAAAATAATAATTTTGTGTTGTGTTGTGTTATATGTATTGTTTTGTCATAATTTGTTACAGTTCAACCACAGGAATCGTATTTTGGAACTTGGAAGTGGGTTACTGCTGCAACAAATACCTAAAAATGCAGAAGTGGCTTTGAAACTGGCTAGTGAACAGAGCTGGAAAAATTCTAGCTAAAAGTGCATGATTGAAAAAGCCTAGATTGCCTTGAACATACTGTTAGTAGAAATATGGATGGTAATGAATCTCTGCTAAGGAGGACTCAGAATGAAGTGAAGAGCATGGTACGGAAAATCTGTATCTTCTTAGAGAACACCTAAATGATCATGAAAAGACTGCTGGTAGCAATGTGGACTCTAAGCTCACTACTAATGAGGGCTTGGAAGGAAATGAGGAACATGTTAACATGGAAAATGGAGTAAAGGGGATCTTTGTTATACAGTGGCTGAATTGTATCATACACTTATGTGGAAAGCATAACTTGTATGAGGTTAATTTGATATTTAGCTGAAGAGATTTCCAAGCAAAATTTTGAAGGTATGGCCTGATTTCTACTTGCTGTTTGTAGTAAAATACAAGAGGAAAGAGTAAATTGAAAGAACTATTAAGCAAAAAGAAACCAGGACTTGACTTGGGAAATGTTCATCCTATTCAGACTACAAAAAAATGCTAAAATTAGGAGATTCACTACCAGGAAAGTGTGCTCTGGAAATAAAGTCAGGGTGTGCCTGGGCAAACCTTTCTAAGGATTAAAGTGCCTTGTAAGGATCAAAATGCTTAGGTAGGTGTTTCATGGAACCTGTTAGACATCTTAGAAGAAGCCAGGAATAGAGATGAGATTATCCAGGAAAGATCTGTGAGGAACCTCTTGTGCAGTGGAGAAATCTTCAAGATATAAATGGGAGACCCACAAGGCTCTTTAGACTGTTGTATCAACAGAAACACTGCCAGAATGGACTGAAAGGAATACAGAGAGGACAAAATAAAAGAAGACTGCCAGACTCCTAAAATTCTATAAGCAGGAAACAGGCTGATAAATCTACTCAGCTGCAAACCTTGCTTTCCTACCAGGAAAAGGAAGAATGATGCAGAGGGTAGAGCCAAAGGCACAGAGAAATGAGTCTTGAGCCACAGAGTTTATTCCCTGGCCTTGAAACCTCATGGAGTTTGCCTGGGTGAATTTTGATATTGGTTTTGAGTGTAGACTACTTTTGTCCTTCCATTTTTTTTTTCCCGTTCTGCATGGGAATCTCTGTAACTGTTATCCTATGCCTATTGCACAATCATATTTTGGAAGCAGATTGACTGTTTTCTAGCTTTACAGGTCTACAGATGGAAGGTGATTTGGACCCAGGATAGATTGTATACAGAACCTTACCTATGCCTAACTTAGATGCTTTACATGATGAAATTTGGGACTTTTGAGCTGATGAGATTTAGATGAGAATTTTGTACATGAGTTGATTTTGTAATGAGTGAGAATTTTGGAGAACTTGAGTTGGGGTGGATGCATTTTCAAGTGGTTAGACATGAATCTTTGGGGACAGGGACCTTACTGGTAGGCTAAACAATGGGTTTTCAAAGATGTCCATGTCTTGACCCCTGAACCTGTGAATATTCTACCTTACAGGATAAAAGAGAATCTGCAGATATGATTAATTTAAAGATATTGAGAAAGAGAGATTATCCTGGATTATGTCAGTGGTCCCAAAGTAATAACAAAGGTACTTACATGAGGGAGACAGGGGAGTTGGAGAAGACAGAGAAAGAGATGCAATGATAGAAATAAAATCAAAGTAGGAGACATAACGACAGACACAGAGACTGAAGTAATGTGAGAAAGGTGTCACTAGCCAAGGAATGAGGTAGCCTCTAGGAGCTGGAAAAGGTTAAGGAACAGATTCTCTCATGAAGTCTCTAGAAAGATCAAAGCCCTGATGACACTTTGATTTTAGGACTTCTGACCTCCAGGACTGTGAGATGATAAATCTGTATTGTTTTAAGCCACTAAGTCTGTGGTCATTTGCTACAGATCAGCAATAAGAAAGGAGTACAGGTATGTGCCTAGGCCTGAAATGCTAGGTAAAATTAAGATCTTTTAACTATAATTTCTACCCTGACTTCCACTATGTTGCAATTTCTCTCATGTCATGTGGTGATGGAATGGCCACAGGCATTTTGGGGAGACAGATAAAAGGAAGTTACATAGGAATACCTTTAGTATAGATTTAATGGAATATATTTATATGGTTTGCAATCATGTCTCCCGTAGTTAACCTGTTGTTAGTCATCTAGAGTAGAAATGGCTTCCAGAAATACTCTGTTCATTGTGTCAATTCCCCTGACATGAAGGTACAGGGCCAAGGAAAGTATTGCGACATGAATATGTCCTTTGGTTCTCAGTGTGTAGGTGGAGGAAGAGAAACAAGTCTTCAAATGTAGGGAGTCAGAGGTTTTCCCAAATTTGACAATCCTAAAATTTTACAAGCTGTTATCAATGAAAAATTGTAAAGATGAAACAGATGTTTCCAAATTATCAGGAATAAAAACCATGGTAGAGGAAAGCCTGGATTATTTTTCTATTATCGCCATAGAAAATGATATTACAAAATATTTGTCATGTGAACAGACTGTCAAAGAGCATGAGGCCAACATGTAGGGGGAGAAAAGAGTATCACAGATGTGTGCTATTATGTTATTTTTCTGGATTTAATGATGTTTATGACATTTGTCAGCTTTTCAAATTGTATTCTATTAATTTTAATTTGTAATTTAAAATTCATAGTTTCTTTTTTTCATCTTAAGTAAACATTCACTTTTGTACTTAATTATGTATTCCTAATTTTGCATTATTTTTTGAAAGAAGGTGTCTGTAATTTACAAGTTCAGATCCTACTTCTGGCTATATCTTTAATATTTACCCAGAAATCAATCCTTCTCACCACCTCCACTGCTACTACCCCATTCCAGGACACTACCATTTCTTGCCTATATTATTGCAATAACTTCCTAACTGTTCTCTTTGACTCCACTTTGACCCACTTTCCCTTCATCCTCAACACAGCATTCAAAGTGATCCTGGTAATGTCATGTAATGCAGGGTAATTAAGGTAACATGCTATAACCAAATGTAGTGTAATGTAACATAACAATGTAAGTCAGACCATGGGTTCTACCTGTTCAAAACCTTCCAGAGGGCTTCCACTTTACTCAGAGTAAAAGCCAAAATCTTTGAAATGTCTTACAGGATTCTACCTCTGCCTGTGCAACTACCTCCAAACTCCTCAAATTAACTTATCACCTACTCTTCTCACTTACCCTCCTCCAGAACTTCTAGTCTTCTTGCTGTCCACAAGTCAGGCTTGCTTTCATGTCAGGTGCTTATACTTCCTGTTCCCTCTGTTTAGAACGATCTTCCACCCAGATATTAGCATGATTTGCTCCCTCGCCTCCTTTAGGTTTTTGCTAAAATGTCACCCTCTGAGTAAAGCTTCCCTGGCCACCCTAACAATTACACTCTCCATACATGCATAAACACACACCCAGACCCACACACCCACACACACACTGTCTCTCTCTCTTTCTCTCCATCTCCCTTTCTTTATATTTCTCCTTAGCATTTTCATTGTCTTCTGGGTTTGGTTTGTTGTGAAACCTGAAATCAAATAAATTTTTTATTGATTCAATTTCAGATAATACATCCAGATAGTATACGTTTCAGCATATCAATGAGGAAGATGTCATTTTGAATTTGATTACTTTAAATACAGTTTTTGTTAGTTTTTGGATGATTCACAATCCCTATTCACAACCCAAGAATATTCTTGGGTTTACTCCATGATTGCATAATACACTTATTTTCCTTGTAAAGTGTTGGTTATAAATTTGTACTCTTATTTCACATAATTTTCCCTGGTTCAATCAGAGAGCATTTCTTTTTTCTTTAACTTCTCTTGTTGACACTATTGACAGAATCACCATGGCACTTGACTACATTAAGATATATGCCATTCTTAGAAAAATCTATTTATGGAAAGGGAAACAGAGCTAGTTAATTTCATTTATAGTATCCAGTTTTATTGCAATAATAAGAAATGGCAATGAGAGAAAAACTGCTTCCTTTGAAAACAGAGGCCAAGATAACTTATTTTATTGCTAGGAAAAGGAAAGTTTAAAAGCAAAGAAATGAGTTTTTTTTTTTTTTTTTTTTTTGTATGTGCAACATTGGAAATTGCTTTTTAAAGCCCTCGGTCAACAGATGTTGCACCTATAAAAGTGGAGACCCCAGTTTGATCATCCTATTTAAAAAAACTCCATAATTATTTTCAGACATAAAATACATTTTAATTGAATGATTCATCAAGGATTCCTTTCAAATTCCAGAGTTGGTGGAAATGCAGTTTTATTTATTGGTCACAGTTCTAAATTTTGTACTTTAAAGTTTCATGGAGAAACTCATTTAGAAGTATGTTTTAAAGTGAATTGAAATTGATTCCTCAAAGGATAGCTAATTATGGAATGATTGCTTTTCATATAAACTAAAGCATTTCCTCCACCTCTATTATTGCTTAGCTTGAATTAAAAAATTTCAATTTATGTAGGCACGATTCTGATGAAGAGAATTGACTTAACTGTTCACTTTTAAAGTCAAATGATTCATTCATTCATTAGAAACATTTATCACGAGCCAGTTGGGAGTTGGTACTCTGCTAGGGGCTGGGAAAACTTTCTGGAGAAAATGATGCCAAAATTGAGTTGGCAAAAATAAGCATTTATTTTATTTTAAATGTTTAAGCTACTGTCTTTTAGCTGTGGCCCACTTTTCTAATATTCTACTTCGTAATTCTGAGGTGAACTACATTTCTTTTTTGATAGGTGACTGCATCACGCCCTGACGACTGGGTATACTGGAGAGGGCTGGGAGGCTAGAGAAGGCAGAAGGGACTTGCTCATTCTACTTACTTCCTGGGCATTTAGTATCTCAACAGCAGCACTGCTCCCTGCAGTGACACTAAACTCCAGCAACAGCAGTTGTTTTCAGCTTGTATTTTTTCCACACAATTAGAACTAGCCTTATGAGCTCCTTGAAGACATCAGCTGACTGGTGCCCCTATTTAGAGGTCTGAGTGGCAGCTTCAAGTTTTCATAATTCCTTACATTACCATCTTCCATTTGTCCCCTAAGCTAGAGGTGGAAGCTGCTTCCTAGAGTTAGTACATCTGTGGTCCTTCAGAGTCCCCTTTCTGTCTTTCCAGTTTTCTAGTACATGATTATCCATTCCTTATATTAAACTTTCTTTGTTAAATACTTGATATAGTTTCTACCCCTTGCCTGGACCTTGACTGATACAGAAACTGATGTGTCTCCAATCATTTAAAAAATTAGTTTCATTTCTCAAGTTTCTCTTGATATATTGATAACCTCTGGCAATGTCTGTGATCTTTATAAATTCTATATGTGTATACATGCTCACACAATCTATGGCCTCAGTAGTTTTACAAATGCAGGAAATGGAAGCGTTACTAATTAGGATGTTTTAAATATCTTCCCTGAAAATGGGATGGCCTGTTATAAGATGACAAATTATATTTTTATTACTCTGCTCTTTCTTATAAGCTTTACTTGAAGAATAATTAACAAAATTTTATTAGTAGGTGTGGCAAACCTACAATGTAATTATCTATAAAGGAAATTACTGGATATGTAAATATTATGCTTGCCCAAGGTATACATGCATCCTAGGTAATTAAAAATGAGCACACATTGGGCAAACTAGGGAGTTGAAATCATTGGCTGTTACGCTACTGGTAAAGTTTAATTTAATTCTAACCAATTTACAAGTTAAAACGGCACTCAACTGTTTCAAATTTCTATGAAAACACATCCATATTATTTATAAAACCAAACAGATAGTCCATACAACTATTGGCATTTCTTCTCCGTTATTTTGCTCAGAGTGACTCCATTCTTTACTTGATTTATCCATTTGAAATTTTTGTTTGATTCTATGAAATAAACTGAAAAAAGTCAACAGAAACAAATTCAGTTTGAATATTGAGATTAGAAACTCTTGCTTAGTGTGATCTGCAGCCTTATTAAGCATTTAAAATAGTGACTTGTAGAGTGCAGGCTATTTTTTAAGCTTTTCTATAAAGAAGCGCTATAGAATATAAATCCTCTAATACAGTCCATGGATAGCTGAATTTATGAAATCTTTTTATAAAGACGGTTTGGCATACTGTTTCAAATATTAGATAGTTAAAATGATGTTACTGGGACTTCCCTGGTGGAGCAGTGGTTAAGAATCCGCCTGCCAATGCAGGGGACACGGGTTCAAGCCCTGGTCCGGGAGGATCCCACATGCTGTGGAGCAACTAAGCCCCTGTGCCACAACTACTGAGCCTGTGCTCTAGAGACCACGCACCACAACTACTGAGCCCGCGTGCTGCAACTACTGAAGCCCACGTGCCTAGAGCCTGTGCTCCGCAACTAGAAGCCACCGCAATGAGAAGTCTGTGCACCTCAAGGAAGAGTAGCCCCCGCTCGCCACAACTCGAGAAAGTTAGCTCACAGCAAAGAAGACCCAACACAGCCAAAAATAAAAAAACAAAACAAAACAAAAATGATGCTACTCATTTCCTGATGAATTCTCTGAACTTTTAAATTCAATCCATCTTTACATGTGTTTAAAAAATGTTTTTTTATCACAGAAAAATATATATTTTTTACTCTTTAAATATTTTTGTTGCTGTCATTTAGATGTTTTGTTTTTTAAAATCCACGTTTTGTTCTTTAATCTAGAATTTGAATGGTCTGTAGTTTAGAAATATCTCTGTCAGTAACTGACACATTAAATAGCTCAAAGAGTTGAAAATACTCTTAAAATGATCTCATCCTGATGCCTCAAAATCTGGAGAACGAATCCTGGCTAATTTTAGGTGCAGAGGCAGGAAGACTTTGTTTAAGGACATGAAATAGATATTTTAAAATTACCCTTTATCTGGTTACTTTTCCAGAAAAAAACTTACGAAATAATTAATAAAATGGTATTTCAAAATCACTTATTTCAAAATCACTCATATTCCTATTTAATCCAAATTCCAGCAGGAGAGACAGAAGATACAGTTAAAAGGCAACATTTGAGGAGATAAGGACGGTTAATTTTTCAAAACTGATGAAAAACAGGAACCCACGGATAAAGTACACAAGAATAATGTATACCAACCTCATGCATGAACACAGTTGTGAAAAATACCCCTGACAGGATGGAACTGAATATAGTTTATATAGAAGGTCATGATCATCATTATATCATGATCATGGACTCTGAGGCATACACAGACCATTTCCCAGTCTGCCGTTAGCCTCCTCTGAGCTGAGCAATTTTCTCTTTCTGGCTTGCCGAAAAGCTTTCTTATTTTGCTTCTTATGACTGACTCTTTTGATGAAGGTTCCCATAGCAGAGTTTTTGGGGGCTCTAAGTGACATTTTCCTGTATGCCACAGTCCTCTCCTTTTGAGGCAAGGGGGGGATGAAGAAAGGAAGTAAGGGAGTTGGAAGCTGGAGCTAGTTTTGGGGGATGGTCAACCATGACCTCATACTATTACTGGATCCATCCTATCTCCTCGGGGCTCTGCTACTCAATCTGCTCCATTTTCCAGTATTCTGGCTCATGGTGATTTGCTTTGGGGCTCCATTATTTCCTGCACAAGTTCAGGACAAATAGCAATTCGTAGTTCATTGGATAAATATATATATACCTGAAATATAATCCTACCATACAGCTTTTGGGCCCCAAGATAATCATTGAATCTGTTTTAGGGTCCCTGACCATTCCATGACATTGGGATGTTACTAATTATTGTAACAGTGCGAAGAATGTATTACATAGAGTGTACAGAGGATTTTTAAGGATTGATGCTATCCAACTGCACACATCAACCTACTAGTGTCCTATCTCTGACCAGGCTCCAAATAATGCTCATTTGACCTCATTAAAAGAAAATGGGGGAAGGGAGAAAGAATATACCAAAAATATTAATAATGATTATATATGGGGATGAAGTCACAGATTACTTTTACTATTATCTTTATACTTCTTTTAACTTTCTAATAATTTTAAATGAACATTTATTAATTTTATATTGATAAAAAAAGCCATGAAAGAAACACACACAAAAAAAGTTTTAAGAATCTATTATGTTCCCAGAACTTTGTCTAGTATCTTCTAGTGGTTATTCCTGTAGAAACATAAGATAATTTCTTTTGTTTACAATTTTTTATTGTTACAAAAGCATCCATAAGTAGATATTTCTACTTCAAACCTTATTTGGGATATGTACATTGCTTCTCTAGCAAGTAGACTTCTGTTCTCTTCATTAGGTTTTCTCATTCTCATTTTTTTTTTTTTTTTACTTACTGCCATCTCTTCACATCTGTCTCTTTACCATGACACACAAAATGAATCATCTAACAGTAATCTCCTAGGTGTCAATATCTAGCTACAGATTGGAATTTAATTCCCTTTCCTCCATATGATCTTGTTTCTAGAGGTCTCTTATCAGAGCAAATTCTCTTATTTTCACATTAAAAATTGCTACTGTCAGAGAAATAACAGCTAGTCCCACACATATGATGAATAAAATTCAAATATTTGATTAAAAGTAAATAACATTAGAAATGTGAAGTTCCAGAATTATACTTCCCCCAACCCCGCCAAATAACTATTATCAAATAAAGCACCCCAGTAGAAATGCAAAAAAAAAATTTAAGAGACTTAACTTTGTGACAAGCATAAAACATTGGGAGTTCAAAAGTAAAAAATGTTTTTGCTCAGATGATGATTTCTTAGACATCAGAAGCATAAGTCAAAATATGTGTATTTAAAATTTAGTTTTAGTAAGCTTATTTTCAAAAAATAAACATGCCCTATTCAACTTTGTCGATGCAAATATTTATAGTAAAATATTGATTCACAAAGTATCCATACAAAAGGCTTGCAAAATTATATATCTGACAGAATTGAAATTCATTTGAAACATACATTAAGTGTTTATTATAGATTCTCTTGCATGAAATTCTTTCAAAAAGTCTGTGAGATATATGGGTTTGATACCCTTATTTTATTGAAGAGGAAGCTGAGGATAGGGAGGGAGCTATAGACCCAAAGGTACCCAGCTAGCCAGTGATGGAGTTGAAAGTTAAACCTCAGTCGTCTGAATCCATTGTCCATGTTCTTACAATTACTAGGCCAAGCTACATGTCTTCATGGAATCATGGGTAGATCCTAACTTCTTAACAACTAATTTAAAAAACTACCAATATAAACTAGTTTTGCCGCTGTTATTCACCACCTTTACCTCTCTCTCTACCTACACTAATAAATATCTCCTTTAAAAATGCCAGAGGTGCATTAAACTACGCACTGGGTCATTTTGCTCTACTGTATTGAGGCCACCTTGCCAGCTGCCCTATAACGAAGTTGGGTGCATCCAAAGCAGAGCAAGCTTGGCAGTGCGATGCAGTAGGCAGAAGGAAGCTCTGAAGTTTGTTTTTAATGGACCTCTTTCAGTTTGCGTATCATTTGGACTCTCAGAGCCTGTAGACTTGCTATGGGGTCACTATTAAGGTTATGGCTGGTGAGGTTCCTTCACAACAGAAATCGGGGATAGACTTCCAAGCATGGTGCTGGAGGGAAGACAGGGCAGAGACTCATGCATGTATATGCAGTGATAACTGGGTGATGGCACTGCCAGCAAGAGGAAGATGGCCAAGGCTCCCAGGGGGTATTGTCTCATCCTAAAGAACCAACGGCAGGTTTAGAATTGCAGATTTAACACAGGAGGCAGTATCAGCTGCAGACATCAGCCCAGAGGCCAGCACTTCTGAAAACCAGCCTGAGACCAGGGGGTGTCTTTTCCTCATGTCAGAAAGATATGTACCTTCCTTCGTACTCACTCAAATTCCATCTTAAGGAGACAAGCAGGGGAAGGCAAGAGGTTACAGAGAATTTCTATTCAGGGAAGATGAACACAACTTAAAGGAACCATGTAACTTCTAAAATTAGATTTAACTTCTAATCATAGAAGAATAAAAGTCAGTTTTTACCCACAATAAAGAGCTGATAGAGGCTGGGACAATGATCAAATTAGTTATGGTCAAAGTAAAACAAGTTAATTCTTTTGCACATTCAAATTGTAGTGTGAATTATACCCTATCACCCCTATACACTGGCATTTACTGAGAATCACTTTTTCCAGGCCCTGTACATTTTTTTATTTAATTCTCCTACAAACCTTGGAGGGGAGGAACCATTATAATCTCCATTTTATAGAAAAGGAAAATGAGGCTTAGAGAGGTTAAGTCATTTTCACAAGGTCATGTAGCTAGTAACATAGCTGCAAAAGAAAAACTGTTTGCTCACTTAAATGTTTTAATTTAAAAATAGTTAAAATACAATTTAGGTGAATTGATTTTTGAAATTTGAAGATGTTCAAGTGGAAGACCTCTGAGTAAAACAGGTTGGGTCTGCTGGTAAAAGTGTATTTTCTTTCTAATTTGCATTTGAGATTTTGGTTTTCAGGAACATTTAAAGAAAACTTAAGCCTAAAAGGAGTAGTCAAAATTCTGTCAATTTTGCTGGCAGTGAGGTCATAACATATGTTCACTAGAAAGACACTTTCAGTACAACTGGAAATAAAAGGCCATTGACCACTCTTCTCATGCTATGCCCATTAAGCAGCCAAAGCAGAAGTCTTCAAGGTATGGACTTTGAGTTAATCAAGTCTTGGTTTAATTCCTGTTCAACCACATAAAAGCTATGTAAGTCAGTGACCACTTTGAGCTTGTTTCCATAAAGTTAACATGGCAACATGGCAAATCAGGATTAAATGAGGCAACATATATAACACTCTGAACATGGTGCCTGCTATATAGGTGGTGCTCAAAACTGACAATTTGCATCTGCCTATCCGTACCCCTGCTTTTTAAAGTTAATCCTAATATTATTCAGTTCCCTGTAGCTTACTATATAGATAAACAATCACTTTAATTCCAGATTTTATTTCATTTTTAAATTTAGCAAATGTAAATGTGCACCTGATGATTTAATGCCTGGGGTTATAAAGACAGAGCAAAAGAAATAATCCCCTGGGATATATTTATCAAATTTAGAAAATGCATTCGCTTACCAGCTCACTGAATTCATTATTGCCTAGGTCAAGTCTTTCCAACTGGGCCAGTTTGTGCATTGACCTATAACAGATGGAGAAAAATATTATTGTGAGGCAGTGCATGACACATTGCTCCAAAAGACATTCCACCCACCTCCCTATCAGATTTACCTGGTGTATAGTGCACAGATACGGGAGTATTTTTTAGGGAGAAGTAAGTTGCAAATATACAGTAACATATGCAAACTGCTGCCTGAGAACCTTTAGTAGCTTACCATGTTTCCAAATGCCAGTCTATGGATGGAGTTCTGGCCTCGCTGCTTAACGAAAATCTGGGAAGCTTGTTAAAAATCTATACCAATAGGAGGTACCGATTGGGGGTACAAAATCCATATTTTTAAGAATCCCCACAGGTTTGGAAACCAACAGATAAACCCAATTCTTAGTAAAGCATTCTAAAATTCCACAATATGGCCACAAATTCATCATCAATCTTGTCATTTTTCACTTCCTTAAATGAAGTTCTGTTATAGAAAAGCTGTTTTTTCTTCTTTTATTGAGGTATAGTTGATTTATAATATTATGTAAGCTTCAGATGTACAACATAGTGATTCACAATTTTTAAAGGTTATATTTCATTTATAATTATTATAAAATATTGGCTATATTCCTTGTGTTGTACTTTATATCCTTGTAGCTCATTTATTTTTTACATAGTAGTTTGTACCTCTTAATCCCCTAACCCTAACTTTTGTACTCATCGTCTCCTAAACATATTGGCTTGAATGATGCTGCAGCTTTGAACAACCTTAAACCTTGGGCAAGAGTTGGTGCCAAAGATTAGACATACCTTAGCACATGTCAGGTGCAATCAGCATTTACCAAACCATTCTCAAGTATAACATACAACATAAGAAAAGAGAGCATTTTTCTGATTTTCAAGTTTTTTATCTCCCTACTAACCAGAATGCTGTCTCCAAGTCTTGACTATACAGAAATTCTGGAGGCATTGTTGACTCAAATCTCAAAAAATTTTTGTTCCTTCATTTTTAAAATTCATGTAGTAATTATCTTATAGGGCTTTTATGAGTAGCAAATGAAATACTACTGTAATTCAGACTCTGTCAGGCACTCAGAAGTGCAAAAAAATGTGTGTACTATTTCTTCACTCAGCAACTGTTATTGAAAGATTATTATGTGCTAGACAACCTTCTCGGGTCTGGGGGATAGCACTGGATGAAAAGAAATAAAAATTCCTCCTCGAAAGTACTTTACATTCCAGTGGAGATGCTAATGACAATAAATAAAACAATTAAGTAAAATAAAATAATATACTAGAAGGTTATAAGTGCCATGAAGAACACTTAAGAAGAGGAGGAAGATAGGAAAAACTCATATAACATGACTGCAGTTTTTAATAGGGTAATCAGGTCTCACTGAGAAGAAATTTGAGCCAATGCTCAAAGGAAATGAAGAAGCATCCTAGTGCCTAGACTCTGAAGCAGGGACACATTGCTTGCTTGAAGAAATCCTAGGTAACCAGTGTGGCTGAAGTAGACTGAGGGACAGGATAAGTAAAGAGATGATAATGGGGAGTTAGAAAATATGGGGTCTTATAGTCCAAGACTTTGGCTTTGATTTTGAGTAAGATGGAGGGTCACTGAAAGGTTTTGATCAAAGGTATATTGAAGTGACTTGTTTTAAAAGGATACCTATGATTTCAGGCTTGTAGACAGACCGAGGAGAACGAAGGTGGAAGCTGGGAGATCAAACAGGCAGTTAATGGAAAGTGCCAAATGAGAGGTGACGGCAGTTTGGTCAGGTTGGTGGCAGCGGAGGGGGTGAGAAGTGGTTGGATTCTGGACATATTTAAGATTAGATTCAAATGTTTTGTTGATGAAATGATTGTGGGGAGTAAGAGAAAGTAGAGTCAAATGTGATTAAAAGTGTGTTTTAGTCTGAACAACTAGAAGGATGAAGTGTAACTGACTGATGGAGAAGACAAGGTGAGCAGGGTTTTGGGTTCATAAAAAGCTTGGTTTTAAATGTTCTCACCCCTGTCCATCCCCCCTCAAATTTCCTCCCCTAAAGATAAATATGTGAAGTGATGGATGTGTTAATTAATTAGATGAGAAGAATCCTTTCACAATGTATACTTCTATTAAATCATCACAATGTACTTTAAATATCCTATAATTTTATTTATCAGTTATACCTCACCTCATAAGGTTGAAAAAAAAAGAAATGCTAAATTTGAAATTTCTATTGTAAAACCAACTAGAGATGTCAAGCAAGAAGTTATATACACAAGTCTGGAGTTCAGGGAAGAAGTCCAGGCAAAATAGATCGTTTGAGCATGGTCAGCATACAGATGGTATCAAGCCTTGAGCATGTGAGATCACCAAAGGAATGAGTGTAGATGAGAAGATAATAGGTCTAAGAAGACCTGAGGATGAGCCAGGAAAGAAGACAGAGAAGCTACTAGGATCACAAGAGAAAAGTCAGAAGAGTGTGAAGAACTGGAAGCCAAGAAAAGATGGTGTTTCAAGGTGGAAGAAATAAAAAATTGTAAGAAAAATTGATGATATACCTGAGAAATGACCACTTGATTGAACAACATGCAGATTAGTGGTGACTTTGAGAAGATCAGTTTTCTGTTTTAAGCCTTTGCTAATGCTCTTTTTCTCCCGTTCAATATGCCTTTATCCATACATCTTCAATACTCTTTATTCAATAACATAAACATATTGATTTCCTACTATCTCTCAACTTTTAAGGTTATCAAGATGAAAGGTGTTTTTCCTATTATCAGGTAGCTCATAATCTTGAAAGAAAATGGTTAAGACAATGGGCCATTTTTACCCAATAGACTAAATGCCATAGAAAATATATGTGTAGGATTCTAAAGAAGTGCTTTTTCAGCATTGGGGAGTGTGAGTAAAAAATAGGAGACTCTACTGACACTTCACTTTGTAGCAGTTGATCAGGCTACAGAATCAGAAGAGATGGATGTTTTTTGGAAGAGACATCAAAGGGGGGCATTGAAAGAGATCAAAGCCCATTTAAGGAACTGCAGGTTAGTAAGAATGGTAAATAAGAAATAAGAAACATAGTAAGAAATAAGAAATAATACGTAGACAAGGACCAGATCATGAGATCATCCATGTTAAACAAAGAAGTTTGAGTTTTAGCTTGAAGGCAATGGAAGCTTTAACATTTAGATAGGGAAGATATATCAAATTTTTATTTTAGAAAGATCACTTTGGCAGCTTGGAGTGGTGTGGGAAATGTGGAGAAGATGTGCTAGCAAAAAGGTCAAATAAAAGACTGTCCTGAAATCTATGTGGGATATAATTGTGGCCAGAAATAAGACAATGGCAGTACGGATGATATGGTGGGAACTATGAGGGATGCATTGGTGAAGACATACTTGGTAATGATGATAGTTGGTTGGACGTGGAAGGTAAAGAAGAGGAAGGAATTGAAGCTAGTTTCTGGATTGAGTAGCACTGTGGGAATATTGCAAAGGAATAAATCTAAGGTGGAGAGAGCTGGATGTAGTGAATACTTTTTAAAATACTATAGAGAATTTGCGGTGAATGTGTGAGTCCTATGTTAGGAGAAAATGTGTGTGTGTGTGCATGCGTGCTCACACACGTGCACATGTGCGCCTGTGTAAGACTGGAGCTCAGGTAAAAGGTCTTGACTAGAAATAAATATTTGAAAAATAAATAAGTGAGGTTTCTTGTCTACTCCACTGCAAAGTTATCTCTCCTTTTAAGCTCACATACTATCTGTTTTCTTTTCCATGATTTATTTGGCATTGGTCCCTAACTTTCTTGAATTGTTAGTTTTTTTCGTATATATATATATCTCCTTTATGTTTCAAGATGCCCAGAAGGGTCTGTGTGGGACCACTAGCAGTCCAAAGACGGTTGTGAAACATTGGCCAGCATTGTAAGAACATCTGACTCACCTCTTGCCAAACCTATACCACTGAATAGGTGCTTCTAGGGGAAGGGGTGGTAGTGGCTGTGCTCCATGAAGAGAGAATTAGATTTTCTTTTGAGCCTGGGAATACTGAGGAGTGGCAGATTCTCTCAAGCTTTGTTCCTGAACCACATTGTAGTCCAACAAACAATGAACACCAAAACTTTGGGAACCAAGGTGAAGGACCAAGTGACCAAGCATGGCACTGAATGAAAAATGACCACAGGAGTAGTAAAGCCACCTGCATTTGACTTGACCATGTAGCCTTAGGCAAAAAGTATTCTAGTGAGAACCATCATGAGCTGAAGACCAGAAGCCTTTCCACAGCTTCCTGAACTCTAGGAACTCTGTAGTTCTCACTGATCTCCAAGATGCGTATCACATAAACCTGAGAATATACATTTTTTCTATCCATGATGGTTAAAGAGAAAGACACAATTATTTTTATTAAATGAAGACATGAGTGATGTCTTGTACTTGAGTGTCCTAAAGTAAATTTTGTTAGTTCTGGGATTTATCTCTTTTTTCTAGGTTAAATATTGGTGACCTCTTAAATCATTTCTTATATGATGGGGTTTCCAGAAACCTAAACACCCTGATCATCTTTATCAAAGCTTCTCCTCCAAACAGGATGAGATACAAACCTGGCACTTTTGTTTTTATAGATAAAGCTTTACTGGAACATAGTCATGCCCATTTGTTAACATATAATCTATGGCTGTTTTGCACTGCAATGGCAGAATTGAGTAGTGAGACAGACCATATGGACCACAGAATCTGAAACATTTCCTATTTCTGAAGGCCAGCTGGCACTCAGAATTAAACACTGTTCTTTAGATGTGGGCTGACCAAGACAATGTATAAATGTATCTGTGATGTCTTATGTTTCTATTAGTGTAGTTTGTTTGATTCCTTTTGTATGGGGATAGGTAGCCTCTCTGTCACCTCTAAGACTTTTTCTTTTCCCATCCTAGTTTTAGGCTACTGCTTGTGAAATCTTTGACTCATAAATTCATACATAAAAACTACATTTTAAGTTTATAACATAGCTTCCTACGATTCCTTTGCCATCCTTTTGAATGAGCAACAATTTTCCTTTTGTTTGCTCTGAAACAACAATGACAAAAGGCTTTCCCATGAGGTTTTCTAAATTATTTCCTGAAGCTTATTTAAGCTCTGTTGTTTAAAATATCTTTTCTTCTATTTTAATTTTATCTCATTTTATTTTCTTGATCCTAGTTTCCATTAATTACTATCACCAAAGTTTCATTCTATCATCACATTCTTACTTCCATTTTTAAAGTTACTTTCCAATATGATTTCTTACATACCTTTAAAATTTTACACTCTTATTTCTGCTTTTTGAAAATGTCATTCTATATTATTTCTTACACTTTACACTTTCAAAATGACTGTCTTTACCCACAATATTTTAGATAGTTTGTAATGCAGCCTGTTGCTTTTCTTGTTCGTGTGCTAGTTACTAAACTATAATCATTCTGTCAAATTCTCCAAAAAAAGTTTCTTTTAGATGAAATATGTAATAGGTTTTAAATATAATTAGGACACAAACAAGTAAGGCTTTGTCAGAAAAATAAAATAGAACTCATGGTATTTTTATGTTAGTAGTGTTTGTGAGCGTTCATTCATTCACTTTGTGCTTCCTTATGGCAGGTACCACGAGGACACTGAAGTTACAAAGATTTCTGGGATGCAGGATTTCTCAACCTTGGCACTACTGACATTTTGGGCCAGTTAATTCTTTGATATAGGGGACTACTTTGTGCACTGTAGGATGTTTAGCACATCTTACATAGTCTCTACCCAGAAAGACCTATTTTTAAAATGGGAATGACCTTTCAATGAATAATTACTTCACAGGGTGATACATGCTAGGATAAAAGTATGTATAGATTGCCATAGGAGCTCAGAAGAAGGAACATTTGACAGTTTGGTAATTATGGAAAACTTTAAGAAAAGGTGAAGTTTGAGCTGGGTTTTGGAGAACTTTGCTATATGAGTCATATACATCTGCACGTGTGAAAAGAAAGAATAAAAATACTAAAAGAGTACATCTGAAGCTGAGGGTTTTCTGTGATTAAAGCTTAAGTCCACAATATTAACATGTATCCTTAAAGAATGTAAGAGATTTTAGTCCAAAGTGAAGAAATTCTAAAAATTCCCATTAGAGTTTCTTGCAGGCATCCCTGTCATTCTATACTCACGGCTGGATAAGGGGACGTCTGGGATGCAGCTATCTTGTGCATTGTAGGAAGTTTAGCAGCATCCAAGGCCTCTACCTACTTAAAATCAGTAGTACTCTCTGCAGTTTTCACAACCAAAATGTCTCCAGACATTGTCAAATGTCCCCAGGGTAGAGGTTAGGGGGGCAAAATTACTTCTAGTTGAGATCCACTGCGCTAGAGGAATATTCCAGGCTTTTATCTCCTCTCCTTGCTGATTCCTTGGAGGGTGAGCTTCTTATCTCCATTTGTTTACCTCCTTACTCTACTAGGTGGGGTCCCACGTGGCCTGTTCTTATGCACTTCAAGCAGCCTACTTGATTACTTACTCATTTGACTGTACTCCTTTGTCCTTACAGTAAACACATATGGGTCTGGGGTCTATCTCTATGTCCCAACACAGGAATCCAACTGGTGTGACTTCCCCTTACAAAGGGCTTGAAGGCATGATCACTGCCATAGGTTAGGGAGAAAATATCAGGACTTGTTACAATTTGGGTCACATTCTCTATCAGTTATGCCTACAATTTGATCATCTCCTGTCTGAACCGAATATCTTTCTGATTATTTAGATTCATTTGTAAAGTTCACCTAGTTATCTGAATGAGCAAGTTCTAATGAAATTGGTTGTATTAAATGATGTTTACCAACCTATGTTCATATTATATATGTAAAAATTGTAGAAATGTGTAAAATTTCCATGATTGTTACATTTATCATTGCTGCTTCTCTTGCCTGTAATGTTCTAACTCATAAATCTTCTCATAGCTGGCTCCTTTTCAAGTCAGCTCATATTTTTCCTCCTCATATCCCCTTTACCCAAAATTAAATCTTCTACACATCTTCATGTTATATATTGCCCTGTTTCATTTTCTTCTTAACACTTACCACTGAAAATATTTAATTTTTTAGGTTAATTTTATATTTTAATATTTAATACTGAAAATTAAAACTTGTTTACTTGCTAATTATTTTCCCCCTGCTAGACTGAAACTTCATGAGAGCAAGTAAGTTGTTGATCTTACAAATAGCTTCTCAATCAGTTTGTTTAATGAAGATATTCATATGTGCATGAATGAATAACTCTTTACCAGTGAGCTGTTTGAATTCTAGAATATTTACAAAGAAAAACCACTCAATTTTTATCAGGCATCTACAGTTAATTAACAGTTGCCAAGGAGGCAGCTATAATTAATTAACAGTTGCCAAGGAGATATCCTGATAGGCCTGTTTTAATGAATATTGTAATGAATATACATTAGCTTACTTATTGTAAACTATGTGTGATGATAGAGGCCGATAAGGCTGAGATTCATCTGTCCCAGGATATCTGCGTCTTGTGTTAAGTTGACTTCTTGACATTTTCAATAGTAGGTTTTAAAAAATCCAAATAATAAAAAATACTAAGTGAAATACTTAGGTGAGTTTTTCATTTGTTTGGATATCTGAAATATAGCAACAAAACTCTAAATGGAGAGTAGTTTAGGGCATAGACTCTGAATTCAGACAACCTGGGTATAAATCCTGATTCTACCACTCACTAGCTGTTTGACTTTAAACCAATAAGAACATCTTTGCACCTCAGTTTTCTCATATGTAATATGGGAATGATAATAAGAAACCTTACATCATAAGGTTATTTTGATGATTAAAATGGTTAATACAGGTAAAGCACGTAAATTGTGATTGACATATGGTAGGTGTTCTTTAAGAGTTAGGTATTGAAATACTTATGGAAGAATTTCAGAGTTGGAAATATTTTGACAGATTATTGAGGTCAGAGTTTTTTGAAGTTTTCCTAAGGACTTATAAATGTTGCATGATTTAAAAAAAATTTCAGATGGCCAGTACATTTTGGCAAATCTTGCTTAAAAAATGTTAAATAGATTTCTTATCAGTAGGACTTCTCATAAAACATACAAATGTTCATTGTGATTATTTAACAGATTCAATTAGTTTAGACAACTTCCTGTTTATGTGACCAAAACCATTTTTCTTTTCTTTCCCACAGGACATTTCTTAGACTAGGAGGACACTGTAAATACTTTTCTGCAGATGATAAAATTGAGTTCTTGTCCTTCCCAGTCCATGGAATCATGGATATACTTAGTCCATGAAAACACAGGCCTGTGTGTTTCCCTATAATGAGTATAGGATTTAAATTTGATCGAATCATCCTCTTTTGTCTTCTTGAAACTCTGACCTGTCAGGCCCTGCATCTTAGCTCCCAATATTCCCTTCAGGCTCTTCTCGCATCTATGACTGTTTTGGACAAGTTTCCCTGGTTTGACTTTCACATTCTCCTTAAAAGACCATGTTGATTTTTGCCATTTGGCCTTATGCACAGCAACCTCAAGAAAAAGAAATGCTCCCTTCTTACTAGAGGAGACTTGGTGACTTGTTCAACGTCACACAGAAAGTTAATGACAGAGCTGGCACAGGATCTCTTTTCACAGCAGTGGCCAATCATCTAAACCTGGCCTGGACTGTTTGGCTTGACCATTGTTTAAATATGAATGTTTTTATGAAAAGTATATTTTCTAGAGCTCACTGTAGTCTATGCCAGGGGTCAAGAAACTTTTTCTATTAAAGGCTAGACAAGAAAGGTTTCATGCTCTATAGGCCATATGGTCTCTATCTCAACTACTCAGTTCTGCCATTGTATTGCAAAAGTGGCCATATATGACATATTAACAAATGGATATGGTTGTGTTCCAATAAAGCTTTATGTATAAAAAAGGGGCCACCAAATTTGGACCATAAGCCATAGTTTTCCGACCCCTGGTCTACATCAGTCCTTAAGATCTTACATCTAGATAGCTCCGTGGGTTTATGATATAAGCTTGGTCCCTAAGAATATTTAAGTTTTTAAAACTTGATAAAATAGATAAATTAAGGACTGGAAATATTTATTATTAGGTAATTGCCACTAGATAACTATATTTGTATACTATTTGAAATTCTCATTTCTTAGGGTACATGTTACTGGAATCTAGGGACATTTATTCTTAATACTGTCATTTGGTTGCATTTATGAAAATTAAGTCCTTACTAGCATGCTATTACTTTATAGCATTTATCCAATTGCAAATCTGGTAAAAGATTCCAATTGGAGCAATGACGGGAAATAACGCAATATCTTGGTGCATCTGTCACTTTGATAAAATTATACAGTCTATGATTTGCTTTTTATCAGATTCAGAGGTTTTATCTATTTAAGTGTACAATTACTTCTGAAGCCACATAAAGTTGGCAGAATTTTGTTTCTCCATAAATTCCCAGTGCAGTAACATGGGTTTGCTGACTCTCACAAGATTCTGCAAATTTTTGGCATGGGCTAATTTATTCCATCTTTTAACTTGTCTTTCAAATGTTCTCAAACACTTTCTAATTAGTGGCTATTCATGTCACAAGGATAGGAAAACTCCCCTCAGTTGCTACTGTCCGATGTTTCTCTCGTACTGGAACTTAGGGAAAGAATATACTATCTTTCCATTTTACTTAATCCATGTCCTATGTTAAGTGGACATTTACATTTTATACTTTGGACCTATCGATTCTACCATGTTATCATGTTCTTCTCTTGTTCACAATCTTTCTTTAAATGAACCTTGTATTATACATTTTGAAATAAATCATTCCTTACAACACAAGTACTAAAGACAAGAAGGCCCAGGAATTGATATTCTTTAAAAATGCAACTAGTGGCATACCTCATGTTGAAGAAACATAAACTTATTATCTTTACACACCAGGAAAAATTTAAAATCCATTGTCCAATAACATAATATAATTTCTATGATAAAATGTTTTCTATAAAGATTCTCCCTTAATGGGCTACATGAGAAAAGAATCTTAAAAAAAAGAGTGGATATGTATAACTGATTCACTTGGCTGTACACCTGAAACTGATACAACATTGTAAATCAACTATACTCCAATAAAAATTTAAAACAAAATTCTTCCTCGACTATTACTATATCTTAAGCCAATGTCACAGCTACAATATTTATGTACTCTTCCATCATTTCAATTCAACTTTCCCCTAAGAACAGCAACAAAAAGCTAAACTGGCTTCTTGGATCTCCCAGAAGGATATGTAACCAAACTAAACATCTATTATTTTGTCAAAGAATATTGGGAAGACAATTTTTTAGAATTCTTCTAATTAAGCAATTTGTGAATGCTTCTAATTAAGATGTTTCTCCTTGCAGTATTTAAATTTTTAGAATAAATATTTAAAATATATAGTTTACATCAAGCTGTCACATATTTTGAGTATTTCCTTGGGAAATATTTTTTCCTTTTAAATATTCAAGATTTAAAAGTTTAAGCTGATTTCATGATGTCGTATTGGAAAAATTTTCTTTCCTATAACTATGTATCTCTAATTTAATGCATAACATGAAAAAAAGATTCTGTATGAAGAAATAAACTTACAAGTAACCTCTCAAGAATAGCTTTAGTTTATATAGTAAGATAAACTTCTCCAGTGAAATAGATTAAAGTATAAAATAGAACCTTGTGAACAGCAATCAGCTATAAGACAAATTCTGCACTACTCTAATTAGATTGAGAAGAAGGCTAAATTTCATTCCTCTCTCTCTAGTCTCCTTGGGTTTATGACCAGAACCAGTCATTCATTCACTCTGAACGTGAGTTTTCCCACTGACCAAAAATTATTGTGCATTCCTAACTCATGACAATGAAGCAAAGATAAAATTGTACTTGTAAGAGTTTTTGAACTCTTTCTGGAGAAACGGTGCCATATGAGCAGAAACCATGACAATTATCTCTGTGTATGGCCGCACTTCAGGAACTGAAGCTCCTAGCTTGCACTGAAGCAGTCCAATCAAGAGGTTATGGGAAACATAATCAGCTATGAAGATGCTCATTTTCACTAGAATATGCTGCAACCTACATTATAAGCTCATGAAGAGATTTCGAATGCTACTGAAAAAATATTCAGGCACAGTTAAGCTATTTTGAAACTCACAGATAACTGAGCAGGGAAAAACAAGTTTCTTTCCTAAGAGACTCTTCACACACACACACACACACACACACACACACACACACACACACACACACATACATAGTCTCATTGTTTCAGGCTCAATATTTCTTCCTATTATTCAATGAAAAAATTACAACTTGTCACTTTGGGCTTTGTAAATATTAATTCATGTACTTTTATGTAGATCTAGCCTTAGATTGTTGATACCCTGACTGATGTAAAATACAGAAACAATCCTGTGACTAAGATGTCGGAGAATTTGAACTTTAGCAGATAAAGGCCTTTGAAAATAATCTGCCAAGGTAGCCATGGCTGGTTTCACAGGCAACTGTCGTTTCCTTTCCCTTTCTTCCTTGCCAGTGGTATCTGCCCTGCATCAGAGACTGGAAATCCCAAATAGTTATGAGGCAAACCTCCTCTGCAGCTAGGATATGAGCATATGACTCAGTTCTGGCCACTAGAACAGGAAGAGGAGGAGAAGAGATTCTGAGGGAGATCCTGAGAAAGATTTTTCCCCTTGGTTTAAAAGAGGGAGAGAGGCATGAGAACTTTTATACCTGTCCCTCTTTTTCCTCTTTTTTTCATGGTTGGATGAGAATGTGATGCCCAGAGTTGCAGCAGACACTATGAAACCATGAGGTAACAAGTCCAAGGATGAAAGCCAACATGCTGGGAATAGCAGTGTAGAAAAATCGAAAAAGACTGAGCTTTTGGTAAAATCATTAAGCTACTGAAACAAACTCTGGAACTGCTTATCTTGAGACTTTGTTATGGACAACAAAGTACCTATTATTTAAAAAGTCACTTTTACTCAGAATTCTGTTTCTTATTGCCAAAAACATACTTCTAAATACACTCATTCTACTGAGCTAATAGGTACCTAAAAGAGCATCACATGGCTTGTTGGTGGCAGACCTAAAGTAAAAATAGAGGTCTTTTAAGGCCCAGAAGTGTCTGATACATCACACATTAAAAAAAAAAAAATCCTGATTTATTAATCTGAGTTTTAGTAGATTTTAGGCAAAAAATATAAAAGAAATCGTTTTAACACTTTTGTTCTTGATTAGAAAAAAAAATTTTGATAATACTAAGCTAGCAAAGAAATGAATATATTACTACTTAATTAAATTAAGTACAAAGGTGCTTTTGGGATCATGAGAGATAAAGTGCATTGACATATACACACTAATATGTATAAAATAGATAACTAATAAGAACATGCTGTATAAAAAAATTAAATTAAATTAAATTAAAAAATAGAAAATATGTATGAAAGTATTTGCATAGCCTTTGCAGCTTAAATTGATTTTATTTTTTTCTTCTACTTTTATTGAGCTATAATTGAAATATAGCACTGTATAAGTTTAAGGTGTACAGCATGATGATTTGACTTATATACATCATGAAGTGATTACCACAATAAGTTTAGTCAACATCCATCATCTCATATAGATACAAAATAAAAGAAAAAGGAAAAAATATTTTTTCCTGTGATGAGAACTCTTGGTATTTACTCTCTTAACAACTTTCATATATAACATACGGCAGTGTTCATTATGTTAATCATGTTATGCACTACATCCCTAGTACTTATTTACCTTATAACTGGAAATTTGTATCTTTTAATCACCTTCATTCAATTCCCCCTCCTTGCCCCCTCATCTCTGGTAACCACAAATCTGATCTCTTTTTCTATGAGCTTGTTTGTTTTCTTGTATGTTTTTGAAGTATAACTGACCTACAACACTATGTTAGCTCCTGGTGCACAACATAGTGATTTGACATGTCTATACATTACAAATTGATCACCATGATGTCTAGTTACCATCTGTCACCATACAAAGATAAAACATTATTACTGACTATATTCCCCATGCTGTACATTTCATCCTTGTTACTCATTTATTTTGTAACTAGAAGTTTGTACTACTTTCCCTCACCTATTTCACTCATCCTCCTGGTCGGTCCCTTTTCCCTCTGGCAACCATCTGTTCTCTGTATCTGTGACTCTTTCTGTTTTGTTTTGTTTGTTCATGTGTTTTGTTTTTCAGAGTCCACATATAAGTGAAATCATATAGTATTTGTCTTTCTCTGTCTGACTTATTTTATTTAGCATAATACCTTCTAGGTCCAACAATGTTCAAAGTAGTTTAAGTTTTTTCCTTCCTGCATTTGACTTATCAATATTCTAGTTTCCCATTTTGACAATTTCTTTTTCGTAAATTATTCTGTGGGTTTTTGTATGATTTCTGATGTTTATAATTTCAACTTTTCAGAACCCATGACTGTGATTCTATATATATTCTGTTTCTTTTATTTTTTATTACTTTATAGTTTTGAAAATATGGTAAAGATGTTAATATTTTTCAAGTTTGTAAAGCTCTTCATTTTTATGTTTATTATATCTTCAAAGAAAATTACTCCACAAATCTTTTTTTCTAAATTCAGTTAATTAGAAAAATTATTTTTAATTATTATTATGATTATAAATTAAAATTATTAATTTTTCTTAATTTCCTAAATTAAGTTTCTTCTTAAAATAATATTTGCCTCAGACTCAACTAGATATTTTTTCTTCTATGTATTTATTACTAGAGATTCTTCCCTTAGTATTTGAATGCTAAAACCTACATTACTGGTATGTTTTTTCATAGTGTCTATCAATACATAGAAATAAAATTAGCTTTTATTTAATAATTGGAATGATATGTGCTTTTAGCTGCATATGTTCACTTAAAATAGCAATTTAGGAACAAATTTCACTTAGGATAACTTTTTGATTGGTCTTAACCAGGACTAATTTTTTCCCCATGGATATAAATTGGCATAAAGATTATCATGCTAAAATATGATTATAACAATCAGTACTTAGAAGTTGTGAAATAAAATATAATAGGATAGCAATCAGAAATAACGGGCTGTACAATAGAAACCAAATAGAACAATGGGTAAAAAATCAACTCTAGATGAGACCATTGTGAAATGTGCCTCATAATGAAAGCCCATTTCAATCAAAGAACTGTAAAAGACACTGAATTCTAATAGCATTATTTCTTATGGGTAATTATATTTATATAAAGGCAATCTTGCTTTAAAAAAGTCATAAGTTCAGCCATTGATTCTCAACATACTGTCAAAAAAATGATATTTCTGAACCTGAATTTTACTGAGGAAAGATTAACTTTTTGTCAATGTTACAAAACACTTAGCTAACTGCCCAAAGAGGAAGAAAGGTCTGATTCTTCATATCATCATTATCATTGTAGACAAAATAACAAGTTGACTATCTTACTTTTGTACTACCCTGGTACTTCATTTTACAAATTCCTTGTAAATTATGCCTTTTAAATTCATTAACCAAACAATTCTTTCATTAATATAACAAACATCTCTTGAGGACATATCAGATGGCTAGGCTAAGGGTTGACACTAAGATGTGGTCACTTCCTTCAGGTACCTCACAACTTAGTGAAGTGGACATAAAAACCTACAATTAACAATAATAATGGATAATATGAGATTTTTATTATGTGTTTAACAGTAATTCAAGGATTTACACAACAAAACACAGTCCCTGCCCTGATGGAGCTTATATTCTATCAGAAAATTAAGAAATTAAGTGACTTTGAAATTAATGTGTTAATTTATTATGCCTGGGATTCATGCTACCCAGAAGACGTCGTGTTTTGAGAACTTGTAATTCAGGAACTGACCCAGAGATGGCTTCATGTCAGATAATATTGAAATTAGGGGTTATGAGATGAAGAGGTCACCAGATGGAGAAGGCAGAAAGGGATTTTCAAGCAAGGAAAATGACACAAGCATCAGCATTCTCCTAGGTATTAAAGTATTCGACATGTTTGGGAAATAGAAAAGTATTTTCTCAATAAAATTCTCAGCAACATGAAGGGACTCAGAGGACTTCTTTGTTTCCTTAGCGTTGAAGCCCCAAGAAGACAGAAAGTTCTTTCTCAAAGCAGTTCACTCATGGAGAAGACTGGTTCAGAGAATTATTCCCCTGTCAGGCCACAGTGGGTTATGTTCCCAGGGCAAACTGGACCTTCACACTGTGAGCAGAGCTCACAGGTCTTGCGGATGGAGAACCATCAGTGCCAAAATAAGAAGATGGAGCCCAAGTCCCTTTAAGGAAAGGAAGGATTGATTGTCCCAATAAAGCAATGGTAGAAAGAACTTGCCTCTTACTTCTCTATTTCCTATTTTGATGAATGTTACCACTACCTCCCTTGTAGCCTAAAATAGAAACTTGGAAGCTATTCTAAACTTGCTTTTTCTCTATCACCTTCCAAATTAGTCAATTACAAGCACCTGTTTATTCTACCTCTGTTATATGTCTAGAGTATATGTTCTCTTTTCATCCTCTCTGCCTGACCCAAAGAAGGCTTCATATCAAATAATACTAGAATTAGGGTTTAAGAGATGAAGAGTCCTTTAGCTCTTCTCACTTGTTAGTTTACTTACTTCTTGGTTTCACCTCTTTTACTTCTTGGACTATGGTGACCCAGGCCTTGTAACAGCCTCTTTGCTAGGAAATTTGCTAGGAAATTATAATTTGACACCAGTTTACCTTTCTGGTTTAATTGCCTGCAAAACCCCTACACATATTATAATCTACAGCCATTTATAGTGTCCTAAATGAGCTAGGTTCTCTAATGGGAGCCATTCTCTGGTAGATTTATCTTTGGAGGTCATGAGACTAAATTTAGCCCTTTTAAAATATATCTCAGAGGACTTGTCAGATTAAAAAATACAATTGAGAATAATTCAATTTTTATGAGGAGCAATTACTGGGGAAAATATTTGTTATGGTTTTGCCTCTTGAAAAGTATTAGGTTATCAAAAGAATATATTACCAAATAAACTGTTATAATTTTTATAGATCAAAAAAATACCAAAGCTTTTGGTTTGTATGCAACTAATATGAAGTCTCTCATGCGAAGCTGAGCAATAGAAATAATATTTAAAAATCTATGTAAGGGATGTAATGTACAACATGATGACTACAGGTAACACTGCTGTATGATATATATGAAAGTTGTTGAGAGGAAATCCTAAGCATTCTCATCATAAGAAAACAAATTTCTTTTTCTTTTTTTACTTTTTATTTTTATTGCATCTAAATGAGATAATGGTTGCTAATTAAACTTATTGCAGTAATCACTTCACTATATATATATATATATATATATATATATATATATATATATATATATATATCAAGCCATTATGTTGTACACTTTAAACTTATACAGTGATGTACTTCAATTATATCTTGATAAAATTGGGAAAAAATGAAAAAAAACTAACTGTAAGTGAGTCCTAATGTATCCAAATAAAAGGAAATAAAAAAATTCTATGTAAAGAAGCTTTCCTAGAACATCAGTGAAGTAGTAGGTAGAGTCTGTCACTATCTCCTAATTTAAGAGCTATTAAAATAGACATGGATTCTGAGATTTACAATAAGGACCCAGAAGTAATGGAATCTCTGTTATGGTGACTTCTAATTCCACATGATGTGTTCTTTTGAACTAATCAACACCAGTTGGTCTTCTCTCTTCATATCGGTTCACAGGCAACCGACTCATCAATAATATCACTTCTTAGTTAGAGCAGGGGTTTTCAGACTATGGCCTGCAGGCCAAATCTGGTCCACTGCTTGTTGTTATATAGTTTACAAATTAGGAATAGTTTTTATATTTTTAAACAGTTGAAAAAAATCAAAAGAAGAATAATATTTCATGACATGAAAATGATATGAAATTCAAATTTTTCAGTGTCCATAAATAAAGATTTTTGGAACACAGCCATGCTTGTTTGTTTACATATTGTCTTTGGCTGCTTTTGTGCTACAATGACTGAGTAGTTGTGATGGAGACCCTATGGCCTGCAAAACTTAAATATTTGCCACTTGGCCTATTGCAGGAAAAAGTTTGCTGATCCCTGATTTAAAGTGACACGTCTTATGGACTGAATGTTTGTGTCCCCTCAAAATTCATATGCTGAAGTCCCAACCCTCAAGGCGATGGTATTTGGGGGTGGGGCCTTTGGGAGGTAATCAGATTTAGATGAGGTCATAAAGGTGGGACCCCACCTCCCATAATTGGATTAGTGTCCTTATAAGAAGAGGAAGAGAGACCAGAGCTCCCTCTTTCTCTGCCATGTGAGGATACAGCAAAAAGGCATAATCTTCTAGCCAGGAAAAGGGCCCTCTCTGGGGGACAGAATCAGCCAGCACCTTGATCTTAGGCCTCCAGCCTCCAGAAGTATGAGAAATAATTTCCTGCTGTTTAAACCACTCAGTCATGTCAATCTGAGCTGACTAATACAATACCTAATATTTGGAAATTATAGGCTTGGTAATTTTTTAATTGGCTGCCCTACATCTGGCATTTTGGTCATTTCCACTTTAGGAATCTTGGTAGGAGGCAAAGCTTACCTACTGAAAGGGAAGAGCAGCCCTGACAGCTGACAGCTGGTACCTAGCTTGGTTGCTACCACCAAACCATGGTATTTCCCTGCTGATCATAAGCAATTTCACAAAATTATCAGTTGAGGACTCTTCAGACAATGATGGAATAAAACAAAGACAAGTCAACTACAAAATCAGACCTGGATAGAGACAAAAGCAGATCTTGTGCTTCTATTACTATAAGGAATTACTACTTCTTCTCCAATGGCAACTCCAGCTACCCTCCATTCCCCTGGTCTCAAAGGTTAAAAAATGCCCAAATCTCCAATAACCAAATGCCCCACTTTCAGAGAATACCTGATCCCGAAAAATAACCACATTCTTAAACCTTCTCCAAAATCACCTAAAATCCCTCCTAACTCCCTCTTACTGAGGTGCTCCTTGGTTTTCCATGGTATGCAGCCTCCCTTGCTGCAGCAATGAATAAACCTAATGTTGGTAAGTGTACATGGTGGTTTTTGGCTTCTGGGGATCAACATCCTTTTTAGAAGCCACATACCTGGTTTTCAAGTCTCTCTGGCATCAGTGAACTGGGGCCAGGGGCTATGCAAGTCAGACACATACTCCCTTCTCGCCACAGAAACTAACTGAGGAGAATTTATTATGGCTTGAGCAGCAGAGGCAGCAGCAGCGAGAGTAACACATTGCAGGGTGATGGTGCAGTAGCAGTGGTCAGTAACCAGTGCTTGCAGGGTGCCGGTGCAAACTGTGGCATTCAGCATTCAGTGGTGGCAATGATGGTATTACGCCACACTGTTCTTTTAAAAATTGCTTTTGCCTTTTTTCTAAGCTTCACTGGTTGTCTTATAGCCCGTTCTTTCATTTATTCAATGTCCTATCATTAAAGTCTCTTTCAGCTTAAATCATGCAGAGTTGGTTATCGTGTGGCTAGTGAAGAACCTGTTGATACTGGAACAACGTTCTACATAGTATCCCCCTAAGCAACTTCAAGCATTTGATGACCGAAATATAACTCTCTAGTCACAGATGCTCTTCTAAGCTCCAGGTCTAATTTTTTTTATTGTTTACTTAACAGTTTTGAATATACCATATGAACTTCCAATTTATCATGTTGGAAACAAAATTAGTCATCTTCCCAGACCTCCTCTATTTCCTGCCTATGAGTTGATACTACCTAAATCAGAAACCCATGACTAATTATTCACAAGTTCTATGGATTCTACTCTCTCTGAAATCTATTTCTTCTCATCTCTATGGTCATTGTCATAGCTCTAGTTCAAAGTTTTGTTTCTCCCATGAATTACCTCCATGGCCTCGATAACTGGTTACTGTGTCTTCCATTGTGCCCTCTATAACACACTCTCCACTTAGAAGCCACAGATGTCTTTTAAATATGCAAATTATATGACGACAAATAAAACTTCCTTTGCCAGAACAAAGTTGCTCCTAGAATAAAAATTCACATGATACTGGCATGTTCAGAAATGCTCTTGAGTTACTATTTCCAGGATATGTTCAATCGGAATGTGTAATGGTGTCTGTGTTTCTGTCCAACAGAGATCCTTTTTGGTCTCTATTGTAAGCAAGAGGTGACTCTGCTAAAGGGATTTTTAAAAACCTCTGCCAATCCTGTAGCACCAAAGTGCCACGGTGTAAGTTGATTCTGTGAAGCATTTATTTGTTCATTTAACAAATATTTATTAAGCATCTACTATGAATTAGGCCTTATTCTAAGATATGACTGTAGTTAAAAGTAAAACAGATAAAACCTCTGCCCTTGTAGAGCTACCATTTTAGTGGGAGAGATGTATGAGAAGGAAATAAACATAAATGTACAACATAACATGTGGTGAAATGTGCTATGAAGAAAATAAAGCAGGGTGAGAATGATTGAGAGCATCTGGAGAGCTTCTATTTCATATAAAGTCAGAGAGAGCCACTGTTGAAAGTTAACATTTTATCCAAGTTCTGAAGGAAATGAAGAAATGTTATGACATAATGTAGTGTATATAAACACAGAAGACTATACTGTATAAAATCATGACTTACATAGTTAGACTGTCTGGGATTAAATATGAACTCTGTCACTTACAAGACCTTATAACCTTGGGCAAGATATTTAACATCCTTGTGCCTCAGTTTCTCCATAAAATGGGAACAATATGAGTATCCACATTGTTGGATGGTGCATCTTAAATAAGTTAGTAGATGTAAAGTGCTCAGAGCACATGGTAAACACTCAAAAATAGAAGTTATTATTATTTTGAAAAATGTATGGTAAAACAAAGAATTGAGGTTAGGAGGAAAAACTTTTAATATCACACAATATAACCCATAATTTGTAGACAGTAGGGGAAGCAAAACCTTCAGTAGAAAACAAATAATGAAGACTCAGAGGCTAAACTTGGAGCAGGTACACAAGAAACCAGAAAGAAAACTTATGTATCATTCATCCAAGTATTCGTTGAATACCTACTATGTACCAAGAACCATACCAGACAATGGACATGGAGGTAAGAAATTTAGATATTACCTTCTTTTACAGAAATTTTTAATTTAACAAGAAAGACATACAGTAAAATAGTAATTACAGTAAAAGGTATAAATGTAATGGTATAGAATGTACAAGGAGGATATTATAGGAGTATATAACTGGAATATTAATAAGAGCTATGAAATAAAAAGCATACATGCCAGATAACATATAGAAAATTATCTAGACTGAACCAAATGATTTCACTAGCCTCACTTTTACTTTAACTGTTAATCAAAGTGTAAGATACCTATAGGAGAGTACGTAGCAGAAGTGTAATGCTCACTGAATTTTCATATACTGAACTGGTTACCCATGTAATCAATATCAAGATGAAGAAACAAAATGCTTTCAGAGTCCAAAAGCAGTCTCCTTCATCCACCCTTTTAGTCACTAATTACCTCCCAAAAGATAACCACTATTATACTTTCTGATAAGATAGACTAGTTTTGCCTCACATTATATTCTACATAAATGAAATCATATATATTCCTTGTGCCTGACTTTTTTCCTTAAACATTCATACGGAGACTTGTACGTGACCATTCAGAGCAGCCAACTTGTAACAGAGAAAAACTGGAAAAAAACTTTCAACTCAAATATCCATCAAGAGGGGAAAAGATAAAGAAATTGTGCTATATTTATACAATGGAATACTATTTAGCAATAAAAATTGATAACCATTACAACATAGACAAATAAAATAATAATGCTCATTGAAAGAAGCCAGACCCCCCAAAAAAGATAATATACTCTAAGATAACATTTGCATAAAATTCTGGAAAATTCAAACTAATCTGTAGTGACAGAAAGCAGAATAGTATTTGCCTGGGTGGGGAGTGAGTAAGCAGTGCCATGAGGAAACTTTTTTGGGTGACGGATATGTTCATTATCTTTACTGTGGTGATGCTTTTGGTGGTGTATATATGTTTCAAAACTTATCAAACTGCTACTTTCAATATGTGCAGTTTATTAGATATCAATTATACTTCAATAAAGCTGTTTTTTTTAAAAAAAAGATTTGGATACTTTACTAACAAATGTTACCAAAACTTTCCTGAATTCAATATGTAGTCAAATCTCTAAAAAAAAATATCATCACATATCCTCAAAACTTCAGTCCAGTTTGAGTGGACTCTACCTTGCTGTGCCATGGTAATTAAGAACAGGACTTCTGAGTCAGGCTGCCAGGGAGAGAATCCTTCCACCTCACCTTACCAACTTTGTGACATTGGGTAAGTGATTTCTTTATGTTTCAGTGTCCTTACTTATAAAATAAGGATAGTACTAATACCTACTTCAGAGAGTTAATGTAAGGGCTATATGAGTTAATATATGTAAAGAATTTAGAACTCAATAAATATTAGCAATTATATGACCCATAAGAGTTAAATTCTAGTGCCTATATTAGGTAAAATTAAATGGCCAGTATTCCTTGCAAAATTCACTGAATTAGGCTTCTTTCTCTTTATTGATCTAACCATTATACTGGCATACAAAACACTACTCGAATAGGCTTTTCTCTACTTTTCAAACCCCGTCTCTTGATATGCACAAGCCAATACATCCAACACAAATGAATCTCCTAGGATTTTGCATAATTCATCAGTTTCCATTCATCTCCCTGCTTTTGCGCATGATTTTCCTTGGCTAGAATATCTCTTCCACAGAACCAAAAACTCAGTGAAAGGACCCAATGTATCTTTGAAATTCTCAACACATAGTACAGTGCTCAATTGTAAGTTTTCAATAAATGTTGGGCAAGTTTTCCTCGATTCTAATTTTCATTCTCTTATTGAGTTTTCCGTCACTATGTTAAATACATTTATTTCTTGTGCCCTAAGCTTGGTATTAAAGGAATATACTGTTTTGCTCTTCTGTTAGAATTACTAAATGACAAAACTAGGACAACAGTTTGTAGATTGCCATCTCAATGTATCCATATTTACTGCTTTTTTTAATCCTCTTTATTTCCAAGTCTTTTTCTTTTAACAATTTTACATGCCCATATAAACCTGTTGATCCAGAGAGAAGACTGATGAGAATTACATTCTTCTGCTTTTTCCTAAAAATTTTCCAGTTTCTATTTGTTTTCCTAAAGAGTAAAATGTATATCAATTATGTACACAGAAAAAAAGTTTGATTTCAAGCATGATCAATTTTATATTAAAAAGTAAATTTAGAAATATCTTAGAGTAACAAATGCTTTGATATTAGAAGCTACGTAACTTCTATGTTTACTTATATCAAAAATACCGAAAGCACATTGTTCAGTAATTACTATAGAAACATCCTGAACTACTTAACTGTATTTTGTGGTAATTACCATAGAAAAAATTTATATTTCAAAGCGTTACCAGTTTTTGTGAAATCCTTCTGCAAAGCATCAACTTAAAATGAAAATTGCAATTCTAAACATTTGTCCTCAAGAAAAAATATAATATAGAATTAATATACACCAATAAATAGCATGAGCTGACAAAAAAATCAGTGCATTGTCTGTGGGGCTAAGAATATTATTTATATGGTGGCAAATAACAAAGTTCTTATTACCTGAATGGAAAATATCTTTTATGCCCTCCTTACCAGGTTAATGTGCAGATCAAAAAATTACTATTGAAAGCTTTGAAAAATGTAATACACATTCGCTGTATGAGGTATTGGTACCTTTACAATCTTGTATGTTAGGAAATGCTAAAGAAGAAATCACCTTGATTTTAAAAGGTTGGAAAGATAAAATTGATAGTAAAGACACTCAGCCATAAATTAAAGGCAGGAACAAAACCTCACATTATCACAAATAAACTGACACTCATAACCTTATGAAACTCATTGATCATCTCCTTAATTTATCATTATGAGGGCTGAATGGTTAATCTGTGATTCCAGAACCCAAAACGTACCCTGACGTATTTTTTTTAAAACGGAAAACACCTCAAAAGAATAAGCAATTCTTGTCATATGTGACAAATATCTATAATCTAGAAGAGGTGTTAATAGGTTTTGATTCCTAATCAAGTACCTTGGAGATAAATCAATCAAGAATAACATCAGCACAAATAATTTGAAGTTGCTAAAAATATCATTTAAGCAGGACTCCAATCTGTACGTAAAACAGGGAAGTCAGTACATTATGGAGCACAGGAGGGAGAAATGGGTTTGAATCCAGGTTCTGCCACTTTCTACTCTGCTTCATTTCTGAGACTCAGTTTCCTCGTCAGTTAAAAAAAAATGACAAGAGGAGAGAAGATGGCAGAAGAGTAAGACGCGGAGATCACCTTCCTTCCCACAGATACAGTAGAAATACATCTACACGTGGAACTGCTCCTACAGAACACCCACTGAACGCTGGCAGAAAACACCCGACCTCCAAAAAGGCAAGAAACTCCCCCCGTACTTGGGTAGGGCAAAAGAAAAAAGAAATAACAGAGACAAAAGAATAGGGACGGGACCTGCACCAGTGGGAGGGAGCTGTGAAGGAGGAAAGGTTTCCACGCACTAGGAAGCCCCTTCGCGGGCAGAGACTGCGGGTGGCAGAGGGGGGAAGCTTCGGAGCCACGGAGGAGAGCGCAGCCACAGGGGTGCGGAGGGCAAAGCGGAGAGATTCCCGCACGGAGGAGCGGTGCCGACCAGCACTCACCAGCCCGAGAGGCTTGTCTGCTCCCCCGCCAGGGCGGGCGGGGGCTGGGAGCTGAGGCTCGGGCTTCAGAGGTCAGATCCCAGGGAGAGGACTGGGGTTGGCAGCGTGAACACAGCCTGAAGGGGCTAGTGCGCCACAGCTAGCTGGGAGGGAGACCGGGAAAAAGTCTGCAGCTGCCGAAGAGGCAAGAGACTTTTTCTTGCCTCTTTGTTTCGCGGCGCGCAAGGAGAGGGGATTCAGAGCGCCGCCTAAACGAACTCCAGAGACCGGTGCGAGCCGCGGCGGTCAACGCGGACCCCAGAGACGGGCGTGAGACGCTGGGGCTGCTGCTGCCGCCTCCAAAAAGCCTGTGTGCGAGCACAGGTCACTCTCCACACCACCCCTCCCGGTAGCCTGCGCAGCCCGCCACTGCCAGGGTCCCATGATCCGGGGACAACTTCCCCGGGAGAACGCACTGCGCGCCTCAGGCTGGTGCAACGTCACGCTGGCCTCTGACGCTGCAGGCTCGCCCCGCCTCCTCTGTACCCCTCCCTCCCCCCAGCCTGAGTGAGCCAGAGCCCCCGAAGCAGCTGCTCCTTTAACCCCGTTCTGTCTGGGCGGGGAATAGATGCCCTCAGGCGACCTACACGCAGAGGCGGGTCCAAATCCAAAGCTGAACCCCAGGAGCTGTGTGAACAGAGAAGACAAGGGGAAATCTCTCCCAGCAGCCTCAGAAGCAGCGGATTAAAACTCCACAAACAACTTGATGTGCCTGCATCTGTTGAATACCTGAAGAGACAACGAATCATCCCAAATTCAGGAGGTGGACTTTGGGAGCAGGATATATTAATTTTTCCCCTTTTCCTTTTTTTTGTGAGTGTATAGGTATATGCTTCTGGGTGAGATTTTGTCTGTATAGCTTTGCTTTATAATAGCTTTATTTTACTTCACTATATTATAGCCTCTTTCTTTCTTTCTTTCTATTTTTCTCCCTTTTACTCTGAGCCGTGTGGATGAAAGGCTCTTGGTGCTCCAGCCAGGCATCAGGGCCGTGCCTCTGAGGTGGGAGAGCCAACTTCAGGACACTGGTCCACAAGAGACCTCCCAGCTCCACGTAATACCAAACGGCAAAAATCTCTCAGAGATCTCCATCTCAACATCAAGACCCAGCTTCACTCAACGACCAGCAAGCTACAGTGCTGGACACCCTATGCCAAACAACTAGCAAGACAGGAACACAGCCCCATCCATTAGCAGAGAGGCTGCCTAAAATCATAATAAGGCCACAGACACCCCAAAATACACCACCAGACGTGGACGTGCCCACCAGAAAGACAAGATCCAGCCTCATCCACCAGAGCTCAGGCACTAGTTCCCTCCACCAGGAAGCCTACACAACCCACTGAACCAACCTTAGCCACTGGGGACAGATACCAAAAACAACGGGAACTACGAACCTGCAGCCTGTGAAAAGGAGACCCCAAACACAGTAAGATAAGCAAAATGAGACGACAGAAAAACACACAGCAGATGAAGGAGCAGGGTCAAAATACACCAGACTTAACAAATGAAGAGGAAATAGGTAGTCTACCTGAAAAAGAATTCAGAATAATGATAGTAAGGATGATCCAAAATCTTGGAAATAGAATAGACAAAATGCAAGAAACATTTAACAAGGACGTAGAAGAACTAAAGAGGAACCAAGCAATGATGAAAAACACAATAAATGAAATTAAAAATACTCTAGATGGGCTCAATAGCAGAATAACTGAGGCAGAAGAAAGGATAAGTGACCTGGAAGATAAAATGGTGGAAATAACTACTACAGAGCAGGATAAAGAGAAAAGAATGAAAAGAACTGAGGACAGTTTCAGAGACCTCTGGGACAACATTAAATGCACCAACATTCGAATTATAGGGGTCCCAGAAGAAAAAGAGAAAAAGAAAGGGACTGAGAAAATATTTGAAGAGATTATAGTTGAAAACTTCCCTAATATGGGAAAGGAAATAGTTAAGCAAGTCCTGGAAGCACAGAGAGTCCCATACAGGATAAACCCAAGGAGAAACACGCCAAGACACATATTAATCAAACTGTCAAAAATTAAATATAAGGAAAACATATTAAAGGCAGCAAGGGAAAAACAACAAATAAAACACAAGGGAATCCCCATAAGGTTAACATCTGATCTTTCAGCAGAAACTCTGCAAGCCAGAAGGGAGTGGCAGGATATACTTAAAGTGATGAAGGAGAAAAACCTACAACCAAGATTACTCTACCCAGCAAGGATCTCATTCAGATGTGATGGAGAAATTAAAACCTTTACAGACAAGCAAAAGCTGAGAGAGTTCAGCACCACCAAACCAGCTTTACAACAAATGCTAAAGGAACTTCTCTAGGCAAGAAACACAAGAGAAGGAAAACACCTACAATAACAAACCCAAAACATTTAAGAAAATGGGAATAGGAACATACATATCGATAATTACCTTGAATGTAAATGGATTAAATGCTCCCACCAAAAGACACAGGCTGGCTGAATGGATACAAAAACAAGATCCATATATATGTTGTCTACAAGAGACCCACTTCAGACCTAGAGACACATACAGACTGAAAGTGAGGGGATGGAAAAATATATGCCATGCAAATGGAAATCAAAAGAAAGCTGGAGTAGCAATTCTCATATCAGACAAAATAGACTTTAAAATAAAGACTATTACAAGAGACAAAGAAGGACACTATATAATGATCAAGGGATCGATCCAAGAGGAAGGTATAACAATTGTAAATATTTATGCATCCAACATAGGAGCACCTCAATACATAAGGCAAATACTAACAGCCATAAAAGGGGAAATCGACAGCAACACAATCATAGTAGGGGACTTTAACACCCCACTTTCACCAATGGACAGATCATCCAAAATGAAAATAAATAAGGAAACACAAGCTTTAAATGATACAGTAAACAAGATGGACTTAATTGATATTTATAGGACATTCCACCCAAAAACAACAGAATACACATTTTTCTCAAGTGCTCATGGAACATTCTCCAGGATAGATCATATCTTGGGTCACAAATCAAGCCTTGGTAAATTTAAGAAAATTGAAATCGTATCAAGTATCTTTTCCGACCACAACGCTATGAGACTAGATATCAATTACAGGAAAAGATCTGTAAAAAATACAAACACATGGAGGCTACACAATACACTACTTAATAACGAAGTGATCACTGAAGAAATCAAAGGTGAAATCAAAAAATACCTAGAAACAAATGACAATGGAGATACGACGACCCAAAACCTATGGGACGCAGCAAAAGCAGTGCTAAGAGGGAAGTTTATAGCAATACAAGCCTACCTCAAGAAACAGGAAACATCTCGAATAAACAACCTAACCTTGCACCTAAAGCAATTAGAGAAAGAAGAACAAAAAAACCCCAAAGCCAGCAGAAGGAAAGAAATTATAAAGATCAGGTCAGAAATAAATGAAAAAGAAATGAAGGAAACAATAGCAAAAATCAATGAAACTAAAAGCTGGTTCTTTGAGAAGATAAACAAAATGGATAAACCATTAGCCAGACTCATCAAGAGAAAAAGGGAGAAGACTCAGATCAGTAGAATTAGAAATGAAAAAGGAGAAGTAACCACTGACACTGCAGAAATACAAAAGATCATGAGAGATTACTACAAGCAACTCTATGCCAATAAAATGGACAACCTGGAAGAAATGGACAGATTCTTAGAAATGCACAAACTGCCGAGACTGAACCAGGAAGAAATAGAAAATATGAACAGACCAATCACAAGCACTGAAATTGAAACTGTGATTAAAAACCTTCCAACAAACAAAAGCCCAGGACCAGATGGCTTCACAGGTGAATTCTATCAAACATTTAGAGAAGAGCTAACACCTATCCTTCTCAAACTCTTCCAAAATATTGCAGAGGGAGGAACACTCCCAAACTCATTCTACGAGGCCACCATCACCCTGATACCAAAACCAGACAAAGATGTCACAAAGAAAGAAAACTACAGGCCAATATCACTGATGAACATAGATGCAAAAATCCTCAACAAAATACTAGCAAACAGAATCCAACAGCACATTAAAAGGATCATACACCATGATCAAGTGGGATTTATCCCAGGAATGCAAGGATTCTTCAATATATGCAAATCAATCAATGTGATACACCATATTAACAAATTGAAGGAGAAAAACCATATGATCGTCTCAATAGATGCAGAGAAAGCTTTCGACAAAATTCAACACCCATTTATGATAAAAGCCCTGCAGAAAGTAGGCATAGAGGGAACTTTCCTCAACATAATAAAGGCCATATATGACAAACCCACAGCCAACGTTGTCCTCAATGGTGAAAAACTGAAACCATTTCCACTAAGATCAGGAACAAGACAAGGTTGCCCACTCTCACCACTATTATTCAACATAGTTTTGGAAGTGTTAGCCACAGCAATCAGAGAAAACAAAGAAATAAAAGGAATCCAAATTGGAAAAGAAGAAGTAAAGCTGTCACTATTTGCAGATGACATGATACTATACATAGAGAATCCTAAAGATGCTACCAGAAAACTCCTAGAGCTAATCAATGAATTTGGTAAAGTAGCAGGATACAAAATTAATGCACAGAAATCTCTTGCATTTCTATACACTAATGATGAAAAATCTGAAAGTGAAATTAAGAAAACACTCCCGTTTACCATTGCAACAAAAAGAATAAAATATCTAGGAATAAACCTACCTAAGGAGACAAAAGACCTGTATGTAGAAAATTATAAGACACTGATGAAAGAAATTAAAGATGATACAAATAGATGGAGAGATATACCATGTTCCTGGATTGGAAGAATCAACATTGTGAAAATGACTCTACTACCCAAAGCAATCTACAGATTCAATGCAATCCCTATCAAACTACCACTGGCATTTTTCACAGAACTAGAACAAAAAATTTCACAATTTGTATGGGAACACAAAAGACCCCGAATAGCCAAAGCAATCTTGAGAACGAAAAATGGAGCTGGGGGACTCAGGCTCCCTGACTTCAGACTCTATTACAAAGCTTCAGTAATCAAGACAGTTTGGTACTGGCACAAAAACAGAAATATAGATCAATGGAACAGGATAGAAAGCCCAGAGATAAACCCACACACATATGGTCACCTTATCTTTGATAAAGGAGGCAAGCATATACAGTGGAGAAAAGACAGCCTCTTCAATAAGTGGTGCTGGGAAAATTGGACAGATACATGTAAAAGTATGAAATTAGAACACTCCCTGACACCATGCACAAAAATAAACTCAAAATGGATTAAAGACCTAAGTGTAAGGCCAGACACTATCAAACTCTTAGAGGAAAACATAGGCAGAACACTCTATGACATACATCACAGCAAGATTCTTTTTGACCCACCTCCTAGAGAAATGGAAATAAGAACACAAATAAACAAATGGGACCTAATGAAACTTAAAAGCTTTTGCACAGCAAAGGAAACCATAAACAAGACCAAAAGACAACCCTCAGAATGGGAGAAAATATTTGCAAATGAAGCAACTGACAAAGGATTAATCTCCAAGATTTACAAGCAGCTCATGCAGCTCAATAACAAAAAAACGAACAACCCAATCCAAAAATGGGCAGAAGACCTAAATAGACATTTCTCCAAAGAAGATATACAGATTGCCAACAGACACATGAAAGAATGCTCAACATCATTAATCATTAGAGAAATGCAAATCAAAACTACAATGAGATATCATCTCACACCGATCAGAATGGCCATCATCAAAAAATCTAGAAACAATAAATGCTGGAGAGGGTGTGGAGGAAAGGGAACACTCTTGCACTGTTGGTGGGAATGTAAATTGATACAGCCACTATGGAGAACAGTATGGAGGTTCCTTACAAAACTACAAATAGAACTATCATACGACCCAGCAATCCCACTACTGGGCATATACCCTGAGAAAACCATAGTTCAAAAAGAGTCATGTACCAAAATGTTCATTGCAGCTCTATTTACAATAGCCAGGACATGGAAGCAACCTAAATGTCCATCAACAGATGAATGGATAAAGAAGATGTGGCACATATATACAATGGAATATTACTCAGCCATAAAAAGAAATGAAATGGAGGTATTTGTAATGAGGTGGATGGATTTAGAGTCTGTCATACAGAGTGAAGTAAGTCAGAAAGAGAAAAACAAATACAGTATGCTAACACATATATACGGAATCTAAGGGAAAAAAAAAAAAAAAAAAGGCCATGAAGAACCTAGTGGCAAGACGGGAATAAAGACACAGACCTACTAGAGAATGGACTTGAGGATATGGGGAGGGGGAGGGGTGAGATGTGACAGGGTAAGAGAGTGTCATGGACATATATACACTACCAAATGTAAAATAGATAGCTAGTGGGAAGCAGCCACATAGCACAGGGAGATCAGCTCGGTGCTTTGTGACCACCTAGAGGGGTGGGATAGGGAGGGTGGGAGGGAGGGAGATGCAAGAGGGAAGAGATATGGGAACATATTGTATGTGTATAACTGATTCACTTTGTTATAAAGCAGAAGCTAACACACCATTGTAAGGCAATTATACTTCAATAAAGATGTTTAAAAAAAAAAATGACAAGCCATACCTTACACTGTTATAAGGTTTAATAAAATAAGGTTCGTGGATAAAGAGCCTAGTATATCCACTAAATAAATATTTGTTCCCTTTCACTGTCAAGGAATTCAAGACCACTTATGGGCTAAGACAGTTTTGTCTAGATTACTGTTTTACTGGAGGGGAAGACAAAGACTGAGATGCAGTGCATATGACTTCATCTATCTTCAGTGCCAGCCACTCACAGGAGACTGAAAAAATGTGTACTGCACTGTGTTTAAGTACATCATTTGCTTTATTTATGAAATGTTGCTGTAACATTTATTTTCTCTTTTTTGAGTTTTTAACTGCTGCCTTAAATGCCAACTCTTCCTTATTACTCATGTAGTCAAAAATTTTTAGTAGCTGTCAGTTAGCCAGGACCACCTCAATCCACCTTTCAACTTCTACTTCCACTGCTCATTTTAACATATCCAACTGTCAGCAAAATCAGGCCATTCCGTAACTATGCCCTGTATGTTCTTATATCTTTCATGTCCTCTGCAAGTACACCGCTGCTTTCTTCCCAATAGTTGAAATATAACTTCCCCTTTGAAACCTAGATCAAATGTTCTCAAATATGTCCTCCTTACCTCTCACTGGAAGTAATCTTATTTTCTTTAAGTATTTGGGGGGGATTACTTTTCTTCCTTTCTTTTCTTTCTTCTTCATTAGCTATGCATACTACTTGCAAGCCACCATTCTAGGTATTCTGGAGAATGAATAAAACAACATACCTGTCCTCAAGAAATCTACAATTTAGAAAAATGTAAAAAGGCAAGTACATAAATAAATAAGACAGAAAGATAGATGTATAGGCCTGATACATTGGAAGATTAAAGGATGGATAGTAAGAAACCAGTCAAGTAGGTGAAGAGAGAAGAGAAAGGGCAGGATCATTACCTTACTTAAAAGATATCTGCTAGGGGCTTCCCTGGTGGCACAGTGGTTGAGAGTCTGCCTGCCAATGCAGGGGACACGAGTTCGGGCCCTGATCTGGGAGGATCCCACGTGCTGCGGAGCAACTGGGCCCGTGAGCCACAATTACTGAGCCTGCGCGTGTGGAGCCTGTGCTCCGCAACTGGGGAGGCCGCAACAGTGAGGGACCTGCGCACCGCGATGAAAAGTGGCCCCCACTCGCCACAACTAGAGAAAGCCCTCGCACAGAAACGAAGACCCAACACAGCCAAAAAAAAAAAAAAAAAAAAAAAAGATATCTGCTAAATTTTAGAATGATGGTCTAAAACTATATTTTAGTAATTCAAATAAAAGTGACACCTATACAAGTACTCAACAATATTCTAGTAGCCTGAGTAATTGAGACTAGCGGCACATAAATATATTGATTTCACTGGGAGCTCTGATTATAATAGTTCTTACAACAGTTTCACAATTTCTGAATTAGATATAGGGAATGCCCTTAGAATTTAATTGTGTTGTTTTTATCACATATAATAGTACTTAAACACTAAGCAGAAAATTACACTTCCTCTGATTGCCATATCTCCTCTGTTCATTCAACAAATCTAACTTTGGACAAAGTACTTTACTAGCCACTGGAGATGCAAGGATGAAAATGTAGTCTTATCTTCAAAGAGCTCAAGGAAACATACCCTAAAACAACTTATTATAACATGACAACTTTTTAGCAATATTATATTTAAAGTCTTATAGGTATACGTGGTAGAGTTACTACGGATGGACAACCAGAGTTTTCACAGAGATATTGACATTTGGACTGGACCATAGTCAAAGTAATATATGGAAGCAGAGCTATAGTCAATCAAAAACAGTATTAATGCAAGATACTTTATGTTTGGCTTTACAGATTTGTTATTAGTTACATTTGAAAGTGGCTGTGCCTGTTGTTGAGAAAATCCTGTTCAAATCAAATCATAAAGCCACAGAGTGAAGCCTTGATTTAAGGAGTAATCTGGAATCAGTTTGATTTTGTCAACTTTTCTCTATTTTCCTTACATATGTCAAGAATAAACTACACTGATGAAAGTCCTTTGAATTTCACTTCCAAAAATGTCTCCCAATTTTATTTACTTTTCTTGGCCCTATTGTCATGGCATTCACCTTCTTTTTGCCAGATTATAGCAACTGGTCTCCCTGCTATCAGTATTCACTCTTGTAATACTGTTGTAAAGGATGCTTAAAGAAACATAGCCTCCAAATAGCAATTTCTTTCCTCGAGTTGTTTGACAGCTAAGAGGATCTACTAACTTGGTTCATAGCATTTATTATTGATATTTTCCATCCTACTCTATAGCACACCAGAACTCCTAAGAAAAGCTTACTCTCTTACCCTATTACCATATTCACCCCATCTTTACCTTCGATCATCTCTTTCCTCAGTGCTGGATAAAATCCCACAGTGTGTACTCTCGATGTGTCATGTCCCCTCACCTCTAGCTTCCACACGAAGCCCACATGAGTACGAGTCTCCTCTTTTGGCAACTTTTCTTTAAAAGAATCTGCCAGTGACTTGTCTTTTCTCCTCTCAGAAAACAGAGGTGGGGGAAGAAAGTAAGTGGGAAAAGGGGGAGGAAAAATGCAAAAATCTCTATCTTATCCAAGTCCATTTTTATGTCTCTTTTCTTCCCCAAACAGAGTATGCAAATACTTCTCCTATGTCTCTGGACACCTCACAGGGGAATGGCGACTTCTTGTGACATAAGTATATTATTATTGGCTTTAATCTCGTCTCTTTTCAAGACCAGAGTTTCAGTTTTGCAGCTTGTGGACACTCATTACTCTAATGGAAGCAAACAGACCACACCAACGTTCAGGGTTCTGGACTTGTCCTATCCACGCTGGGCCATGTCAGGGGACCCTAAGTCTGCACCTTTGGAACTGAGTTCCAGTCCTTACCCTGGAATGGCTCCAGAAAGTCTCTAACTAGGACTGAGAAGTCTCTCTTTGCCTCCTGAGGCCACAGTGGACCACAAGGTCCCTTAAGAGGTCAGGAGTGGCAAGTTCACTTCTGGCTTCCCTGGCAATGGAGCCGGGGTTTCCAGGGAGGGAGTTCTCTTGATAGACCCTTGGGAAACCTGCCTTGGTAGCTTCATTTTGAGGCTCCAACCTTGGTTCACCTGGTTCCTGGCCTGAAGCCAGTCATGACATTAAACCTGGACATCTTTGTCAGGCTCTCCTACTTAGTTACTTCTTTGTTTCTGAGCTTGTCCTGCCTGTACACCCAAGTGGTGGGCTATTCCGGCCAGTACTTAGTCTTTTTATTCCATCAGCTGCACTGTAATCCTATGACTTTTTCTAGTAACTAGTAGTCCAGCAAGGCACTCTTTTTCAGCTAATGGGGTGGAGCTTGAAAGTAGATCCAGAGAAACTACCAGTAGCCTTCTCTTCCTGCAGAAAGAACTTTAATTTTTTTATGACTCGGGTGGCCTTATAATGCCACCTAAGTGTTTCTCCAACTGAACAGGAATTCTTAAACCAATCCTGCATTCTCTAAAAAATTGCACTTCTAGTCTCAGTGTCACCAACCACATTGCCCCAAGTGGTTTTCCAAGGAAAATACAGCTTGTTCTAGATTCATTTGCCCCTTTACATTTTAACTGCCGAGGTCAGTCCATCATGATTTATTGGCTTTCTCTAAGGTATTGTGTCCTTCGGAGAAGTGATTTTGATACAAGAAGCTAACAAGTTTGTGATATCGCTAGAGTTGTATCCACAAACAGGAAGTCCAAGGTTTACCCATTGCAAACCTTTAAGGTGGGGAGGAAATAGAAGTTCAAGATTTAGTCTTGAATGCATTTTATTAAAATATCTTGACATATTTTCTTCTACTTTCATGTGATTGTGAACCTCTGATTCTTCCACTCTGATTGAACTCTCTTTCCATGCCATTCTGTCCTCACACTTTTGTGCCCTTTTGTCCCCCACACTTTGGCCAGGTTCACACAACATCCTTCTCATACATCTTGTTTTCCCAGTAGTCACAGTCTTTTGGGGGGTGAAATACTGTTCTGTTTATCTCATAACAATCTGGAAGAAACCTCAAAAACATTATGCTAAGTGAAAGAAGCCAGACACAAAAAGACTACGTATCATATGATTCCATTTACATGGAATGTTCAGAAAAGGCAAATTTATAGAGACAGAAAGCAGAATAGTGGTTGCCTGGGGCTGGAGGAGGAACTGAGATCAGACAGATAGAGGATTGACCGCGAACGAGCACAAGGGCTTTTGGTAGGGGTGACAGAAATGTTGAAAACTGTGTTGTGGTGATAATTACACAACTCTAAATTTACTAAAAATTATTAAATTGTACACTTCAATGGGTAGGTTTTATATTGTGTAAATACACCTCAATACAGCTGTTAAAAAATATTCTGAGTGTCTTTTGTTCTTTGCTTCCTTAGTGAAGAAATTGCCTATAAATCTTTATGTAATAAATTTTATCCCATCACTCACAAACCTATCATTCCACTACTTAAAACCTTTCAGTAGAATCTCAACATTACCCACAAATGAAGTCTAACCGATGGCACATAGGCCCTTCATGAGATCTTTTCTATCTACCTCCTGGCTAGTCCTTCCTCACGCATGCGATTTTGCACATTCATTTCCTTGTGACATGCTTCCTCTTCAAGCAACACTCCTTCTGCCCACTTGTTAGATTCAAATTTATTGTTTAAAAGACTCCTCGGTTTCACCTCTTTTGTAAATTTTTACCTGGACTTTGCTGATAGGATTAAGCATTATGCTATACTATTGGGTTGGCCAAAAAGTTCATTTGGGTTTTTCCATAAGATGTTACGGAAAAACTCTAACGAACTTTTTGGCCAACCAAATATTTCTGTTCATTTGTCACTTTTCTATAATCCTATGCAACATGCTGTATTGCATGTAATGCTTTACTTGTCTATATTCCTTACCAAACTGTGATCTGTCTAACGGCAGGGGCTCTGTTGTACCTGGTGTCTCTAATGTTAATCACAGTGCTTGACACACAGTAGGCCCTTAACAAATGTTTACTGAGCTGGCCTGAATTAAAGGTTTGTATTCTCTTCAAAATTTGCCCAAGCACAAGAGATGACTATGAGTTCTGTTTTAAATGTTATATCCTTATGTATCATACAGCTGCAGTCAGAGCAAGTTGTATGTATTGGGTGAGGGGCAGGGGGAATTATTGGTTTTATAGAAGATTTTTATTTAAATGAGATTTTGAGCAACTGTGTAGTTTCCACATCCTCAGGCTGTTCTAACCCCTCCTGTTGTGAACCTGTTACTTTTACTGTAATGACATCCAGATGTTATACTTTTGCCCTTCTAATATTTTCTGGTTTTCTGCCAATAAATACATATAAATTATCAGTCTTTATCCAATTTATATTGATTGCTGTAGCAGAAGCAAATAATATAAAACTGACAACACCTAATATAACTTTGTTATATTTTGTTTATGGCTAAAAATTTGAAAAATAATCGCATTCTTTTGTGACAAAGTTTAGATCTGCCAGTTTTGCTCCAGGAAAAGTTGACTTGATTTAAAAGAAAATAAAAATGGCAGAAATCGTAGTTGGTAAAATTTGATATGAACAAAAAAATAGGGATGGGAGAGTATATGAAATTCTTAATAAACATGCAGGAACCTGTAATTTCTGAGAAACATAGGGAGATGTATTCTATTTTCTAAGACGCTGCTAAGAGCTATAAAAATTGACTTCTCTTCATGAGATGTCAAGAAGATGTTGAAAGGCAATTCAATATGTTGCTCAAATGGTGGCCCAGGTTCCCAGGAGGGACACTTATCTTACAAGGAAGGAAAGGGTTCTGTTGTAATACTTGGTATCCTGGAGAATGGGTAAGCACCTATTGTGCTGCCTTCTCCTTAAGAGTTATTTTTTGTTTTAGTTATTATTGTATATTTAGTCAAATTCTGGTTTAATATGCATATTCCACTACCTATGAATGTATAATCAATAGACTATATTTCTAAAAGATAGCTCAATAGATTACTGTTATTTCAATAATAACAAATGCACATAAACACATCTTATCCTTTTACCAGTTTATCTAGTTTAAAAATATATATATATCTAGAGGCTAAAAATTATGTAACTTTATGAAATGAACACATTTAATTTTTTGTTAAATTGGTATATGTGACTCCTCTTAGCATAAAAGATTAGAGTGCCATAAACATTGTGAAGAAATTTATAATCACTTCCACTTGTTGGAACACTACAGTGACATAGCATGAACAGTGGGCAAAAACGAATCAAGTATCATATTTGGTGGTATTTGATTTAATTTTTTACTTTTGTAATCACTTCTGCTGATGCAGTTTTAAACCATTCCAACTTAATAACAATTATTTGTTACTTGTTAATGTCTTTTCCTTAAGAAAAGTTTCCTTTATCCTATATATACAAGGTCTCAATTGTAATATGTTATCATAAGACCAGGAATGCAACATGGTTTACTGCAGTTAGGTCACGCCACCAAAATAATTATCAAACAGAACTACTGCATTATGCTGCAGATTTTAACTGCAGCTCTGTAAGACTTTTAAAATTTAACAATGGAAAATCCAGTTCCTTACTTGGAACATGATAGAGGCAGAAGTATTTCTTAAATACTTTAAAGCTACTTTCATGCAGAATGTTTTAAGTAATCTTGAAAATGGCATTTGAAGGACATGATGAGAGCACATTATAAAACTATACTAAAGTAGCACAATTTGTTCTAAAGCAGAGTCAGAGACTTACTTTTGTGTTCTTAGAAGAGCAACATACCTTTCAATATACAGTTTCTAGAGACATATGCAATATATTGTGAAAATGACAGAAGTCAATGAGTATATGACACACAGCTAAAAACTATGTTGTACAAACTCAATTAAGTAGGTTTATGAATTTTTACATAAGATCTTTATAAGTACTCATGGAAAAATCAGTATTTACACAATTTTAACTAAAAAAACAACATCCACTTTCAAATATATATGTACTTTTTACAAAGGTCTATGCATTTAGGGCCATTATTTTATAAATTCACATAACTAAAATACATTAAGACAGAATGGAAATATTCAGAAAAGTACATTTCAACTCCATAGTGTAGATTTGGCAAAAAATGACAGTTCGTAATTTCCTAAATAAGAAAATAAAATAGAAAAAAACGAAAAAAACAAAAATAAAAATACTATTAAGGTCAATGTATCTATCCTGCTCATATCTGGTTTATGCAAAGAAGGTTCAAATTATATTTAATCAAGCAATAGTTCCAATAGAACTAGTATAAATTCTTTGTATCTTGCCTTGTTCCAAAAAGGAGTGAAGATGGGGTGAAGAATGAATTTGATGTACTGCACCAAGATGAAGATCTCTGGATGCTGAATTTCAAACTCTTCAAAATTTCAATATGAAATATATCCTACTTTTCTAAGTCAAATGTATAGAATGTTAAAAGCAAATGCACCCATTGTGTCAACTGTTATTTATTTTGCAAAGACATCACTACAGAGGCTCATTCTACATACAAATTGAAATGTTATAAGTCATTGAACTGTATAGATAAAGCCAATGTGGTTAATTAACAAATGTGTTTTATAGCTACAAAATAACTATTTCACATTAAATTACATAAAATGAAAGGATATATAAAACCAATCAATCACTGGTCTTTCATATTTTGACTGGGACCATCTGGGAATAATCTTTCACTTTGCAAAATAAGTTCACAATGGAACATCACTAGGCAGTCCACACAGAAAACCTGGGCAACCCTATTCAGTCTCTGAAGTATATAACTGACTAGAGAAATTCTCTTATTTACTTCATTAGGATGTCTTTTAAAATGATGGTTTATTCTGATCTAGTCAAAAAAAATTCTACAAAAATTATATGTGACAGCAGCTTTATATAAACTAACAGTGAAATAAACTGGACAAAGATAGGAGTATTAATGTTTTTCTGAGTGATAAAATTTCATGTTAATTGAAAGTTAAGGCAACTGAACACACTTGGAAAAAAAATCAGGTTGCTGTATATTAGTCAGAAATGTTATTGTTAAGCTTTAACAAAGACCAAACATTTTGCATAACACTAGGCAGTAAGAAGGCAGCCCCCATCAGCAGGCAGCACACCAAAAATGTTTGGTTTCATAATACAGTTTGGGAGAACTACCTCTACAAAGTCTACTCGTGCTGATGCTCCTGACGCTGCCATTTCTGGTGCCCGAAAGCTGCTGCCTCCACATCCTCTGTTGTAGGTGTCACTGTATAGTCTCAGGCGATTGGGCAAGGGGCACACTCTGGATCTTCAGATGCTAAGATGAGAAAAATCAATTTCAATGCCCAAAAGATGGAACTCCTAATGCAGAAGGCGACTAAAATAGTTACCAATTGGTCTACAGTACAGGGAGGTGAAATGTTTGTTTGTTTTCATATAATTCTGTATAAATAGGTTATAAACAAGATTTTCATAAAGTGGTACAGTTCTAGGATTAGACAAGTACTAGATAGGATAGAAACAGAAAATCAGACTGAGTGGTATTTGACAGGATGACTAAAAACATGCATACTTCCTAAAAGAAGAAAGCCAAATATTCATATAAAAATCATTGCATAATAAACCAGTCTCATGAAAATAACTTGCTTAAACTTTTATTTCCAAGGTTATTTCTACTCATTTAAATTAACTCTACAATAACAAGCATTACTGATGTCTGCTGTTTAAGGCAGAACACAAATGAGCCCATTGGTATGTTACTCTGAGTTTGTGTCCCTTTTTCTCTCTGAAAATAACAAAATTTGGTTTATGAATGTCCTCTGTTAAATAAAATTTTCTTCTCAAATTTATCAGTTCCCATCATATGTAGAATAATTCAGCTTAATCTATAGTGTTTAACAAAAGCTCTTACATGAGATAACAACACTGAAGAAATCAGTGAGATACAGAAGGGAACATACTGTAAAAGAGTACATTTTATTATATTAAAAGAATTTTGAGTGAAAGAATGTTTTGGGTTGTAAAAAATAATCATTCCTTCTATTTATTTTTTACTAAATATTTAAAAAAAACTTTTGCCCAGTATCTTCATGTTTTAATAAAAACATGTGAAATTTGTATCTTGAAACATATTTTTTAAAAATAATTGATTTGATTTTTTAAATGATATATGCATATATGAGAACAAAATCATTTACAAAGTATTTACCATCTCTGGAAACACAACAATAGCTCAAATTAATATACAATGACTTTTGAATTAAATCAGTAAAATAACCATCTTTTTTATTGTAAAAATTGTCATTTTTATGACAGTCATTTATACAGCTTGTGCACCTGAATCCACTATATATGATATATTGTAAAGTGACAGATGATCACAAATTATAACGACAAACTCTTAATGAACATAATTTTTCAGCAGGAGCCATTCTGAATCAATTAATCACGCTATTACTCTACCTTAATTTTTCTCTCCTTTATTTCCAGAAAAGCCACCAATCATATATTTCAATTAATCTTATACATATACATATTTCACTTACAACTTTGATGTACATTTTATTCAAATTAATTAAATGCTACAATTTTACTAACATATTTAAAAATTGGATATGCTTAAATAGCAAAACAAAGCAAATTATGTTTTCTCAGATAAATGCAATTATGGTTATACATAATATTAAATGATGATTGAATAGTTTATCTGCATTAGAAATTTCTCTTTGCTCCAGTTAGACTTACATTTTCAATTAAGAAAATAAAAACATAATCTTACATTATAATATTTTTGCATACAAATGAAATTAATGCACATTAATCTTAAAGCAATTTCATAGTAGAAAGAAAGAACTAGAGTCTTCAAATCCATATGATTATTAATTACATTGGAACTTGGCAAATGTTCTAAAAGTTGAACAATTCAATGCTTACATTAGGTAGATTAAAAATGCACATAGACTGAGCAAAAATTACCTATTTGCAAGTTTAATTGGCAGGCAATGCATACACAGGTTATTTGTGAGGATATTTTGTCTCAGATTCTGCTAGAGTTTTAGTTTTATTTATGTATTTTTGGGTATAATATTAAATAGTTATTTAAAGAGGTGTTTATGGACAAATTGATATAGCTATTCCACAACATTATCTTAACTCTCCCAATACATGTTTATTAAGTTCACATTCTTAATTTAGTGATAGAAGGAAAATATCAGCATGTGCAAAGTGTTACAAAGAATGTTATATTTCATATTTAATATATACCAGTATACTTTATAAATTAGATGAGGATAATTCTATATAGCTCAAGTTCAAGCTCAAGTTGAATATAATTGTGCACTTTGTGTATTTTTCTTAGATAATTTGGAATATGCAACTGGACATCTGCCAAACTCAAAACAATGCAATCTTAGTGTTTTGTTTCAGATCTTTCTGCCTTATCATTTGACCTTCCCATAGGGGATATAGATTATTCAAGAATGAATTTGTTTAACAGAATAGTAATATAGCAGTGAGTAATCTCATCCCACTATTGAACCAGCCAAAATTCAACACCAGCTGAAAGCTTAAAGTATTACAGCGCACAATTTGGCTTTGAAGATAGTGAAGCTAGGGCACAAGTACAAATCATTTTCTTTAAACATCACAGTGATCAATAGATAAATCTTTATAATGGCAAGTGACATTTTATTCTTTAAATACATTGCATAAAATTTTCCAACCTATGTGTCATTTGCAGTATGAGATTATTAAAACTCAATGAATTAAGAATGTGCTTTTATTACAAAATGCAGTCATCTAACAGAATAGTCTTTAGCTGACTAGTAAGAAAATTTAAAACATATATTATTTTATATAGAAAAGTTGAATTAATAAATACAATTGTGTCCAAGCTAAATCAGCTTATGAAATTCCTTTGCTTTAAAATATTCCATATAACATTTTGAAATATTTTGTTGATATGCTAAGGTATTTCAAAGGCACTTAATAAATAAATGTAAGAGTGTTTTATCTATGGCCTCCAAGTCACTACAGGATTGCATTAAGAGATAGAAAAGAGAGGGAGTGACAGATTCTGTTTGGAGAATTGAATAAATAATTCTAAGAGATAATCTGTGATCTAAGTCTTTATGTTGCAATAAAAGATTACCATACAGTGAAAAAGAGGGAAATCTAGGCACAGGGCATTACATGTATGAATTTATTAAAACTTTAAAACAAATAACTTATTGGAAACAGTGAGATATTCTTTCCTGAAGAAGCTTAATATGGAGAGGATTGTTAAAAGATGAAGCAACTTGCCACGTGTCCTTACATACTTATTTCTATACTTCACTTTTTTTGTTCAACCATAAAGAAGGTGTTTTGGGTGAAATTCTTACTTGTGCTCTTGATCCTGAACCCTAGCAACATTTTCTAGGAAGCACCTGGCTTAAGTTTTCTTCTCTTTCTTCTTCAGTGTTATCCTCTCCACATTTTTTCCCCCTTGGGCTGCATGCAATCTACATCTCTGCTGCCTCTTCTTCCATGTACACCTTATGCCTAGCTCACGTCAGCATTTATTTCTTGTTCATTGAACTAAAATTTATTGAGCATCTACTGTGTTCCAGGCAACGTACTAAACAAAGGAGAGCAAGACGGGTTGGTCTCTGTCCTACTTTCTTCTCTTCTGAAAAGGGTAGTCTATTTTACTTCCTCACCATTCACTCACTAACCCACAGCTCTCTGGAATTCTAGTTCTTCCAAGTTAATAAAACTGCCTCACTTTTAGGGAGTTAGTATTACTAGTGGTTAATCATGCCAGTTTTGGTGACAGAAAGAAGTCTAGAGCTGACTTCCACTGATCTACTGCTGTCTGTTGATCTTGAGATAGTACTTTGACTTTCCTGAGCCATTGTTTTCTTAATCTGTAAAACAGACATAATAACCCTTCTCTCAGTCTTAAGTGAAGCTCAAAATGAAATATAATTATATGCTTTATAATGCTTCACCCAGTGTCTAGCACATAGAAGTTCAAGGAATTGTCGTTAAGTATCCACGTCCAAAAGTCCGTCTAATTCCAAATCCAACTAACGTTTCTCAGTTTTTTTTCTTTAGGATCGCAAAGCTCTCTTTGACTATTGATTATTCCCTTCATCAAAGCTCTCTGCTTCCTTAGATTCTATGATGAGGCACTCTTCTGCTTTACCTCACATTTTCATGTCTCCTTCATGGGCTCATTCTCTGCCTGATCTATAAATGTTGGTTTTCTGTTCAAAGTCCATTGCTCTCATCACTCAGATACACTGATCTGCTCCCACTGTTTCAAATAACATATGTACTAATGATGCCCAAATCCAGAATTCCATCCCAACAATCTGTCTTTGAGCTTCAGATTCCTATATCTAACTCTATACTAGGTATAGAATTGAATCTTCCCAAATTGAATTCATTATTTCCCCTCTAACCTAGCTGCTCTCTTTGGAATTATTATGATTACATGTGTTTTACATTCATTGATTTATATACATTCACTGTTCTAAACAACATAATGATTTCTTGCCTACATTATTAAAACAGCCTGTTCATCCATCTTTTCTCCCTCAAATCCATATTCCACATGGTTAACAAAGGGAATTTAACCATATCACTCTCTGTTATGTACTGAATTGTGTCTCCCCTTCCTCCAAATTCGTATGTTGAAGTCTTAACCCCTGGTAACTCAGAATAGGACTGAATTTAAAAATAGGTCTTTAAAGAGGTCATTAAGTTAAAATGAGGTCACTAGCGTGGACCTTAATGTAATAAGGACACCAGTTATTGGTGTTCTTATAAGAAGAGGATATATGGACACAGATTCATGGAGGGAAGACCATGTGAAGACATAGAGAGAAGTTGGCTCTGTGCAAGTCAAGGTGAGAGACCTAAGAAGAAACCAACCCTGCTAACACCTTGATCTTAGACTGCTGACCTCCAAAATTGTGAGAAAATAAATTTCTATTGTTTAAGCCAGTCTGTGTTACTCTGTTGTGGTGACCCTAGCAAATGAATACACTACCCTGTGTATATATGTCTTTAACAGATGCTCAGAGTACACTGGGTAGAATCTCAACATAACAAGCTGTCATAGGGCTAACACACTTTCCTACCTAGCTTCCTTTCTGACCACTCTCTGACATCATGAGTGTTTCAACAACCCTCAACTGCTTACAGATCCCTGTGCACACTGTATTCCTCACTTATGTACCTCTATTACTGTTATCCTCTTCATCTGGTTAATTTCTATCTAGACCTTTAAACTAAGCTTAATATTATCTTTCCAGGAAGCCATCCCTTAACCTAAATTGATTTTTGAGTAATGCACATAGAAAACTTATAAAATATAAATAAATAGAAAGATGGGGAAAAGTCACCATAAATGTTTAACCCTAGTAGGACCATTATAACTCTAATGCTTTTCTTTCCAGCCTTTTTAAGGCCAATTTTTACACAATTGAGATTTTACTGCACAAGCAATTTTGTTTTCTGTTTTTATTTGATATGATATTATTATTTGAGCATTTTCTTATCATTAAAAACATAATTTTAATGACTTCATAAAATATCTCACCATGTTGACTAATCTCAATTAATCTAATCATTCTACTAGAACTAGAAATTCAGCCCTGATTGCTCTGGGCTTAATAATGAATTTTATGGTATTATTCTCAAACTTCTATTTCTAGGTTTCTCTCCTGGTCTTTGGATCTGTATATCAGTTGGACCGCTTCATCAGAGCATTTCACTAAAACTTAAATCAGTCCAAAACTAAACTCAATATTTCTAACTAGTATCTGTCCTACCCCTTCTATCTCTCCCAAACCTTCTTATATATCTGTTTATAGCACAATAATTCACCAAGTTTTCCAAACTAGCAATCAGTCGTTCATCCTGATGTCTCTTTTCCTTCAATCTTTCCCAACTCAAATTCAATCATTTACTAAAGTGTTTTTGACTCTGTCTTTTAACTATATCTTGTGTCTTTCCTCTCCACTCCATTATTATTCATTTAAACTGGTCCACATGATCTTTAAGCTATTGAAATGTTCTCTAACTCCATCTCTCTGTCTCCAGACACCTCAATTCCTTCCTCCATAAATTTGCTTCATAACTGCTAATGTAACTGTTAAAGATTCAAAGTGATCATGTCACTCCTTAGCTTAATATTCTTCAGTGGATCATTGAATCTTTCAGCACCATGTTCTGACCCTTTAAATGGCTCTGTACTTAGGGTTTTATATGTGTTATTCAATCCTTCTTGCACTCCTCTGAGGGAATCAGCTGACTTCTCCATTCTTAAAGAACTTTTCTTAAAGAACTTTCTCGTGACTTTACTTATGTGTCTGTTCTCAGACTGGGAACTTGCAAGAACAAGTTATAAAACTAAAAAAAAAATTGCTAAGAGATCTAAATATATATGTTGACAAAAATCTTCACTGTAGGTTCACGGTAGGAAGGATATTAAAAGAGAAAGAGGAGACAAAAAACTAAGCAACTTGTAATAAAATCACAACCAGAAACGAAATAAAAATATTTTTTATATTTCTAAGTTCCTTTGGCATGGAAATGTATGAAAATTTTGTAATAGAGCCTTCACTAAACTAATGTATTCATACCAGTGTCCCTAAGGGCCTGAAAAAATATGACGTAGTACTCCAACTGTGAGTTTAAATATATATGTACACTTTTCAAGGTTTAGTAGATTCACAAATGTTGGAAAAACTAAACATATTGCTAAAAACATCATTATTCTAAGAATAACTCAATAAATCATAAGCAGTAATCAATAGAGGTACACATTCATCGTTTCAAACATGGAATCTTAATGGAGCCTTGACGGTAAGCAATAATTACGAGGAGTACTAATGCAGAATTGATATTCAGTGCTAACAAATTAATTTTGAAGCTAATTGAAAAGAAACTTTGCTTTGAATAACACCACTATAAGTAATGGTTATTGTTATGATTTTTATTATGATTTTTAAGAATGTTCTGATGTATACCTTATATGGGACACCTGGTAATACATATATTCTTAAGGCAGGATTATAGTAAGATGTTTTATAAATAGAAAATGGTAAGCAACTCTTGGAGTCAGAAGGTCTGTGTCTAAAAAGTCTCGATGCCATCAGATCTTAACCTCTAAAAGTTCTTTAAATTTACTTTGGGAGGATGAAAGGATGCACCGTTCTACCATCCAGCCTGCTGCTGTGGGCCACACTTGCTGGTTCTTCAGATTCTCTTTAGCTTTATGGCTATACTTCCAGACCCTGCAGCCACCCCAAGCCTGACACAGCAACCCTGTCTCCCTTGAAAACCACATCTCCCATAAAAAAACCCCCAAACATTAGCTTTAGTGAAGAGGAAGTAGGAAGAAGACTCCACTTTCTCTCATTTTTACTATCTATTCTTTTCTTTTCAGACCTAGTGACTTACACACACACACATACACACACAACCCAAATCTCCTTTTTCCATTAGAAGACTCACTTCACCTTCCTTTCCAATATTTGAGTGTTAGAAATGATAACAGACTTATAGAAAAAGCATCTTGTTGAATTTATCTTAGGTTTCATTCCTTTGTCATTTGAGAATTTGCCACCTTGAAAAATACAAATCAACACATGATCAAGTGTTAGATAAGATATATTTAGACACAGTTATTCCTTTCCCAATATTCCATATACCCCAAAATGTTCTTTTCCTTTTGGCAGTAGCACCTAGGAGTTATGTCTTCACTCATTACTGTTGGTGGATCTGAAGTTATCCTGTTCACAGGCTGATTTTTCAGATAACTCCTGAGGTTACTGGTACTTTGTTCAGATACTCTGCCTCTCTGTCATCTATATAAAAAGAACTGTCATCAGTGGCTCACTTATTCTGAGACTCTTAAGGACCTTACTTCCTTGGCTTCTGGAATCTAATCTAATTGGCTATTAGTGTTGACTCCTAAAATTTCACTATTGCTCCATTCTATCAGCCACCCTTAGTTCTTCCTTCTAATAATTAGGGTTCGTGTAGCCTAATGCTTGATATAGCTGGTACTTAATGTATATTTGCTGAATATTGGATGGATGTTTTACAGATGGTCAACTGACACCTCTACTAGGACCATAGCTGGTATATAAGTACCTGCACTAGTAATTAGTTTACCCTTTTCAGGCAAGAGAAGTTATTTTCTCTAGATTTGTTGCATGTAACGTGAAAGTAGTTCCCCTCTGCTAGGATGTTCTCCAGTAGAATAACTAGAATCACCCTATTTTTATACTGGGTCGGCCAAAATGTTCGTTCAGGCTTTTCTGTAAGATGTTACAGAAAACCCGAACGAACTTTTTGGCCAACCCAATACTTTCTGTTCAATACTCATTCTGTCCCTAATGGCTAACTGCAGCAAACAACTTTCTGTTTGCAAACATGCTGAGAGTTTCTCAAGGACCAGCTTATCTTTGTGCCCTCATGTTCCTCTTCACTAGAAAAAAACAGTCAACTTCCCTAGCAGAGAAGTTGTTGCCATATACTAATTATAAGTCTAAGCCTGCACTATATTTTATTTGTCTAAATATTCAAATTTCTCTAACATATGGTATTGCTTCCATGATTCCATGTATCTAGTGAAAAAAGATTGTCACCATACCTTTTTCTTCTTTGGTTACAGAGTTCCTACTGAAGATTAGAGGTTTTTAATACTCTTTGTTTTCAGGGTTAATATCCTTTGTTTAAGTTTGTGTTTCATCAGTGGTAGAAATCTTGCAAACTGTCCTTCAATCTGATAATATGATTGCTATGTTGCCTTACCTTCTAACATTTCAAATATAGGGCTATGGATAGTTAATGTTTTTTTTCTTAACAACAAACATGGAATACATTTAGTGAACTTATTACTGAGTGCTACCCTCCACAGTGCTCGGAATATTTAAAATGGGCTTCACTAGCCTTCTGTTCTGGCCAATATTTTTTCCACACATTCTTTTTTTTTTTTTAACATCTTTATTGGAGAATAATTGCTTTACAATGGTGTGCTAGTTTCTGCTGTATAACAAAGTGAGTCAGCTATACATAAACATATATCATCATAGCTCCTCCCTCTTGGGCCTCCCTCCCACCCTCCCTATCCCACCCCTCTAGGTGGTCACAAAGCACCGAGCTGATATCCCCGTGCTATGTGGCTGCTTCCCACTAGCTATCTATTTTACATTTCGTAGTGTATATAGGTCCATGCCATTCTCTCACTTTGTCCCAACTTACCCTTCCCCCTCCCCCTGTCCTCAAGTCTATTCTCTATGTCTGTGTCTTTATTCCTGTCCTACCCCTAGGTTCTTCAGAACCTTTTTTTTTTTTTTTTAGATTCCATATATATATGTTAGCATACGGTATTTGTTTTTCTCTTTCTGACTTACTTCACTCTTTATGATAGTCTCTAGGTCCATCCACCTTACTACAAATAACTCAATTTCGTTTCTTTTTATGGCGGAGTAATGTTCCATTGTATACATGTGCCACATACTCTTTCTCCATTCATCTGTCAATGGACACTTAGGTTGCTTCCATGTCCTGGCTATTGTAAATAGAGCTGCAATGAACATTGTGGTACATGACTCTTTTTGAATTATGGTTTTCTTAGGGTATATGCTCAGTACTGGGATTGCTGGGTCGTATGGTAGTTCTATTTTTAGTATTTTAAGGAACCTCCATACTATTCTCCATAGTGGCTGTATCAATTTACATTCCCACCAACAGTGCAAGAGGGTTCCCTTTTCTCCACACCCTCTCCAGCATTTGTTGTTTGTAGATTTTTTGATGATGGCCATTCTGACTGGTGTGAGGTGATACCTCATTGTAGTTTTGATTTGCATTTCTCTAATGATTAGTGATGTTGAGCATCCGTTCATATGTTTGTTGGCAATCTGTATATCTTCTTTGGAGAAATGTCTATTTAGATCTTCTGCCCATTCTTGGATTGGGTTGTTGTTTTTTTTTTATATTGAGCTGTAGGAGCTGCCTGTATATTTGGGAGATTAATCCTTTGTCAGTTGCTTCATTTGCAAATATTTTCTCCCATTCTGAGGGTTGTCTTTTCATCTTGTTTATGGTTTCCTTTGCTGGGCAAAAGCTTTTACGTTTCATTAGGTCCCATTTGTTTATTTTTGTTTTTATTTCCATTTCTCTAGGAGGTGGGTGAAAAAGGATCTTGCTGTGATGTATGTCAAAGAGTGTTCTTTCTATGTTTTTCTCTAAGAGTTTGATAGTGTCTGGCCTTACATTTAGGTCTTTAATCCATTTGGAGTTTCTTTTTGTGTATGGTGTTAGGGAGTGTTCTAATTTCATTCTTTTACATGTAGCTGTCCAGTTTTCCCAGCACCACTTATTCAAGAGGCTGTCTTTTCTCCATTGTATAGTCTTGCCTCCTTTGTCAAAGATAAGGTGACCATATGTGTGTGGGTTTATCTCTGGGCTTTCTATCTTGTTCCATTGATCTATAATTCTGTTTTTGTGCCAGTACCATATTGTCTTGATTACTGTAGCTTTGTAGTATAGTCTGAAGTCAGGGAGTCTGATTCCTCCAGCTCCGTTTTTTTTTTCCCTCAAGACTGCTTTGGCTATTCGGGGTCTTTTGTGTCCCCATACAAATTTTCAGATTTTTTGTTCTAGTTCTGTAAAAAATACCATTGGTAATTTGATAGGGATTGCATTGAATCTGTAGATTGCTTTGGGTACTATAGTCATTTTCACAATGTTGATTCTTCCAATCCAAGAATATGGTATATCTCTCCATTTGTTGTTATCATCTTTAATTTCTTTCATCAGTGTCTTATAATTTTCTTCATACAGGTCTTTCGTCTCCTTAGGTAAGTTTATTCCTAGGTATTTTATTCTTTTTGTTGCAATGGTCAGTGGGAGTGTTTCCTTAATTTCTCTTTCAGATTTTTCATCATTAGTGTATACGAATGCAAGAGATTTCTGTGCATTAATTTTATACCCTGCTACTTTACCAAATTCATTGATTAGCTCTAGTAGTTTTCTGATAGTGTCTTTGGGATTCTTTATGTATAGTATCATTTCATCTGCAAACAGTGACAGTTTTACTTCTTTTCCGATTTGGATTCCTTTTATTTCTTTGTCTTCTCTGATTGCTGTGGCTAAAACTTCCAAAACTATGTTGAATAATAGTGGTGAGAGTGGGCAACCTTGTCTTGTTCCTGATCTTAGTGGAAATGGTTTCAGTTTTTCACCATTGAGAACGATGTTGGCTGTGGGTTCACCACTGAGAATGATGCTTGCTGTGGGATATATGGCCTTTGTTATGTTGAGGTAAGTTCCCTCTATGCCTACTTTCTGGAGAGTTTTTATCATAAATGTGTGTTGAATTTTGTCAAAAGCTTTTTCTGCATCTATTGAGATGATCCTATGGTTTTTCTTCTTCAATTTGTTAATATGGGTTATCACATTGGTTGATATTGAAGAATCCTTGCATTCCTGGGATAAACCCCACTTGATCATGGTGTATGATCCTTTTAATGTGCTGTTGGATTCTGTTTGCTAGTATTTTGTTGAGGATTTTTGCATCTATGTTCATCAGTGATATTGGTCTGTCGTTTCCCTTTTTTTGTGACCTTTTTGTCTGGTTTTGGTATCAGGGTGATGGTGGCCTCGTAGAATGAGTTTGGGAGTGTTCTCCCTCTGCTGTACTTTGGAAGAGTTTGAGAAGGATAGGTGTTAGCACTTCTCTAAATGTTTGATAGAATTAGCCTGTGAAGCCATCTGGTCCTGGGCTTCTCTTTGTTGGAAGATATTTAATCACAGTTTCAATTTCAGTGCTTGTGATTGGTCTGTTTATATTTTCTATTTCTTCCTGGTCCAGCCTCAGGAGATTGTGCTTTTCAAAGAATTTGTCCATTTCTTCCAGGTTGTCCATTTTATTGGCATAGAGTTGCTTGTAGTAATCTCTCATGATTCTTTGTATTTCTGCAGTGTCAGTTGTTACTTCTCCTTTTTCATTTCTAATTCTATTGATTTGCGTCTTCTCTCTTTTTTTCTTGATGAGTCTGGCTCGTGTTTTACCAATTTTGTTTATCTTCTCAAAGAACCAGCTTTTAGTTTTATTGATCTTAGCTATTGTTTCCTTCATTTCTTTTTCATTTATTTCTGATCTGACCTTTAAGATTTCTTTCCTTCAGCTAACTTTGGGTTTTTTTTTGTTCTTTCTCTAATTGCTTTAGGTGTAACGTTAGGTTGTTTATTTGAGATGCTTCTTGTTTCTTGAGGTAGGATTGTATTGTTCTAAACTTCCCTCTTAGAACTGCTTTTGCTGCATCCCAAAGGTTTTGGGTCGTCATGTTTTCATAGTCTTTCATTTCTAGGTATTTTTTGATTTTCTCTTTGATTTCTTCAGTGATCTGTTGGTTATTTATTAGTGTATTGTTTAGCTTCCATGTGTTTGTACTTTTTACAGTTTTTTTCCTGTAATTGATAGCTAGTCTCAGCGTTATGGTCGGAAAAAATAATTGATATGATTTCAATATTCTTAAATTTACTGAGGCTTGATTTGTGACCCAAGATATGATCTATCCTGGAGAAAGTTCCATGAACACTTGAGAAGAAAGTGTATTCTGTTGTTTTTGGATGGAATGTCCTATAAATACCAATTAAGTCTATCTTGTTTAATGTATCATTTAAAGCTTGTGTTTCCTTGTTTATATTCATTTTGGATGATCTGTCCATTGGTGAAAGTGGGATGTTGGAGTCCCCTACTATGATTGTGTTACTGTCAATTTCCCCTTTTATGGCTGTTAGCATTTGCCTTAAGTACTGAGGTGCTCCTATGTTGGGTGCATAAATATTTACAGTCATTATATCTTCTTCTTGGATTGATCCCTTGATCATTATGTCATGTCCTTCTTTGTCTCTTCTAATAGTCTTTATTTTAAAGTCTATTTTGTCTGATATGAGAATTGCTACCTCAGCTTTCTTTTGATTTCCATTTGCATGGAATATCTTTTTCCATCCCCTCACTTTCAGTCAGTATGTGTCCCTAGGTCTGAAGTGGGTCTCTTGTAGACAGCATATAGACGGGTCTTGTTTTTGTATCAGTTCAGCCAGTCTATGCCTTTTGGTTGGAGCATTTAATCCATTTACATTTAAGGTAGTTACTGATATGTATGTTCCTATTACAATTTTCTTAATTGTTTTGGGTTTGTTATTGTAGGTCTTTTCCTTCCCTTGTGGTTCCTGCCTAGAGAAGTTCCTTTAGCATTTGTTGTAAAGCTGGTTTGGTCATGCTGAATTCTCTTAGCTTTTGCTTGTCTGGAGAGCTTTTAATTTCTCTGTCGAATCTGAATGAGATGCTTGCTGGGTAGAGTAATCTTGGTTGTAGGTATTTCTCTTTCATCACTTTAAATATGTCCTGCCACTCCCTTCTGGCTTGCAGAGTTTCTGCTGAAAGATCAGCTGTTAACCTTATGGGGATTCCCTTGTATGTTGTTTGTTACTTTTCCCTTGCTGCTTTTAATATTTTTTCTTTGTATTTAATTTTTGATAGTTCGATTAATATGTGTCTTGGTGTGTTTTTCCTTGGATTTATCCTGTATGAGACTCTCTGTGCTTCCTGGATTTGATTGACTCTTTCCATTCCCATATTAGGGAAGTTTTCAACTATAACCTCTTCAAATATTTTCTCAGAAACTTTCTTTTTCTCTTCTTCTTCTAGGACCCCTATATTTCGAATGTTGGTGTGTTTAATGTTGTCCCAGAGGTCTCTGAGACTGTTCTCAATTCTTTTCATTCTTTTTTCTTTATTCTGCTCTGCGGTAGTTATTTCCACTATTTTATCTTCCAGGTCACTTATCCATTCTTCTGCCTCAGTTATTCTGCTATTGATTCCTTCTAGAGAATTTTAAACTTCATTTATTGTGTTGTTCATCATTGTTTGTTTGCTCTTTAGTTCTTCTAGGTCCTTGTTAAATATTTCTTGTATTTTCTCCATTCTATTTCCAAGATTTTGGATCATCTTTACGATCATTCTCTGAATTCTTTTTCAGGTAGACTGCCTTTTTCCTCTTCATTTGTTTGGTCTGGTGGGTTTTTATCTTGCTCCTTCATCTGCTGTGTATTTCTCTGTCTTCTCATTTTGCTTAACTTACTGTTTACACATATTCTTAATAGTACCTGTTTGAAGCTGTGTTGAATATTACCTGAGACTTTTATTTTTAATTTTGTCAAGGGAATTCATCCATCCATTCATCCATCCAACCATCTTTCCATTTATTCTACATACTTGCTACTGCTCTAGGCAAAGGAGATAGAAATATTAAAGACACTCTGCCACAAAGGAAATCGTTGGCCTGCAAGGAAAACAAGCAAGTAAATAAACAGTTATAGCACAACAGGATAACGTTTTTTTTTGCTAAGAGAACACAGAAAAGGGATGGCTGAGCCAGTCTGAGTGAGTTCAGAAAAGGCTCTCTGGGGGAGTTTATCTCCACTGAATTATAAGTAAGTGAATCACTTAATCAACGAGTAGGAAAATATGTACAGGACAGAAGGAACAACATACATAATGGCCAAGGGATAAGAGTGTAATTCAGGGGTGACTGGAGCATAGAGTGTGAGGAGGGGAAGAAGAGATAGTTGAAGGGCTGGTCGTAAATGGCCATTATCTTAAAGAGTTTAGATATTTGTTCTTGAAGGCCATTGAAGTTAGTAAGGATTTTAATGTAGAAAATGAGTTAATATTTGCACTTTAGTTTTGGAAAAACATAGTGGAGGGTGCAAGAGTGGAGGCAGGGAAATAGATGATTTTAATAGCTGAGGCATGATAACCTAAACTAAAACAATGGTAATGGAGATAAAGAGAAGGGAAAACAGATGAAAGTCACTACTTATAGTTATAATTTTACATTTATTTATGTGATTATTTGATTGGTGTATATCTCTTTTATTAAATATAAGATCCATGAGTACAAAGGTAGGGTTCGTTTCTGCCTACCAACGTATCTCCTATGCCTAACACAGTGCCTGGCACACAAGTGCTTAATAAGTATTTGTTGAGTGAATTCAATAATGAGTGAATTTAAAATGTACATTCATGTTAAATGCATACTATGAACTGGACAGTGTACAAGGCAATGAAGATTCAGTGATGAATTAGCTATGCAAGTTTCCTGCTCTCAAGGAGAAATTTTAGAAAGGGGAGAAACAAGTAATAAGTAAGAGAATGTGCGATAGTAATCAGTGTTACAAAGAAATTAAAATAGGGTTTTTGGGAAGTGCTGGGGTGGGAGAGGCTACTTTAGATGGAAGGGTCATCAAAGAGTTCTAGGGCAAGTGACATTTGATTTAAGATATGGATGATAAGAGAGGAGCCAGCCACGGGTGGCTCTGGGGGCAGACAGTTCCAGACAGAAGGAAATGAATAAGCAAATTAGACAGATTTGACAGAACTTGTTGACTGATTGGATGTGGGAGTAAGAAATAGGCCTAGGATGATTCACAGGATCTAGAAAATGTTATTTCTATTCTTTCTAAGTGAGCTTGGGGATACTGGAAAAACTACCGACAGTGATGGAAAAGTGAAGTTCAGCACTGGAACTGTGGACTTTAAGGTACTTGTGATGCACTGAAATAGTAGATGGTAATTCATCTCCAAGAGACTTTCTTTCTAAGAACAGAAAGGATATAGGCCACAACTCTAAAAGATTGTTACAACAGTGTTCTCCAGATGAAACTTTTTAGCTGATAATATCTTCAGTTGACTATGTTTCCTGAAAGTCTTCCCAATACCTCCTACAATTCAGGGCCAGTAGACTGTGTTCTGTCTGGAATTCTCTAACATCATGGTCACCCAAACATAACATGACTATTAGTTATTGGTAGGCTTTAGACAGGACTAATTATTTCCAGGCAGAAATCTGGAAATCTAGACTCTTTTACTGAGCTCTTCACTACAGTGCTTTAATACTGTTTTAATTTTTGCTTTCCTATAAAAATAATTTTACTTATGTTGAAAGAGGCCCAATGTTTGGGGGATCTCATCCACTATTTTTGCCTATATGTCATATGGAAAAACCTACTACCATTTTTTTTCCTGTTCAACCTAGTCTTGGGGATTGGGTTCAAATCTGTGTGGTGTACTGCAAATATGTTTCAATACTATCTTGGGCCATAGATCCCTTTAGGCCATTGATGAGAAGGGAGAAAATAAAACTTCTTTACTGAGGATACTTTTGTGGTTAACTCTGTAAGGTGTTATACAGACTAACGACCATCCAAGGTAGAAAGTGTCCTTTGTGTGCAGACAAACCAGAGACTGCCCTGCTACATACACAGCTACTGCAACTTCACAATGAAATATTATCTCAATAGAGAAGGCTCAACTATAAGGAATTTGACCTGATAAACCTGTCTTATTTTTCAGATAACTTTAAAAAAGTGCCAGAAAGCTAGACTTTAGCAACTGATTTTATCAAGTGCGGGTAGGACCTGACAGCCTCTTGTCTTTGAACTACTAAAACCTATGATTTCTAGCTGTACCACACACTGACACTGCATGATATAAGGCATAAAGCAAAGAGCCTCTGGTCTAGAATTAAGATTCTCAATTAATTTCTTCTGCAATGGCTATATGAGTTGGACACTTCCACTGATAGCTGGATACTGCCTGCATTTTTTAGTTCTTGGCTACCAGTCTTACACTTCCTTCCCTTGAGCTTGATTTTCTGCCTTCTTGGATGTACTTAGCTTTTATCAAACCTTTTGCTAGGCTCCTCCTCTTTAGTCTGATTTCTACTCTTAGCTCTCTGTAAGCTAGATTGGATAAATTGCTTCTCATGTTCAGCAGGACTCATAATGTAGATTGAATCTGCTACATTTTAGGAGTCAAAGTCCAGTAAAGAGTATTTGCAAATTCTCGTGTTCCCACTGATAGATTTTTGCTGACACTCTCACTTTTCTAAAGCAATATGTTGATACAAGGTCATATTAAGTTGTGCTCATTGAATATTGTTTAAGAATCCCATTTACTGAATTTATTCGATGAACATTATGTATGAACTTAGAGAAATATCAACACTGTTGAAGATGTGGCAGATTGTAACAGTCATAAATTGCTGATAACAAGTGAAGTAATTAATTTGTAGTTCTTTTCGACTTCTTTTATATTTGAAAATGCTTTATATATATGTTAAAATAAGCTATCACTTATAAATTCATAAATGTGATTGTCATATATGCTTTTTTCAGTGCAGTTTTAATTAATTTTTTTTTTTTTTTTTACTTTTGGTGCCTTTTCCTCCTTTCCCTTCCACTCTTTTACTTACTTCTCATGCTGAATCCAGCCTCAAGTAACCCAAATATATAATCTAGTACGTAGCCTATTATATTTTTCTTGATGTTTATAAAATTACATACAAATACACACAAATATAAGAAGTGTTGGCATTGTTTGTTTTATAAAAATTAAATTATACTGTATGCCATCTTCTGAATCTTTCTTCCCCCCCAATAATAACTTGTAGAAATCATCATTTTAATGGCTTTATCCTGTCTCTGCACCATTATTTAGTCAGCTTTCATTCTGTTAATTTTTATTTTATTTTTCCAACTTTTTTGTTACTCCAAACAATACTGCCATAACCTTGTAAGTTAAGTAATCACTGACAGTTTTTATATACTGTATAGATACAGTCTAGCTCCATTTTATTTCAAATGAATCATCAATTGCACCAATAGCGTTTATTATGTAATATACCCTTTTCCACTGCTTTAAAATACATTTTGTCATATTTAAAACTATTATAGATACTAAGATCTATTTCTGATTTTGTGTTTATTCCATTGACTTACTTTTTATCTTATGACAATATTTATTTGATAAGAATAGTTAATATTGTATTCCAATATTTGACAAGGTAAGTCCTTCCATCATTAATACTTTTTGTTATACATTCTTGACTGTTATCCATAATTTTTTTTCCTCATACAAATTTTAAGATTATTTTATCCAGTTGAAAACTTTTGGAATTATAAGAGACGATGGGTTAAATAAATATTGAATTTCATTAATAATAATTTGAGAGAATAACATTATTATGATATTAAACTTCCCATTTAAAAATGATTTGTCTTTTCATTCATTCAGATCTTCTTTTATGCCTTTCAATAAGAATTTATATTTTTCTTTCATAAGCATTATGTCTTTCTTGTTACATTTATTCCTGAGTATTACTTCATTTCTGTTTCTATTGGGAATGGAATATATATTTCAGTTTCTTTCATCAGTGTTTTTTCTAGAATGGAAAAAATACCTACTCATATTCATATACTTACTTTTTTCTCCAATCATCTTGCAAATACCTTTATTCTTTTTAGTAGTGTATTAGGGCTCAGATCTGCTAAATGTACAGAAGTATGACTATATGGTAAGCAAATAATATAACTGTTACTGTCAGTTATTTCTACACAGATTTATGTCAGGCAGATCTACCTTTGAAATCCTAATCTATCTTTGAGAGTTGTGCAATACTGGGCAAGTTGTTCAACCTCCTTACGTTGTAGTTTCCTCATCTATAAAATGGAAACTGATAATGGTACCTATATTATAGTGATTGCATGTGGATTAATATATTGATAAAAATAAAACATTTTAGTGCAGTGCCTGGCAGATATAAGACACTGGGAAATGATGGCTACTATTATTACTACAGCTGTTGAAGAATTCATAGACAAAAACCAGTTTGAGTAGTAAAAGTAAATTTTCCAGAAGCATTGTTTCTTAATTTTTAAATGACAAATGATATAAGATGTTAAATAGGCAAGCTAGAAGAGCTTGGATTCTTCTGAGTGCCAAGAGATTCTCCAGATAATATGGAACAAAGAATGACCCAAACAGGAAATACAATGATAGTTGACTATTTTGCAAAATAAAATCCAACGAAGAATATGTATTTCATCTAATAAGGCTTTTAAAGTTTAAGAAACAACAATTAAAAAAACACTTATCAGGAAACTAATGTTTGCATAAACAAAGAAAAATAATGGAGAACTAGAATTGTAACTTAAACTGTGTGAATTGTGGGAACCATTGGAAAAAAAGATAATTGAGCTCATTAAGTTGAATGTAGTAGAAATGGATATATCCCATATAAATGTCTACTCACATCATTTAGTTCAATGTAACTTATTAATAAAGGAAGATTAGTGCAGTTTTTTTCAAATATTAATACATCTTATAAAAATCTAACTAATTGGAGTAAGTTCTCTAGGAAAGTTTTTTGTTGATTTAAAAAACAGGTCAAAATGAACATATATTTTGTCAGTTTAAAGAAACTTTTTCCAGTTTTAGATTTCTTACTCCTTTCGCAACTTTGCTAGTTCTTAACAAAGGCATTATATGTAGAGAAAAAATTTAAGTTTTTATAAAAAAATCTTAAATTTTTATAATTTAGCTAAGAAAAGCTCCTCAAAAGTGATTAATTTACACTTGTCAAAAGAAAGAGACTTGGGACTTCCCTGGTGGTGCAGTGGTTAAGAATCCGCCTGCCAATGCAGTGGACACGGGTTCGATCCCTGGTCCGGGAGGATCCCACATGCTGCAGAGCAACTAAGCCCGTGCGCCACAACTACTGATCCTGCGCTCTAGAGCCCAAGAGCCACAATTACTGAGCCTGCGTGCCACAACTGCCGAAGCCCGTGCGCCTGGAGCTCATTCTCCACAACAAGAGAAGCCACTGCAATGAGAAGCCCGAGCACCGCAACGAAGAGTAGCCCCCGCTTGCCACAACTAGAGAAAGCCTGCGTGCAGCAACGAAGACCCAACGCAGCCAAAAATAAAAATAAATAAATTAAAAAAAAGAGACAGTTGCAGAATTCATTAACCCTAACTGCCACCAGAACAAAATCAAAGGGAATAAAAATTTTGACTCAGCTTATAATACAAGCCTTTTAACCAAAAAGAAAATACAGGATATTCAGATTAGCTGTCTGTCAATAGCATGTTGAATTTGGGGATCATAATTGATATAATAATAATAGTTTTGATAACATATATATATATATAGTAAATCTACTGTATAGGTATGTGATACTAATATAATATGTTAGAAAAGCTATTGAATAAACTTAATCTGAATAATGAAAGACTAATAATGCATGCTTTTATTGTCCAAAAATATAAAAAACTGTCTTCATCTAGTTGCTGGAAATTATCAAAACTCTCAATTCTTATACTTTTATTAATATGAGTCTTATGTACACAGATGGTACAAACTGAGCCACTCTCAGCAGAAACATGCAATATTATGGGTTGTATGTGAAGCAATGGATTTGTGTATGGGTTGATCTGGGAAAACTCTTTTGGGGGAAGAAGGGGAGCTTATTTTTTTTTGTGAATAATGACATTCATTTCCTGATCAGTTACCTAGGTTTAAGAGTGGCAATTTATAATTGCAAAACCCATTTCCTTCAACTTAACCCTTTACAGATCTTTACAGAAAGTTTGTCCTTGATTGCCTCATTAGTCCCATTTTTTTATTAAACACCTGATTGGAATATGAATACAATCCAAATTTTACCATTCTTATTTGTTTATAAAGGGGCTTTTTGTTGTATGTCAACACAGAAGCTCAACTAAACTGTGTTTTGTGCATGTCTTGATTGAAAAAAGTTACAGTCTTATAAAAAACAGCAGTAAGTTATCTTGCCTCTTAAAGCTATGTGGAGCATTCATCATCATCATTCAAATGACTCTATTCTTTGTACGTCACAGAATCAGGAAAAAGAGCCTTTGCCAAATATTTTCCTCACCACCAGTGATTATCTATTGAACTTGCTTAACAGGAAGAATCACAAAGAAAACAGGTGCATTAGGGAAGAATTGGATTATTAAAACAAGTCAAACATATAAAAATACTTCCTAAGTTTTCATAAATTCAAGTGGGTTGTTTTAGGCAGAAATTCTCACATTTTTGTGTGTTCACTGTAGGTTTTCTCATACTATGAGTTGCGGTGGCATGCTTTGAATGTATTAAAAGATTCATGGCAACGTTAAACAAAACCAGCAATGATTCAATGCAATAGCTATGAGAGTATAACAATATCATACAATATTTATGAAAGCATCCAGAATGTTAAATTATTCCTGTTCATCCTTATATACTATTAGGCTGTTTGAATAATACTGCTCACTGCCTTTACCTGAACTAGAACTTGTTATAGCAGGTTATGGACCTGAACAAGGTAGAGCAAAAACAACATTTAAATGTTAATTGGAATTTGGCATGTATGTGAAGTGTTGATGGGGTTCTCAGGTACCACAGCATTCTGGTTAAGAACAACTTTTCTAAATTGGCTGGAAATAATTCTAAGGATTTTGTATTTATCTTTATATGATCTTCATGGATATTCAGGAAATTGTATTGTTTTTATCTAAGACAAGAACATTTTGAAAACATAACAGATCTTAACCTATTTACTATCAAGTAAGTATGGAAATAACAAAGAAAGGTGAATACTTAACTTTAAAAGTATTGTAAAGTGTATAAATATCAGCAAATAACAAAATAAACATATCTTCATTATCCACTGTGTGAACAAAAAATAATAACTTGATGTGTTTCTAAGATTGTTTCTATAAATAAACACATCTTTCTTCAGTCACATTAATGATCAAGGCTTTGATTCATTGTTTTGACTTGAGTAAGTCTGCCAGATTTGAGCATATGAATATGGGACACATAATGTCTGATTTGGAGTGTGGTGTACAGTAGTGCACATACAATATTGCCGGGTTGCAATTATGCTATAGGTGTATTGCCTTCTGGTTATGCCTTCTGATTCCAAGATAAATATGCATTCTCTGAAAACGAATGACATTTATTTCTTCATTTATTCAACAATAATTGACTGATGGTTTAACTCTGTGCAAGGTAGGATGCCAGGCATTGAAGAGGTTACTATGATAAATAAGGTAAAAGGACTCAGAGGGCAGTTCTCAGGAACTAGAGGTCAGATAAAACAGGAAGTGCAAAACGGGCACTTTTGCCATGGCAATTTAGTGCAAATATGTTATGACTCATGGTTTAGTGGGCCAGAGTGGGTGATTCTAATACCAGTATTTTGACTTCCTGAGCAGTGGCTATCTGGATCCTGCTGTGTAACTGCCAGTGTGAGGTACAGCAGACAAAGCAGGAGCAGAACTAGTAAACTTGGAACCCAGAGGCACTCTCAAAATTCCCAATTCAAAGGGTGAAAGAAAAAAGAGAAAAGAGAACATCCGGAAAGCCCTTCTAGAATGGTAATACTGTGTAGCCTGCATGGGTATAGCCCCCTTCTCTATGAATTTCTTTTTAGCTTGAGCAAGGACTGCTGAATATTTGAGTCCCTCTGAGAAGCTTCTCTTGGCTTCCTTTTTGTTCCCTCCCTCTGCAAGCTTAAGAACCATTTATTATGCATCCACTGCGGGTAAACACTATTGGGTATAATATATGTGTAGTATTATCTATAGTGCCTAAGTACATGATACATGTGGGAAACTGAAGTTGAAAGAAGATAAATCACTTGCTCTAAGGCACACAGTACTAAGGGGTGAAAGAGATTTCAATTCATGTTTGTCCACTCTAGAGCCCAAGACCCCTTCTCTTGGCCATGATGGTTTCCTGCTCTTGATGTAGGCAGGGAACCACAGGTTGAGCTAAGAAAAAATATTCCAGATTTTATTCTGTAAACCCCAAAACAATCACCAATTGAATTTTTGATTTTTTAAACATATTGGTATGTTCTGGAAATTTGAATTAGATTTTAAAAGAAGATTTTAAATTTTACTATTAACCTGCTGGAGCAGCTCATCTAACAGTTGTTTTTTTCAAAGTTGTTTTTAGTTTTTATTACATACTTTTCAAGCAATAACTTCATTATGTGTGAGATTAATAACGGTTTCTGGATTCCCTTTGCATCAGGCCACCCCAAGTATGATGATTAAAAAACAGTTTATGGGGCTTCCCTGGTGGTGCAGTGGTTGAGAATCTGCCTGCTAATGCAGGGGACACGGGTTCGAGCCCTGGTCTGGGAAGATCCCACATGCCGCGGAGCAACTAGGCCCGTGAGCCACAACTACTGAGCCTGCGCGTCTGGAGCCTGTGCTCCGCAACAAGAGAGGCCGCGATAGTGAGAGGCCCGCGCACTGCGATGAAGAGTGGCCCCTGCTTACCGCAACTAGAGAAAGCCCTCTCACAGAAACGAAGACCCAACACAGCTAAAAATAAATAAATAAATTTTAAAAAAATGTTCATTGTTTAAAAAAAAAACAGTTTATGATATACCAAAAATTCTGTTCTTGTTTAATCTTACTTGTTTAGTAGTCACAGAGGGAAAATCAGTGTGAATTTTTGTCTGAAAATGCAAACAGAAAAGTAACAGAAAAATACTTTTTTCAGAAGAAATTTTCGGGCAGTTAATTATCCTTGTTATAGTTACATTCAAGGTCTCAACTTAAAAATAAGCTAGATTTACCTATTTAATACTTATTTATCAGGTAGAATAAGAATAGCAAACACAATCAGTTTGTTTAACGGGATTTTGTATCATCTATCCAAAACCTTATAAATGGAATGTCTGCCAGAGTTTATAAGGGGGTAAATTTTATTCATGAACCAATATTGAATGTTAGCCTATTTATAGTTGATAGAAAACATACAAAATATTATATAAGTTACTGAATTACACCTGAAACAAGAATTTCAGGTTTCCCACTGTTACTATAAAAGGTAACATCTATCCCTTGCCCAAATCAATTGAGTTCATATTTCTCATCTATTTTCTCCCACAGTTTGCTGAGTTTCAGTTTTGCCTTCATCTTGGATTGGACTCTTTTGACATACTTCTTCCTATGATAGTCCAAATACTTTTAAATGCAAAATTTCCTGTCAGGAATTTTATCTAAAAAGAAAAAATAAAAGGTGCTAATTTCTTAACGATAATTCAAGGAGAACAGAATTCCATTAAAATGTGGCTTATCTTAAAATTTCAGATAGGTTTCACAGACCACCAAATAACGGTTCCTTCACTACAACGATCACACTGTGTATCAGCTATTAGTGTTCTTTCTTTGTTGTGCTTTATTGTTCACAATAGCAGTTTCATCAAGGGGGTGTGTAGTAGCTGTATATGGGTATCAGGGATGATTTAAAGATTTTGGAAACATTTCCAAGCAAAATGCATTTGATAAGCTATAGAAACTTTGGTAAACTATGTCTATAGAAAATTATAATTACTTTATGGATATCCTGATACAAAGTGTTTTAAATGGCTTGCTTCCCAAGCAACAATATTTGGCCACCTAGAAGAGGCCATATTGCCTCACAGTACACTGTACCTTCGTTATCTCTTTCTTTAGAACACATTTTCATTTTATATAATGCTATGGAAATTCATTCCATATAAAGAGTACTGTAATAAATTTTCTTATAAGGAAACATAATCAAAGAATATACCCAATAGATGATATTTAGTTTTTTAATTAAAGTAGATAACACATTGATTAACTAATCCAAGAAAGTAAATAAAGCTCATGTGTAACTAACAGTGTCAGTTTAAGCCATATCTTTATATTGCTAACATTTTTTTCGTTAACGTATAGTTGATTTACAATGTTGTGTTAATTTCTGCTGTACAGCAAAGTGATTCAGTTATACATACATATACATTCTTTTCCAGTTTTGGCCTTGGCTTGCGGGATGTTAGTTCCCTGGCCAGGGATTGAACCCACACCCTCAGCAGTGAAAGCGTGGAGTCCTAACCACTGGACCACCAGGGAATTCCCCTACATTCTTTTTTATATTGTTTTCCATTATGGTTTATCACAGGATATTGAATATAGTTCCCTGTGCTATACAGTAGGACCTTGTTATTTATCCATTCTATATAATAATTTGCATCTGTTAGCCCCAAACTCGCACTCCGTCCTTCCCCAACCACCCCCCCTTGGCAACCACATTGCTAATATTTTCTTAAAGACAAAGTATAGCAACACCAACTTGACATCTGTAGTGTACTCTCTTCAAGGGTAAGGATGAGTGGGATGACTAAAAGGTATGCGAGTGAAATAAAAAGAAAGAAAAACAATGTGCCTTATGTGTGATTTAATTTTTCAATAATCAAGAGCCAGCTGCAGTGGACAAATTATTTAATGAGAAAATATCACAGAGTTTAACTTTCTATTATTTCTGGTTCTTACAATCAATCAGGTATACACCAGGTGCTCACTGAATGCTTGGCAATGTTTGAGGAACTAAAACACTTCTTTCCACGTTACACTGCCTGCCTTCATTCATCAAATGTTCTCTGAAAACCTTCCTTACGCTCCGCTTTGTTGCCAATGGAAAGATAAATAAATAAGATATAGTTTTTTCCTTTAAAAGTTTACAGTCTTCTTGGGGATATACTCATAGGCAACAAATCCAATATAACGTAATAAAGGCTATCATAAAGACATGTACAAAATGCTGTGGTAGCAAAGTGGAAGGAATAATTACTTGTGTCTGCAGTGTCAGGAGACACTTTATAGAGTAAGTGGCATTTGGACTGTACTTTAAAGATTCATAGTATATCAAAAAAGAGAGAAGGGCAAATAAAACATTTCTTCTGACCCTTTAATATCCTCAGTTACTTCCATCCTCCATCTTGGACTCTGTAGCCCCAGATCCCAGTCACCCTTCTGTAAACACCCCAAGTTCCCTTGCCCCTCTCCTGCTCCATCTGGCATGCCTGGTAAACACAGACAGCTGTCTCCTTCTAAGCCTAGCAACGTAACCGACTTTCTGAAGAAGTCTGCTCAACTTTCCTGAATGGACTTCTTTCACATATATAACCTTAAATTTCAAAATGGGCAGTCAACACTGCCAGATGATTCTATGACACTGTTCTAGTGCATTCACTTTCCCATTCTCTAAGAGACTTCTCTTTCACACTCTCTCTCACCTCCTCAAATCTCCATTATTCCCTACTCCCTCTCAGGTGATGACTCTTCTTCATGCCTCATAGAGAAAATCAAAGCAATTAGTTGAGAATGTTCTTATCTTTCCACTCCCAAGCCATCAATCTATGTATATTTATATCTATTTTCTCTAGGATCCTTATGTTTCCACGTGAGAAGCATCCTTGCTTCTACGGCCACTTCCTCCACTTGTGCTCTGCATCCCATTCCCTCACTTCCTCCAGCATTTGGTCTTGTAGTTATTTTCCTTCTCTCCTGCATTATTAATTCTTTTGTTTCTACTGGATCATTCCCGTCATCTTGCAAATATGCTTTAACATTATCCTTCTTAACAAATCCTTTTCCTGACACCATACCCCCATCCAGTTACTGCCACATTTTCACTGTTCATTCTGCAACTAAACTCCTTGAAGGAACCATCTGTACTTGTTATCTTCTTTTGCTAATCCCTACTCTCTCCTCAACCACTCCAGTGAGGCTGCACATAATGCATTACTGAAATAGCTCTTACCAAGCTCCCATCAATGACCTAGATCTTGCTGATGCCAATGCTCAGTTTTCTGTTCCCATCATACTTGACCTCCAACTAGTGTTTGATACAATTGACTCCTCCCTCCCTCTTTTTCTAGACTTCTGTGGCACTTCCTACATTTGTTTTCCTTCTTAACTCTCTGGTTGTTCATTCTGAGGATCTTCTGTAGAATCCCCTTCCATACTTAAACTATGAATATTAAAGTGTCCTAGGCTTAATTCTGGGTCCTCAATTCTTCTCTATCTATACTCTCAATTGGTTAACTCGACCAATGTCTTATTTTAAAATATCGTCTATAGAGTGATAACTCTTAAATTTATATCTCTATCTTCCTGAGCATATGGTTTATGTATTCCACTGCCTACACTTGATTTTCTAATAGGCATCTCAAACTTTTCTTTGCCGAGATCAAACTTCCGATTCCCCACATCTGCTCCTCTTCAATTTTCTCTACATCAGGAAATTATGCCACCAGTCACCTTGTTAGTCAAACCCAATCTTTGGGAATGCTCCTTAATTCCTCCTTAAATCCTTAACATTTCCTCTCACCACAGATTCTTTCCATCAGCAAGGTTCCACCTCCAAATGGATCCCAAATCTGACCACTTACCATCTCCAGAGTACAATCCTAGACAAAGCTACCGTCATTTCTTGTCTACACTATTGCAATCATCTCCTAATTGGTGTCTTTTCAGTTTTGTCCACCTAGAACCTCTTCTCTGCAGAGTGGCCAGACAGATCTTTGTAAAGGTTTGGTCAAATCACACTTCTCCCTTGCTCAAATTCTCAAATGGCTTTTCATTACAATTAGAATATAGTCTTAATTTCCAAACATAGCTCACAAGGCACGTCATCATTTTGCCCCACCTGTCTCTCCAACCTCGTCTCATACTCCTTCACTTCATGCTCATTATGTTCTGGCTACACTGGCCTTTTTGCTCCTGACACATCAGGCTTGCTCCCATCACAAGTGTTTTTACACCCACTGTTCCTTGTTGTTGTTTTTGCTCTTCCTCTAGAACTTTGTATTACTCTCATCATTTAAATCATGCAAAGCCCACCTTTTCATAAAGGTCTTTTCTGACCAGTCTAGCCAAAAAACAAAGAATAAAAAAAATCCAAAACCAACAATCAACCAATTAAACAAAAAAAAAAAACCCCAAATCCAATCACTTCCTATAACATCATCCTGTTTTCTTTATAGCAATTGCTTGTCTTATTCACTTATTTGTTTATGTGTTTGTCATCTGTCTCCCTTAATTAGACTTGAAAGTCTTTGAAGAAAAGAGAATCTGTCTTTATTGTTCATTGTCATATTTTCATATCTTCTAGCACATAGAATAGTGTCTGACACATGTTAGGTACATACTCAATTAAAGTTTAAACTGACTTGTTCATTATATGAAGTGAGAATTTATTGGTAAGTGCACAGAGGCACAAACCTGCAAGTCATATTTAGGGGATTAAGTGGGGAGTAATTGGAGGGAACTTGGGGGTCAGGCTGGAAAGGGTCTTGAATGCCATGTTTAGTGGTTTGGACATTATTGTAAAGGAATGGGAAGCCAAAGATTTTAAATTTTAAATTCTCTCTTAAATAAAACCTTGAGTTATGAGATCTTCCTTTTATAAAGCTAAAGTATGTTAAGTATATTTTAAAATGTATTTCTACTTAGTTGGATGTAATATTTAAAGAGATGCCCTTTAAGATTCTATTTAGTATAAGAAATGTTTTTACTTTTGCTTTTAAAATTTCATGAGACATTTAATCAAAATAAAGCTTTTGCCTCTAGAAATCTGTTTAATTTAGAAATGTTTTACGATAATCAGAAGAGTCAATAGCTTTAATGTAACTTAAACACACAATTTATTTATCTAAGTTGCTATTGAACATTTCTTAATGGAGATGTGTTATTCTTACTTTTTAACCACTTCATGTAGCATATTTTCTACCCCATCTTTATAGAACAAACATAAATCTGAACAGCTAATGGTTGATAAGAGTCACAGCGCTTTAATCTGATTAATTTTATTTCTAATCTTACTTATAAAATTATACAGCATTTACTTTATAACTAGAAAAGATTGTTATTATGTACTAAATGTTAACAGAAGTACTTTTAATGTACTGAATTAAGTTTAACTATAAAAAGAAAATGAATAGAAATACAGTGTAGTTAGGTAAAGGTTTGGGATCATTTTGAATATAGATAATGTAAAACTAAACATAATGGAATAGGAAGTTTGGCACGGAAGAATTCACAGTTTTTTAAAGCCATAAAAGGGCAAACTAAAATCTCATATTACTAAAAGGAAATGCAAAATATACATCCAAGGAAATGAATGTCATGAAGCTAATATCTTATGTGAATGTTTATTTTTAATATTGCTCAGGTATTGATCTTAAATGTCACAGAAACTGTGGAAAACTTAGCAACTTAGAAATATTTCACTTTCGTCTGTCTGTTCAACAGGAAATCAAGCTTTTTTAGGATGTGTTTTGCATATTGAAAGACCTGAATTAACCCCTCCTTGAGTAGAGAGAAGAGCGGAGGCACGAAGAAAGCAGAAAATCTATGGAGAGTTAGATATATTTCACTTGTTTTCATGTGTCCTATTGAGCCAATTATCAGTAATCGTTTGTTGTTTATTCATAAGAGTTTTTAAAAGTGAAAATCAAAACAGGTGGCAGGGAAAACTTTTCAATTGCTGGAATAAAACATATCTCCTAACGATTAGTTTTTTCATGCACTTTCTAAAATACCAGAGAAGGACCCTAGTGAAAATCAATTCACCATTTCCTCTTGAGTGTCCACTGTTGCTGAAACTGTTCCATCCCAAAATTAGTAACTGGAAAGAAAAAAGCATGCTGCTCAGCAGTTGCTTCCTTGAGAGTTGGACTGTGGGGTTGGAGCTTCAAATAACATAGTCAAGATGACAAAAAAATCTCTCACAAAATGAAGCTTATTAGATTCCTGAGTCAAACTATAATCAGATCAAAATTCCTGTGAAACTCTGCCTTGAAAAAACTCTAGCAGAGTTTCTAAGCTACCACTCTGAATGCAGAATCCATAGCTAATTTCACAGCAAAAGTGATGGGAAAATTAAGGGATGATTTGGAGTTTCTCAGAGAGAGAAAGGGAAGGTTCTAAGAAAGATGCTTGGGGATACAAAGGTGCATTGTATACTGTATATAGCAGAGAGACCCTGTGGGATGGTGAATGTTGAAAGATAATGACACTGAAAATGTTGACTCTAAGCTGTGAAGCGTCTTGACATATTTGTCTTCTGCAAGCTGTGGGCAGTCATTGTGAGTTTTTACATTGGCATGTGTCATGGTGTATTTTAGTAAGAAAGCTCTGACAAGAATAAGGAGATGGATTCCAATGAAGGAGATAGGAAGAATGAGGAGTTACTGCAGGCTAAGACAGGTAATACTAAAGACCTCAAGTAGGGCAATGACAGAAGGTAGAGAAGAGTGTTTAGATGTGGCATAAGTTGATGGACAGTGGATTTGGGGGTAGTAGGAGAGGAAAATAGAATTGAGATTTCTAATTTCTGTAATTAGGTGGATGGTACTGTCACTAGGCAGTATATAATAAGATGCCTGGGATTTCTGTTTGGTTTGGTTTGGTTTGATTTGGTTTTTCTTGGAGTGGTGAGTGGAGAAGAGAGATGAAGGTGATTTCAGTTTTGATATGTGATGAATATTCCATTTGAGATCTGGCTATTGGAATATGGAATTTGAAATCAAGTAAATGTGTGCAATTCACCATATCTGAGACCACAGGAGTAGTCTGTTAGCTAGGTCCTTTGTGTCTTTGTATATTTTCCCAAGACTCTGGGACCAAGATCAACACTAATGTAAAGTTCAGAATATATTATATCTTTAGTAAAGATATTACATTTGTTCATAAAGGGGAGAGCAATCATCCACATTAAATTGTTTGAATTTGCAAATCTGCAAATGTTGAATATGTTCCTCTCTGTTCTTGTTGAGAGTTTTTATTTTTTATCATGTCTTTTACTATCTGAGTTCAATTCACCCAAAGAAACTACAAACCTTAAAAAGAAAAAAAAAAATAGTCTTTAAGAATTGATTAGTAGCTTCATTTGCAAATATTTTCTCCCATTCTGAGGGCTGTCTTTTCGTCTTGTTTATGCTAATCTTTCCTTGAATGCTCTTAAGTTGTCTAAGTACCATAGAACACACTTTTGTTTAAATGCTTTTCTGGTTCTAAATAATCATGACTCATTTTCATCAACTATTATGCAAAATATATTTCACAGTTTAAAGAAGGCAATGACCACCCAATATTCTTTTAAAATAAAGACACTGAAGTTCAAAGAAGTTAAATAATTCATAAACAAGAAGCAAGGGCCTGAATACAAGTCCAGGTTTGTCTGACTGCAAAGTATATCCTCATTCAAGTACATTCTGGCTCTTCTTAGGTGAAATAGAACTAAGTATAGGCTAATTGTTCCATGAGAGACTAAGCCTTGAGATCTTATGAAACTGAAGTCATAGCACTTTCAACCTCGCTATTATACCAGGCCGTTTTCATCTTTTGGTAAATTTACTCATCAGGGATCAGAGTGGCTATTGATTGAAGTACTCTGAAAAGAGCGATTTGATTCCATGGTTTTATGTGGTTTTTGTTTTTGTGGCCTCCCCCTAACTCCTCACTGGACTCGACACAACCTTAGCTAACCATAATACTCTCGATCTTAATTTTATGTTGAAAACACAAGGCTAAAAAGAAAAAAATACAAGGCTAAAAAGAAATTAGCTCACATGTTAGGGAGCTCACACTCTTTTCTTTTGTGAATCTTTGGAAAGCATATGTTTGATATTTTAGAAGGGAATCTAATAATTATATTGTTAGAATGCATTATAATTTGTTGATTGCTTTTAAATATAACATGTCATAATTATCACTTATTTCATTTGAATTTAAAATATAAGACCCTATGAGAAGAAGTAAAAAAAAATCCTAGTTCTAAGTGCAATTCTCTAAAGCCAGAGGGCACTAATACGGTTACCCTTGATTAGCTAGCTTGTCACATTATCACCTTCGATAAAGAAAACCCAGAATGGGAGGGTACCATGGGTGTAACAAAACACCATACTTTGTAAATTGATATTCATTCGTAAAAGCATAAGGTAATACCATTATAAAAACACATTGTATCCAATTATGTATTACAGTCACAAAAACAGTTAACAGAAACATCAAAAAGCTATTCTGTAAGCTGTGCCTGACAAAGGAATTTTTTGTTACAATAGCACTAAGGAAACTATTGATGTATTTCATTGTAGTAACCAGTACAGTAATGCCAAATGAGATAAATTCATTAATAGGACACTGAAATGAGAATAGAAAATGACTTAGTCACACCTGTCCAGTTCAGAATACATATTATTTTATGAATTTTTCTTCATTATGCTGACAATGATAACTGGTAGGAAAATAGATAATAAAGGAAGAGAGGTTTTAAAAAAGAAAACATGACAAATACATTATATTTTTGTAAGTCTGCCTAAAGAGTAATCTTATTTAAAAAAATATAAATGAACTTATATGAAAACTAAAAACATGTTATTTGCAAGTAAACAGAAATTTGAGTGGAAATTATGAATATGGAGTATTTATTGCCATTCAGGTTAGGAAAAAAATCCACAACATATATATTATTCACATATAAAAAACCTCTATCACTGAAATTCTCATTTTTATAAATAGTTAAGCATTTTAGTACATAAATACATACTCTCCCCTGGCCCTCTATATCTACAAGCATTTCGGATATAGAGCTGATAATTTTCTCAGTGTTAATAGCGTATTTTTTTTAATTTTTAAAGAATTTTTGTATGAAAATAGTTTTTAAAATAAGTTTTTATGTTGAAACAATGCAAAAAATTATAAAAAGCTTCAAAGTACTATACAAATAACTTTTCTGAACTACTCGATGGTAAATTGCAAACCTGGTGCCCCATCATTCCCCAGTACTTTAGTGTGTATTTCTTACAAACAAGAACATTCTCCTACCAAACCAAAGTAACCATCCAAATTAGGAAATTAACATTGATACCTTGCTACCACCTAATCATCAGACCCTACCCAAGTTTTGCAAGTTTTGCCAGGTGTCCCAATAATTTTTTTTTAATAGCATAAGAACCAATTCAGAAACACTGCTTTTAGTTATAATGCCTCTTTAGTCTTCTTCAGTCTGAAACATTCCCTCCGTCTTTTCTTAACTTTCATGATTTAGTGTCTCTCATTAACAGTGCTTTAATGTACTTCTGGTTTCAATTTATATTTATAATTCAAGGGGATCTTTTTCTTAGAGTATTTCCAGATAAGGTACTATGCTTCTGCGCCTTCTGTGAATATATGTGTGTGGGGTGTGTGTCTTTAGACATTCACAGGGGGAATACTGTAGAGTTTCTGAACCTTTGTCTTTGGGTGGGGGGAACACAATAAAAGCAATGATGCTCAAGGAATAAAATCATGTAAATAATAGATACATCATTTACTAGTTTTCAAGCTTACATAGCCTAGTAGTTTCAAAGTATCATTCATGCTTATACTTGGGAAAGTTTTCCTTTCAATTATTCCTTAATGATTTTTTTCTATGGAGAGTCCAAAAATTGTCATAGATGATAGTGAAATAGAACTCTATTAATAACCCCAAAGAAAATTTGCTCAATAAAATGTTATCTTTTGAGTGAATATACTAGAAACAGTTATATGATTAAAATAATCCACTCAACAAATTTGGTTCTTTAAAATTGAGAGGGCCCTCTTTTTGGTGCTGTGTCATAGTATACTAGGTATTTATTTTACATAAAAATCCAAATCTACTTCTAGGTGAAAATAAAAATGTGAAAACTCACAATGGGCTATGAATATATTGGAAATAGAGACAATTCAGATTTTACAATTAATATGTTTATGGATTCCATAGCTGTTTTCAGCTTCACAAAGAGTCTAGGATCTAAAAGAAGTTGTCGCTACTTCAGACTTATCATTTCTCTAATTGAATCCCTTCTTCTAACAACTCTTAGAGTTCCTTATCTACCAAGTTCATCCATTTTTCCCTTTTTGGATTTGTTCACCAGGGTTTACTTACTTATTGATATTTCCCCAGCAATTCTACTGCAACATGTTTGAAATATTCCTCTCTTAGCCATTCTATTACGACAGCTGATCGAGGAATCACATTTCATGCCTTGTGTTCCCAGGTGGCAGGGCAAATATAAACATTAATATTAGCTTAACCTGTGTTTCCTTTCTTCATATTATTTCATATTTTTATAATTATCACAGACAAATTTACACAACATCATATTTTGGCTCAATTTGAAACAAAGTCACAGTCATAATGTTATCAATGGACAGGCCATATTTTAACTTTAAGGTTTTAGAAAAATTCTCATAAAAATGGAAAATTTTTATTTAAAGATAAAACCCACCATTATTACTAACCATTTGTATGCTGTTACGTTACTTCCATGGAAATGGTTCCTCAATTTCATTTTAAAATATTTTCTTATCCCTTTATTTTTATCTTGACATATGTTTCTTAACTAAATGTATCACTTTTTAATGACAAAGTCAAAGAAATAAGTCATAATACTTTTGGATTTTCTTTAGTTGTTATAAATATTAATTGCCTTAATTTGAAATTATTTTCTTCCCTTGTCATGACTTGGTTATTATATGTAACTTGAAACCACCAGAAGAAGAGAGTGTGTGTGTGTGTGTGTGTGTGTGTGTGTGTGTGTGTGTGTGTGTAGGTTTAAAATTCAAGGCTCAGCTATCAGCCATTGAGAATCCACTAACCATTTATTCTTTTTTGCCTTCATGATGCTCACCAAAGACTCATCTTATTTTAATATTTTGTATCCTATATAATTTTCTATGGGAAAAAATAAGCAAGTGACACAAAATGTCCAGGTCACTTGACAGATATTTCTCATTGTAAATCAATATATCAGCATTCTTGTTTACTTATTGAATACTCCCCTGTATGCTGGGCACTGCTTTAGGCACGGGAGATTCAGCAGTGACAAAACAGAAAAAATTCCTTTTCTGAACAGAACTTATGTTCTCCTGAGGAGATCATCTCCAAGCAAACAAAAAGTCAATACAATTTAGAGAACCATAAGTGTGAAAAATCAAACAGAAGAGTGAAATGGTATAAAGGTTAACGGGGAGCAACCTTATATGGTGTGATCGGGAAAAGCCTCCAAGGAGGCACCATTTGAAGAAAGATAGGAATCCTAAGGAAGCTCTAGCCTGAAAAGATTTGAGGTAAGAGAATTCCAGAGAGAAACAGTGCAAAAGCACCAAAATGGGAGCAAATTCATTTTTGGACTACCCTGCAAAATTAATTAAGAGAGTAATTCTGCTATGAGGACAAATTTTATCATAGAAGTTAAAGGTTTTTTTCTTTTTGGTTATCTAGTTTTTTCCAGATATTCAATGTCCTCAATTATTACACACAATCAAGAATGACTGTGTCAATGAGTTTTAAGCAAATGTGTACCTTAGGAAAGGAACAGTGTGAAAAAATTGATAATACTAAATTCTATTTAATAACAGAAAGAATTTGTCCTAGAATCTGCACATATCAAAATGTCTCTATCAGTTTACTTTAAAAAGAGACATTTTAATGTATGTTATGTCATAATTCTTCACATTTTTACATTTTTCATAGCTTGCCAGGCATTTAGACTTTAAGACAGAAGATGAAAAGAAGAGAAAATCACTGAGGACCCGCTAAAGATTTGACATCTTGTTTGTGTCCATGAGGAAATCATGAGCTATCTCTTCTTGGAGTAATTATTAAAAAGCTAAAATTGTTTTTCCTAAAACTATATTTCTTCCTTTATTTTCATTAGAAGTGTAAAAATAAAGGATAATAGAAAGCTCTCATATATCTCTCTATTACAGGTCTAGATTGGGGATCAGAAGGTACTACGTATAATACATAGTAAAAACAGAGTTTATCTTTGTTCACGACAGAACTTTCTGCACTTCTCATTTTTATAGACATCAAAACTAGGATAAATTTCACCATATATTATGCATGGCCTTGGTTCTTTTGATTTCTGTCTGTAAGGTAAAAAATAAGCATACTAGATTGAAAATAATTTTGCAGATTTTTTAAATGTAAAAACTGTAACAGCTATACAAATTGTACAAGTATAACAGTCTACCGAGGAGACCCCGTGTCATTTCCACACATCTTTACAAGTTTTTTTTAAAATGCCAAACAAAGTTAAATGCATATTATTCTACTTATTTGAATTCTGTTTGATACTGGGCCACTGTCTCACAGCCTATAGAATACCCATGCACCAATTATGAGCATTGTTACTCATTACTCTGAACTGTTCACACATCTATCTCATATAAAGTCCATATTACCCATCTATGGTCAGGCTTTATATTTAAAATTTATATTTTAAAAATACATATTTAAAAACCTGACAACCTGTGTCAGATTTATTTTTTATTTCATATCAAAACTGTTATTTAAGAGCAGAGGGGAAAGGATTCTCCTCCACACCATCAATATTTTCTCTTTGACCCAAATGTTCATGTTTAGGTGAAGGAGACAATTGCTCTTTCACCGTAGTTTAGTGTGTAATTAGCCTTGTTTCCACTCTACTTTAAAAGTAGACATTTAAAAGATGGGGGATGGGGCTTCCCTGGTGGCGCAGTGGTTGAGAATCTGCCTGCCAATGCAGGGGACACGGGTTCGCGCCCTGGTCTGGGAAGATCCCACATGCCGCGGAGCAACTGGGCCCGTGAGCCGCAACTACTGAGCCTGCGCGTCTGGAGCCTGTGCTCCGCAACAAGAGAGGCCGCGACAGTGGGAGGCCCGCGCACCGCGATGAAGAGTGGCCCCCGCTCGCCGCAATTAGAGAAAGCCCTCGCACAGAAACGAAGACCCAACACAGACAAAAATAAATAAATAAAACATGGCGGATGGAAATGCATTTGCAGTAGATTGATGCTGAACAAGTAACACTTTCAACCATATTCGCATTTCTGTTTGTGCCCCCAACGTGGAAGAGGTGCCTTCCAAGACTATGCATAGTGCTTTGGCTTAGAGAAAGACCACTCAAAAGTGCAGGGTATCTATCCAGATATGGTGACATTCCTCCTTTTCATGTTCTCTCCTTGTCTTCCACTTATGGAGGAATGAATAGATGTTTTATCTCTATGTATATATTTAAATTAAATCCGTATAATTATTGAAAGCTTTATATTGCCCTGACAGAATTTTCAAACATATCTATGTAACAAAATGTACTTGAGAGTATTGTATTGATATACTGGCTGAAAAAAATCAATGAAATTCAGTGTAGTTTGCTTAGAGAAGGAATATAAAAAGAAAAAAAATAAAATTAAGTTTTGGTTCAGCAAACGAAAGGTCTCTAAATCCTGCTGATATGTTTCAAAAATTAATCACTGTACTCAATATTTTTCAGCAATACTGCAGGAGGGTTAAAATAGCAACATAGTACTTTCAATATTTTAACTGTAACATATACAAGTCATAATTATTTATTTGAGTAAAAAAATCCCCACTTTAAATAATTTTTGACTTTCAAAGATTTTTTTTTCTGTACAGCACAAAATTTTATCATTAGACATAAATAAGGCAAAGCAGGATGAAACAATTTTATTAAACTAAACATTGAATAAAATGTTGGAGATTAGTTTTTACATAAAAAATATTCTGTATTTTTATGTAAACCAGATTTTAAACAGACTATTAAAAAGGTACAGTTTGAAAGAATGTATAAATATAAATTTTCTGCCAAATCATTTTAGGATCTCTAGAAATATTTTAATCATTTTTATGAAATATTTTTGTATATTTTTGATTTAAAAACTGAAAATTATCTCAAACCATAAATTAACTTGAAATGTTAAGCATTCTATTAGGTTGAACCTTTTGAAACTGTTGATTGTTTGGGGGCTATAAAAATGTCAGTTTCTTAAGTTTCAATGCAGTAACTTCCTGGTGAGTATGTTAAGCTATGAGAAGAATCTTAAATGGACTCTTCCCACCTTTACTTGTAATTACACAGTTTTATAAAGCAGATACATTCTTAATATGAATCTCTTATAATACACTGTACTTTTTAGCCTCTAGAAAAAAATTGTAGAAAAATTAACTCAATCATAATGACAAAGCAAAGCCAAAATAAAAATAGCTGTCTTTTTCCAACTAGTGAAAAATCACAATTCAAATTTAGAAAATACTCAGCCACTTACTTTGGTAGAGTTTTCAAGTGATTTTCTCTTAACTCCAATATCCGCAATTTGGCAAGTCTGTAGAAATAAATTTAAAAATTGCTTCTTAATATTTCTCTATAAAACAATATTCTTATGGTAAAGTAAACTGTTACTTTATTATCCAAACAACTATGTCCAAACATTACATACCATGGTTACAGATTTTTAAGAATTATGCAAATTGGTTATGAGTAAGGTTGCATCAACATTGGAGAATAACAAATATCCCTTTCCTAAAAATAAAGTTCTTTCAAAGATATCATTGAGACCAAGTCATCTAAATCTCCTATGTTTTATAAAATTATATTGACTGTTGTTTGATTGTATGCATTCAACAGATTATTGAATATCTACTAAATACTAGATGCTGCATTCACTGAAACATGGTGATACTTCCCCTCAAGAGACAATAAATGAATTTGTAATGCAAATAATATAGCATAGTGGTTAAAACCTTGAGCTTTGTGGTCAGACAGATCTGGGGAAAATTCAGACTCTTTCATATCCTATCTGTTTTTTGCCATGTGACACTGGGCAAATTAATTAACTCCTCATAACTCCAGTTTCCTCATCTATAATGAGTATGTGACAATAGCACAAAATTTATAGGGTTTTGAATATTAAATGATGTCACACTTGTAAAGCATAATGCCTGGCACACCATAAGTTTTAGTATGTGTTAGGTTATTACTATTATCTTTAACTGAAAAATGGGGAAAGTGCTATAATATACCATATTTAATTGACTCTGAGATTAACATCTGAACATTTCAAGTGGATGCACATTTAAAAATTTATAGTATCATCTATCATATGACAGTACTGGAGTTGGGATAATCTTGTGAAGGGGATGAGAAGTGTTCACAGTTTCTGTTGCTTGCATAACATTTGTAATTAGAAATGCATCTCACATTTAAGTATTTGTTAGTGTTTGCAATCTGGGACATGCTATTGTTACTAATGCCTATACTGAGCTTTAAAATGTACTCAGTTGAGGCTACTTTAGGACAAATATTAATTGAATTATCCAAATCCTTAGTGATATGGGAATATTTCACTATTTGAACTATACAATTCACCTACAGGGTCCCATATTTACTGTGCTTTTAGATATTCAACTAGTTCTCTTCTCCTTTCCTTTTTGTTTTGAGTTCTACCAAATTTCCAATTTAATTTTAATCTTATAACTCAATCTTTATTTGAAATAAAGTGATTTAGTTCTTCAGAGCATGGGTATATCACTAGTAAAAGAAGTTTCTTAAACATTTATATATCTCAAATCTTCTTAATATTTGTACTATTGTAATAATATTTTATGACTCAGTTTGGCCTTTAGGGGCACTAAATCTCAGGTTTTGGAAAGTATCTTAAAACATTCTTTTGTTAAATTATCCAGCTGAAAGTTATAGAGCCTTTTAGATTACAATAATAAAATAGAGCATTTTTTTGGCAGACAATTCACATAAAATTGAATTCTAATTTCTAAGTGGTTTTGGTTTTGATATTATGTTATCTGTTTGCCCAAATTTCTTCCCCTATATTAGGACTAGTAAAAAAGAACTGACAAAATGCAAGACAAAAAAGTGTGTCTTAGGGAGATAAATATTTCCTGATTTAATAAACCAAAGGTATATTTGTAGTGTTGTCATCAGTACCAGAAGGAAAATCTATTTTATGTGGACAAATGGTGAAGTATCAATTCATTTAGAAACTAGGTAAATGCTCTTTTGAATATCTGTGAATTTTCAGAACTGTCCAAGTGTATGGTATTCATTGGTATTGTGAAATCATGATCTACAAAAGTAAGGGAATTTGGAAAAAACTTTCGAGGTGATTTCTGTATGCAAATGCAGGCTGCTACCTGTTAAGGGACTTCATTATTCCACTGGGTTCTTCTTAATGTCATATATTAGCTTCTGCCAACAGATTGGTGTCGAGTTATACTCAGTCAGTTATTTGAACAATTTTAAAGATGATCATTTAGAAAAATGCAGTTAACAATAAACTTAAAATGTCTTAACTTTCAAGATATATCTTTTAAATTTAAAATAGCCAAGACATGGAAACAAAGTTTCCATTGACAGATAAATGGATAAAGAAAATGTGTGCATATATATGTATGCATGTGTGTGTGTATATATATATATATATATATATATATATATATATACATATATAAAGCCATAAAAAAGAAGAAAATCCTGCCATTTGCAACAACATGGATGGACCTTGAGGGCATTATGCTGAGTGAAATAAGTTGGGCAGAGAAAGACAAATACTGCATGATCTCACTTACATGTGAAATCTAAAAAGAAAAAAAAAAAACCTCATAGAAAAAGAGATCAGATGTGTGGTTACTAGAGGATGGGGTGGGTGGGGTGGGGGGAATTGGATGAAGGTAGTCAAAAGATACAACTTTACAGTTATAAGATAAATAAGTACTGGGGATGTAATGCACAACAGTATTACTATAGTTAACACTACTGTATGGCACATGGTATATTTGAAAGCTCCTAAGAGAGTAAATTCTAAAAATTCTCATCACAAGGCAAAAAACTTTTTCTTTGTAATTATATGAGGTAATGGATGTTAACTAAATTTATTGTCCTAATCATTTTGTAATAAATTGGTCATTACTATGTTATATACCTTAAACTCATACAGTGCTATGTGTCAATTATATCTCAATAAAACTGAAAGAAAAAAGTTCACTCTAAAACATCTAGAAAACATTGAAAATATAAAGATGAAAATAAAAATCATCCATAATTTCACTTCCAAGGAAATAGTCTTTTATTTCATGTACATTCATATTAGTATGGAAAACACAGTTTACATATAGCTACGATATGCTTTGAACATAACATCATAGGAATTTAAAGATATTCCTCTAGGCAAGATTATAAATTGCTACATGGTATTGTCATATGTATGTACCATAATATATTCAACCAATCTCCTAGATGGATGTGTGCTTCCATATTTTTCATATTGTAAATAATGATAAACATCCTTGTCCATAAATCCTAGTGTGATACATGATGATATGATACATTTCTAGAAATGAATTACAAAGGCAGTGGTTGTAAATATTTTCAAATCTTTTAAAGCACACTGCCCTGCAAGGAGTATATAACATTCTGCAGTTTCATCAGCAGTGTGAGGTTATCTCTTTCCTCATAGTCTATAAACAGCTTTACACTTTTTATAACATGCTAGAGCACAAAGGCCTTTTATTGTCATATTAATTTGTACTATTTTTATTATTTATGATGATAAACATTTTTTGTGTTGCCAATTTGTACATTTATTATGAACTGCCAGTATGTGTCATTTACCCATTTTTTTCTAATGAGAACTTTAACTTCATACTCATTTGTAAGAATTCTTTATAAGTTAAGGATATAATTTACTTTCCATATTCGGTGGAAATATTTTCCTATTTATTGTTTTACCTTAATTTAAAAAATATTTTCTAATATTATTTTATTTTAAAAGCATTTTATGAGTTCAAATCTATCCATTTATGATATTTTCTTTTGTTTCTATGCTATAAAGGTATTTTCCAACCCAAGAGTCAAAAATATTCATGTGCATATTTTTCCAGATCATTTCTGATTTTATTTTTTTATATTTAACTCTTTAATTCATCTGGAATTTGATTATTAATGACATGTAAAGACCTAACTTTATATTTTGCAAAATGTTTCATTAATTGACATGGTCTCATTTACTGAACAAGAATGAGGGTGTCTTTAATTCCAATGGTCACTTTTGAAGCCTCATCTACTGGTGCTGGTACAGTACTTACCTAAAGTGAAAGAAAATTGTATCGTTTAAACTTCTTATTCTTACCTTCCAAAATTGGCTGGAAGAAATTCAAGAAAGGCATCATTCAGGTAGAGCTGGGTCAGGTTTAGAAGCTGTGTGAAGCCATCAGGGAGTCTAGAAAGGAGTTAAAGGTTTAGTCATTGCATAGATGTTGCCATAGAAACAGAACAAAAATATATATCTCTAAGGAGAAAAAATAGAAGTGTAATACATTTTCAACTCTCCTTTGGTATCACAGTAATGGAAGAATTTACTGAGCATGTTGTTACAGCTTGAAAATTTTGCCTGTTATTTAAATAAATTGGCATTCACCCACCTCCACACTGCTTTCCTATGCTGAGATTTATGTCATTGCCAAAGTCAGAGACATCATTTCTTACTGTTGCCCTAACCTTATGCACACCAGTGAGATATTTTTATGGAAATTTCAAGTTGTATGACATGTTTTGTAATTTTAAATTTAATGTTCTTTCTCAATAGCATAGTCACATATATAGTCAGGCAATGCTATCTACTCATTCAGTTAATCATTAAAATTTGTCTACAGTTTGTGACAATGATGACTAAAGCTGCCCAACATGAAAAGGGAAGGATTATTTTGTCCCTTTAACTGATAATTTCTTTAATGCAGGCCCAACATACATGTACATTATAATTCAAATTGATCCAATTCATGTGCATTGAATAAGAACACTGTCACAGTAATTAAACTGAATCCTAAAGACTTTAAGAAGAATTAAAAGAGTTGAGAAAATATCCCATGGGAAAATCTTACTAGTTAGATAAAATAATTATTTGAAATGTTTAAATCAGTTTTACCAAAAAGATTTAACTCCAGGATTTTTCTTAAAAGGATATATATTTTTTTAATAATTAAATTTCTACTTAAAAATTTTAATGTCTTTATCTAGGCTTTAGACAAGACCATGTTGTTTCACAAAATACCTCTAAATACTGTTCAAATCTGCCTTCCCCTAAAATTCCAACCTATCTCCTTCCTTGAATTTACTGACAAAACTTTTTAAAGAGCTGCCTCTACTCACTACTTTTTACTTTACTCTGCAAGCTATTGCTTTCTGGCATCTACCCTAACTTTATTACTGAAACTGCACTCACCAAAGGCTCTTAAGTCCTAATTCCATTAACTTCATTTCTTTTCGTAACCCACACTGCCTAGCAACGGTTGCCAACACTGACTGTTCTCTCCTTCTGGACTTCTAATATATTCTTCCTGCTCTTCCCCCTACTCCTGGAACACTATATCTGAGTTTCATTGCACGGTTTCTCTTCCTCTGACCAATCTTTGGTTATGAAATGATTTATGTATATAAAAGAGTATAGCAGAACACTCTATGACATAAATCACAGCAAGATCCTTTTTGACCCACCTCCTGGAGAAATGGAAGTAAAACCAAAAATAAACAAATGGGACCTAATGAAACTTAAAAGCTTTTGCACACCAAAGGAAAGCATAAACAAGACGAAAAGACAACCCTCAGAATGGGAGAAAATATTTGCAAATGAAACAACTGACAAAGGATTAACCTCCAAAATTTACAAGCAGCTCATGAAACTCAATATCAAAAAAAAAACAACCCAATCCAAAAATGGGCAGAAGACCTAAATAGACATTTCTCCAAAGAAGATATACAGATTGCCAACAAACACATGAAAGAATGCTCAACATCACAAATCATTAGAGAAATGCAAATCAAAACTACAATGAGATATCACTTCACACCAGTCAGAATGGTCATCATCAAAAAATCTACAAACAATAAATGCTGGAGAGGGTGTGGAGAAAAGAGAACCTTCTTGCACGGTTGGTGGGAATGTAAATTGATACAGCCACTATGGAGAATAGTATGGAGGTTCCTTAAAATACTAAAAATAGAACTACCATATGACCCAGCAATCCCACTACTGGGCATATACCCTGAGAAAACCATAATTCAAAAAGAGTCATGTACCACAATGTTCATTGCAGCTCTATTTACAATAGCTAGGACATGAAAGCAACCTAAGTGTCCATCGACAGACGAATGGATAAAGAAGATGTGGCACATATGTACAGTGGAATATTACTCAGCCATAAAAAGAAATGAAATTGAGTTATTTGTGGTGAGGTGGATGGACCTAGAGTCTGTCATACAGAGTGAAGTAAGTCAGAAAGAGAAAAACAAATACCGTATGCTAACACATATATATGGAATCTAAAAAAAAAAAACAACGTTTCTGAAGAACCTTAGGGTCAGGACAGGAATAAAGATGCAGACATAGAGAATGGACTTGAGGACATGGGGAGGGGGAAGGGTAAGCTGGGACGAAGTGAGATAGTGGCATGGACTTATTTATACTACCAAGTGTAAAATAGATCGCTAGTGGAAAGCAGCCGCATAGCACAGGGAGATCAGCTTGGTGCTTTGTGACCACCTAGAAGGGTGGGATAGGGAGGGTGGGAGGGAGATGCAAGAGGGAGGAGATATGGGGATATATGTATATGTATAGCTGATTCACTTTGTTATAAAGCAGAAACTAGCACATCATTGTAAAGCAATTATTCTCCAATAAAGATGTTAAAAAAAAATAAAAGAGTATATATGTACCCACAGTATAATTTAATAAATAGAACCAGTACATTTTACACCCTCTAGGTGTCCCTCCCTGACTACATCTATTTGCTCCACAAATTCCTGAATGATGTTTACTTTTCTGCTTTTTAAGGAGTTTTACCACACCTATTTAAATCCCTAAAAAAAGAAAAAAAAAGTCACATGGTTTTGCAGGTTTTGAACATTATATAAATCAAATCATACTATGAATATTTTTCTGAGACTTTTAATAATTCATATTATTAAATAATTCACTGATCAGTTAAATGAAATTCATTCATTTTGATGTAGATGACTGATCACCATAGCATAGTATTCCATTGTATGAATATACCACTATTTATTTATCATTCTCCATCTAATTGAACATTACAGCTGTTTCTAGTTTTTTGTTTGTATTTCTATTATATGTTCTATTTATTTTTAACATATATTCTGGTGTACAAGAGTTTACTTAAGTTATATTGCTGGTTACAAGAGATTAATGTCCCTATGAATAGGTCTCAGCTAATGACTAGAAGGAGTATAAATACCTCAGCGCCCTCACCCATTGTGCTTAACAACTCTGTGATATGTGTTTAACCTGTTTCCCAGAGTTTCCCAGAAAGATGAAGGTCCAGTGGTTCATACTAGTAAATAGCTTGATAACATATCCTTAACTGGTATTTTCTTAGATCATTTTCTAAATATATTGCTTGAATTATTTTCTAAACTTTTCTGCTGGGGAACCCAAACTAAACACAATTAATATTTGTATATCAATTTGGTAGGAATTCTTTATACACTCTTAAGATGCTGATCTTATATGGATTATTTTTGCTACAAATATCTTGGTTCAATTTGTATTTTGGAGTTGGATTGTTTGTATCTGGCTTCATAGAGGATGTTTCCATAAATTTGCTCCCAAAGGGAGGTAGGATTCGTAAAAACAGAAAAGAGAGAGAAAGGAGGCAGGGGAAGAGTGAGGGGTTCTATAACGTAGAGGTAAGAATTCACCTGAGATGGGTGACAAAGGGAAGATGAGTTCTAGAGGGAATACTTTATGTATAAGAGTATAAGAAATTAAGATTTGAGAATATCAGTAGGGGACAGGATTTATAGGATACTTAATGCTTGATGCAAAGGTTTGAACTTTATCCTATAAGATTATAAAGAATTTATTGTAGATCTTTGTTTTTCTCTATTTTTTCCTTTCTTATAATACATTAGAGCTCATATCCTGATAGTAAAATAGTTTTTATGATAATGGCACAGATGTCCAATAGATTACAATTCAATTTAACTACTATCTTACTTTGATGTCTTTTTCGTTCCTATAGTCATTTGAGAAAGGAAATCATTTACGACTATTCAAAAAAGAAGATTAATATGTGTAAAATGAGAAGAATGTTAAAACTTTTTATAATAATTTATTTTAACATTGTAACTATTAAAAAATAAAAATCCTTTAAAAATACTAATTTTCTAGTTATAGGGACAGTTTGAACTACTCAGCTTACCTTAGTCTATTTTTCCACACATGTATGCACTAAATGGTATTACATTGTACTACTTCTTTTGATAAAAAATATATTTCTTTAGGCTGCTTCTCTGGCAAAGTTTATGATGTAAGAAAATCTGGCTTTTACATAGAACATTTCTCTAAGGATTTAAGAATTGACTACACTGGGCAGATTCCAAATGCAAAATTGGACTGCCAAAAATAAGTTATATGAAAAAACCAGAATACAAAGTAAGAAAGTTTTTTCAGTCTGCTTATAAACAACAATGTGTTGACATTGTATATCGAATCTTTCTTCTCTAAAAATGTAGAATTAAAGGGTATATTTATACAGTGTGTCTTGTTTAATAGCATGTGTATTTTTTATTTCAATTTACTTAAATAAGAATTTGTTGAATGGTTACTCTGCACTGAGATTCAAAATTAATGCTTTCTTCCTCACCTTCCCCACAGCATTATGTTCATAGATTTAGCAAAATGCTTATAACAATTATATTTTATACAAGTTTTGGGAATTTTTTATTCCTGGAATAAATTATACATTCTTTGAGGGCAAGGAATTTTTTTAATCTCCTCAATAATCTAGTATTGTAGTTTGAAAACATATTATTTGAAAATATATATTCAGTAGGTCTGCTAAAAAGATATTCAACTTTATTCATTATTAATTTTATGGTATGATTTTGTAGCTTTAATAGTGACAGTGGTCCCACTTGTCAACATCACAACTTCCAGAGGAACATACAAGGACCTGCAAGGAAGAAGATATTCCTTAGCAAGCTAGATAAACTCAATGAAGATGAAAGTCATGGGCTGTCTTTTTCCTCCTCCAAGATACTCAATGAAATCCAACATTTTACACTAAGTAAGGTAACTCTAATGAAAGGTTTTCACATTCCTAAAGGCTTTCACATTCCTAAAGTAACTGGTGGTTTTCCACATTTGACTGATTTATTTAAAAATTCAAAGTATTTTTAAAAATATATACTGGTAAATAATTCTCTCTCTAAGGAAATATTTTCATTTTATTAATGGCTGAAATTAAAAGTGGAGAAAAGGGAACTCTCTTACACTGTTGGTGGGAATATAAATTGGTACAGCCACTATGGAGAACAGTATGGAGGTTCCTTAAAAAACTAAAAATAGAACTACCATATGATCCAGCAATCCCACTCCTGGGCATATACCCAGAGAAACCAGAATTTGAAAAGATACATGCACCCCAATGTTCATTTCAGCACTATTTACGATAGCCAGGACATGGAAGCAACCTAAATGTCCATCAACAGAGGAATGGATAAAGAAGATGTGGTACATATATACCATGGAATATTACTCAGCCATAAAAAATAACAAAATAATGCCATGTGCAGCAACGTGGATGGACCTAGAGATTGTCATACTGAGTAAAGTAAGTCAGACACAGAAAGGCAAGTATCACATGATATCGCTTACATGTGGAAACTAAAAAAAAAGGGTACAAATGGATTTATTTACAAAACGTAAGTAGAGTCACAGAGGTAGAAAACAAACTTATGGTTACCAGGGGATAAGGTGGGGGAGGGATAAATTGGGAGATTGGGATTGACATATACACACTACTAAATATAAAATAGCTAACTAATAAGAACCTGCTGTACAGCACAGGGAACTCTACTCAATACTCTGTAATGGCCGATATGGGAAAAGTACCAAAAAAATAAATAAAAGAGGGGATATATGTATATGTATAACTGATTCACTTTGCTGTACACCTGAAACTAACACAAACTGTAAATCAACTATACTCCATTAAAAATTTTTTTAAATTAGCATATTCAAATTGCAATAAAGAGAGCACACTAGAATCAGACACCCAAAATGTTTAGTGCTTGAGCACGTGGGCATTGATGTCAGAAGACCTAAGTTTGAATCACAATTCTTTCAATTACTTATCTCTGTGACTTTTACAGATCACTTAATCTTTGTAAGACTCAGTTTCCTTCTTTATAAAATGATCATACTAATATCCACTTCCAGAGTTGCTCCAATGAGTAAATGATTACCCACCCCATATTAAGAACTCACTAAATGGGAGCAATTGTATTACTTTTCCTTGGTATTGTTTTTATTCTGATCTTTCAATATTAACTAGAATACTAATTTAAATACTTCTATCAGTGCTAATTTTATTGTTGGAATAGGCAGATTAAGATTGGCTGCAGACATCCTTGTCTCAACATTTTTCTTTTCTAATTGCATTTACTTTAGAAGTTTAATGAAAACATATTACAGGCATTTGACCTCCATTAGAGCAGTTAAACCAAATTAAAATACAGGTGCTATAAGTTTTGATTAAGGAGCCAATGTAAAATCTCCTACTCTAATTGGAAAGATATTTTACATCTAAACATTTTAATTTATAACCTTAAAGTTATAAAATTAACCTAATATTATCAGAGAACATTTAGAAAATAAAGAGAAAAGAAAAATGTTGCTCATAATTCCACCTCCTTAACACAATTATTATTACCATTTCATGTATTTAATTTTGATCTAATTTCCAATTAATTATTTTAACATCACTGCAAACTTGTATCATGATTTCTCCCTTTACTTTGTAATTATCTTTCAATTTTGCTGTATAACCAGAGTGACTACATAATCTATCATTCAAACTAGGACACTTTTGAGTGTTGAAAGGGAACTATTATTAATCATGCCACATCAAGAGGTATAAACTGGGATGACTTGAGCAAACAGAGACATATGGTCACCCTATAAATAATCTTTATAACCATCCAGTAGATGTACCATAATTTATTAGCAATTTCCTTATTGTTGAGCATTAAGAATGTTCAGATTTTTCAAATTGTATCTTTTAATTTAAACCAAAATCAAAATGTTTCTTCAGGATTTGTGAAATATAATAAAAGGAGCCCAGGAATTTAAATACTATCTTTATGCATTTCCATATGTAAAAAGTTACGTAGATAATATTTATCTACTTCATAATTGCCGTGAAGATGAAAATGAAATAATCTAAAAGCCTGAGACATACTAGGTTCTCAATAAATGTTGGTCCTTACTTTCTCATTGAGAAGTTGTTATTTCAATTTTATTGTAATAATTTTCACCAGTGACTTGGTTAAGGCATTCAGACTATACTATAAAGTTCACATCTAAAACTAAAACTAGTACGCTAACACTTAAAACTATAACCTTCATATTCTAGGGTTTTCATGACTTAACTACTTTGTAGATTTCTTGTATCTAAGAACATAAACAGAAAAGCTATAAAGAAAAGTAAATGAAACCTAAGTCTATTTTTCAATAGAGCAAATTGATAATCTCTGGTATAACTGATCAAGTAAAAAAAGAAAGAAGACAAAAATTATTGATACCAGGAATGAAACAGAGAGCATCACTAGAGATATTATAGATATTAAAGGGCTAATAAAAAAATATTATGAAAAATGAGGTACCAATAAGTTTGAAAACATATGAAATGTACACATTCCTAATAAACACAAACTACCATAAATCACTGAAGAAAAAATAGGCAATTTGAATAGTACTATACAGGAAAAAAAATTTCAGACTAATATTCTTCATGAATATAGATGGGAAAATCCTTACAAAATATTATCAAATCAGAGCCATTAATTTATAAAAAGTGTAATACTTCATGACCAGGTAGGGTTTATTTATATCATCATGTCAATAGATATTTTTTTAAGAAAAACTTTGACAAAATTCAACGTCTATTGACAGGAAAAAGTCTCAGGAAAACAGATTTCAAAGATTTGGCAGATTCTAAGGCAGACCCCATAATCTTCGCTTTCAGAATTTCATGCCCTGGTAAAATCTTCTCTTCTTGAGTATTGGTAGGACTTGTGACTTGCTTCTAATCAATGGAATGTGGCAAATAGGATAGGATGTCATTCTCATAACTATATTACATTATGTGACTCCATCTTGCTACGATACTCATTCTACTCTGCTGCTGGCCTCGAAGAAACAAGATGCTATGTTATGAACTGCCTATGGAGAGGGTCACCTGGCTGGGAATTGCACCAGCCTTTAGGATGCAAAAGTGGCCTCTAGCTGTCAGTCAGCAAAATTCTGGGGCTCACAGGTTTATAACAGCAAGAAAATGAATTCTGCCAATAACCTGAGTGAGCTTGAAAATGTATTTCTCTCCATTTGAGCCTCCAGATGAGACTGCAGTTTGACTGATCCCTTGATGGTAGCCTGGTGAAACTCTCAAACAAGGAACCCAGCTAGAGCATGACCAGATTCCTGACCCACAGAAACTTAGAGATAGTAAATATGTGTTGTTTTAAGCCACAAAGTATGTGGTAATTTCTTACAGACAGCATTATAAAACTAACACAGATTTTGGTATCTGGTATTGGGATTCTGCTGTAATAAATTCCTAAAAAATGTGGAGTGGCTTTGGAACCAGGAAGTGGTCAGAGATTGCATGACTGTTGAAGAGCATCATAGAGAAAGCCTTGATTTTCTTGAAAAGTTTGAAAGTAGAAATCTAAACTTTGACAGCCCTGCTGGTAAAAGCTCAAAAGGAAGTGAGAAATGTATTATATTAAATTCCCTCAGCCTGATAAAGGGAATGTATTAAAAAAAAAAAAAGAATAAGTAACAATCATATATAATGGTGAAAGTCTGAATGCTTTCTCCCTAAGATTGGGAACAAGGCAATAATATCTGTTTTCACTTCTTCTATTCAACATTATACAGGAGGTCCTAGCCAGGACAATAAGACTAAATAAATAAATAAAAGAAGTACAGATTGAAAAGGATGAAATAAAACTGTCTTTATTCACAGGTAACATGATAGTCTACATAGAAAATCGCATCCTTTCCCCCACAAAGCTACAAAGTATTTACTAGTACTAATAAGTGAATTTATTAAAGTTGCAGGATATAAGGTCAATATACAGTAATCAATTATATTTTTATGATAGAAAAATTATTTGTAATTGTCCCCAAAACATGAAATACTGGAATAAGATGAACAAAACTTGTAGAATATTTGTAAACTTAAATCTACAAAACATTGATAAACATTTTTTAAAGATCTAAGTAAGTATAGAGATATATTATGTTCAGGGAAAGGAATACTCTATATTTTTGACATGTCAATTCTGCCCAAATTGATCTACAGATTCAATAAATCCTTATCAAAGTTTCACATTTTTTGGCAAGCTGATTATAAAAGTTATATGGAAAAGCAAAGGGCATAGAAGAGACCAAATAATTTTGATAAAGAAGAACAAAGTTGAAGGACTCACATTCCCTGACTGTGTGAAATACTACAAAGCTACAGTAATTAAGATAGTATAAAACTGGTGTTAGGAGAGGCATATAGATTAACATAAAAAGTAGAGAATTCAGAAATGGATGCAAACACATATGATCAATTGATTTACAAAACAGGTACTCAGATAATTTTATAAAGAAAGGATAATCTTTTCAACAAATGGTACTGGAACAATTGGATATCTATATGCAATAAATAAATAAAAAAGAGAACCACAACCCTCACACCTTACATATATATTTACAAAAATCAACTTTAAATGGATCATAGACCTAAATGTAAAACCAAAACTACAAAAGTTCCAGAGGAAAGCATAGGGGAAAATCTTTATGACTATGAATTTAGTAATGATCTCCTAGACAGGGACAAGAAAAATAAACTATAAAAAAATTATAAATAGGGCTTCATCAAAATGAAAATTGTTTTATATTTGAAAGTCACTATTTAGGAAGTGAAAAGATAAGTCATAAGAGCAAACAAATATCTGATTTTTAGCCAGAATTTATAAAGAATTCTTATAATTCAATAATAAAAAGACAATAAATATGAACAAAAAATCTGAACTTTTAACAAAGAAGCAATGCAGATTGTAAATAAATACAAGGAAAGATGCTAATTTGACATTTATACTATAAATTAAAACTACAGTGAGATATGACAATGAGATACTATATCTACTAGACTGGCTAAAATAGAAAAAAAAAAAAAAACGGACAGTACCAAATTCTGACAATAATGAGGAACAATGGAAACTCATATTGCTGGTTGGAATGCACAATGAAATAGTTATTTTGGAATACAGTTTGGAAATTTCTTATAAGGTTATGCATACATGTACCATACTACACAGAAAACTACTCCTAGGTGTTTACCCAAGAGAAGTGAAAACAGATGCTTACACAAACACCTGTACAGAAAGGTTTATACCCACTTTATTCATAATAGCCCCAAACTGGAAACAACTTAAAAGTCTATCAACTGAGGAATAGATAAACAAATTGTGTTATATTCATACAATGGAATTCTACCTAGAAATAAATGGGAATGCAGTACCAATTCTTGAAATGGCAGGAATAAATCTCAAAATCACTGTGTTAAGAAAAAAAAACACAAAGTATGACACCATTTATATGATATTTTGGAAAAGGCAAAACCATGGGGACAGAAGTCAGATCAGTGGATGACTGGGCTGAGGGAACTTTTTGGGATGATGGAAATAGTCTATATCTTGATGATTATGGTGATTCCATAACTATATACATTTGTCAAAATTCACTGAGCCGTACACCTAAAAGAGTGAATTTTACTGTACGTGAATTATTGGGTCAGCCAAAAAGTTCATTTGGGTTTGTCCATAAATCTTAGGGAAAAACCCAAACGAACTTTTTTGGCCAACCCAATATATCTTAAAAAAAAAAAAACAACGCTGACTTTAAAATTGATATACTATTTAAATTGACTTTTTTTTTTGAGTAATTTTTTAATGAATTCCCAAACTTGCTTTTAGTGTTAGACATTTTTTGATGAAATCAGTTATATTCAGTTATCTTTTAAAAAGTTAAATATATGAAAGGAATTCAGAGACATAGCCAATAAAACTATAGATTTTAAGCTTTTTAAATATGTAATTTATCATCTGACTTCCACTCTCAAAGACCTGACCACGATTCCTAAATACAATGAGCTATTAGAATTAAAGAACTAGAAATCAAAATAATTCATCATCTGCCCTGGATTATGATTTAAGTCAAGGACATGTCTATAGTCTTGTTGTGATAAGTTAGCAATATTTATTTCTTTTATGAGAAAGTTGCATTTTGGTCTAAGTGTTTTGGAGAATACTTTTCATATTTCTTTTCCCCCCACCATATTCTACATTTGAGGTAGAATATGGTTTATTCAAACATAGTTTATTCCTTGATGTTCCACACTTTCTACTAAAGGCCTCAAATTATTTCACAAACCATTCACTGTAAAGAGCCTCATCTAAACTTCTACCTCATTCTTTTACATTCTATTTCATTTCTAGTTTCACCTACACCCTCTTCTCATGATCCATAGAGAAACCATCCTCACTACTCCCTGTCCTCAACCCTATTGGTGAAAATTTTCCCTTTAAATTCCCTTTGATAAACTTCCTTTTGTCTTCTTCTGGAAACACTAGATTCATTCAACACCTTTCCTATGAACTTCAGTTTCTCCCAGTCTCCCCATCTTCATGTGGACAAAGGACTGAGGGATTTTCCTCAAATCCTGTCAGTTTTTGTATAATTAAAATGCCAGTCTTATTTTGCAACTCATTATCTGCATCCCAATACCACTGATTAATTTCATCCACTTCCAAATATTACTACAACTTTCGATAGACTTTCTAGATTTTACATCCACTTCCATAGATAAGTGACTTTAACATTCAGGTTCGGGGCTTACCCAATCCATTCACTTCATGGTTTCTTGACCTACTTGATTCCACAATACACTCTATCACTATGGCATATCGTAATTTGAAACATGGTCACATGCTGGGTTTCACTTTCCCTTGGCATTTCTCTACTAACAGATCATGACACACAGATACCCTATTTCTGATCACAGCATTTTTACCATCCACGTCTTCCACTAGGCTATCCTCACAGAATTGTCTTTTTGCTCTTCCTGTGATATCTGGTACCTAAATACAGTATTCCCTTTTTCTGATCATACTTCATTCATTTTCCACCTTGAATCACATGATCAGCTATTTGCATGCACCTTATACACTTGCACTCTCTTGAACTTTCATCAGAACCTTGATGCTAATTTTCCAGCATGACCATAACTAATAACTGTTTTCTTAGTTTTGGTGCTCTTCCATGGAATGTTGCTTCAGAACCACAAAAAATGATGACACGGTTTCCTTCAAAGTAATGCCATGTTGTGCCAATTAGGCCTTCATTGTTACTCAGCAATGCTTTTACTCATCTTTTATTGAACTATCCTGATTTGATTATTCCTTTCCCATCATTCTATTAAATTGAATTTTAAATACAGCATTTAAAATTCATTTACTATGTGAGTTTCCTTTATCTTGGTACATTATTATCCAATGGAAACATAAAGATAAATAAAATGTAATCACTCATACTCACTTAGAAATTGGATTGACACTGGCTTCAATAATTGTTAAACACTTACAGCACTTTATGTTTTCTGGAAATTCTTGTACACCTAAAATTAAGAAAATAGTACATAAAATATACTAAACAATAGTTTTAATATTAAGAATAATTAATTAAATACACAGTGTAAACACCATATGGGTAATCACATGTAAGAATAATAACTTATTAATATAATATGTTAGTGTTATATAATATACGTACATTTAAAAAATAAAATATGTGTTAAATAATATTTTATGATAGTAATAATTGGAAATTAGATATAAAATTGAGAACAATTTAGCATAGGATATACCTTGGCTGTTTACTAATCTAAAGAAATTAAAATGGTTGGGATTATTTAGTTATTATAGTGCTGCTACAAAAGAAAGGGGAAATCAGCAGATATAAGAAAACAGAAAATAAAATCTTTACTCCCTTCATTTTGTAAGATTGAGAAGATTGAACATGTACAATGTAAAGATACCTAAGGAGAATTCACAAAACCGATAGATATCCCCAAACTATTAAGAAGCTCTAACACATTTTATGCATCTCTTCTTTGGCACAGAGTGCAGCTCTACATCTGCCTGAAAGGGTGACAAGGTGAGCAACCCTTCCTGGGGTCCTCTCTGGAGTCTCTGAGGTAGCCAGCCTGGCTGACTGCCCTTGGAGAACTGCTCAACTGCTGTCACAGTTGTGCTGTTGGCTATGTGACAGAAAAACACAAGTTTTTCTTACTGGAAATCGGTAAGCCAAAACCCAATCCATAAATTAGGATTTTATTCAGAGGAATAAAAGACGTGGAGGATGCTTCAATCAGTTGATACAAATGAATTAAACATAGAGTTGGCCCTCCATATCCACGAGTTCCACATCCACGGATTCAACAAAGGGCAGGTAGAAAATATTAAAAAAAAAACCCCAAACTCAGAAAGTTCCAGAAAGCAAAACTTGAATTTGTTACGCACTGGCAACTATTAACATAACATTTGCATTTCATTAAGTATTATAAATAATCTAGAGGTGATTTAAAGTATACAGGTGGATGTGCATAGGTTATATGTAAATACTACGCCATCTTATATAAGGGACTTGAGCACCTGCGGATTTTGGTATCTGCAGGGAACCAACCAGTTTTGGTATTTTCTGGAACCAATCTCCCACAGATACTGAAGGATGATTGAAATAAGCCCTACAAAAATTAGGAGGGAAAACAACTCTATGAAGCCATTCCTATATCCCCGCAGTACTGCTTGCCCTCAATTTTTGAAACTATTGTTAAGCGTTTAAAAAAATGTCTATGAAGTACTAGTCCTGCCAAGTACTTCATATATGACAGAAGGATAAGGAACACTTTGTGGTAGGATTTAGTTGAACTTTTTGATGATAGATGATCAAGAAAGGAAACCCTCCACCTTCCTAGATTCTGTTGACCTAGATCACCATGTCCACAGGATTTCAAGGTCCAGAGAAGCAGCAGGAGGAGAGCCAAACCAAACAAGTCATTTACCAATGCAAAGTGAGGGTATGAAGGATGGTGTGGAGGTGTTTCTCATGCCACTTCTCTCTATGTGAAGATTCACCAGAAACTGTGCTGTCCTAAAATTATTGCTGAAGTATTTTGCCTTCTTAATAAAAACCCAAGGAAGTTTAGGAGCACCATTACATATGAATTGAATGAGAAAAGCAATTACCCTTTTTGGAAAGGTCATAACACCTAGAGCTGCCCTTATTAACTAGAGGTTAACAAAATGGCACAGAAGTCAATAACATAACCCTTAGCTATCCTCAACTTTTCCCCTGAGCATTCATAGTCACTTTGGATATCTGCAACCAACAGGAGTATAAAGCTTTTTCTTTTCTCCCTTTAGCTTTTTCTGCCCAGTTACCAATCTGGGCTCATTACAAGCCAGTGTGCCTGATGCCTTATCTCCACAGGTGCCTGCATTAGGATGATATTTCCTGAAATTATGTGTAAACCAAGACATGGAAGCAGAAGCAAATTAAAGTACGATTTTAAAGAAAAGACTGTAGTGTATCTCTTTATCTTCTGCTGAAAATGGAATTTCCTGCTGTGGTGAAAATGCTACCACATTATTTGTTAAAAAAAAACAAAAACTCATGTTGTTTACAGTTAAACTTAAAATTGTTCAGAGAAGAGTCCATTGGATTAAAATGGAATCCCAACTTTATAATTTACTGTTTGGATAACCCTAGGCAAGTCATTTAAATGTTCAATGTCTTAGTTTCTTACTCTGAAATATGATTATTATATGAATGGTTTCATCAGAGAGTTGCAGAGAGGATTGAAGGAGATAAAGCAAGTAAAGTAATTGGCACAAAGTGCTGAATATATGTTATCTATAATTATTAGAAACAAATAGAAGCAGAGGGTGTCCGTCAACAAAGGAACCAACAGTCATGTCGAGATGAGCTGGCTAGTATAAACTTGTAAAATTTATCTACCTAAAAGAACAACAAAGAGGTAGGTATTAGTGTGCTGAAAGAATATCTCAATATCTTATCAATATAATAGCTGCAATAAATGCTCTTGCAGATGGGAAGTAAATAATAAACATATATTTATAAATAAATATTTGTATGTTATAATGTAAATATATAAACATATATAACTAGTCTACGCTGAGCAATATTTTTGTATTTTTGTAGAGGTTTTTATAGCTGCTTAGTTTGCTTATGAAAGTCAGAACACATTTGGAAAAATAGGTTGCCAGGGGAACTTTACCATATATACTAATATATGGACCTTAGACTTTAGGAAAAGTTCTTAGAGCATATCTTTAACTTATAGTTCAGTCTAAACATGGAGAGGTACTAAAGCATAGTATTTAAAAGCACGGGTTGGAAGGATGACCTAATCTCAGTATTGTTACTTAACTAGCTATGTAATCTTAGTCAGACATTTTAATATTTGAACGTCACTTTCTCATTTCTTGCCTAATTCAAAGGGCTGTTCCGATTATTAGATAGCATGTTGTAAAGCACTTAGTATCATGTCAGCCACTTAATAAGTATCTAATAAATACTAGATAAAATTCATGTGTTAATAAGAGGAAAGTTAACTTACATTTCTTTATGCCACTGTGTAAAATAATTTAATTCTCTTAATAATCCTATGAGGAAGATATATTAGGCAATATTATTTTCATTTTATGGATGAAGAATCACGCATTCACAAAGATTAGGTGACTTATTTAAATACCTAATGGATGTTTATAGATGGGAACGAATATAGGTGGGATTTATTTAATTTTTTTTAACACCATGTCTATTGTTCCTCTTTATTACGTTACTTTATTACATTAGTTATTAAAATTGTTTACAGTTCCTCTTTATTATGTTACTATATTAAAAATATAGAGCCCACATTTTTTTTAAGCATCTTGCTTCTTTTCTTTTCTTTTTTTTTAAAATTTATTTTTGGCCGTGCCAAGCGGCTTGCAGGATCTTAGTTCCCGGACCAGGGATCAAACCCGCGCTCTCGGCAGTGAAAGCGCGGAGCCTAAACACTGGACCGCCAGGGAATTCCCCGTACAGTTCACATTTTTATTAACCAATTTTTGAGATTGGTCTGTCTGGTCCTCTGAAACACAGTGTGTTTGATTTTTAAAAAGGTTATATATACCTATATTTATACACATATATATTGATATATATAAATATACACACACTATTCAATTCTAAAAAAGTTCATACACACACATTTTTTAAGATTAACTTTGTTTTGATTTTCAAATTATGCATCCAGAGATAGGACTTCACTTTAACAATTTATCTTATTCCAGCCATTTTTATTTGTGATTCTGTAAAAAACAGATTCAAGTATTTGTAGGCCATGCAACTCAAGTTTTAATCCCTATTTTTCAGTTGAGACATCACATAAATTTTCTAACACAGGCTTATAAGAAACTCTCTTCTAAAGGCATTATAAGTTCAATTCTTTTGGGAATCCTGGAGATTCAAGCTCATTGTATCTAGCTTAGATTCAAACCTAGGCTGCACAACAAATAAAGACTGTACTCTGAAATAATTACACTGGAAGCACTGTGTTTTACAGGCAAAATGATATATTTAGTTTAAAAAAATGGACAATTGCCTCATTCATAAATATCAGATGACATCAATAGATATTTACCCTTCAAATTAGGACACTGTGGGAATATTTTCCCAATACATTCACTTCAGTAACTATGCCATAAAATCTATTTTAAATATGTTCACAGAAATTCTGTCAAATGAGAAATAGCATTTCTGCATTTTGAACTTAAAACACCTTGTAAACAAAGCTTTCAATGCAATGGAGTTATGCAAAATTGTGTTAATAAGCTATTAATATCTTGAGGAAGGAAAGATGTAAAAGTCTACTTTATCTGATTGTTTTCTTTGTCGTTCCCCTTTTAAAAGAATTAGGTTGAGAAAGCTCCTGCTTGCTCAACTTTTAATTATTCAAGAACTAATCCACTTTGTGGAGCTTTTATTTTTCTCTTTCCTGCTGTCTCCATTTGACCATTGCAGTGCTCAGCCATTCTTCCACCAGAGAAGGAAAAGGGGAGAATTCTGAAATCATCAAATGTGGCTCTTTCTTTCTTAACATGGGAGAAGTTGAAAGTCATGGCTACATTTAGGTTTTAGTATATTCAGTTAATTATTTTTATTTAGACTACCCTTTCTATTACTAATGCAGGCAACCAAGTCTTGACAGGAGAATCTTAAATCTGTAAGTAGTATAGTTTTCAACTTTATTTAATTATAAAAAGATTATTGATGTCAAAATGAAAAAAATCAAAACAAAAATGTCACTAAAATTGTGTTAGACTTTAAGTTGGTTTTAAGTTGGTATTAAAGTATGAAAGCAAATATTTTCCCCAATGCAGTAGATAAGTATGGAATCTAAATGTGGCAAAAATTTGTGATAATCAAATATAGAACCTAACATTAGCAATAGCAACACTGATTCCTATGTCATAAATGGAAAATCCTTTAAAGGCAAACCTGAGTGTAAGACATTTCTATAACATATAACTATCTTTTAATATCACTTTTTGAATATATTTAAATAGTGTGTTATAATTTTTAGCTGTCCCTGTCCACTCTTTCATCTGAATCCTCAATCTAAATATTATCCATAGAAACACATTTAAATTCTATCATCTGCGTGAAAGTTTGTTCAACTATTTTAGCCCATATGACCTTCTCTTCTTAAGACTAGCGTTTTAGATTGTATTCTTTCTGAAATTAAATAAGACTGAAAAATAATGAGACACAATATATGGTTATAAATTGAGGAATTATCGCTTTATCATCTTGTCTTATGTGGTTCCCTGATATTTTAATTATAAGGTCCCTAAAAGGAAAAGTCAACATTCAACAAATATTTATTGAGTGTTTACTCTGTGTTAGAAATTGTATTAAACATTGGTGATACAGTGTAAGAAAAATGGATACATTCTCTTCATTTGTGGAGCTTTTATTCTGGCAAAGGAACACATACAATAAACCATAGAGATAATTAGCATACACATGAAATACATTAAATAGTATTTAATTTTTGAGACGTGCTATGGAAAATGGAATTAGAGCAGAATAAAGATAGATCAGAAATGCCTGAAGATTTCAAACTTAACTAGGGTGATTAGGGTAAGCCTTATTAATTGGAAAGATGGCAGTTGAGAAAAGACTTGAAGAAGGTGAGAGAGATAGGAATACAGATATCTGGAAACTGAAGGTGGACAGTAGGAGAATTTTAGACAGAGTGAATAGACAGTGAAGATTAATTATTCCTGGTGTATTCTAGGAATAGCAAGGAGGCCAGCGTGACTGGAACACAGTGAGGAAGAGAAGAGTAGCAAAGAATTAGGTTAGAGAAGTAATAAGGGGTGTATGATGGGGAGACGGGGGTGTCGACTCATGTAGGGGCTCTCAGGCCATTACAAGAATGGTTTTTACTCTGAATGAAACAGACATTGAAGGATGTGTGATACAGTCTGATTTATAATTCGAGAGGATCACTCTGGCTCCTGAGTAGGGTGGTCTTTCTGAAAGGGAGGTCAATTAGGTGTTATTGTAATAAACCATAAGGAGAATTGATGGTGGCTTGCATCAGGGTGGGAGCAATGGAGGGAGAAGGAAGTGAGTGAAATCTGGATGAATTTTGAACATAAGACCAATAGAATAGCATGATGGATTGGATGAAGAGTATGAAAGAGAAAAGGAAATCAAGGACAACTCCAGGTTCTTTGTCCTAAGCAACTTGAATAAAGGAGTTATCTTGAAGTTAGATGGGAAAAACAATATGTGAAATAGGTTTTGGAAAGAAGATAAATAGTTCACTTTTGGACATGTGTAATTTGAGATGTCTGTAAGATTTCTAAGAGAAGATGTCAGATGGGTTTAGGAGAGAGGTCTATACTGTAGATTTCAAGATGTAAGATTCATTATCATTTAGATCAGGGATCCCCAACCCCCAGGCCATAGACCAGTATCGGTCTGTGGCCTGTTAGGAACCGGGCCGCACAGCAGGAGGTGAGCAGTGGGTGAGGGAGTGAAGCTTCATCTGTATTTACAGCCGCTCCCCATCACTCGCATTACCGCCTGAGCTTCACCTCCTGTCAGATCAGCCATGGCATTAGATTCTCATAGGAGCGCAAACCCTACTGTGAACTGCGCATGAGAGGGATCTGGGTTGCGTGTTCCTTATGAGGATCTAATGTCTGATGATCTGAGGTGGAGCTGAGGCAGTGATGCTAGCGCTGGGGAGCGGCTGCAAATACAGATCATCATTAACAGAGAGGTTTGACTGCACAGAGACCGTAATAAGTCATTTGCTTGGAGACATATCAAAACCCTATCAATGAGTGGCAAGTGACAAGCTGCATTTGATGGCAGGCTTTATAGTGGCAAGTGAGTTGATGTACCTCAATTGTACAGCTGCATCTGGTGACAGGCTTTAAGTCAGAATCCGACACTTATTTTAGTCCATGTGTGGCTCGCCCATTATTTTATTTACCACTTCCATCCACGCCTCTTTCAGCACTGCACACTTGTCTCAGTCACAGTTTTGGTAAGCCCACAAGCTAACCCTAGCCAAAATGAGTAAAAAACAAACAATGCTGGAGAGCTTCTTTGAAAAGGGGGAAAGACCCAAAGATGAGATAGCAGAAGACTCTAAGACTGCCAACAAAAGGAAAGCTGCATTTAAAAGAAAATACCAAGAGTCCTACTTAAATTACGGGTTCATTGCAACAGCTGATTCACATTCTCCAAGCCCGCGTTGCATAGTATGTGGCTTCCAACGAAGCCATGAAAGCTTCAAAACTGCTTCGCCACATGGAGACCAAGCACCCTTCATTAAAAGACAAACCTTTGGAGTTTTTCAAAAGAGGAAAAACATGAACACGAAGAACGGAAGCAATTATTGAAGGCCGCCACTTCATCAAATGTGTCTGCACTGAGAGCAGCATCCTTAGTGGCTTAACCACATTGCTACAGCTAAGAAGCCCTTTACTATCGGTGAAGAGTTGATCCTGCCTGCTGTTAAGGACATTTGTCATGAACTTTTAGGAGAGGCTGCAGTTCAAAAGGTGGCACGTGTTTCTCTATCGTCTAGCACCATAACTAGACGAATTGATGAAATAGCAGAGGATATTGAGGCACAATTGTTAGAGAGGATTAATGAGTCACCGTGGTACATCATCCAGGTTGACAAGTCTACCGATGTTGACGACAAGGCAACAATGCTTGTTTTTGTGCCATGTATTTTTCAGGTGGATGAGCATGAGGATACGTTATGTACACTTTTGTTGCCAACCAACACCACAGCTGCAAAAGTATTCAAGTCTTTGAATGATTACATGTCAGGAAAACTGAATTGGTCATTCTGTGCTGGTATATGCACGGGCAGAGAGGTTGCCATGACTGGACGGCTTTCTGGTTTCACTACTCGGGTCAAAGAGGTCGCTTCTGAATGTGAGTCTACACACTGTGTCATCCATAGAGAAATGCTGGCTATCCGAAAAAATGTCACCTGAACTTAAAGACGTTTTGCAGGATGTGATTAAAATTATCAACCACATTAAAGTACATGCCTTAACTCACGTCTGTTCGTGCAGTTCTGTGAGGAGATGGACGCAGAGCACACACGTCTTCTCTTATACACAGAAGTGATACGGCTTTCTAAAGGTAGATCACTGGCCAGAGTTTCTGAGTTACAAGAGCCGCTCCAGAGATTTCTTTCAGAAAAACAGTCACCACTAGCAGCACATTTCAGTGACACAGAAGGGGTCGCAAATCTTGCTTACTTGTGTGACATATTCAACCTGCTCAACGAACTCAATTTGTCACTTCAGGGGAGAACGACAAGTGTGTTCAAGTCGGCAGATAATGTGGTTGCATTCAAAGCCAAACTGGAATTATGGGGGCGATGAGTGAACATTGGGATTTTTGACATGTTTCAAACATTAGCAGAGATTTTGAAAGAGACGGAGCCAGGGCCTTCTTTCTCCCAGCTGGTGCATGATCACTTATCTCAGCTTTCAAAAGAGTTTAAGCATTACTTCCCAACCACAAAAGACCTCCAAACTGGGAAGGAATGGATCCATGACCCATTTGTGCATAAGCCAGGTGAATCGACTTTCTCTGTGCTAGAAGAGGATCAACTACTTGAGATCATAAATGATGGTGGCCTTAAAAGTATGTTTGAGACAACTTCAGATCTCCATAGGTTCTGGATTAAAGTCAAGGCAGAATAACCTGAGATTGCCATAAAAGTACTGAAAAGCCTGCTTCAATTTCCAACATCCTATCTTTGTGAAGCAGGGTTTTCTGCAGTAACAGCAACCAAAACGAGATTACGGAGTAGATTGGACATAGCAACACACCTCGGGTGTCACTGTCTCCCATCACCCACAGATGGGACCATCTAGTTTCAGGAAAACAAGCTCAGGGCTCCCACTGATTCTGCATTCTGGTGAGTTGTATAATTATTTCATTATATATTACAATGTAATAATAATAGAAATAAAGTGCACAATAAGTGTAATGTGCTTGAATCATCCTGAAACCATCCCCACCCCCATCCCGGTTTGTGGAAAAACTGTCTTCCACAAAACCGGTCCCTGGTGCCAAAAAGGTTGGGAACCGCTGATTTAGACAGTATTTAAACCATAAGACAAAATGTGAGCACCAGTGATGAAAATGTAGATAATGAAGAAGAAAGGACAAGGGGCTGAACCATGAAATACTCCAAAATGATGTTGGGGAGAAGAGGAAGAATCAACATAAGAGACTGAAAAAGATCAATCAGTGAGATGGGAGGAAAAATAAGAGTATTGAATCCTAGAAATCAAATGAAGAAAATGTGTAAAGTAGGAAGAAGTGTTCAACTGTTTCAGATGATGTTGCTAGGTCAAGTAAGATGATGACCAAATATTGCCTTTGGATTTAGTAATGAGGAGATCTGTATGACCTCATCTGGAATTGTTTTGGAGTAGAGGGTTTAAAGACTGGGGTGGGTTTAAGAGAGGATGAGAGGAAAGAATTGTAGATAGAGGATATAGACAACTCCATCTAGAGCTTTTGCTGCAAGGGGGTGAGGGACTATTAAGGGAAAAAAATCCAAGAAATTTTCTTTAGAACAGAAGAAATAATAGCATGTGTGTATACTGATTAGAATAAACAAGTAGAGAGGAAAATCTTGATGATATGGTAGAGACTGAGGATAATTTCTACAGTGATATCCATGGGTCGGCAAGAGGGAATGGTTATCCAGTGGAGAGACTGGCTTTAGAGAGAAACAGGAGTAGTTTACCTGTACTAATTTGGCAGAAATGAGAGAATATGGGTGCAGATGCTGGTAGATGAATTGATAGGATGGTGACAGTCTGGAAATTATCCTTTGAGAGTTTTGATTTTCTCAGTGGAGTAGGATAAATAACCATGAACATGGGACAGGAGATGTGGGAGTTTGAAGACAGAAGAGAACATGTGAAATAGTTACCAGAAGAGAATGAGCATCAATAGACAAAGAAAGTACAACATGATTGTTGGGAAGCATTAAGGCTCCACTTCAGAACTGCAATCATGAACTTAAAGTCATATCAATCAGTGTGACTGTTTTCTTCCAGATCTTTTCAGCCATAGGTAGAGAGCTGGATTCAGTCAGGGTTGTAATTTTACTGAGCATACATAGATATATAAAAGAGAAGCAAAGGTATCAAGGGGGTCATTTGATGACTGACCACAAAATTCAAGCCATGCAAAAAGGGCAGAGCAAACATCAAGGTTGAGAGAATTCATGAAAAGGTGGTGGTACTAATAAATTGGTAGTTCTGATGGGGTCAAAGGAGGGTTGGAGTGGTATAAGAGGGAGTGTTCTGGAAAGATAGGAGGATGGAGTCAGTTGACATTCAATTTCTTGATATTCCTGACAGTACCTAGATCAGACCTAGGAAAACAACAGAAACTGAGCAAGTGTCTATTAAATTGGATCTAATTATATCTTTGCATCAATATCCTGAAGCAATGAAATAAAACACTACAAACATGGAAAGAAACACACGATCTTAAGTACAGACGCTTTAGATTCAAATTACCTTTTCTAAGATTAAACAGGTAACTCTCTTTTCATACAAAAATAATATAAAGGACTTCCTACAAATACCAAATTTTAAATGATTTAGTGTTCTCTCAAATGCATTAGAGTTTATGTTTATTACTTTAAAAATTTTATATAAACCTGTACACATGATAATAGTTATAGATAGTGCATTTTGAAATGCTTCTCTGAATTCTCTGAATTTCAGAGGTATCATCAGCCCAAATGGTCTACCCTATGATGTAAGTGCCATAGGCTGAAAAACGATTAAAACCTTAATTTTATAGTTTGTATAAAAAAGGAGGGATATATATTGATAACACTTTAATATTTTCATCTGATATTTTAAATGTGATACCAATTTTTATATATTTTTTTCAATTTTGAGAAAGCAGGCAGGTTTTCGGATATCTAGTAAATTGGATTAGTTTTAGGAGCAGAAAGAACGGAATTTACTGAGGAAACATTATAAGCACTTTGCTTTAGTTCATCTTCACAACAATTTTATAAGATGATTTATTATTGCTATTTAAACTAATGAAGAAACCGAGGCTCGGAGGTTTTGAAACCAGGCCAAGCTTATTCCAAACACTATCACGTTATATGTTTATTAAGCTGCCTCCATCAAATCCAGGATTTAAACTATTTGGGGGTATAAATTTTAGCTACTCAAAATTGACAATGCAACATTCATAATAGAGCACAATATATTGGATTTGTTCCATACATACTCTCCAGGTCAAATACAAACAGCCCCATCTTTCTAGAACTCTGAGTTTAATGCATACTCAAGATTGACCATGTGGCATTCTTATAGGGGCACTATAAACTGTATTTGTTCTATGATTACCTTTGGTCAAATTTCAGATAATACTATCAACTTTCTGGAACTTTGAGTGCATTGCTCAGGTCATAATGTTCTTTATTTCTGAATTCATTATACTGACAAGTGTTATAAGCTTAGTTCCAAATCTATGTCCTCTTTATATATAGTTCAACCAATAGCTATTAGAAGGAACAAATAAGAAGAGGGGGCTACTCAAAATAGGCAGAATGTCGATATGAAGATTTGATAACTCATGGTCTGATAATAAAGGAGGTGATGGGAAAAACTACAAAGTTAACACCAGAACTCTTAAAGTCTACCATTCTTATTTTGTGTAGAGGCAAGCGTCTACACATACTAAAAAAATTTAATAACACAAACCATAATGAACTCAAGTCAACCTGGAAAGGTTCAATTGCATTCATTATACTCATTGAAAGAAAATAATGTGATATGAAACATTTTTGGAATAATTTCCATTCAGAATGATTCAAATAAAATTTTAAAATTTGAGGTGTAAAAGGATAAACTGTAATTTTTTTGGAAAATTATTTTGTGTATAAACCCACATTCCCCAAGGATATTTGGTAAATGAGGCAATACTCTATTATGTAGGAAGTACTGATTAGAGTTAGATTTCAGAGACACAGTCTATTATATGGGAGAAAGCAAAAGCATCCAGCAATTAGGTTAGTAAATTTGGGAGAAAATGTACAGGCCAGTCATATATTAAAGACACACACACACACACAGAGAGAGAGAGAGAGAGAGAGAGAGAGAGAGAGAGAGAAAAGAACAAACAGACTGGAATGATTTGCTTTACCTCCAACCCTTCAAGTGAAGGGAGCCAAGAACACAGGAGGAACCCAAGCGAGAAGAGTTAAAGGTCTCCTGTAAGACTCTGCCAATTTTAGTGGCATTATAAAGAGAAAAGCCAAATGCAGGTAAAGTAATCAATACTTTGAGGCAATCATGCAACTGATTCTGCCTTTAGGACATGCCTGTCTAGAGAAAATTTTGAGAAATCTTTATGACCTTGACCAACAAGTTCTTTTATAGAGGAATGAATAAGACTTAGTCAAAAGGAGTTAAAATGACACCTGCCCTCCCCACCTTCCCTCTGCTTCAACAACAAATATATTGAGTCACTACTATATTAAATGGACCTATTTAATAATCTTACCTCATTTTTGGTTAATGATTTTTTTTCAGTCATTATCAGTCAACTGCTTTACTGAGCACTTACTATGCCTGCACTTTGAGAGTGGCTGTTGTGAGTCTAGAAACAGTGCAAGGTGCAGCAGTTCTTTTCAGGAGTTTATCCTGAAGCTGCGAGGGAGTATGGCCTAGTAGAGAGAGGACTCACAATGCTTCATTGTCAGTTCAGTTCTGTTATTTTACAAGTTCTAGGAATTACTGGGGCACACGAAGACAGGTTAATCAATCAGCTCAGGAAAGACTCTGCTGACTCTAGGTGACAGAGCCCAACACAGATGTCAGAAGGATGAGGTGGGGGGGGGGGGAGCAGTTCCTTTCTCCCTTATATTTAAATATATTACCAGATTGGAAGCTCTATCCCCCATGGAGTAAGTGCTGGCAACACACATAAAAATTATGTGTTGGTTTTATTTCCTCATGAAGACATTAGAAAGAGTTAAAAATCCTGGCATCTAGCTAAGAAGGTGGCAGGAAAACAGACTTGGTTTTTGTTGCCATCATATTCCTCTACGGAAATAGAGGAGTCAATCCTCTATTTTAACACTATAATCTTGGGCAGAAGTAGACTCTGTAGAAAGGAAAGTAGTCTTACAGTGAGGGAAGTGCTAGTGATTTTCAGATAAATAGCACATTAAGAGCGTTGAAAGTGAGGTATTTAATAGGACAAAATAATAAGCTTTACTCTAAACAAATGGCCTAATGATTTGCCAAACATCAAAGAGCATATTTATTGTTAATTGAAAACAACTGCAGGGTAATAATTTCTCCCCAACCCACATAAGGCATCCCAAAATAGACTTCCTTAAGAATTTATATATACACTATTAGAGTCTCTATTCTTTTCTGAATATGCTCAAAATTTTAAAGATTTTCAACATTTAACTGGTTACTCATATCTTCTTTCTCTAGTGTGTTTGAGAGAAACTCCCCCTCTTCACTGAAAGCTGAAGATATTATTTGTCTTCATTGTTTTGTATTCATTTGGGGAATGGGTGGAATAATTGGCAAGTCAGTAAAACACATAATAATACCTTCAACTCTGATCGCCTTTCATTATAACTAACAACAGTGATTTGTCCCACTATGATGCTGTTCAAATTCATTCTTGTATAGAAATAAGTTTTAGAGGATGAGAGAAAAATCACTTAATTGCTGCAGAATTAGGAAGCATTTTCACATTAATTCATTTTCATTGAAGTCCTTAAATTAGAGTGTCATAGTCTCTCTGAAGCTATGACAAATCAACAATCAGACTTAAAACTGAATCACTGCCCAATTAAACCTTATCATTCATTATCTTGCTTTATCATACAAAACAATTTACTCCATTATGACCATGTATCAGCTCTGCAAACAGGAATAGACTATTTATTCAGGTACCACACTATCATAAAATGCAGTTTTCTCTGATGGACATAAGATTAGAGTTTTACTGTTGGATTAAGATCTGAGGAAGAAAGGATAAAAGATCCATTGGCATGGAAAGCCAATGATTTACCCATGGATTGCTGTATGTAATTTTTGGGAATTTTCCTTAGAGAGGAAGGATGATTTACACACAGCATGAATATTTATTTATCTCTCTCTCTCTCTCTCTCTCAAGAAAGATAAAGGTTAATGCACTTATTTTTAAAAAGAAAGACTAGAATCTTTATTGAACACAAGAGGTTGAAATCTGCTTTCAATGTTCAAGCATATAGAAATCACTAAGATACAGTATTTGTCCTAGAAAAGCCTATAATGTAGTGAAGAATAAAGAATATTATTAGATGATCCCTAGCCTGTACTCAATAATCTGAGAATATGTATTTTTATCACAAGCAACCAAGAATATTTTAAAAATTGACCATATCCTAGGCCACAATGTGAAAGTCAATGAATAAAGAGAAATCATCCAGACTATGTAGTCTGCAACATATTTCAATAAAAATAGTATGATAACTAAAAAAGCTGAAAGTTTATTGGAATACTAAAAACAACTGAGTAAACTGTAAGAAAGTAGGAGGGGCATAATAAAAAAGCTGCAGTATAAAGTAGAAAAATAGAAATTAATTATTGGAGAAAAAGCCAGCCAACCAACCAGTATTGAGACAAATAAGTCAAAAAAGTATTATTTGAAAGATTAGTAAAGTAGAAAAACCTCTGGCCATATGGGAGATAAAAACATGCAAGATAGATGGAACAATTAAAAAATGTTAAGAATACAAAGAAAGAAACAGCCATGGATATGGTAGAGATTTATAAAACAAGTAAAAGAAGTCTATTGACAATGTTTTACAATAAAATTGAACATCTGGATGATGGAATAGATTATTTCCCAGGAAATTATAACTTATAAAAAAGTGATCAAGAAGATATAAAGGGATGTGGATGGACCTAGAGACTGTCATACAGAGTGAAGTAAGTCAGAAAGAGAAAAACAAATATCGTATATTAACGCATATATGTGGAATCTAGAAAAATGGTACAGATGAACCGGTTTGCAGGGCAGAAATAGAAACACAGATGTAGAGAACAAACGTATGGACACCAAGGGGGGAAGTGGGATGGGGGTGATGGTGGGATGAATTGGGAGATTGGGATTGACATGTATACACTAGTATGTATATAAGAACCTGCTGTATAAAAATAAATAAAATTCGAAAAAAAAAGAAGATATAAAGGTATAAGGATGGGAAAGAAAGGAAAATTGTCACATGCAGATGATATGATTTTATACACAATAATTCAAAAGAATCTACTGGTTATATATTAGAACTTACATTTCAGCACCATGGCTGATTGTAAGATCAAAATATCAAAATTAGCAATGTTTCTATATAGGATCAACTAAAATTTACTTAAAATTTCTAAAAGGAATACACGAATTCCATGGCGGTCCGGTGGTTAGGACTCCGCGTTTCCACTGCAGGGGACACGGGTTCGATCTCTGGTCAGAGAACCAAGATCCCGCATACCCTGCAGCATGGCCGGAATAAATAAATAAATAAATAAAAATAGAAGGAATACAATTTATAAAACTAGACACTTAAACTACTCAGAGATAACTCTAATGAAATGTGTGCAGCTCTTTCTTGAAAGAAATCACAACTTTATTGAAAGACACAAAATAAGATCTAATTAGAGGTAAGTACCATGTTCACGGATTACAATACTTACTATCACAAAGATATCAATTCATCCCAAATTAATCTTTAAATTCAAGACAATTAAAAAAATTCTAATAGATTGTTTGTGAACTTCAACAAGTTAACCTAAAATTTATATAAAGAACTGAGTACCAAGAACAGCGAGACACATTTTAAAAAGAAAGAAGACTTGTATTATCAAATATTAAAACTTAATATGAAGTTATAATGCTTATAACAATGTGATATTGGTACAAGAATAGGCAAGTAAGCTGATGGAGCAAGACAAAGAGTTTGGAAAATGTCTTTTATATGTAAAATAGGTATATTCATAAATTAGTGAGAAAACAAGAGACTAATAAATGTTGATGGAACAATTAATCATCTATTCATATGGAAAAAATAAATTTTGATAATATATAGCACAAAAGATAAGTTGCAAATGAATTAAAGGCCTAAATGTGAAAAGAAAACTAATAGTTTTGGAAGAAAATGTAGACAAACATCTTTATGATATTAGCATATGAAAGAATTTCTTAAATAAGCTGTAAAAATACAGCCCAAAAGAGAAGAGTGATAAATTTTAGTATATTAAAATTGGCAACTTCTCTACAACAAATGGCATCCCAAGCAAAGCGAAAAGACAAACCACAAACTGGGAGGTGATATTTGTAACCTATTTAACCAATAAGGGATTAGTGTTCACAGTATATAAATCTTTCAAATCACCAAGAACCTAACAAACAATCCAAAGTAAAAATGGACCAAAAAAGTCAATTTGCAGAGAAAGATACTCTACACTTGCTAATAAAAAGAAATGAATAAATGCCAACTTCACTGGTGATTAATGAAATATAAATTAAAATATTGAGCTATCCTTATATATCCATCTGACTGGCCAACATTTAAAATATCGAATAACCCCAGGTATTAGCAAGGATATGGAGCAGTGGGAACTTTGGTACTATGCTGGTGCAATTATATTCACATTGATCATTAAGGACAAATTTTAGAAACATAATGTAGAATGAAAACTTGCAGAATAACACACACAATGTGTTAGCACTTCATTGAAATTTTAAACACACTAACTCAGAGGAAGGAAAAAGGGATGGAGATGAGAATTTACAAGTTTCATTAAAGAAAAGCTAGAGTGTTATATCTATAATAAATGCCATCACTTTAATCTACATGGTGGTCACACTACTGTCTCATATTATTTTCTTCATGCTTAAAATGTTTACTGTTAAAAAATTAAAGCTATGTAGTTTTTTTTTTTGCCTGTGTTGGGTCTTCGTTGCTGCGCATTGGCTTTCTCTAGTTGCAGCAAGCGGGGGCTACTCTTCCTTGCTGTGCGTGGGCTTCTCATTGCAGTGGCTTCTCTTGTGGAGCACAGGTCTAGGTGCGTGGGCTTCAGTAGTTGCAGCAGGCGGGCTCAGTAATTGTGGCTCATGGGATCTAGAGAGCAGGCTTAGTAGTTGTGGCGCACAGGCTTAGTTGCTCCGTGGCATGTGGGATCTTCCTGGACCAGGGATTGAACCCATGCCCCCTGCACTGGAAGGTGGATTCTTAACCACTTCACCACCAGGGAAGTCCCTACCTAAATATTTTAATATAACTAAGTGTCAAGTGTTTTCAATACTAAATTGAGTTTTGAATGATAAGTAAGTTTGAACCAGGTGAAAAGAGGTGTGAAAGGTGATTTAGGCAGAGGAAGTTATATAAATAGAGTCACAGAGTTATTGCAACAGCATTAAACATTTGAGGCAGCTCTTCAATATCTAGACCATAAAGTTAAAAAGTACAAATCATCTTTGTGAGATGTGCAGATGGAATGGAAGTGTAGGTGGTCACTTGTGGGAACTTTTAATGCTGTGTTAGGGAGCCTATGCTCTAGCCTAGATCAACTGAGGTATCTTAAGTAGGAGAGCCACCTAGTCATATTTACAATTTAGAAAGTGCTGAAGCTACTTTGTGGAGGATAGGTTTGGGAATGGTGGTGGCGATAACGGGAGGGGGAGACCAATTAGAAGGCTATGTTAACCAGTCTTGGAAACAGACAAGACACTAAATTAACACGGTAACAATGGGAATGGTAAGAAAGAAACAGACTAGACATACATTTAGGAAGTAAAATTGGTAGAATTTGGTGACTTAATGCATATGGGAGTCAGAGGAAAGAATGGATTTTTGCATTGAATATCTGTGTGGATAATAGTAACATTAACAGAAAACTGGATATAATGGAGGAAAAGCAGATTGGGGTGGATGATGAGCTTCATTTTAAATACGTTATGTTTGGAGGTGTTTATGGAACATATTATAGCTATGTCCAGTCTGCAGTTGGCTATACTAGTCTAAAGCTCAAGGGAAAGGTCAAAACTTGACATGAAGTAGTCATTCTCCCAAGAACAAGAATATTAAATATATTTCTATATTGAAGGTTGGAGCTGATTTTAGTGGTTACTCATCACTTATTGCAGCATCATTTCTGTCTTTTCCAGCACTCAGTTACAACATTTAACAGATCCCAGTATAAGAGGTGGGGACCCTACACTATGCAGGGTCCCTAATGTAATATAATATAAAAATATATTATATATTTTAAAAGAAGTATAATGTTTATTTACCTACCAGACATTTACTGAGCACCTGCCATGTATAGGTATTGTGTTAGTAGCTCCAAATAAAGAAATGAATAAGATAGTCTCTGACTTCAAGGGTTTTACAATCTTGTCAAATACATAGGGATATATAGAAATTAAATTACAGTATACCTGAAATTAACACAACATTGTAAATCAACTGTACTCCAGTAAAATTTAAAAAAATAATTAAAAATAGAATTGCGAAATGATCCAGCTATTTCACTTCTGGGTATTTTTCCAAAGAAAACAAAAACACTAATACAAAAAGATATATGCACCCCAATGTTCATTGCAGCATTATGTACAATACCAAAGATATGGAAGCAACTGAAATGTCCATCCACAGATGATTAGATAAAGATGTGTCATACATATACAGTGGAGTATTACTCAGCCTTAAAAAACTCTGAAACTGCAACAAAATGAATAGATCAAGAGGGTAGTATGCTAAGTGAAATAGAGGAAGACAAACACCGCATGATCTCACTTTTAGAACCTAGAAAACAAAGCAAAATGAAAACAACCTCATAGATACAGAGAAAAAAATGGGTGATTGCCAGAGGGGAGGGCATGGGGACTGGGAGAAATAGGTGAAGGGGAATAAGAGGTAAAAACCTACAGTTATAAAATAAATAAGCCACGAGGTTGTAATATACAGCATAAGGAATATGATCAATAATACTCTAATAGGGGCTTCCTTGGTGGCACAGTGGTTGAGAATCTGCCTGCTAATGCAGGGGACACGGGTTCGAGCCCTGGTCTGGGAAGATCCCACATGCCACAGAGCAACTAGGCCCGTGAGCCACAACTACTGAGCCTGCGCGTCTGGAGCCTATGCTCGGCAACAAGAGAGGCCATGATAGTGAGAGGCCCACGCACCGCGATGAAGAGTGGCCCCCGCTTGCCGCAACTAGAGAAAGCCCTCACTGAAACGAAGACCCAACACAGCCAAAAATAAATAAATTAATTAATTAAAAAAAAAAATAATACTCTAATAACTTTGTATGGGGACAGATTGTTCCTAGACATCTTGGTGATCATTTCATAATGTATGCAAATGTCAAATCACTATGTAGTACACCTGAAACTAACATAATATTGTATCAATTATATTTCAATAATAAAAAATTGTGTCTTTTAAACAGCCAAAAAATTTGAAAATATCAATAAAATAAAATTTACCTTTTGAAATATTAAAAAAAAATAAATTACAAAATGAGCCGGAAGTATAAAGATATACAGAGGAAGAAGCAATTAATTCTATTTGTGTATAGGATGTCAGGAAAGTTTCCCAGAATACATAACATCAGAGATGTCTTTTTAAAGGTGAAGAGGACTCTGGTTGATGAGGGACAACAGTGGGAGGAAGAAATATTTTGGGCAGAGAAAATAGTATCATTTCTTGTGTCACGGTAACCAGCCTGATGCATTTGAGAATGATAGCTTGGCATTACCTGGGGATGAAATGGAAGGGAGATGGGTTCGTTGGCAGTGTGATTAGAGAGGTAGTGAAAGCTATTCACAAAAAATTTCTAGATACCTTTCTGCCCACAATAGTTCACTTATCTAAAGGTTTTAATATAAAGTAGTATTTTTAAATTATGGAAGGAGGAATGGTGAATTAGGATAAGTGGAAGAATTAGACATGACAAGTAAAGATTGGAGGCACAGGCACAACCAAGATCAGATTTAACTTCAGGCTCCAATTGAAATAATTTCATAAAGGGTCACTCATCAAATTCCAACACAAGTCAGGCAAGTGTTTACCTAGATTGACTAGCAATTGCATGAGTCCCTGCCTCCAAATAAACATTCATTTTCTGTCCCTAAATCCCAATACTGATTATATTCTCTCATGACTTGACTCTTTTCCACTGGGGCTATTCTAGCCTTGTCAAACTGTGATGCTGACACTGCATTTACTTTCTGCAATCTGCTCTTTCTTCACTTGACAGATTCCCAAAGGATGTATTATGCTCCTTAAGTAACTGTCTAGGTCTCTGCCACAGAATTCAGTGACAGCTTTTTAGGTATGATTTTGTGAAAGGACTGATGTGTTGAAATCTTTTACTGTTTGTGTCACTTCTAGCAATGGCTGATATGTCATCATGCTCATCAAACCTTTTGTACTATACTAACCTTGCAGAATGATTTGCCATGCTTTGCTCTGTCTTTTTCCACAGTACAGCAATCATAAGCATAGCTAAAAGTCTAAAAGTCCTTAAATACTACTTACTAGGACTTCTAATGATGCTCACAGACTTACTTCTAAGTAGGAGTATAACCTGCAGTTTACATACCGACAACACAAATTTCTTGATGCAAGAGGACCGCTAGGAGATGATTATAATGCTCATAAAAATGTCATATTTCTTAGGAGTTTTGTGTTTATATTTGGTGATGAATTTTCTTCTGATTCTCTTTAAGAACAAGATAGATTTTTTATTTACATGAACTATCCAGCCAAACCTGCATGAAGGCCAAGGGATGTGTTATATTTGGCCATATGACATTTCTCAGAAATTGTAATTTGAAAATAGAATTTGATGTGTGAATGTATATAAATAGAATTATTTGTTATTAAAGTACAGAACTATCAATTCATAATAATATGTGACCTGTAAATCTATTTTTAAAAGAATAAATGTAGGCCTTTATGTCATCTTTCAATGGGCCTAAATCTAGTTGCTGTTCTCTCTCTAAATCGGCAAATGGTCCTTTTAGGATTGGCTTCCTGAAAACCCTCTAAGTGGTAAATCAAGTTGGTATAGAAAGATGTGTGTGTCCCCCATTTGCACTCTATTTGAAAATTTTATTTATTTATTTATTTTTGGCCGCAACACACAGCACGTGGGATCTCAGTTTCCTGACCAGGGATCGAACCCGTGCCCCCTGCAGTGGAAGCACAGAGTCTTAACAATTGGACTGCCAAGGAAGTCCCATGCACTCTATCTGTTTCCTTCAAATGAAATGCTCTCCTTTATTCAGATGCTACTGTGCTTCATGGAATTCCTCAAGCCATATGCATTACTTGAACTCTGATATTCATTGATTATTTGTAGGTGTTAGTCTTCTTTCCCCAGTGATACTGTAAATTTTCTATGACTCTCATAGACTTGAATTGAAGAAATCACTAGCCATTTAAACTGGTACATTTCAACAAATGTTTGATGTTCCAGAAGGACCATTCATTCGTGAATTCATTCAATAAATTTTATTGAACTCTTACAATGTGCCACACACTGTTTTAGGCAGCAGAGATGTATCAGTGACCAAGACAACAATAAAAAATTAGAATATCACTGAATTTTAATTTTAGTTAGGGGAATCTAGACAATACATAAACAAGTTAAAAATATAGTATGTCAGTTTCTCATAAAGACTATTAAGAAAATAAAACAAGGAAGGGACATAGGGTTTGCTTCTAGTGCATAATAAGACCAGTTATTTTGAAGTGCACAATATTGTATTGTTAACTATGGGCACTATGTTGGTTGGATGGCAGATCTCTAGAGTTTATTCATCCAGCACAAATGAAACTTTATACCCATTGAATAACAACTCTTATTTGTCCTGTCTGGGCTTGGTTATCATTTCTTAGGGTAACTTAACTACACTGACTGGATTATGTCCTACTAGTATGCATATCCTTCACCTCCAATGTATCTTCACACGCAATTGTTTAATCATCCATAATTATTTGTTTAATGTTTAACACATGTACTAGAATGTAAGTTCCATAAGGGCAGGGATCTGTTTGTTGATGCCTGTTCCTTTGGCACCAAGCATATTGACTGAAGTTACCAAAGCAATACATACATACACACACAAAGTTTAACCGACTAGCTTAATGATGAAGGGGTCATGTTTTATATCCTCATAGTGCCTAGACATAACTCTTTTTGACTGATCCTTGCTTTATTGTAATAAAACAGAAAGCCAAGTTTGTATGGAAGGAAATGAGGATTTAATGAACATATTAGGACACAGGAGACTCCCACAAACATTTAGAAGAAAAGATCATCAACATGAATATCAACAAAATCACCAGACATAACAAGTTTGGCCAAAAATATAGCAAATACTACTGAGCACTTATTATTCACCAGGCATTGCTCTAAACGTTTGAGATACATCAGTGACCAAAACAGAGTAAAATCCCTCCTGCCACATAATGGAGTTTGCATTTGGGAGCAGGAGAAGATAGACAAGACCATAAAAAATCAGTAAATCATATATATTGAGAAGATGGTCAGTGATATGGGAAAAAATGGAGCAGAGTAAAGGAAACTGGGAATTCAATTCCAAGAAGGGTTAACGGGTGGGCCTCATTGAGCAGGTGATACTTGAGACGTGTTGGAAAAAATTTTACCCTGAGAATGAGGAAAATAAGCAGTGTAAAGTCAGTAAAATAGTCTAGAAAAGATTAAATCACATATCTGAATGCAGAGGGAAATAAGGCCTGAGTGAGTCAGGGACATTAGTAAGAGGGGAGAGAAATTTTCTGTCTTCGATTTATAATTCAGGATTTAGATTTTCAACAAAAATTAAGTTAGAGTTGCAACAAAATCAAAGAAAAAGTGTATATCATTTGCTAAGAGAAAACATTAAAACATATTTTCAGTTAAAAAATCAAGCTATTTAGAAATGAAATGAGAATCTTACCATTTTTACTGATGTCGAGTTCTTTAAGGTTAACTAAACTAGCAATAGTGGTTGGCAGATTTGAAAGGTCATTGTCAGGAATACTTAGTTTTCTTAGAGCTTGACAGTTGAACAATTGCTGTAAAAAGAAAATAATAATTCGTTAGATCTCAATTTGGTTAAATCCATTCATATATAAACTTAGTAACAAAATTCAATTCACCATCTTTACAAATGTGATAGTAAAAGGGCCCAACCCCAAAAGGCTCACCTTCTTCCACACCCATCTTCTGGATTCTCTTCAGAGTTTTTTCACATTCCATCACCATGTTAGTACCTCCCTACTCTCTGCTACCCACATTCACCACCCAAGGTATTCTACTTTTCCCCTTCTGTTTAACATTAGTGTTCAATTTGCCACTGAACCAATTGATTTATTTTTTTCTTTGAAATAACTTCTGGAGTAGCCCCTTCCTTTTTATTCTCACAGTTATCAGGATTACCTCAATTCTCTTTCTCCACAACCACAAATTACTTCCATTTAATCATGTTGAACAGTTGTTTATCTGACATGCAAGAACTGCAATACAGTTGAATACATGAGCTCACATTTCTTTTGTGTGTCCCCACGCTGCTTCATAAATATCTACCAAATGAAATATTTAATCTCTGATACTTGGTGAAAAATAACCACTAGTGGTTGATTCACTTCTGCCACCAATCCAAAAGTACTAGATGGGGAAGAGTCAAGTGTTAATGCAATGGTTCCCAAATCCAGCATGGTTTTAATCATTGGTGGGTGAAGATGCTTGGTTAAAATATGGGTCCTTGGGCTTTACCCAAAGAAGTACTGATATGGTGGGTCTGGGATAAAGATCAAAATCTTCATTTTTAACAAACACTCTAGTTATCTGGTTATTTTTATGTAGTTGTTTCCAGTATCACATTTCTGGAAACAATATGGTTAGATTTTTTAGCTATGTCCATCTCACTTGACTACTCAAGACTTGAACAGCTGGGACAGAATTTTTGATTCATTTCTGGAAGAATTATCTTAATGAGATCTTTTCTGTTTGACATTTCTAATTGTGTTTTGCTGAATTTCCACAGATGAAGTCTCTGGTATCCATGACTATGCAATTGGCCCACAGTACATTTAACTGTTGCTTGTTCTTAAATGTAATTCATAATTTATAGGCAAAACAATGTAGTATGTGGTTGTTATTTCTTAACTCATTAGCTTTTTAAAAAATAGATTGTGCTGGTTATTACTTAAGATGAAATACGTAGTTTCTTGCTTTTGGCTGACTTGCTTTTGGCTCCTTACAAAGATTATTTGCAATACTTCATGTAGTACTAGGATTTCAATATTCTCCATAGAAATGTTGCTACTTCTTTTTATAAAGTCTAAAAAAGAGAACTTTGATGGATAGTTTCCACTAACTACTAATTTTCCCTTTAAAAATAGAAAAAAAAAATGCCTACACTCATGGCCAAAGTTAATTTAAGTTTTCGTCCAGTCTCTATCATTCTGTTAGGACCATTGCACTACATGCAATGTGGTTAGTTATAGATGCATAGATTAAAAAAATCAATTGCCTCTTGGCTGATACTGGTAAGATGTATTAACTACTTTTTAGTCTGATTATTATAACCATTTTATGTAAAATTCAGACAAATTATTTTCAAAACTGTTTTTTGCTTTGCAAATTCAAGCCTCATCTCAACTAAATACTCAGTTTATCTCAAGAATTACTAGAGGTCCCTATATTCTTCTTCAATTTTAAATGAAGCCACATCAGGAACAAAAGATTTGGGCACTCCTGAACACCCTATTACCTAAGAGAATCCAAGATCCTAAGATCTTGAGAGAGGCTAAGAGCATGGCATTTGGAATCAGATTCATGTAGATTTAATCCCCACTTATCTACTCACTTGCTGTGTGATCTTGGGAAAATTACCTAATATCTCTGAATTCTATCAATTTCCTCATCTGTAAAATGGGGACAATAACATTGCCTAACTTGAAGGATTGTTGAGAGGATTAAATGAGTTACTATATGTCATCAGTTCTAAGTCTTGCACTTTTTCATGTATTAACATCTTTGCTGTTTGGGATTCATCTTCCAATCAACATTGCTATATTTGTAAGCAGTGTTTTTTTTTTTCTTAGTGGTACTACAATAATGGTAATGGTGTTTCTTATAATCAATGGCCTTGAATTTGATGAAATGAATTACTTGTAAAAGTGTAAAACTGTGTTTGGCACATAGTAAGAGCTTGATAACTGTTAGCAATTATTAATATTTATATGTTAATACAGAAACAGAAATATACCTGTATAATAATCTATTTCTTACTTTTCTAGATGAAGAGGTCTCTGAAGGCAGGAGTCATGTCTGAGTCATCTTGGTGTCAACCTGTTTCACCTTTGTATATATCAAAGTGACTAGCACAGTGTCTTTTACATAGTGTATGTTGCATAAATATCTTTGAAAGTATACTTAGATAAGTAAAGAGAAAATGAAGAGAGTGCTAAGCTCCAGCTGAGAGTGGTACTTCACTGGTTTGGAAGTTTCAGATAGATAAACAATCTCAGTGGAATCTAAATTTAATAAACAAGCAGTGAACTCTTGAATATGAGTCATGATGTCTATAAAGTGGCAAAGAAATTAAGAAGGCATTTTAATGATTCTTTCAATATTCAAGTTTTGAATGAAAATGATGTAAAGAATGATCATGAAATAGCTGTAATTCTTCAATATAGTATAAAACAGCAACTCTAATAGCTAATTAAAGTAAGACTCTTAATGACTATGCCAAGGTAAATATCAGATATAATGAAAACACACTGGTAGAATATCTGCCCTCAGTTATGTTGATGATGGTGACAAGGTTGACTCATGAACGTATTTCTGGAAGAGGTAATAAAAATGGATCACCTAAGAGCCAGCACAAATTAGCCAAATGAAGGCTAAAGAGGGATAATGTATTTGTAGCATCTAAAGATACTCCAAATTCAAAGACTGTGTAACTCAAACTAGTTTCAAATATTTGCTTGACAGCATGAGGATATTTGGATCATGGAGTGAAATCTCTGCATCCACAACATCTACATGCATTTAAAATATATTTATTGAATGCCTATTATATAGTATGGTCTATGTTCAGCACTGAGCGTAAGGATGTGAAAAGATACCCATCAATTTCTATTTTCAGCAGTATGGTGGACTAAATATTCAAAGAAAAACTTTTTAGTACAGCAAAATCATACACACACACACACATTCCTTTAATGCGTAGGTGAGCTATGGCTGTAAAATACGGGAATTTCTCGAATCCAGAATAACAAGAAAATGCTAATACACCGAGTTAAGTGGGTCTGTATTTAGCTTTTGCTCTGGTGGTATCTCTTGGTCTCTGGTGGCTGAAGACTGAGGGTTTTTTGTTTGTTTGTTTGTTTGTTTTGCAACTGGAAGGATAGAAGACTGCTTGGGATTTGAACAGAGGTTGGAGATTGGCTTAGAGACCACTCCATACATAGTTGGGTTCTCCTAAGAGTGACACCGTCAGTGAGTGAAGTTAAAAAAACAAATTGGGTCCTGCAAAAGGAGTCAGTGGTGAATGCATGACTTTCTCAGTTTTGTCTCTGAGTGAAGTGAGAAGAAAGAAAGAAAGGAAGAGAAAGGAAGAAAGAAAGACAAAGAAAGAAAAGACTCAATGAAAGACAACGAACTGAAAGAACACGAACAGAAAGAACCAAGAAAAGAAAAGAAAGATTCAAAGAAGAAACAGAAAAGAAAAGCAGCACTATAGTAGAAAAAGTAAGAAAGAATAAGAAAGAAAAGGAAAGAAAAGATAAAGAAAGGAAAGAATGGAAGAGAAGAAGAATAAGGAAGAAAAGAAAGGGAAGGAAGAAATAAGGGAAAGGAAATAGGAGAGAAGGAAGAAGAAAAAAGAAAGAAAGAAGCAACAAGGAAGAAAGGGAAGAAACAAGAGAACAAGAAAGAAGAAAGGAAGGAAGGAAGGAAGAAGAGAAAGAAAGAAGAGAAGAAGGAAAGAAGGAAGGAAGGACGAAAGAATGAAAGAAAGACGAAAGAAAGAAAGAGAAGAAAAGAAAAGAAAGAAAGAAAGAACGAAGAAAAAAGTGAGGGAGGGAGATGGGGAGGGAGGAGGAAGGAAAGAAAAAATTTTTTTTGAACGAAAGAAAGAAGAAGAAACGAAAGAAAGAAAAAAGAGGGAGGGAAGGAGGGAGGAAGAAAAAAGAAGATAGGGAGAAAAAGAGACAGAGAACAAATAAAACAAAAACAAAATGTCTAATTGTGGGATTAAAAAGTCAGTGTAGGTCAAAACAGAAAGCAGTATGGTAGTGGCATAAAAATAGATATATAGATCAATGGAGCAGAACTGAGAGCCCAGAAATAAACCCACTCATGTACAGTCAACAAATATTTGAGAAGAGAGCCAAAAAGATGCAATGGGAAAAGGAGAGTCTCTTCAATAAATGGTGTTGGGAAAACTGGATAACCACAAGCAGAAAATGAAATTGGACACCTATCTGATACCACTCACAAAAAAATAACTCAAAATGGATTAAAGGCTTAAATGTAAGACTTGAAACTGTAGAATTCCTAGAAGAAAACATAGGAAAAAATCTCCTTGACATTGGTTTTAGTAAAGATTTTTTGTGTATGATACCAAAAGCAAAGTCAGCAAAAGCAAAAATAAGCAAGTAGGACTACATCAAACTGAAAAGTTTGTACAGAGCAAAAGAAGCAGTCAGCAAAAATAAAAAGGTAACCTATGGAATGGGAGAAAATACCTGCAAACCATTTATTTGAAAAGGGGTTAATATCCAAAATACACATGAAACTCATACAACTCAATAGTAAAAAAAAAAAAAAAATCTATTTAAAAAATGGGCAAAATATTTGAATAGATACTTTTCCAAAGAAGACATACAGATGGCCAATAGGTATATGAAAAGATGCTTGCCATCACCAGTCATCAGGGAAATGCAAATCAAAATCACAATGAGATAAGAACTCACACCTGCTGTCATCAAAAAGACCAGAAACAACAAGTGTTGGCAAGGGTGTGGAGGAAAGGGAACCTGTGTACATTACTGGTAGGAATGTAATTGACACAGCCATCCTGAAAAACAGCATGGAGGGTCCTCAAAATATTAAAAATAAAACCACTATATGATACAGTAATCCCATTTCTGCATGTACATCCAAAAGAAATGAAAACACTATCTCAAAGACATATCTGCACCCCCATGTTCACTGCAGACAAGACATGGAAACAACCTAACGGTCCATCAATAGATGAATGGATAAAGATGTGAGATCTATAGATACGTATATATATGCATTACACTATCCATGAATGGTTGAATTCTCAGATGTGGAACCATGGATCTAGAGAACCAACTACGGGACGTGAACATCCACAGATTTTGGTATCTGTGGCAGGTCCTGAAACCAATCCCTCACAGATACCGAGGGAAGACTATATACAGATTTACAGCTGTCTGGGGGTTTGCGCCCCTAACTCCCATGTTGTTCAAGAGTCAACTGTATATACAATGAAATATTATTCATCCATAAAAAAGATAAAAATTCTGTCTTTTATCACAAAATGGATGGACCTTGAAGGCATTATGCTAAGTGAAATAAGTCAGATAAAGATAAATATTTACTGTATGATCTCACTTATATGTGGAATCTAAAAAAGCGAACTCATAGAAATAGAGAGTAGAATGGTGATTGTCAGAAGCTGGGGGGTGGGAGAAATGGGAAGACGTTGATTAAAGGGCACAAATTCCCACCTATAAGATAAATAAGATCTTGGGAGCTAATGCACAGTGTAGTGACTATAATTGTCAACACTGTATTATATACTTGAAAGTTTTTAAGAAAGCAGATCTTAAATATTATCAGCACACACACACAAACTGAAATTATGTGACGGGACTGAGATGTGGTACCCTATTGGTAACTTACTACCTTATTGTGGTAATCATTTTGCAATATATACATGTATCTAATCATCACATTGTACACTTTAAACTTACGTATGTTACATGTCAATAATATCTCAATAAAGCTGGGGAAAATCAACGTAGGACTAAAATTCTGAACAACAGAGGCCTATCTATGTATCAGAAAAAAGGGAAACAAAAACATTCTTAGATTTTTGCATTGTTTGGGAGGAGGATAAAGACACTAATTAACTTTAGATTAAAGTTAAATATGCATGTTAAAATTTCTAGGGTAACAATTAAAGAAATATAAATAAGGTGTATGATTTCCTAGTGGGTAGAAACAAAATAAATGGAATGAGATAGAGAAAAAAATGATCTTTAATACATATAAGTAAATATTTACATATAATATAATCTTTAATACATATAAGTAAAGACTTCGAAGAAACAAGACAGATAAAAATGAAGAGTAGAATGGGATAAATTAATACAAATATACCAATAGCGCCATTAATAAATATGGAATAATCTCTCCAATTAAAAAAAAGACTATCAGAGTGGACTAAAATTAAACATAATCAAGTTATATCCTATCACCAGTGATACACCCAAAACTTGATGGAAGAATGATAAAACTGGCAAAATTAACCAAAAGAAAGCTTATGCAGCAATACTGATTTAAAGCAAAATGCATTACTAGAGAGATAGTGACTTTATGTTAGTAAACACTTCAGCTCACCAGGAATATATAATTCTAAACTTGTATGCACCTAGTATCATAGCTTTAAAATAGTTAAAGAAAAATTTGACATATCTACAAGGAGATACTGCAAATCTACTATCATAATAGGGTATTTTAACACATATCTCTCAATAATTAATTTAAAACAGATAAAAATAAAAGAAAAAAAAATAAAAAATAAAAAAAATAAAAGAAAAGGTACAGAAGAATTGATGGCCACTAGCTTGTCCTAGTGGACACATATAGAACATTAAACCCAACTACTACAGAGTACTTTTTTAAAAAGCACATATGAAAACCTTGTGATTAGCCATGTACTAGATAGACATAAAGGAAGGCTCAACAAACTTCAAAGAATTAGTAATAAAAAGACCAAAATCTTGGACCATAATGCAATTGTTATAAATTATTAAGCAAAAGATAGCTTTAAAAACTTCTATATTTGGATATATATAAAGTTCAATTTAATAATCCCGGGTCAGAGAAGAAATCACACTGGAAATTACAAAATATAAGCAAATAATAACAAAATATTACCTGTCTAAAATGGCAGGATATAGCTAGAGTAACTGGCAGTAAATTGTAGCCTGAAATGCTTACATTAGGAAAGATAATCAGGTGAAAATGAATGAGTTAAGCATGCAGCTTAAGAAGACAGAAAAAATGTTAACAGAATGTAGAAGGGAAGCAACAATAAAGAAGAGTCCCTTGCAACTCACAGTGGTCTATGAAGTAGGAAGGATAGAGATTCTGAAACAAGCTTCAGACTGGGAGCTCCTCAAACAGAGGGACCATGTCCTTTCCAGGTCACTGTATGTATCTTATGATAGTTTTTGTCTCTTTAACTTTTTTACTGTGAAATCTAAATACACAAGAGTGTATATAATATGTATTTTTTAAAATTATGATGATAAAATAAAGAGCCATACTCCTCAATCCAGTTTAAGAAAGCTACTTTATTCTCCTCCCAATCATGTCCCTTTGTCACCTACCTGATCCACCAAAAAACAACCAATTTCTCATTCTCTCGCTTTTTACCACAGTTGTAGTAATCCTAAATATAGATATTGTTTAGATTTGTCTGTTAATTTTTATATAAATGGAATAATAGGGTATACTTTCTTCTGTAACTTGACTTTTTCATTCAATGCTGTGTTTTAACATTATTCCATGTTTATGCATATAATCTATTCATTCACCTTTACTACTTTATGCTTCATATAACACAATTTTCTCATGTAGTCTACTGTTCACAGACTTTTGGGTTATTTCATTTTTTTGAGCAACGTTGCTAAGAATACTCTTATATACATCTGCTAGTGCACATATACAAATGTTTCTCTGAGGAGGCAGGCAAATTTACTAAGTAATAGAATTATTTTTCCAAATGTAACTGTAACAATTTAAAGTCCCACCAACAGGGATAAGAATTATTTCTTCATATTATTTCCAAAATTTGATATTTTCAGACTATTTTTCCAGTCTGTGGTATGTAAAATGGTAACACATTTTATCTATTACTAAAAAAATTGAACACCTTTTCATGTTTTATTCATTTGAAAGAATTCATCACATATTCTGAATATGAATTTTTGGACAGTTCTCTCAATATATGGCTCATCATTCCATTCTTTTTATGGTAGTTTTGATAAAAAGACATTTACAATAGTCAAATTTATCTCTCAGTTTGAATGTGTGCAGATGGTCTCCTATTTTTTCCCTACCTAAAAGTTTTAATGCTTTGATTTGACTCATTTGGAATTTATTTTTGAGAATGGTGTGAAGCAAGGATCCATTCTTTTCTCTTTACAGATGACCAGTTGTTCCATTTTAAAAATAGGTCATTAATTTTTCCACTGATTTGCAAGACAAATTCTGTTGGATTTCCACATAAGTACGGGTCAGTCTTTGGACTTTCTATTTCTAGTCCACTGGTCTATTTGTCTATCTCTCATTCCAGCTGGGTCACCAGAAATCTAAGACTCTGATTTGTGTCTGTGCCAGAGAAGAATGGGGAAGGAATATAGAGAATTCCTGGAGAAGGAAGAAACAGTCCATCTAGGCTTTGAGAGAGGAGAAGTTCTGTGAGCCAAAGGTAGGGTGGGGAAGCAGGGGTAGATTGGGAAGCGCAGAGCAGTTCAGGAAGCTGTAAGAGGAGGAAAGGACCAGAGGTGTGTTAGGAATGGCAAAAAATTAAAAGTGACTCTAAGCTTTGTGGAGGGGGATAGAAAATGCAGATTTTAGCCAGAAAGTGAAAGGGTTTAAGAGTTAGGGCTTTATTCCACAGGAGGTGTTCAGATGGTGATTTTTAATCATTTTTGAGTCAACCTTACTGATACTCTCTCCAGAAACACACACACACACACACACACACACACACACACACACACACACAAACATACACATTTGCAGCCAATTTCAAGAAGCCTGCAAATCACCGGAAGCCCATGCACGGTTCTGTGGACCAGGTTAAGGACCTCTGTGATAGGTCATGCCATGTGACTTCTAAAAAAGCAAATGTGATCAGGTCCATCTCCTACTTATACTTTTTCAGTGGCTCTCTCCTCTCTTCAGGACAAAGTCCAAGTTTCTTAATATGGCTTTCAATGCCCTTTACCTCTACAGAGTCTTATCTTGTCATTCCCCTGTCTCTTGTCTTTTTCTCATACCTTCCCGCCTACCATCCTGCATGACCACATCTCCAGACACACTGAGCAGCTGCCAGTTTCTGTATCCACCATGCTCTGCCTTACCTTTGTAAATGCCAGGTCTCCAGCTGAAGCTTTTTTCCACCTCACCCTATCCCACCTCCCCTCTACCCTCTTTTCCAAGCTCAGGCCCTCTCACCTTTCTGGTCACAGCTTAAGACCGGTTTACATGCTCCATTTGTGTACTTTCATAACATTCTGTATTTATCTCTATTGAAGCCTGGATGTCCCTGTTTTGGGATTACTAGACCGTAAGCTTCTTTAGTTTCTGCAGCATCTGCAGTGTATAATGTAACGCCTGACACGTTGTACTTTCTCAGTAAATAGTTGTCCTTTCATGAAAATTCTTAGGCAGGGGAGTGGCAAATAAAGATAGTGCCATTTCTTAAGTGCCTATTATATAGGTGCAAGGCCCTAACCTAGATTTTATAGTATATGATCTACTTCTTGCAACAATGTTGTAAGGAAGGTATTATTATTATTTCTACTTTGCAGATGAGAAAACTCAGGAGGTTAACTTTTACAAGGTCATATACGTAGGAAGTGCCAGAACCAGCATTCAAATTCAGTTTTGTCTGGTACAAAGCCATTTCTACTTCAGTGCATTGTTCCCTCTGTACCATCAGATCTGTGCTTGGGAGAGACAATAGTGACGACTGACAACAGCTGGTGGCTATCTGGGAGGGGAAAGTGAATGAGATAAGGGGAGTCTTCCGCCCATAATAATGGTCCTGCGGGGGTTAGGGGAGAAGACTCGGATTCAATGACTATCTTTTGACAGCAAAAATCTAAATTAGAGTAAATCTGAGTACATGTTATAGCACTTTGCTAACCCTGAAGTGCTACGTAAATGCAAAGTATTATAATTTGGATTAGCATTTTATTATCACCTTTACACTCAGGCTTGGAAAATTAAGGACACAATGACGACATCATGAATGTGAATGACTAGATCCCAAAACATAGTTCCTTAGAAAAAATAAGATAGGGTGTTTATTTTTTCCACTACAAATTTAAAAAGTATTAGTTGCTTGTGAATTGTAAAGAGACAAACCCTTTTCCTGAGAAGTTTCATGTAAGATTATAAATATTCAATGAGACTGTTATTGATGCCCTATGTTGGCACAAGTGCATTCCACCAGGGAAAAGAACTAATTGTCTAATGAGTTGGCATTACTGAATGGCTGGTTTCTTAGAAGTTCTTCCTTTGAGTCCCTTTAAAAGTATTCAGGCTACAGTGTTTCCAAATTCATTTGAAAGCTGTTTCAAAGAAATAATTATTTTGTGCACATTACAATAAAATGTTTTAAAATTCTTTAGTTTAATACAAGTGTTAATAATTATCTTTAGTTAGAAAAGAGCCAACTCAAAAATAATAGAATAAAAATAGTTTTAATGTATGCACTTGGTGAAATTGTAGGCTTCTAATTATGACATTCATTCACTTCTTTCTTTCTTTACTTCCTCCTTCTTTCCTTCCTTCCCCCCTTCCCTCTCTCCTTCCTTTTCTTCCTTTCTTCTTCCTTTCTTTCCTTCCCATTTCCTTTCCTTCCTGACTGCTTATATTCAGTGAGCACTTCTTGAACATCTACTTAGTGACAGACACAGCATCAGGACCCAAAGAAGAATAACAAAGTATCCCCTTCCTCAAGAATACAGTCACCTAGCGGTTATAAATACACACAAAAAATAAGATGCAATGTAGTAAATACTAGATAAATACTACAACAGAGAGAGGGCTTTGCAAAGTGCATATTATTCCAAAAGAAACATTCCTAGACTTTGCCCTTAAGCTAGAGAATTTGGATGCTTGGATTTGTGTGCCTTTTCAGGGATTCTACACTGCTCTCTCACATTATCATCTACCTTGTAGAGGTTCATAAGCAGGAAAGGGACTGACTCAGATTTTTGTTTTTGAGAAACGGGCACCTGTGACCAGAAGGAGGCAGAAGGACAATGAGAAAACATCTAGGTGAAAAATAATGAGAATATGAGTTAAGGCACTGTCAGGAAGAGAGAGGCACTCTGGGAGGAGAAATCATGAAGACTTGGTGCCAGTAATACATAGGCAGTCAAAGGAGGGAGGATTTTGTGGTCCAACAACACTTTAAGGTCTCCAGTAGTAGTGGAGCTGTGGGCTGGTGTGGGAGGTATGGAGCTGGACAAATGCTGGTAGCATCAAATAAGATTGAGGCTGTAGGGGAAGGGAACACTTATAATCCCTTCTAGTGCATTTTAGCAATATTGGATGTGTTGCAGAGACGAGATCTTTTCTTCCCTGGAGAAAGATGGCAACTACAATAAATACTCAGGCATTTTATCTTAGAAAACAATAAATATTATTGCTGCTGTTTTAAAAATACAGATCTTTTCAGCAACAATTTGCCCATTGGTGGTGTTGAGTCATTTCTCCCTTTGGAACAGCAAGTTTATTTTACCATTTGTCAGTGTCTTAGAGGGAAGGGAATATATCTGTTTTATTGGAATAAGAGCTGTCTGTTTGAATATATAAGACATAGCACCTTGCTTTACCCATCCTGCTTGATAACAATTTTCATTTACAATTTTTTAAATGAATATATTCTTTAACTTACATAATTCATGATTACTTCACTTGATGGTACAAGCTTATAACACCAGGAAAGAAATAGGAAGAGTGAAAAGCTGGATATAAACGTTCTATAAATGTTCTTAATTTTGACGTAGCTTAATGGCTGCTAAGAGTTTGGGGTAAAATCTTGTTATCTCTATAGTACTTAAGACAAGTGATGTGTGTCCTTTGGGATTTTCTTTTGTTGCTTTTTTAATAACTACTAGTTAGTAAAAAAATTTTGGTTAATTAACATTTATAAAAGTATTGGCTTTGTCTTTAGAGAGTAATCAATATGGTGTGTGAACAACTGTGTTGAATGGCATTAATTTAGACCTTCATATTAGTATAAGCTGATATATATGTATATATATATATATAGATATTAGTGTAAGCTGGTATATATATATATATATATTTTTTTTTTTTTTTAATTTTTAATGTCTATGCCCTAATCAGTTCTAGGTACTAAAAACCTAATCTGTGCTGATTAGCTCTGCCTAGGTCAGTGAACCAAAGAGAAGATGGCTCATGGTATAGCTGGAGTCTTTTTTTCACTTATAGTCATAATGAAAAGGTTATAAACTTTGGAAGCAAACAGACCTAGATTTGAATTCTGATTTCATGGTTAACAGGTGACATGCTATTGAGCAAGTTCCATACATTTTCTCTAAGGCTCAATTTATCATTTAAAAAGCCCAACTAGACTGTGCCCTAATCTTATCTTTAACAATGCGTTTCTGCCAAGCCGACTTCCTTGACCCTCCAGCATAACAAGATGAGTTGTTTCTTTACTGTGGTTGTGTATAATCTTGTGGACATATTTCTACAATCCACTTTTGCAAAATCAAATTTTTTATGCAACAAATATTCAGTGAGATCCTAACTTTGAACCAAACATTGTGTTTCCTGTCGAAACAAAGATTAAATAGACATAGTCCCATATTTTAGTGTCTTTCTTCTTCAGTCTTATTTCCCCAGAGTAGAGTAGGTATTCAGCAAATATGTATTGAATGAATAACTACAACAGGTTTGGTGAGTGTAATTGTAGAATTGTACACATGGTAATACGTAGGCACAGAGGAGAGTTAAATAACCATGCCAGTGAGTGAAGAATAAAGGTTGTAGGAGAAGGTGACAACTGAGATGAACCTTGAAGTAGCATGTGAGGCAGAGAAAACAGGATGAGCTTAGAGGCAAGAAAGAGCTTTGTGTTTCAGGAACACTTCCTGTGAGAGCAAGAGTAAGAGATTGGAGAGGTAAGTTGTAGCTGGACCATGGGAGGCCTCCTATTAGCATTACATGCTCAGTTCCGTGGTTTTTTTCCTGCAAGTTAGAGAGGAGATGGGGAATAGGCTTAACCTTGGGGGTAGCCTGGTCGTATTTACATTTGGATCTACCACTGTTGGCTGTGTGAAGAATAAATTGTGAAAAAGAAAATCAGGTTTAAGACACATCATCAAGAAGGAGACTGTTTCTTTAGTCTGTTGAGAGATGATGAGGGCCTGACAAAGCCTCTGTTCATAGGGTGGAGAGAGCAGATTTAGGAAATATTTAGGTGGCAAAGGTGATAGGACTTGGCCACTGATGTGATGTGGAAGGTGAGTAAGTAGGAAGAGTAAAAAATGACGGGGTCCTGGAGCTGGGACTGAATGGATAGTCACCAACTGAAACAGAGAACATAGGACAGGAGACAGGTTTCTAGGGGGAAATCAGACGTGCTGAGTGTGAATATTCAAGTAGGCCCAGAACACACATTTAATCTGAGGACTGAGGGGTAGGGCTGAGCTGGCGCAAGAGATTTGTGAGTCTTCAGTACAGTGGCTGAACATGTGAGGATGGATGAGTGCGGTAACCTAGGGAAAACAAGAAGCTCCTTCCTCCTCTCCCCTGAAGTTGTTATTGTAAAAGCCACAAATGAAACTTTATTGCCCCGTTTAATGGATTATCTAGTTTTTGCCTAACTTGGCCTCCCTATTCCATCTGACAATGTCATCACTCCTTCCTTAGAAGCCTTCACTCCCTCAGTTCCCTGACTGTGCTTCTAAACAGAGTTGCCACTTCTGTCTGCCAGCACCTCCCCACGCCCCGCCCGGCTGGCCTTGGTCCTGCTCCAGTTCTCCGGAGGCAGTTTCTCTGCAGGCTGATGGCAGCATTTCACAGGCAGTGAAGAAGCAGGCACCGTGAATGTTAATGAGTAAATTCACGTGGTGAACGTATATGCAAGCGTTTATGCAGTCAGTTCTTAATTATTTAGGACAAAGAAAGAGAACCTTTATTCCTATTAAAGGCCACTGCCACACAGAAAAGAGACAACTGAGAGCCATGGGACTTAAATTCAACACAATTAACCTTCTTTGCCACCTCAAAAAAAAAAAAAAAAAAGAGAACAAACGTTTATCATCCACTTCAAATTTAAAGAAAACAGAAAACTCTCTAGGCAGTCAAGTAGCACGCACATATATACACACATGCCAAAATGAAAAATCAACAGCAAGGCTACACTGTTACCAGGAAATCAAGAAGCAGCAAAAAGGTTCTAAAGAGAGAGAGAGACTATTGTTATTTTCTGTCATCTCTGGTCAAGATTCAACTCATGTATTGCTGTTTTGGGTTCATTACAGAAACAGCAAACCATCCCTTTGTAGAGAAAGGATAAAATCTCTAGGATTTTGTTAAAATTAATTTTCACATAAATTTTGAAAGAAAAGATATCTGCAAAAGATTTTCTCTCTTTTTATATCACTATTAATTTAGAAAAGAAAATAACTTCCTTTCTGTAAAGTGATCCTATCATTTCTCATTTTATAGAAGAAAGTCAACTTTTTGGTTTTCTTTATGGTATTACAGCTCATAAAAATTGCCAACGTTTATTGAAGGTTTTATGCTTTGCCAGGCCCCATACTCACACTTCACATATGTTATGTTATTTAATCTGTAACAATGAAGAAAAATTACCAGAAGGTCAGTAGTTAACAAAAATAAGATGTAGGTAAAACAGTCCGACAAGGTAGATGGTATCTCCTAGATGGGGGAGAAACTGAGATTGAAAACCTTCCCCAAATTCAAATTCAAATTTAAATCTGCCTGATTCTAAACCTCTACAGCTTTCCACTACACCAGACATTTCACTGCTAATTGCTCTTCATCTCAGCAACTAGAGTTCTAGTGAAATTTTGGAGCTGACCTTTGAAGTTAAATATACCATCCAGCAGGCAAAAACTGTGAGCTTACGTTATTCATATCCTTGGCTTCTCTTCTTTTCCATCACCGCTCAGCACCTGACTGTTCACTATCTATGAAGTCTAGTCAAGGGCCTCTTCACCGTCTACCTCAGCACCTCTAACAACAGAATACAACCAAAACAATTTTTTGTCTTCATAATTCAGATGAATTTTGTGTTTGATTCCATAACATATTCACTTTTCTCTCTTAGAAATCTTTTACTTAATTGTCAACCTAGAAAAATATACTACATGTATGCTACAGTAGATGCTAACATATCTGTACTAATTATTGAAAGCAAATGTTTACATGTTGATTTTTACATATCACTATAGGTCAGTTTTATGTTAGGTCAACTTCATTGTAATCACACTGACATAATCCCATGTTTCTATATCAAGTTGAGAATAGCCTGACTTCCCAGGAGTCCCTGGTCAAGAATTGGATCATGAAATTGTTCTAAACCTCATAAACACTCTAGAGAAATTATTTCTCTAGAAGTTTAGAGGATCAATATATAGAAAACCAAGCAAATAAAAATGAAACAAATTTAGAAAAAAAAAAAGCACTTAAAAAATACACTAGAGAAATAGTCCTCCATCAATTTCCTAAAGGCCGGTTTCATTCTGGGAGTCCAAATTGCTGCATTAGTAGAATGCTCTCTCTGATTTAGAACCACTTCATATACTAAGGACGGAGCTGGGAAATGAATACTAAAACCTGTATTAATCAGTTAACTATTATAAGAACAATTGAAAAGAATAGATAGCAGATACTGACCCTCCTTTATAAATTTACATATTCATTTTTTATGTCATTTAATTTGCTCAAATGATACCTTATAATTTACTTGAGCATCAGACATTCACATTTACTAATGTGTCTTATGGATCATTTTCAAAAGAAAGTACCATAATATGGTCAGATTTGGTCAATGCTACCAAAAGGTTAACCCCTGGTGCTTCTTCTATTCCAGCTCAATTCTGTTATTTTTCTTTTTATTATTTTGAAATTAATTTTTATTTTTGTAAAAGCATTATATCAATTCATTGCATCTTATCGTTTGCATCTTATCATTCTTCCTCTAAAGGTAGTTGCTTTAAACTGTTTAAGATACTATTTCTTGTATTTTCGTCTATATTTGCAGAGAACACACATGCGTTTTTACTTCTTGTTTATCAATTGCAGACATTGCCTATTTATTTCATATATTGCAATTGAAAAGTCATATCACTTTGCACCACCACAACCACCATCACTCTCTTTTTCTTCATCTTCTCAGTACATTTACATCTGAATTTTTGGTTAAACCAGTAATGTTTGTTTGTACATTGTGTTTGTTTTTTACTCATAAAATTTCTTTCCCCCTGAAGTTTCTTCACTTTTTATTTGCTTGGTTTTCTATGCATATATCTTTAATTGCTTCCAGATGCTCCAGCAGCTCTGTCAAATGCCCAACAGTAATATTTCAAAATGCTAAAGCACATCAGATTTTGCTAGGCCCACATTTTATTCTGGAGGACCTCACTCCTGCACCCAGTATAGCCAGCTCCAGTATGGGCAGATAGCTCTGTCACTGTGATGCACACATGGCTTCCACAGATACTCATTTGCTACTCCACTGAATTGGGCTCTGGTTTCCTGGATCTCCTATCTTCCTTCTTTTGGTTCACTCTCACATCCTCTAGTAGAAACCTGGGAGTCACCTGTGACTCATTTTTCTCCTTACCCAGAAATCAAGATATCAAACAGATGACCAAACCCAGTAAATTCTGCATCCCCAAATCCTCTCCATTCTGTGTCCATTGTGTAATCTTTAGGGTCACTACCCTGGGCCAGGCCACCATCACCTCTCAGATTCCTACAAGCTCTGCCTAACTGGTCTCCTTGTCTCTGGGTTTAACCTTTTATGTCTATTCTTAGTGCAGCCAGAACTATCTTTTTCTAAAATATATATCTGATCTTGCTGCTACCCAGATAAAACTTTAAATGAATTTCCACAAATTTCAGTATAAAATTCAAACTCCATATCTTAGCATGGAAGGCCTTTACAATTTCTCCAGCCTCATTTCTCCCATTGTCTCTTTTGCACTACATATTTAAGCAATACTTAACCTACAGTTTCTTACTTATCTGTGTCTTAGTTGCAATGATATTCCTCAGGGGGAACTCCACTGAATGTTTCCAAAACACCCATTGTTTCCCACCCATCATAGGAGACAGCATGCAACATACTTGATGCAATTACTTGTTCAATGTCTGTTTTTCTTGCTAAAGAGTACCTAAATCCATTCAGTCATTATTTTCCCAGTGACTAGCAAGTATCTGGCACATAGTATTTTTTCATGAAGAAATTAATGAATATACATACTCGGTTGCAAACTCAATTTCCTATAGGACCTAGATGGGTAACTTCATTGTTGGGGGCAGCCTGAGTGGGATCTGTGGCAAACTAGATCTGCTCCATCAAAAGAACCCATTGATATGAGACACTAAGTCCCACCTAACTGCTACCAACTGAGCATATGGACACCACCAGATCTTCCTTTTTTTTCTTTTTTTTTAAAATAGAGGCCAGGAATCTGGACTTTTTTTGTAAAAGTTGGTATTTTACAAGTTGGCTACAGCTCATTTTCAAAAATAGGCCAAACAAAACATGGCTGCTTGTTTCTGATCTCTGGTTGAAAGACAGGTTTGTATTGCCAGCCCTGCTCTGATGAGGCTCAGTTTGAGATCTCTCAGCATCTTTTGGGGTCTTTGTGAGAATGCTCGGCTGATAGCTCACATTTTGCACCTAAAGCAGAATTTGTCATGTTTTTGTACACAATAGACCCTTCCAATATATTTTTTTTTTTAATTTTATTTATTTATTTATTTATTTTTGGCTGTGTTGGGTCTTCGTTTCTGTGCAAGGGCTTTCTCTAGTTGCGGTGAGCAGGGGCCACTCTTCATCGCGGTGCGCGGGCCTCTCACTATCGCGGCCTCTCTTGTTGCGGAGCACAGGCTCCAGACGCGCAGGCTCAGTAATTGTGGCTCACGGGCCCAGTTGCTCCGTGGCATGTGGGATCCTCCCAGACCAGGGCTCGAACCCGTGTCCTCTGCATTGGCAGGCAGACTCTCAACCACTGCGCCACCAGGGAAGCCCCCAATATATTTTTAATAATATCATTTTTAATATCATTTTAATTGTATCAGTTCTCTAGTTTGAAAATCATATCATCCTTGATTCCTCCTTCTTGTTTATCCTCCAGTCTAGACAAATGCTAAATTCTAGAAGGAAGGTCTTCTTTCAGATTAGTCAAGTGGAAAGGACATGGGATTTGGAGTAACATTCTATTGCTAGTCCATAGTTTCTATTCTATGGACTTTGCCATTTTTTCTACTTGTATAACATTTGGTAAATTCTTTTAAACTCATTGTGCTTCAGTGTCCTTGGACTTAAAATTAGGATAACAAAACTCATTTGTCAGAGTTGCTCTAAGGACAAAAGAGCTACTTCATATGAAGTGTCTAGCACAGAGTAGATGCTCAATAAATGTTGAATTTCCTGTCTTCTGCTCTTTTCTTACCTCTTCCATCTGTCTTCTTTTCCTTTTCTACTGCTAATACACTGGTCCAGGCATGTGAGCTAATATGAGTTTAGAGGAACTTGGCTTTTGCATCTGTTTCTCAACTACCTGCCACTTCAAGGAAAAACTTCACAAAATATAGGTAATTTATATACTTAAGAACCTTAATTCCTTTGTAAATTATATTCCTCTGTAACCCTAAGCTTCACATACCTCATTCTCCCATGCTCTCAGCTCACAGTAGGATTGACACTTGCCATCTTCTTGGCTCACTGATTCCAGTATTTCTTTAACATATTGAGACCACTATCATTTGAATTAAATATCAATATCCATCATGTACCTTAAGTCCTACCAACCATCATCATCTGTACCCATATTTTCTTTCTTCTCTCTTATTAAAATGGATGAAATGTGCCTGTTCCTCTCAAAGGCGACCGCTTCATGCATTCTGTGAATCCTGTGTCCTTTTGCCTTCAGGACTTTGCTCATATAATTATCCCATCAATTTCCTTCATTTAGTTTCTCCCCCCTTTCTTCTAATTTATTCTCATTAGTGTACAAATATGCTTTAATGTCATTGATCTTAAAAAACAAATAAACAAAAGCTTATTTTGACCTCAAACTTCTCTCTAGCTTGTCTCATTTCTCTGCTTTCTCTCAGCAAAACCTCTTAAGAGAGATGTATATATCATATATATATATATATATCCACCATTGTCTCTTCAAGCCACTTCATTGGGTTTCCACCCAACTACTCCTATCAAGGTCACCAATTACTTCTATACTAGCAAATACAATGGTACCTCTTCTGATCTAAGTCAATTTCTTCTCTTAAAACATCTCTGTTCTTAGCTTCCATGACAACAGCACATGGGTTCCTCCAATATCCATAGCAACTCTTTCTCTCCTTGTTTTCCTAATTTATCAATGGCAACTCTTTCTAAATCCCTTTTCAGGCTTTAATCTCCTATCTCCCAAATCCATTCTAATAGCAAATCCTATTAAATTTACCTACAGAGCATGCTTCTATTTTCTTCACTACCACCAATCTAGTTGAAACTACCAACTCCTCACCCAAATAACTACTGTAGCCTCTAATCTCCTTGCTTCCACTCTTAACTTACCACAATGTATTCCCACATTGCACCCAAAGTGGTATTTTAAAAAATATATATAAGTTATTTAATATCACCATTAAAAAAATTCTTCAGTGGCCCCCTATCTCACTTTGGATAAAATCTTAAGCCCTTTCCTGGCTTGCTTGAACTTACAGGATTTAGCCCCACTGTCTATCTACATCTCCTACTGCACCTTATACAGCTTTCTCTTCACTCATTACACATCCATCTTCTTTCTGTTCTTTGAACATGCCTCACTTATTCCTACCCTAGAGTATTTCCTCTGCCTGGAATGCTCTTTCTCAGATCTGCATGGTTGATTCCCCCTATCATCCAAAGCACAACATAAAAGGACACTCTTTAGAGAGGCATTTACTGTCCTCTCAACCTAAAGTAGTCTCTCAGAAATTTCCCTGCTTTAATTTCATCATGATACTTGCCATTATCTAACATTTTCTCTTAAATATTATTTTCATTCCTTTTTTACAGCAATGTAACTTTTGTGAGAACAGGAAGTTGTTGGTCTTGCTCAGTAATGTATCTCCAGCTCTAGAAGAGTTTTCTACACATATTTGATACTCAAGAAAGGTTTGCTGAATGAGTGAGCAAATCAATGGATATATTTTACCTAAAATTTGTTTTTTATATAATTTCCCAAAAACTGGTAGTAAAAATCAGCAAATGAGTTTCATTCTCATTGAAATTTCAGCGAGATTTGATATTTGGGTAAAGGTTAGCAATAAATGATGGGATGAGTAAGTCTTTAGCTGGAAGATAAAACAGTTCAAAAACTGACTGGGCTACTACAGAAGTCCCAGTTTCTCACTGACACACATAATAAAGAGTTGTTGAGACTATAAACTTTTGAAACAATAAAACATTGTAAACAAAAATAGAAATCTGAGTAAGAAAAAAATATCTAAAATTTTCCACATATAAACAATGTTTTTTACAAATGTGTCCTTCATCTTACTTTTCCTTTGGGTCCCTAGAGAGTCCATCTACATTATTTATTTATTGAAAAAAAAAAAACCTACGCATTTGAATGCCAAAATGATTGCAATAAAAGAACAGATTTAGATAAAGATGTTTCAGGCAAGAGATTAAACAGTCAGATTTTGATTATTTATGCATCACTCATGTGACAGTTTTATTTTGGACATGCTTTTTATCATATTCAGATGAATTCTATACCTTTGGCGCTGGAGGACAGAATAAATTCACACTATGCACACTGAACACCTTTGAGGGAGTGAGAGAGTTGGAAAAGGTCATTCTTTTCACCTTTATTGGATCTTCAGAGAACCCTCCATAGATATATGTGGGGTTACTTATGTAACATGCCATGGTTATAGACAATTCTGTTTCTACAAGACAAACACTTAAGGAATTACCTGTTAATGTAAAATTTGTTTTTAAAAATGAGGCAAATAAAAAAAAAATGAGGCAACTTTATTAAAGAAGTGGCAGCTTTTATATTCTACATTTGCAAATTTAGCCCATGTTTAATCTAGAGCAAAGCTTTTCATATTTTTTACACATGACAATTGTTTAATCAGCAACTATAGTGATTCAAGTAGTTTCTTTTACTTTGAAAGATTCCTCTTGAGTAGAAGAAAAAAATAATCAATGATCATTCAAGCTTTGATAAACAAATCATAATTACGAACAAGCAACTCAGAATTTGTCCCCCTAAAATATTTCTTCTCTGGCTCCTTTGATGTCATTAGACTTCTCACAAAATAAGCAAGTGTCCTTGATTTCAAACAATTTTATTTAAAGGTGTAAGAAAAACATGGCTTCAGGCTCCCAAATTCTAAGTGGCAGACATCAGTGAATTAAAAGGAGAAAGAATCAATAAAATTGCAGATATATGATGTGTAGAATATGGAAGGACACTTTGGTTTTTTTTTGGCTTGTCTGGAATCCATTTCCCTTTTTTCATTAGAACCTCAACCTTCTTTTTAAGAGCATCCTTAACTGTATAATAATATTTTGGGAGGCATCTGGAATTTGAATCTTGAATAAATGTCATGGTTACATGGGGGTGTTTGGAGGTACATTCCTCACAAGAGCAGCAGTGTGTGGTCCGTACTGTCATTGTGCTGCGAATTCTGTGCAGCAACTCAGAGCTCTCTTGGTTTCTACCCTTTTTTTTTCATGTAAAGGTCTTCAGGCTCTTATTGATTTTGAGCCTGAGATATATTTTGAATAAATGTTCATCTTTACCATACCTTTTTATGGCCTATAATAAAAAAACAAAAATCAAAACAAAAACTGATACAACTGTAAATCCATATTAAATAGTAAATCATAGCCATTTGTTGACCAATTAACTTTTTTTGTTATTGTAGTACTGTATTTGTCTAAATTTATGTTAAAGAAGTCAATCAACTTCATTAAACATATGCCCTTTCTTATCAAAATAAGCTATTTCTCTTAGCTCAAGAGTTATATATCACTTTGCCGTTTTTATAGGGCTTTCATGTACTTTATATTATTTGGTGCTCACTGTAATCCTAGGAGATGGGCAGAAATAAATCTAATGCAGAAGAGGAAGCTAAGGTTCAAAGGGGTTAAGTAAGATGTCTGAAGTCACATTATGTGGTTGTGTCAGAACTTGTGTTAAACCTAGGTCTTCTCTCTTCAGAACTTACATTTACTGTAATACTTCTGTGATAATAACCAGTAACTACAGTCACTACTCTGTTTGTCAGAATCCTTCCTTATATTGTTCATCATTTTTATCTATTTAAAATGAATCTCAGATGAGTGAATCACAAAACGTTAAGTATGAAAGGAATCTTAGAGGGCTTTTTCCACCCTCTACCACCATACATGTAAAAGTATGTTCTTTGACATCCCTCCTTTGACTGCTTCTAGAGTCAAAGAGCACATTCCTTAACTTGGGAAAATATTATGTCGAAGCTCTATTTTATGTGGATAAAGTACTTAGAGTTCGGGAGTAAGAAAAAAATGCAGAGTGTACTATATTAAGTAGTGGATTATGGAGGAGCCACAAAAATTACCTCACCTCACTTCAACCCCAAGAATCAGCATCAAAAGTTAAGAAAAAAAAAAAAAAACCAAATTAAATGAGAGAGTTTGATTTTCTCTGTTCTCTGCAGATATGTGCCCACATTTCCTGTCCTTCCTTACCTCTGGTCACTGTCAGAGGTCTTACTCTGCAAAATAATACACATTGTTTCAGAGGGAGCTATGCTAATGTTTTATAACAATGAAAACTTATTTCGCAGTATCTTATTACTGGTTAACACTATTGAATTGTACTCGAAATCTTCTAGAGATATAATTAAACCTAAAGTTTTGTTGGGGGAATAAGTGGCAGTGGTGGGCATTGTTACTTTGTGTAAGATAATGGGTAAAGCTTCTCTAGGAAGGTGATACTTGAGCAAAGACCTGAAGGAAATGAAGCAGCAGGCCATGTAGAAGAGCAGCGCTAGCAGAGGAAAGAGTGGGGACCAAATCTCTGAGTGGAGAGCTTGCTTGGCTTTTATGTGTAGGCTCGGCACAAACAGCTCCAACATAGTTGTCAGAACCCGTTCATTGGTCATTAACTTAGAGCTCTATTTTACCTGCTGGCTGCTAGCAAATGATTCAGGTGCGTTTTTGTTGCTCATTTATTTTCTTAAAAGTCCGTGGGGATTTCTTCCATTTCATGGCCAACGACTGGATCCATGCCATGATAAAATTTTCACCAGTCTAAAATATCCCTCTTTGATAAATTTTTGTCTGCTTTATATTGGATGATCAAGGTCTTAGCTATACAGCCCTGCATGAGAGGCCAACACAGAATCGTGAGCACCATGCAAGTGTTTTTCGGTAGCCCTTGCCTGGCACCTGGCTTCTCAATGTCTGTCTTCTTCCCAGAAGAAGCAACTGCAGATATGGAGGTGCTTTTTTTTTTCTAGCATCTCTTAGCTCACTGACAATATTCTACACTAGATGTAATATTGTTAAGATGATGAAGCATCTAGGAAGCATGTCCTTGAAAAGCGGTCTAAGGAACTTGGAAACTTGTCTTGGAAAACAGAACTCTAAGGCAAAACAGTACTCTAAGGAACTCTATGAATTCCTTTAAAATATTTTAAGGATCAAGGCAGTAATGCCAGAAGAATAATTCCTCGTCCAGGGAAGGCAGGCCTTAATAATTTTAGTAGCACTCTGAGTGTCCAGCCAAGTTTTAGATGGATAGACAGGTGAATGGATCTACACCATTAACATACTGCAGAACTTTCTAACAATCAGAACTTTCCTATCATACAATGGTCTACTTCTTAATTGAGTGACTTCTTCCATAACAGAAAGGTTCATGAAGAGGTTGGATGACTATTATAATAGAAATAAGAGGTAGACATTTCTGCCCTGAGGGGAAAGTTGGACTAGTTACTAGCTATAGGTTCTTGGAAAGCAGTGGTCCCTGCCAACACTCATGGGGCACAAAGCAAAACTTTAGTGATACATTTTGACTTGTTACTGTAGCATAATCTATTCTATCCTAACTAACACATAGTCTTTGGTTTTAGTTTTGGATAGGAATTTAATATCCCATGTGGCCTAAGATAAGTTAATTAACTTTTCTGGCCTTGATTTGCTTATTATAATAATTGAGGGCTTAAATAAAATAATTTCCAAAGTTGCATTTACTCAAAAATGACATAACGTGATTCTGTGAATCAAGGAAATTCTCTGGGGAAGTGGTGGTATTAGCCCTCACAAATGTGCAGGTGTAGCTGTTTGGGTCAGTAACCTATCACCCACTATGGGCAGAGGATTGTTTTTCTAGAAGCTGTCTTTGGAGATTTCAGTTAGAAATGACATCATGCCACAACATTTTTTGCTGGAGAGCCAATACCCAGAACTATCTTGAAATGTTACAAAATCTTACTATCGTACCCAGGGTAATTAACATGGAAAATTTCCTTTATCTGTGGTAGGAGAATGATAAACACAAATTATTGATTTTTTTCTATTCCAGGTACTCCACAAACATTATCACACCAAGTACCCTACCCTCCTATGTATCTACCTATGTATTTATCTATCTATCTATCTATCTGTCTAATCCCAGGAGTTGATGATATTATTTTCCCAGCTAAACAGTTTCTCCCAGTTTCTGAAGAAACTGAGGCTTTCAGAAAATAAAATACTTTCCCAACCAATTAGCAGTGCTAGGATCTAATCCCAGGTTTGTTTGAGTCCAAAGCCTAAGTTCTTAATCTCTAAAATACTTCTGGATAGTTTATATGGGGAAAACTTTGTAAGTACAGTACTGCAGATTTAGTCCCGTCCTCTTTTATACATGGATAAATTAACCTCTTCTACCAATTTCACTCTGTGTCTTTCAATTTTGGTCACATATTGACTTTACCAAAATTATTTCTTTAATCTTTTTTAAAGTTCCTCTTCAGTTTCAAGAAGTTTCTCTGTAGGTTTTCTCTTTATTGCTCTTTTTTTTCACATTTGTCTTTCCACTCTATTACTTCATATATAATATACATCTGTGATCATCTCTTACTCTGTCTATAATTTTAGTTTCCAGTTCCAAATAACAAGCAAAGCAGTACTAAATTATAAGCTGTGTGGATTTCTATCACTGTGTGAAAGGCATGTTATTTTGTATTTTTACCTTTTACTACAAAAAATTAAGGAACACAGATTGAACTATTCCTAATCAAAACACTACCTGTTCTTTCATATCTATTTTTTGCATCTTTTCTGACACACTCTTGACATTCTTTTCCTAATGCCATTAACCTTGACTCTGTTATCTACCTGCTTTATAAGAATGTAGAGTACAGACTCTTGGCCAGCTAGAACATTCTCAGGATAAAATATCTGAACAAAAATAATTTTTTAAATGTATAAAAGGTAATTCTTGCCGTAATGTAATAGCAAGAATACAAATGGTTATCTCATTACTCAATAAATCTGAAATCACAATGGTAATAATGTCAAAATAATACCAAGAAAACAGTAAAATAAGATGGCAGACAAAAAATACTTTATTTAATCTAACTTTGAAAGGTTTCAGTCCCCTAAGGGCTCAATACTTTGCCTACAAGTCCTTACAAACTTTGATTAAGAGGAACTTTTCCTCGTAAAACAGCGATTTTATAGCATTTTGTTTGTAGTGTACATTGTGGTAATCTCTCCAACAGTTCTTCCACCTCATTTCCTTGTGTTGCTGCCAGTAACCACAACTCCACAGAGGTGGCCCATCATTGTTTAACCCTATCAGAGTAATCTCACTTTTCTTGACATAGTGGATCCCATAGCAAATGGACTGGATCAACAATGAACATGTGACACAATTAAGGTCAATGAGACCTAAGGACAAGTTAACTGAAGAATTCTGGGGGAGACACTTCTTGTCCTTCTCAGAAAAAGAAAGAGTTTTCAGAAGCCAAAATTTCTAATTTGGAATGCTGTGGACGTGAACACTAGAACAGTTCTAGCCATTCTGCCGCATGAGAGAAAGCCAGCCTCAGAATAAAGCTGATCCCACACAAAGCAAATAGAAACATACCAAGTCTGGAGCTTGTTCTGAGATGCGTTTTCCATTTATGTGAGCCAATCAAGCCTATTTCTTGTTTAAATCAGTTTGGATTGGGTTTTGTATTACTTGAAACACACATAATGAGCCCTAATTGATATGTCAGTCCTTTTGTTTCTTAATTTACCTATTTTTCTAATAATGCACAAATATATCCATGTATTATTATAATCAAATCTCAAAGTCAGATAATTTAGATCATATCTCAAGATCAGATACTTTAGAAGAAAGGAACTTACAGGGCTGTTTTAGGAAACTAATAATATTGAACCTTGGGAGTCAAAGAAACCTTGAGAGATTATGTGAAAGGTCTTTGAAATACATAAAACATACCAATAACAAAAGATAACTGGGCTTCCCTGGTGGTGCAGTGGTTGAGAATCTGCCTGCCAATGCAGGGGACACGGGTTCGAGCCCTGGTCTGGGAAGATCCCACATGCCACGGAGCAACTAGGCCCGTGAGCCACAGTTACTGAGCCTGCGCATCTGGAGCCTGTGCTCCGCAACAAGAGAGGCTGCCATAGTGAGAGGTCTGCGCACCGCGATGAAGAGTGGCCCCCACTTGCCGCAACTAGAGAAAGCCCTCGCACAGAAACGAAGACCCAACACAACCATAAATTAAAAAAAAAAAATAAAATAAAATAATTTAAAAAAAAAAAAAAAAAAAAAAAAGATAACTATTTCTCCTGAATTCTAATACATTGCAAAAGTGTTATTAAATCCTTGGTTCACTTGTATTATTTTTATTTATTGTTAATCCAAGCTCTCTTCATTAAGCCCCTAGTGACTGACTTGATATGTAAAACTCTCCAATGGCATTTTCTGCCTGATGCATCAAGTCAAACAATGCTGTGTGACTCTCAAGACCTTTCATAATATGGGTTCCCTCTGCTCTCCCTACTTTACCTACATATATCAGCACTCGCCCACTTGCACATGCAGCTGCAGACTCTTCACAGCTTTGCTGCTCCTCTCCTCCCCCTCTACGTATATTCCATCTTGGTTTTTGCATCTGTGCTTTTTGGTCAGGCCCTTCCCCATCCCCTCCAAGAGTGGAACTCTTCTCTATACATAAGCTCTACCACAGGATTTGGTTCTTTGGCTCTGATTATACTTTATTGTGTATTCACCTCTAACGCTTCAGTTTTCTCTGATTAGGTTGTCAGATCCTTGAGAGCAAGGGTTGAGATTTACTTCTATTATAACCCCCCTAAAGCTTCAAATACTGTGTAGCAGAGTAGATATTAAATGAGTATGTACTCGATTAATTAACCATGTTTTTACTATTTGTCTTACAGACTCTGTTGCATGCGTCTAGAAAACGATTTTAAATTGCTGGATTGCCTTAGGGCTGCCAGATTTAGTAAATAAAAATATAAAATGCCCAGTTAAATTGTAATTTCAAAGAAATAACAAACTGTTTTGTGTTTTAGTATAAGTATATCCAATGTAATATTTGGGATAGAATTATACTGAAAAATGGCCTGGTTTTTTTTTTTAGTTTAAAATTTAAACTCTACTGGACGTCCTTTATTTCATCTGGCAATTCTAGATCGACCTGACCTAAAAAAAACCAAAACTTTGTGCTTAATTTCTTAAATTAGAGCTAAATGCCACATTTATGAATTGCTTAACCTTATACAGTCTTACTAATCAAGTCCTATAGTACATGAAGTTCTCTGCATTGTTTCATCTAGCAGCGACAACACATAGATCGAGTATCCATTATGTGAAAGTCACCATGTATCCTCCTGTACAGGGAGGCAAAGATGAATAAGAATGAAAGATTCATCTAAGATGAATAAGATCTTTCCCTCTACCCTCAGGTAGTTCATAGCCTGGTGGAAGACACAGCCCATTTCAGTCCAGCCTCCACTTATGTGCAATCTGGATGTTAATCCATATGGCCAAAATTATTTTAGGCCTGACTCAGCCCTCCTGGGCAAAGATTCAAGATGACACTATACACATAGGTTGTCAAAAATGAAGGATATTGGTTTTGAAGTACACATTAAATAGTTCCTATCTCTGAAGTGTTATATAAACTCCGTAATCCATCCTCCTAAATGAAAACAATTATTCAAAAATCCTTTTGATCAGAACATTTTACTCTGCTTTTGATATTAAGTTAGTTTTTATGATGGGAGTTTTTTTTTCTGGTTCTTGGATATTTAACATGCATTTTTTTTTTAGCGTAAGCAATGGAAATGTATTGCATGACATTTTTCCCCTCTCAGCCATTAAGGTCCTCACGGGTGAATGCCATTCCAGCTACTTAATCTGAGTCACTTATTTAGGTGAACAATAGGATCCAATGATTTAGATTTTGAACCTTCTGCTGTGTGGCCTTAGTCCGCTTTAGCTAATCTCTACAATGTTTTCTGGTCATAGGAGACATTTTCTTTGCATAGCACAACGTCATAATGGCAGTGTGTGTGTATGTGTGTGTAAAGTTTGACATTAGTTAAAAAATTTTAGCTACACTATATTTATAAGTTGTATGCCATATAAATTCAGTGATGTTTGTAATAACCAAAGATTTCAAATTCTAGAAATAACAGGATGTTTTTTATAATAGTATACTTGACTCTTTGTCTGTGTGTGTGTGTGTGTGTGTGTGTGTATGTAAAAGCATTTCTTAGACTTATATAATTCAAGGCTTTAAAACAATGTCACCTTAACATACAACATACAAATTTTCAGTTCTGGAATAGAGAGTACCATCTTTTCCCTTTCTTTTCTAAACATAAGCTATTGATCTCAACCCACCAACCTGTTATTTTCTTGGAGATCATCTTAAGTTAAAATAAAAAGGCATATTACATAAAATGATGATTTCAATGGAGCTCAGTTGGTTATTGGCATATTACATGAAGTTACAAATGGAGTCGCATTAAAAGGTAATGAGAATATTGGGAAAAGTTATATTAATTTGAATGATTTGTCAATTACCTAGATAGAAGGCTGTAGTTAGCGTTATCATTATGCCAAGTCTCTGGAGTTATGAAATACTCATTTGAAGTACATATTTTAGGTTGTCAAAAATTACCTTTGGTAGCTCTTCAATTTGATTGGCATCTAGGTAAAGTTCCTCTAATGTCCGTTCAAAGTTAAAGACCTCCTTTGGCACCTGCTGAAGGCTGCAGTGGGAGTAATCTAAAACTGAGATGATTTCTTCTTCACCTCGGAAACATCGGCACGGCACCAGACGGCCGATGATTTTCCGCTTGGTGGTCATCTCCAGGCACTGCACTAGAGAAAAACATTAAAAAAAAACACCTGCTTAACCACCTGCCTTTGGAAGGCATTCTTATAATATTTAAAGCTTAGAAATTTACTTATGTTGTATATTTTATAATTATATAATGCCTTTAAAAAGTTTACATAAGACATGCACATGCAGTAGATCATTTAATCCTTAAACAGCTCTCCAAGGTATGTAAAGACATGTTTTTATTCCCATTTAACAAATAAAGAAATGGATTCAGAAAGGGTCAGAATCCCATCATCACACAGTTTGGGAATGCCAGAACTGGGCCAGAATACAATCCTGACTTAGTGCAATGCTTACACTCACACTTGAAACATGGAACTATAATATGATTTTTTTAAAATTTTATACAAATTGCAGTGCAGAACAGAAACCTCCAGAATTTGTTGGAAAAAAACACATTTCTCTCATTTCTGTGAAATAGTCAAGTTTTACCCATAAGGTTTATGATATCCTCTTTTTGACTCAAATTTGTTCCATTAATCAATAATTATTTATTAAATAACTAATATGCTCCAAACATTGAACTAGGTACTGGGGATAGAGAGATGAATTGAACAAAGCTCCTGTTGGAGCTACAGTTGTATTGGTTATTCACTTCAGAATAAGAATCTGTGTCTATGAATCCTTTTATTTTAATGGGAGAAAAAAATCATGGCAGAAATTTCTGTGACATCCTGGCATGTCTTTCTCTAGGTTAAAATGACCAAATGCCATGAAATCTTGCACAAAATTGGTATCATGGCATCTATGACACTTTATTAAAGTTACTGTTTTTCATGTTATTCTTTCCCTAGACTGCAAGGCTATTGAGGGTAGAAACTGTGTTTTGTTCATTTTTACATTTGTATCCGTTCTTGACATATAGTAGATATTCAATAACAAACGTAAAATGAACAAATCAGTTCATGAATGAATAGATGGATACATTTGGGACTCTCTCCCCAACCACCAACATATACTGATAATTTGCTTGAAAAATTGCTCATTCTAACTAAAATGTCACTATCTCTGTGAATGTCTCCCCAGGATAAATGAATAGCGTCTTCCTCTGAGCTCCCAGGGCACTAATCATATTGCTTCCTAATTATGTGTACTATTTCCTTGTGTACTGGGTGAGTTCTTGAAGGAGAGGATCTTGTCTTATTCATCTTTGAATTCACAATAACAGCACACAGTTTGCCATCTGCAGAAATAGTACTGAATGAGCATCAATTTGAAACTTGCATTTTATTCATTGATTTGTTTTTACTTATCAGCATAAACCTATTGCCGAAAGAGAAAGTAGTAATAGTTCACAAAAATAATATAGCATTTTGTTTTGCAATGGCTTAGATTAAATCAAATTTGGAGGCAAATGAATACAGTATGCTTAAGAGATGTTGAGAGTTCAGCCCAAAGCCATTTTTATTCCTTCTTTTACTTATGAAATTAATAAAATTATATTTTGGGACAGGTTCATGAGTCAGCTCTTATAGAAGGTTATAAGAACATGGTAATCTTTAGAAGGTTTAACTAAAAACATTAAGAAGATGGTCTTTCCTCTCCATTACTTTCTATCTCTTGAACTCCTACACTTCTCATTTCTGGGAGCTTGAATCACAAGGTTTTGTAACTTTTATTTTACTCGACTTTCCTTGAAAGCCCTGATTGTAGGTTGGTCTCTACATGGGATCTAGCATGTATCAAGCAGCCAGTAAATGCATCTAATAAATATATGACATATATTAGGTACCTAGTAAATATTTTTTGAGGTTATTGCAGTTGTAAAGGTAAGTGATGATGGCTCAGACTATGATAGTGGCAGTGAGGATGGGGAGAAGTGATAGACTGGAAAGGTATTTAGGAAGGAGAATCCAAAGTGTGGGTAATGGATTAGATGAGAGGTGGAAGGGGTGCTGTGGGGAGAGGGAGAAGTCTTGAAAAATTCCTAGGTTTTTAATTTATCACTAGTCGCCACATTGACTACCCAGCTGTGATGCCGTCGAGCTGACTCAAGGTGTGTATCCTGTCTGTCTCTATGACTCACAGGTGAGGAATCAATTGTTCATATGTTGTTTTTGCCCAGTTCCTTGCACTCACCCTTTTGTGCTGAACCTTGTAGCTATTTCTTGATACCCATCTGTTGCTGCTATTGCAAATTTTTTATTATGAAGAGAAAAAAGAGAACATCCAGGCCTGGACCTAAACCATTTGGCCAGAGTGTCCACTGTCCACTAAGACTTTTGCAATTTAATTCACTTAGGACTGCTTTCCCTTTTGTTGATCAAAACAGTAGGCTCTTCTGGTCATCTTTTCAGTCCCTTGTCTCATTCTTACAATGTGCTGAGCTTTCCCCCTGACCCAACTTTTCTTTTCTTCAATCCCACTGAACTCTGAAATTGTGCCTTATGTCATGATCAATAACTTCATTGATTCTCTCCACTGAAGGCTTCCTCCCCTTCATAGTCTCAACTAAAACATGGTTCACTTATAGCCTTTAAAAGTGGAGCATGCTGATTTTCTCATACCTTAAACACTTCAAGGTTGGAAAGTGGAATTGATATCCTCCCTTGCTCTCTAAAAATTATTAATCTTCTCTCATCCTAAAAAAAGTCCTGCTCCTCTGATGGTCTCATTACCTGGTAGTAACATCTTTCTACTCTTTCTCGTATCATTCATTACCACCTCTAGAACCCACTGATGACTTTGGTATCTGATTCATGGACTATCTCTCAATCAGAACTCCTTCCATTCCTGATTTATGCTCCCTACACATTATAGCTTTCAACTTTTTTTCCATCTGAAATTTCTAAGTAACTTGATTGTAGTGCTACTCCATGATTTTTCCCTTGCAGATATCTAGTATGTAACATGGTAGTTTACCTTTCTTCTAACAAAGTCTCAACAAACTTCTAACCAACCAAAATATATATAGCAATTTTGTTTTAAATTAATAGTACTTATTTTATTATAGCTATAAATGTCACTGTAATTCAGTCACATTTTATTTCTTCTGCATCTTATTGTTTCTTTAAAAAAATTTTTTTTCCTTTGTTTGGTTTGTCTATGTGTCTTTCATTAATTCAATTTCCTGACTATCTCCTCTTCTCTTGGTATAGTGAAAAACGTGTAATCTATCACATTTCCCCCTGGAATAATCTTTCAGGAGCATTATATCTTCCTGCTTCAGTCTGGAGTGGTCACTTTACTTTTCTAGACCTGATATATATATGTGTGTGTGTGTGTGTGTGTGTGTGTGTGTGATCCTGTAATTTCTCTTCACCGTCATTCTGTGAATTTTACATTTCCTTCTGTTTTATTCCTATTTCCTGGACCCCATGTCTCTTCTTTCTAGACTTATTGGACTATGATATCCAATGGTGAAATATAACATCCAGTAACTTACTGAGAAAGAATCTACAGTAAGAACATTTTTGAGACCTCTGCATATACGAACATGATTTCATTTCACCCACAAACAATTGAAAGTTTGGCTGGATATATACTTCTAGGTCAGAAATACTTTTCTTTATAAATTCGAAGGCATTTTTAAAGTATTATTTTCTAGCTTTTAAGGTTGTTGTCAGGAAATCCAGCTCTATTACTATTCAAAATCCTGTTTTACGCCCACCTTCCCCTCTCCCAAAATATTTTAGAACTTTTATTCTTAGTCTTTTGAAATTTCATGACAATGTGCTTTGATGTGTTTTTATCCATTGTACTGGGTACTAGATGGGCCCTTTCACTTTGGAAGCATTTATCGTTAAATTATGTTAAATTTTCTGTTATTATTTAATTGATGATTTCCTCCTCCTCTTCATTGTTTCTATTTTCTTTTCCTGTAATCCTGATTAGTTGAATGTAGGAAATGTCCAGTAATTTAATTACTTTTTCTCTTGTAATTTCCATGTCTTTGTTTTTTTATTTTATTTTCTGGAAGATTTTCTCAACTTCATCTTCTAAATACATCTCCTGTATTATCTTTTATTAGATAACATATTTTTATTGTTCAAAAATTGCTTCCTAAATGCATGCTCCTTTTTAACAGTATCATGATTATATTTCAGGGTGCCATATCATTTCATTTCTCTAAGAAGATATTAGCTATAGACTTTTTTTTTTTTTGCCTTTTCCCCCTGCTCCTTGCATTTCTTCTGAGTTCCATTTTCTGTTTGTTTCTTTTGGTCTTTATTTTTCATGATAGGGGTCTTCCACAGATATCTGGTGATCCCTGGCTGTCCTTCAATATTGAAGAGTGACTCTCTAAAGAACTAATTGGAAGCTTTGTATGCATAATAGGTATCACTGCAGGACGATTGGCAGCAAGACAAAGAATATTCTGATCTTCAGCCTGAGGCATAGCTATGAAACAGGAGGGAAGGAGGCAGGGCACAACCTTTAAAAGAATGACATAGCCATAGTACATGATGAAAACTAGTGAGAACCAACTAGATACAAGATGGCTGAAGATTCAACTTCCAGTGGACCTTGAGCATAATTATTCACTCATTGTAATACATTAGCATGCTAAATGACACTCCCACAGGTGCCATGACAGTTCCAAGGGTGACTATAAAAGGCCAAAAAGTGGGTGGTAGCCCATTTCCTGGAAATCTCTGCCCCTTCCCCAAAATAATTGGAATAATCCTCCCACTCATTAGCCTATGAAATATGCAGCCCATAAAAACTAACCATGCCATATTTTGAGGCCTCTTGCCTCTTGCCTTCCAAGATGGCTCACACTCTGTCTGTGGAGTGTGTTTCTATCTAAATAAACCTGATTCTTACCTATCACTTCGTCTCTGAATTCTTTGGCGATGAAGAAAGACCTTAAATTCACTGGGAAGAGCTATGCAGTTTTGTAAATAAGGATTTAAGTCGATTTTTCTATTTTCAGTACTAAGTCTCCTCAGTTCTTTGTCTGGTACCTGTTGTCTCCAAGACTCTAAGGAAGACTATGAAGCAAATCAATTTTTACATCCCTTTGTGGGTGCTTTATAATGTAACTGACAATGTACTCTTTATATAGGTGAATATAAACTACATCTTCTTTCCCTGTCTTCTTAAAATTTGTTGAAATCTCTTATCTCCTGGTGTCTTCTCTTCAATTTTCTCTCTCTTTGTGAGTATATGCATCTTAGAATTTCTTTTAGTTTAGTGGAATTTTGGTTGTAAGTACAGATCAATAAGGAAGGTGGGAGATTAACTTCCATGTTTAAAAGAAAGTTTTCCTTTAATCCCCTTCATACTTTTAATCCCTTCTTACTTGACCTATTAGGAGCATTGGACAGAGAATTATATTTTTCTTTCAGAAACACTCTCTTCCTTTGGCTCCCCTGACTTCACAATCTTCTGACATTTATCCTTCCACTTCGGTTCCTCAATTTCAATCTTTTAAGAAGATCCATCTTCTCTAGCAAATATTGACATTTATAGTATTAGCGAGTTATTCCCTGGCTAGGCTTGTTGCCCTTCCAATTGTATGCTCTCTCCCTTTCAATCTTTACAATCTCACTCACCTTTCCCAACTCTTTTCATTTAACTTTGATGAGTGATGGCTATAAAGTTTTTCAAATTTCTACTCAGATTTATTTCCCTCATCATTTCAACTTTGTGTTTTATGAGCATCTCAAACATAACATGTTCAAAATTGAAATGATGCTCTTCAAAGGTATGGAGCCCATCATCGTAGTCAAGACCTTGGACACTGAAGCCAACTCCTTGGCTGTGTGACTCTCAGCACATATTTAACCTCTATCAGTTTAGTCATCTCTAAGATAACAGAGTACATACCAAGCTCATAGAATTGTGTCTTCAAGTTTTAAGCATTCACTAAGTGTTGGCAATTACTCTTCTGCCCAAACCTCCTCCTCCTCCTCCTGTGCTCTCAGTCTCAGTGAATGGCAATACAGTTCACCTAGTTTCTCAAGATAGAAAGCTTGGCAATGTTCTTGACTCCTCTCATTCCCTCACTTCCCACATCCAACAATCACCAAGTCCTAATCCTTCAAGAGCCTAAACATATCCTGATTCAGGTCTGTTTTTCTTCATTTCAACTGCCCAGCAACATAGTTCAAACTATTTTCTCTTGCATATGTACCTGTCTCTCTCTTTCTATTGTTCTCCCACCACAGTGAACCTGGGGTGACCTTTAAAAACACAAACATTATTATGTCACCTTCTTTCTTCAAATACTTCAATGATTCCTCTCTGCCCTCCAGACAAAGTCTAAAGTCTTTATTGTGGCTTAAAAGTATGATATGGTCCTCTGGCCTGACTGCTGTCTTCCACACTCACACTCAGCTCTCTGTGCAGCCTGGCCAGGTACCACTCTTCTCATTGTTTTCTTTGTTCTTCTTATTCATGGTTTCTTTTGCATTTCTAGGACTACATGATCTTTCTTCTACTAGGGCCTTCAGAAATAGGGCTGCCTTTGCACAGGGTACATTTCCTTGCTCTTTAAAAAAAACTTAGATTAGAAGGGAAAGTAGCCTCTCTTTATTCAATATGTTCCAATTCTGTATGTCATCATCTCTATATGTTTCAATTATATGCTGCCATACCCTTTGATCACATTTTAATTACATATTCAAATCAATCTTGTTCACTAGATTCAAACTTCTGTGAGGACAGGGACCATGTCTAGCCTTTAAACACTGTATATTTCCAGTAACTTTAGTATCTAGTTCAGAGTAGATACTTTAAAAACATTAACTGTATTAGTAAATGAATATGGTAACTAAAGATGATTATAATGACTTTTATTTGCATAGTCCTTGCAAAATTTCAAAACAATTTACAATTTATCACCTTTTTTTAATGACAAATAAGCATTCATATATTATTTTCTGTATTTCAATAATAAACTAATTAAGGTTTAGTGAGTCTGTAATGTGCATAAGGTCACACACAGAGTAATTAGTAGAATTGAGATTAGATCTCATTTTTCTTGACCCCAAAGTCATCATTTTTCCCATTAGCAGACCCTGCATTACATTTACAGTGATACACATAGATCAGCATATGAGAATTTATCAAACATGAATTTACTAGTTGTTCTATACCACACACACATACACACACACACACACACACTCACTCACACACTTGATAGTTATTTACACATAGACTACTTCATAGGTGCAAACAGAATGATGGGGTAGCAGTGAGGGAAATAACATTGTTCTCTTATCTGGTGATAAGAGTTTAAACATTTTTTTGCATGCCAAAAGTATGAAAATACAGTAGGGTAGAATGAGTAGAGCATAACATACAAGAAAGCACATAAATGTTTCATACATGATATATAGAAGCAACTTTTGCTTTCTTCTGAAACATGACCATTGCCCAGTATACCGTAGAAGCATGCGGCTTCACATCTAGTGTATGGACTTTGACTCAGAAGCGACCAGATTTCCGGTTTTACTACTATCCTTAGCAAACATCCAAAAGAGGAATTCTTAGATTTTCAGTTTTTCAAAGGGATTTAAAAAGGCAAGAGGAAAACAAGTATTCATCTCTTCCTGTTAAAGTCCTTCCAATAAATTCCTTAAATCAAAGATAAGAGTATTATCTTTTTTGGATTCTCACTGCATGGATTATCTTCTCTCTTGAATAATATATATATATATATATATATATATATATATATATATATATATATATATATATATTAAAATCTGAATTGAATAGCTAAAGGGGATTTTTCTTTTTCTATAACCACAGCATGCAGTCAACAGTCTCCCTTTCAACACTCTCCCTGAGTCAGATGTATTTAAATAGCAGGGCTCGCTAACATGGCCTAACATAGGTGAAACAGCAAAAAGACTCATCTTGCTACAGTCATCAGATCCTTCTCTATTCATAATTTAAACCAAAGAGAATTTCAAGCACTTGAGAAATATGCCTGCAGTAGTTGACCCAAGCAATAAGAATATATGTATCAAAACACCTGATTTCCAGTACCACTGCATTCTCTAGGATTTTAGACCCATGTATGCCAGTGTTACCCTTGCCTAATATTTCATCCCTGGAAAGTTAAAGGGATAAGGGAAAGTTCAATCTTTCCAAGATTTCTTGTGATAAATACTCTGGCTGTCCTCATTAGTTGGCACAGTCTTACATTTTTCAAATGACAAATGTTTCTAATTTATTCACTGAGAAACCCTTTTCTTCACTAAGTGTGCCACAGAGATATGGAAACCTGCCAAACTCTCTCCATGTCCTACTTCAAGAAACATCTTTAAAACCATTACCTAACCTGAAGTAGTCTCTGAAACTCCCTTATCAAGACAACATACATGGTGATTCTTGGACTTCAAGTGGAGCATCTGAGGTTTGTTTGTTTTTTGATTGTTGAAATATTCACATTTCAAAAATACTCAGATTTCATGGGTTTGTTTTCATCTTATCATTACAATATCTGAAAGCCTGCAATTGTTATCCACAATTTGATTTGATATCATTACAAGGAAACCAGTTTGGTCTTCACGAAGATCAATGGACTGTAATTAGGATAAACACATTAGTGGTCTTTAATGCTGATATTATCACATCAGCAATCAAAACAAGAAATCAAGAAGGAAAGCATGGTGTCTGGTACCAAGAAAAAGCTTTTTTAATACTTCTAATTCTGCTTTTAGACAAGTGAGTTCTTTTAAGAATAGCAATGCTTCCATTCTCCTTCCTCACATATTTCCCAGGAATTTTCATCCACTGACTCCAGAAAGTCTCTTTCTATGAATGATTCCTAATATAAACCATCATCCCTGATTTAGTTTCTAACTGCTTAATGAGCCACCTATCTTTAAATAAAACTCAACTTGTCTAAAGGAGAACATGAAAATATTTACTAAGTTCCTACTCTGTACCAGACACTGTGCTTTCCCTCTTGATTTCTTGCTTTGATTAGTTGTGTTTTAATTCTCTTAATGTTGTCCCTTGGAGTCATCTTTTACTACTCCTTTATTTCCTTCTCTATTAGACATTCAATGTCTTCCCTTTCCTTTCCTTACCATTCAGTCAATCTAGTTCAGATCCATATCATCTCCTAGTAGTACTGCCCAAAGTAATACAGTACGAAAGTATACTATTTCCAGACATCTTTCCTTTACAATCATTTATGCAGCAAATATTTATTAAGTGTCTACTATGTGCTGGGTACTGGGTTATATGGTGGGAAAAATCAGTGAGTAGAAGAGCTACGTTCCCTGCTCTAATAAATTTCCTGGATAGTGAGGGAGATAAATATTGAACAAAAAAGTAAGCAAGTAAATCCATACTTGTACATTGTAATAATTGCTTTAAAAGAAAATATTAGAGTTTTATCCATTTTATATATTTACACATTAAGTAGCTTGATTAATCCCCTAAAATGCATGTCCATTCCCCAGTTCTAAAAGCTTCACTGTGTCTACATTTTCAATAGCAGTATTTCCCAGTCCATGTCCCTGGGTCGTATTTCTTCTAAGAAATAAGCACTGTGCATTAGCAAATTAAGGGCTCAGAGAGGTTTTGTGACAAAGAAATATGCTTATTTTTGTTCAAACCAGTGTTTCCTAAACCACTTAAAATTTAAAACATGTAAAATGTTATAGTTTATCACCATAATTAGGAATTAGTCTTCTGAATCACACATTTTAGGAAAGGCTGGTCTACAAGATTCTTTAGCTTGACAGTCAAGCAGTCTTTAATCTACTTTTCAGCTGTTTTATCTAGTACTTCCAAGTCTGTGCTCTACCTTAAACCACAACCAATACTTAATGTACCTGATCCACTTTCTTCATCTATACCAATCCTGCCAATCTACAGTAATACCATTACATCTTTATAAATCATGTTGAATAATTTTATTTATTGGTTATTATAATTTGTTCGCAGGTCTTAAAACATCACAGTCGCTGATGTTAAAGAAGCTTGTGTTTAGGAACTTCTGGGAATGACAAATAGAATGTTTTTTTTACTCTTTAATTTATTTAAGTCCTTGCTTACTAGTCATAGTGTGCTCCAGTAGAAAAGAGATCCACAGAATCTGAGTTTGGATCACTTATTGAAGCTCAAATTCTTCTTTTTAAAGTCTTCTCTAACTGTTCCAGACTATAAATAATGCTGCTTTCCTTGTCTTCCTCCTCTTCCTTACTATTATTATTGTCATCTTAACACTAACTACTCTAAAGAACATCAACGTAAGGCTTATAGAATCAATCTGAAAAAAAATCTCGAGAGAAGATTTGTACTGAGTAGTGGCATTTACGAGCTTACTAAAATATCTCTCCTTATTTTTACATAGGTGAAAAACAATATTTTAATACTCCTGTCCTTCTTTCTCCATACATCCCCTCCTAGAATTTTTATCTACTGACTTACTTACATATGCAAACATGACTGTAGAGGACAGTAGAAAGCAAACTTCAAGCTTAGCTTAAAAGCGCCCCAAGTTCAGGAAAAAGTTCTAATTCTATAATAAAATGTTACAGTTATATTTCTTGAAGAATTTTGCTTTCAGGCAAGTTGTGAACCTGAGCCATGTGCAGTATGAAGAAACAAATTTCTAAGTATTAGGGTACTCTCAAAGATCTAACTTTCAAAAGGTGGTAACCTAAAGTAATGAGTCTCTGGAATAATATCTGAAGACTTGTTTATACAGAGGTACAGAATAAGAAAATAGAAGAGAAGTAGTCAGATATAGGCAATTTAATTAATAGTATCTTAGGTTTGGTTGGAACCTTAGTCTAATCACTTGTCTCATCCTTGAATAAATTACTCATATGATGGTCTTATACCTTAATATCTCTTGGGTTATTTTTATTCTGTGATATAAGGTAATGATTTATGTTCTTAATGATGGCCGAGTTATTATGAAAAAGATCAATTATTCAGCATGATTTATTGAGAAGCCAGAGATATGTATAGTACATTTAGAGGTAGTTTAATCAAATATTTTATTTAATAAAAATTACGGTATATGATGGTTAATATTTATTTTTGTAAAAATTTCACCTTATGTGAAACACTTTACTCCACACTTTATTCCAAAGACTTGAGTAGGAGTTTCAGTAGGAGCCAGTAAGAAAGCATTTTCCATGCAGTTGTCTCAGCTCAGGGATCCTTGCCTTTTGTGATGTGACACAATGTCAATATGGTGCCCTTCACAAGACATGATGAAAGACCCATGTTTTCAATCTGATATAAACAACTTAGAGAAAGCCTTTTTAAATGGCATTTCATTCTGCTTTATATTCATTCTTCAATCATAAGTACAGATATCTTCTGATATTATCTCTGTTTATTAATACTTTAATTAATTCTGGTGATGATGGTACTTGTGCCTTCAGGATAGTTAGAGCAAATGTTGCAATTTTGAAACTCAACAAAATAAACAGGACTTCTGGAGATAACCTTTTAATCAATTTAGTTTCTTTGGGTATAAATCTAGGCAGTTACTTTATAATTGGAAAGATTTTAAGAGATTCATGAAACATATAAGCCTGCTTGAGGTCACCCTTGGGCTGAAGGAAGAGTTAAAAATAAAAGAAAAATTAATTTAAAAAGCTTTCTGCAAGGAAGTTAAAGGCATGTGAGAATGCACTCATAGATTTAATAGTTGTTAAATGAAAAGTTCATGAAAGCTTAACATGGAAGAATCAGAGGCTCATTTTAAAACTGAAACATTTTGTTATGATTCTGAATTTTTTTCATTGTTAGTCTCTCATATGAGATTAAAAGAATAATTTCAAACAAGAATTTAAAACATGCTGAGTATTTAAATACTTATCTTTATTAATTTTGTAAGTACTATATGTTATATATGGAATTTTTTGGTTTATATTCTTACTGAATTAAATGATTTAGGAGATGATGAAACGCAACAGGATTTGAGAGAATTAAGAGAATAAAATCAGGAGCAAAAGTTTTGCAAAGAGAATTGGAAAAGGCCTAAAGAAGGCAGGTGAGCTCTTTGAATGAAAAGAGCATGCCGAACTAACAGGGTCCTGCTGGTAGATGGAATGTACTTCAAAAAGACCACATGTTACCAGAATAATCATTTCTAAAATTCAAATCTGAACATGTGTAAAACTCTTCACAGGCTCCCTGCTACCTCACCATGAATCCTGCACTCGCAAGCCAGATGTATAATCCTCTGCCAAGACTTCAGTCTCCCCGTGGACCACACTCACACCTTACCTTCCAGGCCTTCTTGCCTTTGCATTTCCTGTTCTCATGAACCATCTTGCCTGCTCATCTCTCCTGGGTTACTCTTCCTTATCCTTTTCAATGAATTCAAGAATTACCCTTGTAGGAAAATGTGCCTCTACTCTCCCTGTTACAGGTAAATTGTGTCCTCCCCAAATTCATGTGCTGAAGTTCTAACCTTCAGTACCTCAGAATGTGACCTTATTTGAAAATAGGGTTGCTGCAGGTGTAATTAGTTAAAATGAGGTCCTACCATTGTAGGGCAGGGCGCTACTCCAGTATGACTAGTATTTTTAGAAACAGAATGCATGTGAAGAGAGAGACACACATAGAGGGAAAATGGAGAGAGACATGGAGAAGATGCCCATCTGTAAGCCATGGAGAGAGTCCTGGAATAGATCCTTCTCTCACAGTCCTCAGAAGGAACAAACACATTGATTTAGTACTCCTAGTCTCCAGCATTATGAGACAATGATTCCTGTTGGGTGAGCCACCTAGTCTGTGGTCTTTGTTACAGCAGCCTTAGCAAACTAATACAACCCCCTTCTGCAGCTTCCAAGCAAAAGTTAGGTGGCTCTTCTACAGCATCTATAGAACCCAGGACCCAATCTGGCACAGACTTATTAAAATTGTTTCCTTGTGAATCTCTTGAGGTAGCATTAATTAGACCACGAACTCTCTTTTTTTCTGTTTGTTCTCTTAGTCTAAGGCAGACAGGCAGTGTGAAATTCTCTTCTGTACAGATTAATGAAAAAAGGGGACAATGGAAATTTTGTTTGGCCTTAGATTCATCAACCTGTTGAAGAAGATTTAAAACTGCAATTTCAGATGCAGGTAAAATTGGACAACAAAAGTATAAATTTAGATATTCTATAGAACAACATGCGTGATATCACAGAATGAACAAAATGTATAGGTAACTCCCTTCATTCTCAGCAATAAACATCCTGGAAAATAAGTGGCTCTCAATGTCTTTAATCAGCACACTTAGGGAATATAATAAACTACTTGAACCTAAAAATTTAACACAAAGAGTTAAATAAAGATTTCAGAAGTGTCTTGAAAAACTGATATGATGGTTCTCATATGGAAACGATGGGCATATCTTGTTTAGAAGGAGCGGTTCTAATAGAAAAAAGAGAGCAGTCTATGTCAATATGGATATCTTAAATGGATAGTGGAAGGAAATTGAACATTTGGGAGAGGATAAAAATAGAAATTATATTACCTTAGAAAATACACTATTAACCTCCAGATCATGTGAAATATATATGAATGATGCTTTTCTAATGAACATTATCACATTGGCATGAAGAGAAAAAATAGGAGTAATGAGAGAAGAGCTCTTTAGACATTTTGGACACATAATTCTGCTCAATCAAAATTTTGCTATTTAAAATTCATTTGTTATTTTCTTCAGAACATAAAAGCAATGTCTATTTATTATTAAGAATTTGGAAAATATAGAAAAGTATAATAGGAAAATAAAATTCGCCATACTTCTATCATCCAGAAATAAAGCACTATTAACATAGTGGAGTATTTTCTATCATTCATTTAAGGTTGCACTCTGAATACACACATACAGGCACAAACACACATGCACACACACACATGCACACACATACAACACACACATATATTACTAAGATTAAATATAATGTTTTGTATCGTGCTTTTCTACTTAGCATTATACTATAAACATTTTCTCATATCATTAAACATTCCTTAAAATATACTTTTTGAAGACTATGAAATATTGTTGTGAATATGTCTACCAATTTATTTGACCAATCTTCTTCTTATCCTAGAAATTTATATAGCTTGCTATTTTCCCAAATTATAACAAATGCCTTGATAAAACAACCTCAGATATAAGTTCTTGTGCATTTACTAGGTGAAAAGAATTTGAATTTTTATACTTCTTGATAAATATTGCAAAATTGTTCAATTATTTGTACCAATTGATATTGCCCGGAGTATTATATATGAATATCCATTTCCTTGCACCAGTGCCAGCAGATGTTATCAGTTTTTTTTCAATCTTTGTCAGTTTGATAGTGTTTAATTTGAGGTGTTTCTAATCTCTTCCTTTATTTGTTCCTCCTTTAATTTATGCTTGTAAAATCAGTTTGCTGAATGCACTTGACTCAATGGATTATAAATAGGAAACACTTTATTTTTTATCAGTCACTGCCTTTAAACATCATCTTTGGGAACTCTCTTCTCGCCTCCTGGACAAGAACTTTTGTCAATCCCATACCTTTCTAAATTTTCAGTTAGAGGAACAATCTCATTTAGATAATTGTATAGTTCCAATACAGTGTGTGAATAATCCAAATATTTTTGGAAGTTTTCTATTGGCAATGGTTTTTGAGCAGGTGGGTCCATTATAAGAGAACCAAGTAAATGATTATATAAAGGGTACATCTTTATATGTGAAAGGTTAATAGAATTTAATCTCTCACTTGGTTGTGTGTTTTAGGTTGTGTGTTTACAGTACCATGAATAATTGGGTAGAATATTTCTAAGATTTTGTTCTCCATTGTCACTAATGGACTCTTTCAAATGGAAATGCCTCTTGATAGCACTTCTGCTGACTGACCTTGAAATCTAAATATTCTAAGCCTTAGATCAAGAATATTTATTTTTCTTACTGACACAGGATGTCACAGACCAAATAATTCTTTTACTAATATAAATTCAATGTTTTACTTTGTTTATAAACCCAGTTAGAGCTCAATCCACCTCTAGCAATTATAGTGAAATTAACATATGAATGCTGTCAGAACAAATCTTTCTAATTCGCATTTTCTAGATATACGTAGAACAAAACAAGGTACAGAAATGAGCATCAATGGAGACAAAATGCACCTGGCTTCTCAATTAAGTAGCAACAACTGTCTCCCTAAACTGGCTCTGAACCAAGGGCTAAATGTAATCTGAAGCAGAAAAGTAACGTCATTTCATCATTCTCCTGGGCCATCTGCTTAGTTCTTAAAGATGGTAGAAAACCATTCATTAAAAGGGTTTATATGCATTGCGCTAGTGTGTTTGTATGTGTGCGTTGGGGTTGAGAGCATGCTGTGTCAAAGTAGGGGAAAAGTTGAACACGTTGAGATAAGTGAATATACCAGATAATTAGAGGAAACTTTTCAGCTTTTTAGATTAAGCATTTAATTTATATTGTAAAAATGTTTTTTCCATAATAAAGGGAATATACATATTTAGAATACTTAATTTTTTTCTGCCCGCCTCAGAGTTATCAGGAGTACTGGTGGTCTGTTTTGCAAAGATTATAATAGATATAATTGGGTAGAGTATAGAAACTAAAGGGAATTTTATCAAATTTTTAAAAACATTTTCCACTGAGAAATAGAGTAAATATGTACAGTCATACAACCAAGATATCAAAGAGGCAAAAGACTTTTTTTTCTTGTTAAAAGTTTATACTTCAGGTGAGTCTCTCAGATTGTTTTCCCCAGTGAATTTCTCCCCTGTACAGATTCTCTTATTTACTACTACTCTCACTGTTCTTTAAAGTGATAACAATGTTTAACACATGCTCCCATTATTTTCTCCCCCAAATCTGACCTGAATGTATTGCCATCTTTGAGTTAATGGGTCAACACTCATCCAGTCTCCTAAGCTACACCTTTGGAACCATCCTCCACTCTATATTTTCTGTCATTATACATTTTCAATAACACAGATGAGTCAGAGCTTTCATATGCGCCTCTCTGTCCCCACCCCACCCTGCAATCATTGTTGGAATGTTAGATCCTTTTGTTTTTACTTCCTCTGACTTCTTAAATAGCTTTCTAGTTGGTTTCCACATAGCCTATCCTGTGAATGCCGTCAACTTCTTCCACCCAGCATGCATCCACAATGCCTCTGCATTCTGCCAAGCCTTCGCAAAAGCATTTCTCTGCCAGTAATGATCTTCACTCTTTTTTTTAACTTGGAGAAATCTTATTCATCCTGAAGACAGCTCAAATGACACTCCTTCTGCAAATCTTTTCCATCTTCCTCAGCATGTAAGTTACATCCCTGCTTTTACCCTTTGACTTTCTAGCATTTATTCTGGTAAATTTTCAAAGCTCATTCTGTGGATTATCATGACCCCAACCTGCTCATCCCCGACCAAGACAGACAATTCCAGAATTCTTTACTTTAAAAGTATCCATTCTTAGCCAGCTGAAGATTCAAATTTCTTTTTTAAATTTCAAAAGAAAGTCAAAGCACTTTCATGCTTTACTGTACATTACATATGGGTGACATCTGAATGATGAATCATCTTCCTTATGAAATGTCTTCTATAGTCACATTTGTGTTCTAAGTAACACCTTGGCAGGTTATAATAAACAAAATCAGATGCCAACTCTGTTTTCTTTCACAATAAAATATTTTGGTTTTTTTCCTGTAGTAAATCTATGGCTCAGAAATGCTAGTCTGCTTCTAGTACAAAATAATATGTATCAATTTTAAAAAATTATTTGTCAGTTATAGATTACAATTATGCTCTTTAAACAATAACAAAATTATCGACAAAGTTGAAAGCACTAATATAATTATATTTTCAATCACAAAGATTTAGATAATGAAGGTCTATCTACGGCATATCTCTGTGAAATAAGTCACCTTATTTTCCTGCTTTAATCTGAAAATGACTGACCATGCCAGTGCAGAATTTCATAAACATTATTAAATAAATGGGTCTCATATCACCAAATTATTCACAGCAATTGCTGAGATATCTCACAATATTTATACACATACACATAAATATATACACACACATATATAAATATCTTCTAATGCCATATAATCTGAAGACACTAAACATACCCAAAATAAAATGTATAAGATAATACAAAATTATTTTACTCATAAAAATATTTTTCCTCTAAAATTACTATTGGCCTGGACATCTTTTCATTGGAAATATTTTGCCAGTTGATTATATATAACTTATACAAAGCAGCATGGTTATAAGTACACTATATCAAGACATCAAGAAACCTGTATCATAATCCTAATTTTGATACAAACCTATAAGTGTTTTAAACTATTTGATGGTTAGTTTTTCATAGGCAAATAATAATTTTAGACTGAAATAGCTCAGATCTTTACCAAAAGTAATACCTTATGATTCGAATTATTTCATATACTTAGCACTGCTTTATTCAATTTAGAATATATGAGGATTTTAGGCAGTTTTCCTTCTGAGTTTTTATGTTACATAATTTGCATAAACACACACATACACAAATATAGTTCTGTTCTTGTTCTTTCAAAATTATGTTCAAATCTTCATCACTTTTTAAATTTTAGCATCACTGTCTGAATAATTTGTGTTGGCTTAAACAAATAAATGTTCATCTTGAAATGTCCTGAGGGTTCTAAATGGGGAAAAGATCTGATCAGATCTGCATCTGTATCTTGCTCCCCAGTGAAGAATAGCTGGAAGAAGGCTCAGAAACCAATCAGGAGGTTCTTGAGGAAGTTGTGGGCAGCAAGGAGGTAGAGATGTGAGAAGTAAACACAGTAAAATATTTAGTAAATAAATAAATTAAAGTTACAATCCGCAAGACTGGTGATAGGCTGGTCATGGTTGGTAAGTCTCCTTTAGCTTGTTCCTATACTGAATATCTTTGGAGGCTGGTAGAATTTGGTTATTTCTTCCATCTCCTCCTCATGCATGTCTCTGTTCTTTACTTTTACCACTAATCATTGTCAAATGTCTGCTTCTCACCACTGGTTCTCGTCTACACTGCATTTTGGTGATCTCTACCTTCACTACTGGTGTCTAGCATTTTTCTCTTGTCTGAGGTTCTCTTCTTTTCTTTTCCTTTCTTTTGGTTTCCTATCCTTTTCCTGCTCTTATTCATTCCCTCAGGCCTCTGGTTACATGTCACCTTTGTGGAGTTTTCCTGATCACATAGTAGATACTTAATAAACATATATCTTTTGTAAATTTATGAATGGATACTTCCACTAATCTGCTCTGTTTTGGGGGTTGGCAACTGTTATGGACTGAATTGTATCTCCCCAAAATTCATAGGTTGAAGCCCTAATCCCCAACGTGACTGAGAGGGCCTTTATAGAGATAATTAAGGTTAAATGAAGTCAAAAGTGTAGGCCCCAATCCAGTAGGACTGTTGTCTGTTTAAGAAAAGGAAGACACTGGGGATGTGCACACACAAAGAAAAGGCCTATGTGACAGCAAGAAGGCGCTGTCTGCAAGCCAAGGAGGGAGACCTCAGGAGAAACCAACTCTGCGAGCACCTTGATCTTGGACTTCCAGCCTCCAGAACTGTCAGAAAATTAATTTCTGTTGTTTAAGCCACCCAGTCTGTGATATTTTGTTGTTAGCTCAAGTAGAATAATACAGCAATCCTTGGTGTGTATGGCTATCATAAATAAATATATTTCTTCCTTTTAATTTAGAAAACTGACCAATCATACAATAGAGCCCATAAGCTCTCATCTCTTGCTTATTTTCCCCATTTGTTTGTTCACTATCTTAGAGGTAGTTTTCTGATGTTACTCATAGGTGAATGCTGGATAGTTATGAAAGCAGATTCTGACTAATAGATGACAAAGGCATTTTTTTTTTTTTTACTGTAAACTTTATAAGTGAATTTAGTTTGACTAATGATAGCTCTTTGTTTAATAGCTTACACCAGCATCCAGTTTCTTCTCTGGTGATTGACATCTTGAAAATTCAGATTTATAGCCACCATTATATACAAATTAAACTTGTTTTTGGCAAAGTATGACTTCATATCTTTAATAACTAACTCTTCATTAAATTAAATGAAATGTAAATTATCTAGCATAGTTAACCAGTGAATTGCCCACTTAACCAATAAATAGCCTGCTTTTCCTTTGATAATAAAAATGTAAATATTCAGAGCAATTAAAACAAAAAAGAACACAAAGGTCTACAGTCAAATCACTTAACTTCTAAAAGTGTGCTCCCAATCTTATTTTAATCTTGTGCTCTCTCATTCTGTCTTCATTCTGAGACTGTCCAGTTTAAATATCCTGTAGCTGCTAAGCAGTCTTGGTGGTAGGAAGATAGACTCAAGCCATCCTGATCCTTGGTGGGTTGGAAGCATTCCTCCTATATTCCTGGGTTTACAGTGGACCTGCTGAAAGCCCATGGCTGCCCCGCACTGTGACTAACACCTTTAATTACCATGCTTACCCTTATCTCAGCCTGCCTTCCGCTAGCTCCAGCAAGGTCAAGGGAAACTATATAACTTATATTATGATACTTCCTAGCTAGAGCTTATCCCTCTACCTTTTCTTTTCCAAGTCAGAAAGGAATAGATGGAAAAAAAGCAACTTGATTTTCTTTCTCTATGGCCTTTATATATAAGCTCAACCTAATCTTAACAGTGTTCTTTCCCAATGACATCACTTCACCTCTGTTACCATAGTGACCAGCTACTGCTATCTTGCTTTTAGTCAGATCTCTCAAACCCACTTTATTTTTCAATATAGGAATTTTGCATTAGACTCAGTAAACTAAAAACTGCTGTTTGGGGTATAATTATAGTCTGTTTCTTCTCTCTAAGGAATTTCTCACTTGGCCATCTTTTTCTAGCTCCTATTTGTTTCCAAGCTATTAAGAGTCCTCCAAGAGCTTACTCCTGCATACCTACTTTCTACTATCTCTCCAGGGTTCACTTAAGTTTTTTTTTCAAAGCTGCAGGGAAATAGTCAAATTTGTAATTCCTGATAGTTTATTAAGTAAATCAGTTTAGCTCTTTCTGTGTCTTATTTCTCTCACATAAACTACCCCTGGGGGGTGAGGGGGGGGGGCTTGCCTTTTACAACTAACAGATCCATCACTGTGTTGTTTTTGAATAAAAACAGCCTTTTTTTCGCTCTTTCTCAAAGGGGTACTATTCAATATTTCTAAGCAACTGGCTCAAACAGAAGCCTACTGATAAACTAACACTATGCATAATAAGAAAAACACATAAAGGCAATTTTTTAAAAGTAGGCCTCTTGTTTTAAAGAGTTCCAGATTTCAATTTTATAAGATATTCAATGAACTGACTATGGAGAAAAATAAAGAAGTAAAAACTGGCAGGAAAAAAATGTCTTAAATAGGTTTGTATCATTCATAGATCCTATAAAATACTCAATTACAGATTAGTACCAGCTCTGGGGTAGGTAAAGCAGAATGATAAGAGGGTAAGACCTATGAAATTACAAGATCAAGGTTCAAATTTCAGCTCTACTCATTACTAGCACTACCATCCCAGTTACCTTCCAAATGAAATAGTAATGTCCCCTTCTAAATAGGACTGAGTGAAGTAATCAATGAAAAACTTCTCATTAGATCTCAGTACATTTTTCTTCTCCTATGGTCTCAGTGAGACAAAGCTGGCCTTCCTCAAGCAATTCAGCTCTCACTTGGCACCCAAAATAGTTGTCCGTAAGCCCAAACAAGATAAGTTTTCCCTCTGGAATAAAATAAGGTAGTTTCTGCCCAAAACAGTCAGATTTCTCTGTTGGACAAGTGCAATGTGAGCCCACAATCAAATTCCCTGGTTTGAGGTTGTGAAATAAATGCATCAAAAGCCCCTTCTTCCCCTTCTTTCTTGTCACAGAAAAAAAAAGCAAAGAGTAAATTCCAGGCATAATATTTATTAAAAGACTCAGCTTCTTAGTCTTTAATCCAAAACTCGAGTATAAGACTGGTAAATTTAAGGATATCAGGGCTGATCAAGGGAAAGACACAACCACAAGACGGCAGTATTTCCCAACAAGCTCTATAGGTGGCACTTGGACAAGTTTGCAAGCAAACTTTGGGAAGTGCTTGCTTCACAGTGGGAGACCTTCTGGAGACAGTGGTGTGGGACTGCCACCCAGGAGGGGACTAGGAAAAGAGAGAGGAATTGGAGAAGGGGCTGATATATCCACATGATACTGTTCATTAGCAGCAAGATGGGGAGACTCTGAGTTGGAGAACTGCAAAGGGTAGCAGCCTCTTCTGTAGCCTTAGGGTTTGTCTTATCCATGGGTAGCATATATTGGGTGCAGTTTTGTGAGGCATGCAAAGCAGGCAGGCTCTAAATGGCTGATATTATGCTTTGGGGGCTCTATTTAAAGCAATTGGATGTGTAAGAATTTGAGTTCGGCTCTGGCAGGCTTTAAGCTAGCAGTCTTAGCCTGCTGTGAAGACAAACTATAGGGGCCGATACACAGGTCATACTTGTAGAACTTTGGTTTACAACTTTATTGTCTCCAATAAATTCAAGGGCTCATAAGTATCAAAGGCAATGTAAAGATAATGATGGTGATAATAATAATCATGATGGCTACATTAATTAGGTGAGGGCCTACCCTGAATCTCATAACAAGGAGAAAAACCTGGCAGTTTTATTCCCTTTATACAGATAAGGAGACTAAATACCAAAGTAGTGAATGCATTGAGATTCAATCACAGGGCAGTTTAACTCAAAAACTGTATTTATCCTCTATACAAGCTCCCTTCTTATCACGAGAATAGACTTTTGTATTAAAATTAGCTGAAAATTTCTGCAACTTTCTAGATAGAAATTTTCATCTTTCAGAAGATGTCCTCTTCCTCTGAAAGAGAATCATTACTTAACTTATTCACAAACACTGATGAGATATTTTTGAAAATCAATTTTTGATGACCTAAAATGTCTCATTGTCATTCAAATACCATTGGATTATGTTAAAATATGAAGAAAATATTCAGCAATTTTTATTTCTATAAAAAACTAAAAAAAAAACAACTAGTAATTATAAAGCTCCTTGATTTTTCTCAGAGGTGAAGATACAGCAAAGTGACTTAGCAAGTGTTTGCATATTAAACATTGCAGAGTTGCTGAATAAGTTAATAATTGCCTATTCTTAGTCAATCAGTCAAAAATAGTAATTAAATCTTATAGGAATTTAAAAAGCAAGCTCTATAACACTTTTTCTGCAGTGCTTAGTCTTGCAAATTCCAAATGTCACTTTTGGAAATAGAAAATTGTGAAATAATTTCAACGTATGTCATGGAGACTTGCAGAAAAGCAGAAAAATTATTATTTTAAAAATAATGGAGCAATGTTAGTGCTACTAAATATATACATTTTCCCAAGCACCAAATTCTAAGCATTTTTATCAGCCAAAGTGAACTAGACTGACAATTAAATCTCTATTGCTTTCGTTGAATTAAACATAAATATTTGGGCTAAAAACAAATTCATGAGTAGTCCACAATGCTGAGAGACTGAGAGAGAAAGAAAAAGAGAGAGAGAGATAAAAAGGGAACTTCTTGAAATAATATTAATACAGTGCATGAAAATGATACAATATGCCCATTTTGCAATCCCTAATGGCAATTCAGTAAAGGGTCATCAATGGACGCTGAGACTGCTGGGTAAAAAGTTATTGGAGTCAGGATATTCACATACTTTCAAAACCCACACATTATTTACCAATTACAAAGGAGAAAATATACAATGGAGGGATTTGGCACCACCTCAATTAGGTGGTCAAATTTAGTATCATCAATTGAGGGACAAACTGACATTATATACTTTCTGATGTGATAAGAATTAATCAGTACCAACAATCTAATAGTTTGTGCAATGAGGCTATGATTAACAAATCTAGTATCTTGGACATTTTAAAAGATGACTGGCCAAGACTTTTTAAAAATTTAATGTCATGTAAATGTTATTAGTACTAAAGGGATATAATGACCAAAATATATGAACATTGGATTCAAAACAAAAAAGCTATAAATGGCATTTGGGGGACAATCTGAGAAATTTAAATGTGGACCACATATTGGATGATATTATGGAGTAATTGTAAATATCTTAGACCTGACAATGGCACTGTAGTTATGGAAAAGACTGCCCTTAGTTTAGGAGTTACAGAGTACTATCTTTAAAGGTAAAGTATCATAATGTCTGCGACTTACAGAGAAAGAGATAAAGCTAATGTGGCTAAATGCTGACAATTGGTGAATCTAGGAAGAGGATATAAAGGCACTTCTTTGTCTATTTTTGTATAGATATGGAGGTTTCTGAAAATTTGGAAAAGATTTTTATTGTTTCATGATATTTCCTTGCATGTTGCCATTGGATAAGGAGACTGTTTATCCACACAACTTTTAAAAATTATTTACCAGCCATTTTGTCCATAGTGCACTAAAACTGAATTTTAAAAAATGCCTCAAGCAAAAAAAAAAAAATGAAAAATAAAAAAAAAATTTCCAGTGGGAATAGGAAGTCAAGGAATAAGAAGCGAAGAGTTCAAAACTCTTATTCAGAAATTTTATTTGAACAGTAATTCTATCCGTAAAAATGTACCCAGAATTGAATGTGTAGAAAGACATGCTTAATTGCTCATAAAAGCAAAGAAAATTTAAAATAACTTAAAATATAGCCATAAAGGATTAGTTAAATAAATATAGAATGTACTCATAGTAGAATACTGTGCAACCTTCAAAAATGATGCAGATGAATAATGTTTACATTGGTTTTATTACCCTACTCTGGTTCATATAGCTCTCATTCATTCAGAGATAATATTAATGTAAAATCCACATACTTACTATTTTTTAGTTCAAAATTGATTATATTAATGAGAAAATCTTTGCCATATATTGCTCAGAGTAAAAAACCTTAACAAGTTACATATTCAGAATTATTCCTTTTTGTGTGTGAGTGTATGTGTGTGCATGTGTGTAAGTGTGTTCAGATAAAAGTACCCGAAGCTTAATAGCTTCTTAATAGCTTCTCTGATGACTTATGGATGCTTCCAATTTTCTTTGTTTTGACTGTATGTATTTTATAATTTTTCTACAATCACTGTATTTTGGCCCAGTAATAAGGTAAAACATTAATATAAAATAAAATAAATTAAGCAGGATCTTGGATTCTTGATAAATATATGTGACACTCTCAATCTGATATTTATGCTATTTTACATGAGGCTCTAACTTTTGCAATGTACCTCATTCCAAATAAGAGTACATCATCAACTCATACTCCTATTTATGACCACCTGAAGACTGCAACAGGAGGCAGTAAGCCTAGCTGAGTTGCTTATGGTAGATTAGCACAGTTAACAATGATAAGAAAGCATGAAGGATGATTTCTAAGATGGAAAACTTCTGCTTGTATAGATGCATAATCGGAAGTTAAATGCCTTTGAAAAAATTACAGTTTTATCAAAGACACGATTTCTCTACATACAACAGTTGCTGTGTTGAGAAATCAGTGAAAGAAGTTTTTAATGCTAGCAAAGAATGGTTTGCTAGCTTAAAGAAGTGAAAAGTTGAGCACGACATATAACTACCAAAATTCAGGACAGACATGCAAGAATTGACGTGGGAGGGCCTAATTCGCGACAAATTTCCTACCATTATTCAGAAATAAAATTAAAAATAAATTGGGAGTCACTTGAACCTCAGATGAGTCAGGTGCTCAGTTAATGCAAATAAGGAAAGATAAGCAGAAAATAACAAATAATCAAATCATGTTATTATCCTTGTTTTCTGGATAATTTAAATAAAATTACTTCACTGACTTAATTTTCACACTCTCTCCTCTGTCCCTGGGTGAATAATGTGCCCTCTCACAGAATCTGAAGAAAGGCATGTTCACAGAGAAGTGGAACAAGGACCAATTATAAGCTTAATTGCATGTCTAACAGGGAACATCAAGTATCATCAAGAATCTTGCCAGAATCCCACTAAAGGGCTTCGGATTGAGAGTCAGGAAACCTGAATGCTAGTCCCGGTTCTGCCATGAAGTAGCCACGTGATTTGAGTCAAATTACCTTTTTTCCCCGCTGAAGTGTTCTCATCTATAAACAGAGTATATGGGGACCCATTTCTATGATTCTCTAACCTTATCACGTCTTAAATAGATAAGAAAATACAGGCTCCATGTATTTTTTTCTTTAATTATGTTTTCTACCAAAACCCATCTAGATCTCTTCCTACACTGGGATCTCCCCTAGGAATTAGATATTCTTTTCACATCTAGCCAGTACAGAGCCTCTGGATGGATTCCTGAGCCGTTGATGAACTCCTACTGTTTCAGGAATGTATGGAGGCCCTACTAACTATACAATGCTTTATGTCTAAGGTGTAAAGGTGGTTTACTATGAAAGTATGTTTTGGCAAAGGTATGTTCAAAGGAGCATGTAGGTTACAATCCAGTCTGCATTCACATCTAATTTTTTAGTTCAATGAAAATAAAGCATTTTTGTTTATAAAAAGGAGATAGAGCCAACTCTTCATTCACTTTGTCAAAATTTAGGGTCAAAATATTGCAAGTACATATTAAGTCCAACTGAACACTGCAGAAATTCTCTATATCTTCTTCAGTAGAGGGGCTCCATTATTTACTGAAATTGAATTTTTCTCTAGATTTTTGTCCCTGTTTGTCAATATGAAATAATCTTTATTCCAATCCCTCACAACAGAATATTAACTCATAGAATATTAAAATAATTACTGTTTTACAGTTCCTAAATTTGGACAAGATGTTTATAGAGTCTTTATTTACAAACTTTTAGGTAACCTTTTTAATTGAATAGAGCTTTTTGAATTTCTCAGTGATTGCATATTTTAGTCATAATTGTGTGCATCTTCTTTTGGACAATTAGCTACATACATGTTTCCTATTTTTCCTTAGATTGTAAAACACTGTCCAATCTTCTAAAACTATAAAATATCTTTAAAGTTTTTATCTGCCATAGTGTTAAATGTTTCCTTCATTAAAATATACCCACTTTTTCTTGAAGTTATGTTTCAGATCTTTTTAACAAAAGTCAGTATTTTTAAAATTAGCTGATTATGATTACTACTAAATTGGAATTACTTTTGCAACTTGTAATACATTTTTATTGAGAAACTTTTTCTATTTTATTATATTTTCTAGGAACTAAGTGGTTTGAAGAATAGTTCCACAGTTTGTGTAAAACAAAACAAGTAAAATACTCTGTCTAGTGTTTTCAAATAAATTATCTAGTTAGCCATCAAAATGTCATGTTTTTCCTATAAAGTGAGTAAACTTACTACAATATAAAGGACATTTCACGTTTTAGCTGAAAATACCAAACAATAACTTATTGCTAATAATAAGCAAGATTTTTCAACATCATCACTCCTTTCTCAGAAGCACTTATAAACTGCTGAGAACATCTCTGATGTTATCTCATCACCTCAAAATGCATCAATAGAGAATCCTTGGATAGCTTTGTTAACATTTACATATGGAGACCACTTTCAATAAGTTTAGCATTGAACATTTTGTTTCAGATAATTGTTCTCCACTTTGCTATTTGACAGAGAAGTGAACACCTTTCAAAATTACAATCTGAGCAAAAATGTACTTTGGAAAAGGACATCTAAATGCTTTGTCTTATTATTTTTTTTTTCAGCAGGTTAAGTTAGATGCAATTTATTTTCTGTTAGCTACTCCAAATGAATCTTATTTTCTTGTGTTGCTTCCACAGTTTGATAAACAATAGAGAATTTATATAATTGCCCAATAGCTAGTCTATCAGCATACCCTTTAGAAATTTGTTCCTTTCCCTTAGGCATAGCTGCAAAACTGTAAAGCAAACTTCACTTGTTTCACTTGCCAAATTGGTAATAATATTAATGGAACGGCAGTCTCCTTGATTGCAAAAAAAAGTTGTGGGGTTTATTTTCCTAGTTGAAAAAGTTGATCTGCTTTCTTAAAATGGAAGGAAGTGTAATTAATTTTCACATTTCCTTGGCTAATGATCATGGAAAGAACTGGAATTTGGAGTCCAGTGTTCCCTTTCCAATTCTCTTACCCTCCACAATGGCAGATATTTTGATGTAGCAATAACTACCCAATCTGTCTTGTTCACAAGGAGAGCTCTGCACAGTAGGTGAAGCCAATGAACTGCAGGATGGCTTTATCCTTCTTTCCCTTGCTGCATATTTTATGGCCTTTAATGTAGCTTCATTCCTTGTTAAATGCATTCTCCAGGCAATTTGACAGATGGGACTGATTTTCTTTTTTTTTTTGGTGTTTATATGGTATTTTCAAAGCAAGAACAAATCTTCCTTTTTCAGACAGTCTCCAGTTAGAACTCCATAAAGCTGTACATAATTCAGGGTTTTTTTTAGGGGGGTGGTTATATGGGGATTTAGTATATTACAACTTCACAGTTTCCAAAAGAACCCTGCCAATACGTCTTAAATATTAAACTATTCTATTGATAATTTAAAAAGAGAAATAAAAATATGGTCCTATATATTCAATAAAAAGTAATAAAACTGCCAGTAAATACACATCCCCGGTAACTGCTACAGACAGTTGATGTTGCATTAAGCACCTACAGGAAGCATAAGGATGCAGGGTGATAAAAGTGGTTGACATGATGATATAAGTGCATATCGACTCAAATCCCTCCTGGGAACTATTTTTACACTATCCTCACACTCAGAGCTGCCATAAATTAATAATCACTAAAATGATGAACAGCTTTTATTTAACCTTCTTCTATATTCATGAGCATGTGATTATGGTAAGGTTTCATATTTGTAATTGTACAGCCTGTTTACTTAGTGTCTTCTTCTAAGGAAATGGAAAGCCCCACATGAAATATGTAAAACTAGACTGTTCAATGCAGTCAGAGCCTCGCAGTGATACACCAAGTCTTGGTTTGTAATTTCTAAGTTCCTTAACTTAGAGCTCCCATGGAAAGTCTCTTTTCTATTGGTAATGGATTTAGGAAAAGCAATTCTGTAAAATATGGTTATTTTTCACATAACACATATTATTGGCAATGGCCATGGAAATCCACTTAGGCTCACATCTGCCCATATGGTACAAGATAAGCTAAGAGTAACAATTAATGAAGAACAGTGAAGGAAAAGAGAGCTACTTAACTGGAGGCCATGTAAGTAAATGAAGCATCTAGCTAAGAAGAAAATCTGGCAGTAAAGGAGTTAGCTGGCAAGAAGATGGTGGTGGGAAAGAATTTGGAAGAGATGATTATTGGCTGCAATAATAAAATCTCTTACGGCGAAGTATTTAAGATGGTAGCCTAATCCTTTACATTCATTTTTTCCACTCTCTCCTGGGGTGCTGTGAGGAGCTGCCAAACCCAGATCCCCTTGTAGGATGGAACCATTCATTCTTCCAGCTGCTGGAAGGTTGACTACCAATGGCTCATAGGTGCATACCTCTCTGGGCACTGCCTTTTTCTGAAGGCAATTACCTCCCCTGGTTACACTCCTCCAAAGACTGCCTGATGCTTGTTTAAAAGCCCAGATACCTTGCTTCACTTTGGCATAATTCTAAAGGGCTTCCCCAGCGCCAGTGCTATCTGTAGGGTCTCTTGAGTCCTCTTGTTGCAATGTCATCATAGTTTAATTTCTCTCTCTACCCAGCACTCCTAAATAATCCTTATCTTTATCTTGGAGCCTGTTTCAAGGAAACCCAAAATAATAAGGTATAATCTTTATCTCAGAGCCTGCTTCCAAGGAACTCAACTGAAGACACACTCAGTTCCTTACCCTATACTATTATGAAGTTCTTCTACAGTTCCCTTACAATACCTTAACCACCAGATTCCATGAACCCTTAAGTTTCTTTGCAGCTTTTATTTAACTCTGTTGACCATTTTTTTCCCTTTAGCACACTCCTTTTTTGCTACCATAAACCCGCTTAACCCTGATACTCTCCCTACCTCTCTAAATGTTTTTGTTATTGTTTTGGTTTTTGTCTTTTTTTTAACCCAAGTTTTGCTCTTGGTTCTCTTCTTATTTTGCTTTTTACTTTAGTTTTCATCTTCATGGTAAAACCTCCTGAATCCACATTTTTAGCTCAGATCTGTCCTATGCTTCAAAAACCTACTTGGTACTATTCCCTGAATATTCTATGGCTGCTCCTGACAGCCATTCTGCCTATCTCCTACCATGCTCTTCATAAATCTACCCTCCATCCTATGGTCAGAGGCGCCATACTCAATGCATCAATACTGACAGCTATTGCCATTGTTCCATTTTTGTTGCTTTAAGAAGGCTTTGTTCCATTTCTATTTCATAAACATATGACTCTAGAGTTTTATAATTCTGGTAAAATTTTATGATGTTCTCTCCATCCAATTTTTCTCATGCAAGTTCTTTTCTCCTGGCAATACAGTAGAAAGAGAATGGTCCTTTGAGTCATATAGAAATAGATTGTAATACTGATTTTCCCTTTAGTAGCTGTAGTAACCATGGAAAAGTCACTTAACTAACTTCTCTGCAGCTCAGTTTCTCATCTCTCTTATAGAGATATTATGAGGGCTAGAAAGTGAGAAAATGTGTGTATAAATGAACTTGGCCTACATAAAAGTTACTCAGTAAGTGTCAATTTCCCTCCCTTCTGCCCTTCCTTTCCTCTCTAGGTTTTTGGTTCCAGCTATGATTTAAAGAACTATCAGTTCCTAAATTCCAGCTAGAAAGTTCTCAACCAGATCACAGGTAGGAACTGGGCTCTTTCTTCAGCACAGATAGGAATAAAGTCAGACGTGACAGCATCAGGAACTCTTTCACCTGGCATCAGAATACCTCAGGACACAGAAGCCAGGATGCTGGCTCATGCAGAGATCTCCAAAGCAGCACAGGTCTGGCCAGGAGCCTGGAGTGTGCAGCTGGTAGTAGTCTTTCTCTGCCCATCATGGCTTGAGAGTCAAGTACAGTCTGTGTCAACTTCCCTCTTAACCTCCAGCTTCCCTCTCATATGATCACTACTTTGTGGCTCACCCACAATTACTTTCTTTTCTATCATAATATTCATAACCTTTAGACACCTAAGTTGTATATTGGCATTACATGATCTGAAGAATCACGTCATCAATTTCATTCTTTAGATTTTGAATTTCTGTCCATATAGATGTCACATGTAACCTGTAACAACTGGCTATCAATTTTAGGTTATTCTTCATGGACAATATTACATTATTTTTATTTCTCTCTGAGTGTCTAGCAACAAAATGACTGTTGCACACTCAGTAGAATATACACTTGGAGGTTTTTTTTTTTTTTTATGTAGTAGTATAGGCTTATCTCACTTTAAGGAGTAAATAGATAATTATTTGTAATAACAGTTGAAGAGAATTTATTTAAAAATAGCAAGTTCCCGTAGTACACTGAAATTATTTTATTTACAGAAATTCAGTAATCAGACAATTGTGCAATTTTTGTGGCTCTCTCTGTCATTCACAAGTACAGGTCTCCGTGACTTTTCATCTCAAAAGAAGATAGCCTCCTGACTGATTTCTACATCTCCTGCTTCTCCCTATTCCAGTACATTTCTCAAGTGGTTAGCAGGATTCATCTTTCAAATTCATAGCCCTATCAATCTTCTGTGCAAAACACACACACACTCATGAGAGTGTGGATTTCTTCTGTTTGTTTTATTTACTGCTGTATTCCAGCAACTAGAACAGGGGTTAGCATACAGTAGATGCTCAATAAATATTGGTTGAATAAATAAATCCTAGTATAAAAATAGCACAAATTTGTCCTTCTTTTGGGTATAATTTTCCAATTTTATATTCTTCTTTACAAACTATGAAAGAAAATTTTTTTTCAAAAAAGTTTAGAAGAGGTTCATAAGTTATAAATACAAATTATGCTCTAAATATACTTTCTTTTGAAATCAATTTGTCCAATTTGATTTGTATTTCTTGATTCTTAAAAAATTATTATAAGTAATGTTTATTGTGTGCTCACTATGTGCCATGTGTCCTGTTACTTCTTATTCCAATCCATTTCTCATACTGTTCTCAGATTCATATTTCATATGAATAGCCCCAATAACACCATTTATGAAGGCATGGGTTTTCTCATTTCTGTTTGCTGCTTTATTCCCAACACCTAGACAATCTCATAAGACAAGTACAATGAGCCCCATTTTACAGATGAGGAAACAGAGGCAATGAAAGGTTAAGGAATATACTCAATTTTACACAGCCTTAAACGGTAATGCTGGATTTCAAACTAGATGATTCAACTCCAGAATGTGCATTTTAACCACTGACTCTGACCTCATGACTTACATATCTTTGCTACCCTTCATACCCAACTAACACTGTAACTTGTAAAGAAGAAAGGCTCTCTAACCATCACATGAGCTGAATAGTAATAGAAGTAAAAGTTTTAATTTCCACATACTCGTCCAAATAATTTGTGGCAATTATCCAGTAAAACATGGAGGTAAGTAAGAAATAACCCAAGAGGACTTCTGGCAACTTTTTTAACATCAGAAAAAAAAACAAAAACAATAAAACACCAGCATTCTTCCCCCCTTCCTGGCATTTTGAGATCACTTTTTTTCTCTTAACCCAGTAAGTCTAAAACAAGGTTTACTATCTCTTGTTTACTGACATTTCTTCTTTAGGAAATAACATTTTCAGGATAGCTGCATAAAAGTGTGAAGCCATCTCTGAATTTCACATTAAATATAAAACATTCCATAATTTTATAAACTGACTCTTCCACAATCATAAATGAATTAAGATTAAGGTAATGAGATAATTTAGGAAGACAGACTCCCTGTCATCATAATCTATGAGAATTACACAACTCCTTCCAGAGAATTAATTACCATTATAAATTATATAGAAGGATTATAGCAAAAGCAAGTTAATTTTATTACAACAAGAAAAGATGTATTTTGCCCCATATAGCTAAAAAATGACAAAAAGTAACATACACAAAATCAAATTTTAGTTAGGAAAAATATTTGTAATATATTTGAAAGACAAGGGTTGATATATATATAATATACAAAGTATAGTCACAAAGTGATAAGAAGAAGACAACAATAAAAAAGTAGGCAATAATATACAGTTTACAGAAGAGCATATGACAAATATAAAACAATGCTGAATTTCTGTAGTAGTCAAGAAAATGCAACTTGAAGGAATTCAGATATTACTATATATTCAGCACAACGAGAAGAATAAGAAAAGAGTGATTACAACCTACTTCTGGGTGGCAGTGTAAGGACAGAATATTTACATATAATCCTGTAGTAATCTAAACCATCACAGCTTTTAAGTACAATACCCATTGATTAAATTTAGAAAGTCATATGCATTACATTATAGATAATGGTAAAAATTGGAACAAGGTCTATGCAGGAGAATTTTACAAACTCTACCAAAATTGCAAAATGGCATACCATTATATATAACAATTCAATTTCTCCTATAATATGCTTGCATGGATGCAAAGTAATCTATATATGCAAAGACTGGAAATGACATAAATCCACACGATGTACTATTAAGGAGTTGTAAAAAAAATAAAAATAAAAATTAAAATAAAATAAGAAAATTCTTTACAAACAGATATCAAATTATCTCCTATATTTTCTACTATGTGGAAAAGGCAAGTTTATCAAACAGTGTCTAAAATGCTATCTATGTGTCCGTAGGCTTATGAAAAATATCTCTGGAAATTTATATAAGAAACTGATAATAGCAGTTATCTCCCTCTAAAGAGGGAAATTGGTTGGCTGGGGATGGAATTGAAAAATACTTTTTTCAGTTTATATCATTTGGAAGGTTTGATTTTTGAACTATATAACTTATTACCTATTAACATTAATAATAATAATAATGTTTTGGTATAATAATGTTAATGCACTTAATGTCACTGAACTGTATGCTTAAAATGGTAAATTTTATTTTATGCATATTTTACCATAATAAAATGATCTTTAATTATATATGTGTGTATATGTATATATATGCTTAAAGTATATTTATGTCCCAATAAGCCTGTACTTGGGTGTGTATCCCTTGGAAACAAATGTAAATAAATAAGTATATATTCAGGCTCATATACCTTTATATTAGGTGGTAAAAAAATTGGAAATTGTCCCTAAGTAGGAGATTGTTTAATAAAACTTATCCATATATCATAGACTCTAATGAAGCTGTTAAAAAGAATACATTTATGAATGGATAAATAAACTGTGCTACATGCAGACAATGGAATATTATTCAGTGCTAGAAAAATAAGTTATCAAGCCATGAAAAGATATGGAGGAAACTTAAATGAGTATAACTAAGTGAAAGAAGCCAAACTAAAAAGGCTACTTTTTGATTCCAATTATGTGACATTCTGGAAAAGATAAAACTATAGACAATGAAAAGATCAGTGTTGCCAGGAATTAGGGAACATGGAAGACAGAGGATTTTTAAGGCAGTGAAACTGTTCTGTGAGATACTATAATGATGGATGTCATCATACATTTGTCCAAACCCATAGAATGTACTACACCAAGAATGAACCCTAATGTGAACTATGGGTTTTGAATGAAAATGATGTCGATGTAGGTCATCAATTGTAACAAAAGTATCACTCTGGTGAGGGATGTTGATCGTGGGGAGGGCTATGTATGTGTCCGGTCAGGTGATATATGAGAAATATCTGTACTTTCTGCTGAATTTGGCTGTGAATCTAAAACTGCTCTAAAAACAGTTTATTTTAAAAAGACTTCCAATGAGAGAGAAAAAAAAGAAAAGAAAAAATACATTAGTCTATTTTAGTTGACATGTAAACGTTTCTATTCTACTGGAAAACAATGCATAAAAAGTGGTTTTGGCAGCACCAATTCTCCTAGAGAGAGAAACTGGAAAAGCCACACAAACATCTGCTTTCATGTGTCAGAGAGCTGATGAAGCTACAAAGCTAGTTTCTAAGTTTTCAGAGTGGGGAGAAACAAAGAGAGATGAGCTGAATGTCAGAAGCTCCTTTTTCTGTAGACATTTGCCAATTCTATGACAGAAAACAGAGTCTGAGAATCTGGTTTTATTATAGTTTGATCAGAAAGCCACAACTAGGGAAAGATAAGTAAGAGTGGCTTTGGGTGATCTTGTGAGCTTAATGTGAAAATTAAAGAATTGAGAAACCTTAGATTTATATTTGATCTCTCCTTTGAGTCACTTGCTGTACTTTGATGCTTCATGACAGAGAAAACTGGAGTTTTATTTAAATACCTCTGAAACACAGGGCAGAATGTGCTGCCTTACTGACAAAGATTCATGAGGGGTCAAGTATCACGATGAACACACCAAGATTTCAGGTGAAAATCTTAGAGGGCTGCATGTTAAAAACAGAGATCAAGCAGAGATAGACTGAGACACCTAGCCTGTACTCACCTCTGTCCCTGAAAAAAATTAGGTGGAACACTTTTTCTACTTTATTTGCCTAACTATTATCCCCTAGAGACTCTAAAATTTTGTATACTCAATGTCTGGCATTCAATAAAAAAAATTACTTAAATAGATGAGTTCATAATGACCAAAATATATGGGAATAAAGAGACCCTAAAAATAGATGCATAGGTGATCAAGATATTACAGTTATTAGACAAGACTTTAGAGTAACTGTGATCGATAGGTTCAAGAAAATAGTAGAAAGATGGAAACAATAAGTCAGATGAAAATAAATAGACTTTCACCAGATAATTAGAATATGTATAAAAGGATCAAATAGATATTTTATAACTGAAAAATATAGACTCCAAAATTCAGAACTCAATAAATGAATTTAAAATCAGATTAGAAATTGGACTAGTGAACTGGAAGACAGATGAGTAGGTACTATCCAATTAAAGTAAGACAGAAAAAGGATATGCAATAAAGAATAGAATATAAAAGAAATGTGGGGCACAGTGGAAAGATCTAATATATATGTAGTTGAAGTCCCAGAAAGAAGAAAGAAGGGGTTGAAACAGTACTTACAAAGATGATGGCTAAGAACATTCCAAAATTGATAAAAAGCTTTAACTTAGAAATTCAAGAAAATTTACAAACTCCAAGTAAAATAACTGGAAAGAAAACCACACCTAAGCTTATCATAATCAAAGCGCTGAAAATAAAGAGAAGATCTTAAAAGGAATGTAAACAAAAATGCAAAAGCAACACAGTTAAAAATAGGCAAAGGGGACTTCCCTGGTGGCGCAGTGGTTGAGAATCTGCCTGCCAATGCAGGGGACACGGGTTCAAGCCCTAGTCTGGGAGGATCCCACATGCCGCGGAGCGGCTAGGCCCGTGCTTCACAACTACTGAGCCTGCGCGTCTGGAGCCTGTGCTCCGCAACAAGAGAGGCCGCGACAGTGAGAGGCCCGCGCACAGCGATGAAGAGTGGCCCCCACTCGCCACAACTAGAGAAAGCCCTCGCACAGAAACGAAGACCCAACACAGCCAAAAATAAATAAATAAATAAATAAATTTATAAAAAAAAAAAAAAAAAATAGGCAAAGGACTTGAACAGACATTTTTCCAAAGAAGATAAACAAAGGGCAATGAGCAATGAAAAGGTGTTCAACATCACTGATTACTAGGGAAATGCAAACGAAAACCACAATGAGATATCGTCTCATGTCCATTAGGATGGCCGCTATTAAAAACAACCCACAAGGGGCTTCCCTGGTGGCGCAGTGGTTGAGAATCTGCCTGCCAATGCAGGGGGCACGGGTTCGAGCCCTGGTCTGGGAAGATCCCACATGCCGCGGAGCAGCTGGGCCCGTGAGCCACAATTACTGAGCCTGCGCGTCTGGAGCCTGTGCTCCGCAACAAGAGAGGCCGCGATAGTGAGAAGCCCGCGCACCGCGATGAAGAGTGGCCCCCACTTGCCACAACTAGAGAAAGCCCTCGCACAGAAACGAAGACCCAACACAGCCATAAATAAATTAATTAATTAATTAAAAAAAAAAAAAAAAAAACAACCCACAAAATAATGAGTGTTGGCTAGGATACGGAAAAATTGGTTTGCTTGTGGCTTGTGCACTGTTGGTGGGAATATAAAATTTTGCAACCGCTACAGAAAACAGCATGGCAATTCCTCAGAAAACTACAAAGAAAATTATCATATGATCCAGGAATTTCATTTCTGGATATCTACCCAAAATAATTGAAAGCAGAGATTTGAAGAGATATTTGTACACCCATGTTCATAGCAGCATTATTCACAATAGGCAAAAGGTGGAAGCATATTTATTTATTTCTAGCACATTGGCATTAAAAGAAATACTAAATAGAGTCCTTCAGATATAAGGAAAATATTCCCAAATGGAAACACAGACATGCAAGAAGAAATGAAAGACAGTGGAAAGGGTAAACATGCAGGTAAATATAGATAGATATTGATTCTACAAAACAATAATAGAAACCTCTTAAGTGAGGGTTAGGGTATCTGTAGAAAAACATATCACAATAATAAAGTCTTCTAAGATTCTATCAGTATCAGAGAACTGTTGAAAGTTACTATTTGTATTAAGCAGTCATATGTCAAGGATGAACATTGACATCTCTAGAGTAACCACTATAATATCACTATAAGTATCTATTTAATACAAAATCCGAAAGAATGCAATAAAGGAGAAAAAAGGAACCTAATCAGTGAGTTAAAGAGAAAATAAATAGTAACATGGTAGATATAACCTAACTATATCAGCAATTATATAAATGTAAAAGGACTAAATACTCCAAAGAGTATCAATATTATCAAACTAGATTTTTTAAAGGCTACCATATTATGCTTACAAGAAATCATAGATATAAGAACACAAGAAGGTTAGAAGCAGAAGTATGCAAAAAGAAATACCATGCAAATATTAACTAAAAGAAAGCTAGCAGTATTGTACTAAAAGCAAAAAAGAGTAGATTTTTAAAGCAAGAATCATCATTAAAGACAAAAAAGTCATATCATAATGGTAAAGTTGTCAGTCTATAAAGAATATAAATGTTAATTGTGCTGATATCACTTGGGTGGCTTTTCAAGTAATTTTTACTTTCTTCATCATACTTTCATGTATTGTTTGAAATTTTTACAATGAGCATGGATTATTTATATAAACTGACATAAAACAATAAAGCTATTTTTACTGTGGACAAAGAAAGAAATAAAACAGTACAAAGATTTAAGAGTAATCTGTTTTCTCAATTAAAAGTTTAGAAAGATTTGATGGCTATTATGCCCTAATGACAACTATAAAAATTAAGCCTATAGTAACAGAGCAAAAAATATTAAAATAGCATTGAGGAGAATCAGGTAGAAAATCTCACACAAAAGTGTGACATAATCTCATTTCCCTTAGTTTTATTTGTTTATTTAAGGATTTGAAGACAGTCAAATAATTCTGAGTGTATTTTCTGCAAGAAGAGGATAGTAATACTTTAAAAAGAATGTGGGGGCTTCCCTGGTGGCGCAGTGGTTGAGAATCTGCCTCCAATGCAGGGGACACGGGTTCGAGCCCTGGTCTGGGAAGATCCCACATGCCGCGGAGCAGCTGGGCCCGTGAGCTACAGTTACTGAGCCTGCGCATCTGGACCCTGTGCTCCGCAACAAGAGAGGCCGTGATAATGAGAGGCCCGCGCACCGCGATGAGGAGTGGCCCCCGCTTGCCGCAACTAGAGAAAGCCCTCGCACAGAAACGAGGACCCAACACAGCCAAAAATAAATAAATAAATAAATAAAAATTAAAAAAAAAAAAAAAGAATGTGGGAATAATCCAAAGGGAGAAAAGCACTGATTCATTTTCATTCAATAAGTACTTATAAGTAATTATAATTAAGTACTATGTGCCAGGTACTAATTGAAATTATTACTTATGAGGCTGTGAAATAATAGTATATATTGATATATAATAATATATATTATTATATAATAATATATTATTATATAATATATATTATTAATAATAATATATATTATTATTATATAATATATATTATTATATATAATATGTATTATAATATATAATATATTATATAATATATTATATAATATATTTATTATTATATATAATATATATATTATTATAATATATTATTATTATATAATAATATATATTATATTATATAATAATATATATTTATATATATATATATATATGGTCTCTGCCCCCAGTCCTTGACACAGGGCTCCTGAAACCCTTTATAAGTTTCTAAATGATAAGAGCACTAGGTACATCTCTTGTTCTAATATTTGGTCTTTGACCCTGGTTCCTGACACCCTGATCCTAAGTCCCTTGGAGTTTCCTGGGCGATAGGAGTGTCTTTTATTCTAATGAGGCAACTTTGAGTGGGCTCCTGGATGGCTCCTGGGTTGGGGCTGGTCCCTGGAAAGACCATGATTAGAAGCTTGGAATTTTCAGGCTCATCTCCCATTCTCCAGAAAGGGGAGAGGGGCTGAAAATGGAGTCAATAATTGATCATGCCTACGTGAGGAAGCTTCCATAAAATCCCAATAGTGTGGGGTTTGGAGTGCTTCCAGATGGTGAATACATCCACATACTGGGAGGGTGACACACTCCAGCTCCACGGGGACAGAAGCTCCTGCTCTCGGGACCTTCCCAGACCTTGCTCTATGTATCTTTTCACCTGGCTGTTCATCTGTATCCTTCATCATACCCTTTAATAAACTGGTAAATGTTAAGTGTTTCCCTGAGTTCTGTAAGCGATTCTATCAAATAATAGAATCCAAAGGGAAGCCAAAAGTCTTGGGACACTACGATTTGTAGCCTAATCAGACAGAAGCTGTGGATAACCCGGGGACCTACTGCTTGCAATTGTCATCTAAAGTGTGTGTGTTGGGGGGCAGTCTTTGGGACTGAGCCCTTAACCTGTGGGATCTGACAATATTTTCAGGTAAAGAGTGTCATAATTGACTTAAATTACGACACCCAGCTGGTATCACAGAAAATTGCTTGTTGTGGGAAAAAATCTGCATACATTGGTGTCAGAAGTGTTGTGAGTGTGATAGTAGTGTGAGAGGAGAGACACAGGAGGACTGGGTTTTTCCCAACCCAGCAAATAGAGTATTTGTCAGCCTACTGTGGAAAATCATTTATGAGGTTACTAAATGAAATAATAATAGGCCATTTATATTTGATAGAATTACCCAGCAATAAAGATTTCCTTAACCAAAGTATATTAAATTGAATTAGTTCTTCAAATTATGGGAAGTTTTAGGGTGTTTTTAACTGAATTATACTCTGAGATTAAGTAAATCTGAATTAAGAAAATAAAGCTACCCAAAGATAGATCTGAAAAACATAATTCTATTATTGGGATTGACATAGGAAGGAGATAAGGTAGACAATAAAGGCACTGTATTGAAAAGGATTCATAAATCCATCTGGCTTCCAAAGTTGTATTATCTCCACTAGGGCTCCCAATGACTGACTAATTGTGATATCCAAAAGCTTTTTCTCCCTCAGTCATGCTCCTTCTAGGCTTTTCAGCAGCATTTAACACAGTTAACCTTTTTGGACCTCTCTGCTTCTTTGGTTCTTTTAAAACAAAACAAAAACACTGAAAGCCAGTTTTCCTCTTACTTTGTGACTAATTGCCCTGTTTTTGTTGCCAATTCCACTTCCTCTAAACAGAATTTTGATGACTAAATATTGATGATCCCAGGAATTGCACTAGGGTAATGTTCCCTTTTCACTCTGTATGTCTTCTGCTTGGTTAAATTCTGGTGGCTTCAAGCATTATCCCTACTCAGATAAAAGCCAATGTAATCTAGTTCTAGAGCTCCAGTTCTGCATTTCCACCAACCCTGTGATATCCCCATTTTACTATGCTAGAGGCACATGAATTTCACATTAAAACTAAAGTTACCATTTCAACATCCTTTACTAAAAGTAAACTGTTCTTCTTTTAATGTTCCAGATCTCAAATAACGGAATAACTATTCATCCAAACCAGGTTCCTGTAGAAACCAGTGAAGAATATACTTCTTTCAAATCGAAATCCTTCTATCTCTACTGCCACCATTTAGTTTGGCTCCTAAAATTTCCCACCTGGGTTACCGCAAGCATCAATTTCTTTGTGTCCAGACTCTCTCCCAGCAGTCTACCAGATGTTTTTTTCCTTTGTAAGTTCTTCAATACCTTCAAAGTTATGGTCCTCTTCATTTCTTTCTGAGCTAAATTTGATGCTGACTATCACAAATGTATTTCTAAACATATTTTCATAACGTTCTCTCCTTTAGTACCAAGATAGCCTAACAGAACTATTTAAAAAAGAATCTGAAAAAAATATA